>NC_045429.1:220717162-221372996 GCF_902635505.1 Sarcophilus harrisii
AGCATAGCTGTGAGCTTTAAATGTCTGATTGAGCTTGTAAAAGGAGTATGGTATCAACGATTTATAACCAGAAGGGAAATTAGAGGTCATATAATCCAACCCCTTCATGATATATGCTGATCTGGAAGCTGATCATATGATCATGCCAAGGCCTAGAAACATGATGGCAGATGGAATGAATATTGATCATATAGGAAAGAAGGAAGGAAGGAGGGAAGGAAGGAAGGAAGGAAGGAAGGAAGGAAAGAGGCAGAGAGGGAGGGAAAGAAGGAAGAAGAGAGAAAAGAGGGAAAGGAAGGTAGAAAAAATGAAGGAAGGAAAATATGAAGGAAAGAAAGAGAAAAAAGGAGAGAGAGAGAGAGAGAGAGAGAGAGAGAGAGAGAGAGAGAGAGAATGAACAGATAAGTCAAAGGTTAAAACTATGAAGAAAACCTCAGGATAGCTATTAAAACTCCAAGTTAAACCAGTTAAGCCATAGCCCAGAATTCTTCCCAAGTAGGTAAAGGAGTGATGACAAAAGACATGGAAATGCCAAATCTTTCATATAAATATAAATAGAAGGTTCCTGAGAGTGTTTCTGGAGCAAGTAGAGTAAAGCCATCAATAATGCACAATAAAAGATAGCATTTTATTCATTCAGTAATCAGTCAAGCAATAAGCATTTATTAAAAGCTTACTATTGTACAGGCCCTGTGCCACATGTTGGGGTAACAGAGACAAAAAATAAAATAGTACCTGACCTTTAAAGAGCTTTCACTGGGAGAAACTGCATTTGCATGTGTGTACGTACATACACACACATACACACATACAGGCACAAACAAAATACAGAAATGAATGTAATGTAATTTCAGGGAGTGTTATTAATAGCTAATATTTAGTGCTCTAAGGTTTGCAAAATGTTTTCCATGAGAACAATTAGAATTTTGTAAGAGAAATACCTAAATTGTGCCTAAGTATTTCTAAATCTTTGATTGTTTTTCTAAAGTATGTCATAATTATCAACAAATATTTATTCAGTGCTCCTCTACGTGCCTGCAGGTGTTCGGTTAAGTGATGGTCTACAAGTACAATGAATGAAACAATTCTCAGAAAGATCTTATACTCTGATGGCAAAGCTCCTATACACACACACACACACACATATATATAGTACATATATATATATATATATATATATATATATAATATCATATATGAACTACTATAAACAATTTGTAATTGGGCAAATAAAATTGGCTAAAATGTCCATAATCTTTAACCCAGAGATTCTGTTGTCATGCATTTGCCTCAGGGAGATCATTGATAAAAATAAAGACTCCATTATCTAAAACTTTTAAGGTAACACTTTTGTATGGAAGAAATTAAAAACAAAATAGATGCTGAGAAGTCATTCTTCCCTTCCCATTCTTTGTTGAAGTGGAGCCATTACTAAAGAAAATTATTTATGTTTGATGCCTTCTATAGGTTGATTAGTTTTGCTGATTTGTTTTTCTTTTCTTTCTCATTTTCTTTTTATATAAAAAAGGAGAGGGAGAGGAAGTATGATAATATTGAAGAAGGAAGAAAAGGAAAATAGTTTCTGTGGGAATGAGATAAGGAATGAATTAAAGAAGACTAAAAGGTTTGCTTTGTTACACTGAGATCCCAGTTCAGACTAGATACCATGGATTTGTAATATAATTAACATGGTTGTGAGAGTACCTCTAGCTTCTACTGAATAGGAGTAGAGGAGATCAGTCATAGGAATAATTCCAGGCTGAAGCATGGCAAAAGAACAAGGGCCAAGAGGACAGTATGGAGCTAAGATGCCTAATTATTGATTGAGCTTAGATAGAGAAGCAAAGTAAAAATAAAGATAATGGCCTGAGAAAGTTCTGAGGGATGGAAAGTTTAGAAATTTCAATAAGGGATAAAAATAGGCTTAAAAAGAGAAAAAGTTTGAAGGGAATTAAAATCCTAAGAGGGTATAGTCATACGAGGGAAATTCAATTTCTGACTAGGGAAATAGAACACTTGAGGGTAATGATAAGTTCTCTTGTGTAACCATGCCTATGAGTAGCCGAGAAATAAAGAAGTCATGGGATTTGAGATAAAGGAACAAGCATGTTAAGGACTGTGAGTAATGATGTATGGGGACATTAATGTCCCCTAATATACCCTAGTACAGAATATATCCTAGTACAGAAGAGTAGAATCTGGGGAGGAGAGGAAGTTAATAAACCAGTCTTAGTCCTTTGGGGAAAAAAAAAGGAAGTATCCTACTTTATGTTTAACTTTAATTTAAAAAAAAAGCAAATTGAGTGAAAATGTATTACATGATATTTATTGCAACTACAAAGAACTAGATACAAAACAGTTGCCAATTAATTATGTAAATAACCAAAACAAGTCATTGTACATAAATATAATGGAATATACACCATAAGATTAAATGAATGTGAAGAAAACAGAAAACCATCAGAAGTTTTATGTGAACTAATATACAATAGAGTAGGCACAACTAGAAAAACATCATGGTGACCAAAGCAATAAAAGTGGAAAGAATAACAAAAATGGCATTGATTCCCAAGTAGTTATAATGGGTTCTGGAGAAAAAAGTAGAATCTTCCATCTTTCTTCCATCTTTCTTTGCAACAGTGTGATATTGTATACACTATTAGACTAGATGCATTTGTGTTAGTTTAATCTAACTGTGTTTGTCTCTTTTAAATTCTTTATTACCAGGTATGGGTTTTCAAAGAGGGTTATTGGGAGGAATATGCTTGGAATCTACTAATTTAGATCCAGAAGCCCTAACCCAGTCATAATAGTCTATCTGGTAGCAAGGTATTTTGATTTCAGAAAATATTTGGAAGGTACTAGGGACCTGTGGTATTTTTTTCTATAGACCCAAATAAGTAAAAGAACAGCAAGTGCTGTAGCCAATAAAGAGATCATTTTGTCAATTTGACAAAATTTTCTATTTTCCAACAGAAAAAAATCAAATATTCTCCTGTGAAAACTATATCAGAATATCTACAAATCCAGGAGTTTAAATGAAAAAAAAAAAACAGATAGAAAATGAGTCCTCCTAAAGCCACTAAATTAGGCAGGGAATCACCTAAAGAACTATTTTCCTCAGAATGAATTTATACTTCAATTGTTTCTTGTTCTCTTTAAGGCAGCCACAGTGTGGTGAGAAAAGTGCTTGGCAGTTAAAAACCTTGCTTTGGGTCTTGGCTCTGTCCCTTACCAATTGTGCAACTTTGAACAAGTCACTTGAGATTGCTGAGGTGTTATTTTATATCTGTAGAATGAGAATGATAATATTTGTATGCCTACTTTTCTGTGTTTTAAAAACAATTTTACCAGAAGTGTAATTTCAGCTCCTGGTGAGGACATTCTCTATCAATGTAGAACCATACTAGCTCCACTACTTAGATTTATAGGGAACTGTTCGAGACACTTGAGAAGTGAGATGACTTGCAGAAAGTCATGCTGTAGTTTAATTTAGAAATGCAGCTTGCTCCTTTTTCTTCTGGACTCCAGCATCCACCCTCTAATTCACTATATTATACTTTCTCCCCATCAGAACAGCTGGGAGGACTCACTTAAAGAGTTAATTGTGACAGTGTTTTGTATTTTGTACAAAAGGGGAGATGTTCAGTAGATTCATGGGAAAAAATGGCTTGGGAGACTAGTAAGGTTTGCTCCAGTCTGATTCACAGATAATGGACAATGTGAGGTACTATTATCAGAATCACAGTCTTAGTATAGGAGTTCAATAGGTAAAAGGGTTAAGTTTGTAGGGTAAAGTAGCTGGCAAGAAGGTAGCCAGGAGGGAGACATGGATTTAAGTCTTATTTTTGATAGGTATTCTCTTTGGCTTTATAAACAAATGATTTAATATCATATTATGAACATATAAGCAAAGCAGTATTATTAGACATGATTTCTTCTAACTCACTAAAATCATTGAAAATTTAATCACATATCACCCCAAAGGTCATAGCTCAGTTTAATTTGTGCCCACATCTTATAAAGACTTGGGATTTGAAAAAGGAGTCATCAATTTTTCTCAGCATTAAGTGGGGAGCTATGAAGAAGGAAAGGTCAGTTTGCATTCAATTTATTTTGGGAGACTTTTGGTAAACACATAAAGTCATGAGACTGCCTGTGTTTATAAGGCTCTGACTTTTAAAAATACCATCAATGACTTCAATTATATCTTCTCTTCAAGCATCTGGACTTGACAGGAAATAAGTCTTGGATGAGGTCTGCCTTGGTTTTGTAGCAGAATTGTTGCAAGCCTTTTATTCTCAAAGAGGACAATGACTTCAGAGAGGTGATGCCATTAATTGGATTTAATTGAGGGAGGGTTGGGCAAGGTTACCTGCCTCACTTTCCCCTCCAGAACCATCGGGGTCCAATGGCAAGATATAGAAGGATTCGAGATGGCCCTGGATGCAATGGGAGAACTTGGATTTTTAAGCTAAGGTCTTCAACACATCTCAGTTTGGCTGAGGCTGCACCCATTCAGATTAAAGCTAGATAGTAATGGAGGCAAAAAAAATTCTCCTCTTTCACTTAGTTCATAAAAAATATAAATACATTAATAAATCTGGGAGGGGAAGAGCCTCAGAGTCTCTGGCCAAAGCAGAAATGACTGCTGTTTACATTTAATCTAAGTCAATCAAGACCTAAACAATGACCAAATAGAGCTTCACCTAGAACCTATTGATGGCACATGAGAAACCAAACCAATCTGTAGTAGAACAGAAATTGGGCAGCAGTCTGTGGAAGGCCAATATTAATTTCTGTTGGGGCTTAATGATACATTGCTTAAGGAGAGGCTATGGACCACCACAATACTTTTCACATGAACTGCTCTTCATACCCAATGTTTATTCATATTACCAAACACCCATTCATATGTGGGCACACACACACACACACACACACACACACACACTCTTGAAGGAAGTTTTTTCTTTGATGTGTTCTTAGGATCCCAAATAATTTCCATTAGCCTTCTGTGGAAGGAGAGGTTAGGTAGGATTCTAGAAAAGGAGAATTTTAGATTGGATTGTGCAATAAAAAGAATGTTCAGCTCAGATACAACAGGCTCCTTCATTCTCAATAACTGGATGAAATTGTCTATAACTTATAAAGTTATTTAAGAACACTGAGACATTAAGTGATTTGTTTATAGTGTCAAAGAGAATATGTTTCAGAAATAGAACTTAAATCATGTCTCACTCCCAGCTATTTTCTTGGCAGTTATTTTTCCCTAAGGACTTACCCCTTTCATTTCTTGAACTCACTTCTTGAACTCCTATCTTAAAACTCTGTGATCATGATAATAGTAGCTCATGTTGTCCATTACCTATAAATCAGACTGGAGTAACCCTCACTGGTCTCCCAGGCCATTTTTTTCATCAATCTTCTAAACTACTTCCCTTTCCAGTCTTAGAACCATAATCAAAAAAGATTTATCATTTCTTCTGGAAAAAAATTCTCAATCTATTTCTCTATGTTCTACTCATTATCTCTGTAAATTTCTAAACTAAAATGTTGACTTTGGCCATTATTCTCCCATATGTATTGTTTCTCCTTTTAGAACATTAAGCTCAATCAGGTCAAGTACTACTTTAATTTTTGTAATCCTTTTTCTTTTTCTAAAATTTATTCTTATTTCATTGTATTTTTCTCAATTATGTGTAAAAGTTTTAATATTCATTTTTTTAAAATTTTGAGTTACAAATTGTCCCCCTGTTTTTTTTTTTTGCTTCCTTGAGAAGGCAGCAACTTGATAAGGATCATATGTGGGAAATCATGAAAAACATTTTCATATTAGCCATATTGCAAAAGAAAACACAAAAAGGAAAGAAAGAAATAAAAATAAAGTTTGCTTTGATCTGGTCATTCCTTTCTCTGAAGATAGCATTTTTTTTTCTTAAGTCCCTTGGAGTTGTCTTGGATCATTATACTCCTCAGTTTAGCTGCCATCCCCAGTTTATAAGATATTTCTGTTACTTTGTACAATATTCTTCTGCTTCTGTTCACTTTATATCAGTAGTTTTTCCAGGTTTTTCTAAAAACATCCTCTCACTTCTTATAGCATGATAGTATTCCATCACAATCATATATTACAACTTATAGAGGTATTCACACTTGTTGAGCATTCCCTCAATTTCCAGTTCTTTACCACCACAAAAAGAGCTGTTATAAATATTTTTGTACACATAGGGCCTTTCCCTTCTTTGATTTCTTTGAGTTCTAGATTTAGTTGCTGAATAGTTCTATAGTCCTTTGGACATAGTCCCAAATTTCTCTCCAGAATGATTGAATCAGTTCAAACTCTATCAACAATGCATTAATGCCCCTGTTTTTCTCCCTCCCCTCCAGCATTTGTTATTTTCCTTTTCTGACACATCAGCCAACTTGACATGTGTGAGGTGGCCTCTCAGAGTTGTTTTAATTTGCATTTCTCTAATCAATAGTTATTTAGAGAATTTTTTTCATATGACTATAGATAGCTTTTATTCCTCCTTCTGAAAAATCACCTGTTCATATTCTTAGACTATTTATCAATTGGGGAAAGACTTATATTCTTAATCATTTGACTTGGGTATATATGTATTTTAGAAATGAGTCATTATCAGAAAAAAATTGCTACAAAAATTTTGTAGTCATAATTCTAACACCCAGAAGAACATCTGACATGTATTAAATGCTATTTTATTCATCAATTTATTCATTCATTTTTGCCTCCAAGGATAGCCTGTATCTACCATACAACACAAACTCCCATATTTGGAATTGTTTGTCAAATGTAATTAACAGGAAAAGGGAAAGCAATAGGCAGTTTGAATCAAGAAAACCAACAAAATTTTCACAGAAAAGTGTAAAGGAGTCAGAAGTATCCAGCGTCATTGTCAAAGGGTAACATTAAAGTTTAGAGAGAATACAAATTTTCTCTATAGCAGACTAGTTAGATCACCATTATATGTCTTTATATGATGACATATTTTATATCTTTCATGTGCTATATCACCCTTTTTAATTTAAAAATAATTGATGTTGAGAGAATTTAGGATGGCAGAGTAGATCAGAAAATTGCGAGTTCTTCAGATGTCTCCCACAAACAAAAAAAAATTGCACCTCAGGATGAATGTAGAAGAAATATTGTCAGGACAGAGATTATAATCCTGTGAAGTGTAAACAATTCCAGGCTAGTTTCACTGAAACAATAAGCAGCAAGCCCTGGGTTTAACTATGTTGAGATATACCTTCAGCCCCAGTCACAGGAATTTTTATTTATCAGACAGTGTGGGGAATAGGATATCTAAGATTGGGGGAATCTTTGCAGATAAAGAATACCAAGCTTTAGCTGTGCTGCTGAGATGCAGTCCTGAGCAAAAAAAAACTGGCATAGGACCACTGCTGGCTGCAGGTGCCTACAAGAACATGGAGTTTTTGGTTTTTGGTTCCAAGCCAGAAGGATTTGAGGTCAGAGAAATGATCCTCCATACCCCAAGACTAGATGGATTACACCAACAATACACTACAAAATGAGCAGTCAAAAGAGAAAGAATCCAACCATAGAAAGATACTATGAAAATAGGGAAGAATGGGTTTCACCTTCAGAGGGGGATACTGAAATTTTAAAAAGCCCTTCTTACCCCCAAAGAGTAACAGCAAATGGTCACCTACCCCAAAAGGAGTCATAGGGAAGGACTCCAAAAATACTTTTAAAAAAGCAAATGAGAGAGATTAAGGAATAAATAAATAAAAGCAATCCAAGAAAATTAAGATTATATAAAGAAAATCAACCAACTAAAACAGGAAATCCGAACTCTTAGGGAAGAAAATGATTCCTTGAAAACCAGAACTGGGCAAGAGGAAGCCAAAAAATTAGAGATCAAAAATAACGAAACAAAATATAAAGAACAAAAAGAAAAAAAAATACTGGAGAATGTAAGATATCTCATAAGAAAAAGAACAGATCTGGAGAACTGATAAAGATAACATGTAAAAATAATTGGACTACCTGAAAGTTATGACTAAAAAAGAATCTTAATATAATAATACAAGAAATAATTAAAGAAAATTGTTCCAAAGTGTTATAACAAGAAGAAAAAGTAGCATTAGAAAAAAATCTACTAATCACCACCTGAAAGAGATCTATCAGAGCTAAATTCTGAAATCTCCAGCTCAAGGAGAAAATATGAGCAACAAGAAAAAAACAACTCAAATGTGCTGAAACCACAATTAGAATTATACAAATCTACCAGAAACTACATTAAAAAAAAAAAACACAGGTGTTGGAAGACTATATATTGAGGAGCAAAAGAATTAGGGTTGCAACTGAAAATTTCACATCCATCAAAGTTAAGCATACTCCTGCAACGGAAAAAAAATGGATATTCAATAAATTGCCAAACTTTTAGGATTTTGTTGCAAAAACACCTGAACTTAATAGAGAAGGAAGTTCTCTCTGCTTATACTGACCTGAAATTACCCATGGTACTACTCCTAATCTTAAATTTTTAAAGGGGCCCTGATGATCATAATGAATTTTTTGTCAAATAAACTGTTGCCCCTTCTGATTAAATCTGAGAAAGATGTTCAGACTTTGTACCCTTGTCAATTAATTAATACTTCATCACCTGGGATGACACTCTGACAGAGAAAATTAGTCACGGAACAACTCCTCCTATTTCACTTATGTTTCTTTTTTGTGATCTAGCTTAGTCATTAAAATTTCATAGTGTTAAATGTTAATGTTTTTATTGTTTCCATTTTATTGCTATAATTATTGCATATATTGTTTTTCTGATTCTTCTTACTTTACTTTTTATTAGTTCACATAAATTGTCTTTGTTTTTCTGTATCTTTTACATTCATAAAGTCATATGGCACAAATATATTACATTCTAATTTTAACTGCTTTGATTTTTATTATAAAGGCTCTTTAACTTTTTGCAGTCACAATTGTTCATTTTAGATTAGATGATCCTCTGTATCTTATTTTTCTTCAAGTATTCTTCACTATAGCTCTAAAAAGTATTACTTTCGTTCTCCTCTAATTTTTTTTAATGACACAAACTGTTACATGTAGGTCACATATATATTTAGAAATATATTTTGAGGTATACCACAAAATATATAAGAAGACTTAAGTTCTGCCAGATCGCTTTTCATTTTTTTCTGTCCTTTTGTGTAATAATGAGTCCTTGACCCAGTAGTTGGACTCCTTGAGTTTGTTGAACTCAAAGTTCTTGGGTTCATTTCTTTTATACAATATGTGCCTAAATTTTTCTAAAGATAAACATTTATATTTTAAACTAAAATCAAATAGTTTTGATGATTAGTATTTTGTAATATAATTTGATATTTGCTATATTAAATTTCTTTTATTCCAATTTTTTCATTATTTCCCTTGAGATTTTTGATCTTTTGTTCCTTCAAATAAATTTTGTTATTCATTTTTCTAGCTGTACAAAGTAATATTTTGGTAGCTTGATTGATAGAATGGTTAATAAATAAATTTATTTAGGTAATATTGTTATTTTATTACATTGATATAATTCAGTTATGAGTAATTAATCTCTCCAGTGACTTGGGTAATTATCTTTGTAGTTTTATCTATATAGTTCTTTTGTATGTCTTGTTTGGTGAGCTTGTAAATATCTATACACTCAGTAGCTATTTTGAATGATATTTCTCTTTTTATCACTTCCTACTTTTGAATATACAAGAAACTAAACAATTTATGTGGGTTTATTTTATATCTTGATATTTTGCTGAAGTTATTTCAATTAACCAGGGGAAAGTTTACATCAAGATTCTCTGATAAAGGTATAATACTCAAGATATATAAGAAATTGATTCAAATATATAAAAAATAAGAGCCATTCCCCAATTGATATATGTTCAGTGGATATAAACAGACAGTTCTCAAAGTATAAAGTACAAGCTATCAGTAGAAATATAAAAATGGCTACTATCCCAAATGACTACTTGAGGTAAATATAAATAAAATTAATCTGAATTTTTACTTCATACTCATCAGGTTGACAAAGATGTAAATGCTCATTGAACTATGTTAAGTTTGAGCTCATTCTTCCCAAAGACTGAGGTGATATTAGGGAGATTTTAAGCCCCTCACCCAAGTGTTTGGAGTAGAAAAAATTTATATTGATATTGTTACTTTACTTTAAGTAAATATCCTTTTGTAAAAGGTAACTTATTTTTATTGATTAGCTGGAACCTGGGTATAAACCAATAGACTGAATATACTATTTAGGTGATGGCATTAAAGAAAGCCACCTCCCAACACTGCAGAGATAAGGAACTGCAACCTTTAGGTGGCAATGTAGCTACCTTTTGCGGGAAAAAGAAATCTGAGTTTACTCTACATATATTTGAAATAATGATTGCCTGTAGTGCATATTTTGAGTTAACATTTAGCATCATAGTTTTAATGTTTTGTTGTTCAGTCTTCATAAACCCATTTTGGAATTTTCTTGGCAAAGATACTGGAGTACTTGCCATTTCCTTCTCCAGCTCATTTTACAAGTGAAGAACTGAGGCAAACAGAATTAAATGACTTGTCTAGGGTTACACATGTATCTGAGGCTGTACTGAAACTCACAAAGGTCTGATTCCAAGTGCAGTTCTCTATCCACTATCCCCAGTTTCTTAAAGTGCCAACACTATATGAGGTCTTACAACTGAATGTGAGGGTCAAAAAATTATAATTTATTATTTTTTATTTGTTTGATTTTGTATGTCTATTTTATATGCCCAGAGTCACATAAAAATTTCTTGGGTAAAAAGGGGTCATAAGTGGAAAAAGTTTCAAAAGCCCTGCATTATGTCACTTAATTATCCAGTCTTCATTTACAGAAATTAATTTTTTGTTGATTTAAAATAAAATATGAATTCGAAATTGCTCTCAAAGTTCTATATAAAAAATTCAGTTTAATATCTCTCTCTTTTCTTTAGAGTAAAATGTAGATTTTTTTAGCAGAGCTCTGTCTACAATTTTATTGTCCATTGTCTTAAAAATATCCTGCATTAAAGATAGTACCTGCTCTATAGATTAAAAATGTCTTTCTCATTTATTCTCTGTCTTTGACTCATCAGTACCCCAGATGCTAGAAAACAAACAAAAAACAAAATCATAATATTCAAATTGTTAGAGAAGTATTTTTCAGAAGAATGAGTATTGGATTTGGTGTCCTAAGATCTGGATTTGAATCTTGGCTCATCTGCTTACTACCTGTGTGATCCTAATTAAATAATCTCTTGGTTTCTGTATTTGTAAAATGGGTTGATTGTCTATGGTCCCTTCCAATTCTAAATGTTACTTCTAAGTTTCCCTCCAAGTACAAAAGTATGATCCACTATGGTTGTTTTGTAATTGCCATTCTCCCCACCCCAGAATTCTCCCAAGTATATAAACTAGGAGGGGAGGAAGCAAAAAAGATTTTTCCCCCTTCCTACACAAATCTATATTTAACCTAATGTGTTTGTCTGACTACTTAGATACCATGGAGATTGGTGCCATAGAAATAAAGGTACCCAAACAGTAAGGATGATGACACAATCATGTAAAGTAAAAGATATAATAGGAAAATGGGATGAAGAGAAGAGAGAACACAAGTTAGAGAATAGGAGTAGAGAGAAAAGAAGGGAAGAGAAGAAAACAGGAGAGAAGAAGAGGGAGAGGGAGAAAGAAGGGGACAGAGACAGAGACAAAGAGACAGAGAAAAACAATCAGAGGCAGAGACAGAGACACGGAGAGAGAGAGAAACAGAAAAAAAAAGAGAGAGAGAGGGAGGGAGGGACAGAGTGGGGAGGGAGAGAGAGAACTCACATGCACATATAATAGAACATAAAGCAGTCTTGAAGAACCTATCTAGCTTGCTGGCAGTACTGGTCTTTGAATGCTGTGTCATTAGAGCATTCTGGTACCATCTTGATCTTTAGTAGTTGAAAGAAGCAATACAAGTAATGATTTGCCTCAAAACTTCAGAAACATCAGTGTTGCATTAGAAATAGTGAGGAAAACTATAATCATATTGAGGCTCAAAATATAATACAAATTGTAATTAGATAGGCTGAGTGAGATCATTGGAAGAAATTCAGAAACTGTTGGAGCTTTTGTGACTGATTGGGGATAGAAAATGAGAGGATGAACATGTGTTATATTCAGACAACCAATATATCAAAATATATGCTTAGTTAACCCTTAAAGACATCTCATGTCTGAAGTTTCCAGAAGTCACATTTCAGGGAGAAATATTGTATTTAGCAGCTTAAATGGACAAGAGTGAAGAATTAAGTTGTTTCTTTCAATCGTCTCTTGGGCAAAGAAACATATGTCCAACTAACAATGATAGTTTTTACTTAAAATTCATTGTTTAATGATTTGTGGAATCTTTTTAACCTCTTGGGCTTTCCAGCATTGCTAAATAGAAAATGGAACTTTGTTCAGATTATAAATAAACTATCTAAGATTCCACAGAATTTAAGGCTATGTCTAAGGAAGAATAGTTTTTTGTTTGTTTTTCCAAATGATATTGTTAAGGAGCTTTGATATAAAGAAACTTTAAGTAAAAATAAAAGAGGCAAGCTTATCCTAATTTCTATACACCTGCCTTCAGTGGAGATGAATCAGCATTGCCTACAGTAATACAATATTTTGTGATGCAGCTTGGATTTGAGGGATTGAAAGATAGGGGAAGATTTGCAGTGGATATCTGGTTTATAAATTTCCTCCACCAATTCAGATAGACTGCTAAAAATAATTTTTAATCTTAGAACTTCTCTGGGTCAATCAATCAAGAATTTATTAAATGCATACTGAGTGCCAACCACTATGGTAGGGACTGGGGCTATAAAGACAAAAAGCAAATAGTCTCTTTCTTCAAAGAGTTAAAATTATGTTGGAGAACATATGTTCACATATGTGTTGGGGAGACTGAACAGTGAGGCCCTATTGTTCCCTAAATATTCTTTTTCATGTTGGCAATCTTTTAAAATTTTTATTTTATTTTTAATTTTTTGTAATAAAACAAGCATTGCCATAACATAGGATAAAAAAGAATAATTGCACATGAATTTGAAGATCTACTATGTACTACTTGCTAATTTTTAATGTTGGTATGTTGTTGTCCTTCATTCTTGAAGAGAACCAAAATGTCATCACTATGTAAGAATCAAGTTGCAATGTGTCAAACTGTGGCTGATCAGACCAATACAAACTCAGAATGCTCTGCCACAGATCCAACACAAATAGTCCATAAGAAGATTTGGGGTAGCTTCTCTGATTTTGCAGATTTTGCGTTTCCTTGGGGCTAATTCAATTGTGCTTTGCTCATAGAGAACAACATCTTCTCTGATGACATCATGCCATGCTAGGGGGTCCTGTGCCAGTGTCTCCCATGACACACAACTGATTCTAAAGTTTTTAAGAGAGACCTTGAGGGTATCCTTATATCAATTTTTCTGACCACCTTGAGAGCACTTGCCTTCTGTGAGTTCTCCATAAAATTACTTTTTTTTTGGCAAGCACAACAAAGTTGTGTTCTCTACAGGAGAGTTGCAATGCTTGTCAATTTAGTTCAAGAAAAGATCTCATTGTCTGGAACATGTGGAACCATCACTTATAATACATGGTGAAGTTTTGAATGATGTAGATAAGTTCACTGAACTTGGCAGTATGCATTCCAGGGATGTCTACATTAATAATGAGATTGACACATACATTGCTAGAGCCTCGCTCAGTGTTTGGGAGGCCCTGAAGCAAAGTGTGGGAGAGTAGAGGTATTAGATTGACAACCAAACTGAAGGTCTACAGAGCCATTGTGCTGACCTCGTTGTTGTATGCCTGGGAAACCTGGAGAGTCTAACAATGATGCCATGTCAGGAAACTGAATCGGTTTCATTTAAATTGCCTTAGGAAGATTCTGAAGATCACCTGGCCGGATAATATACCAGACACTTGCTAAAATATATAATAAAGTTAACATGTCAAATTTTTTTTTCTTTTCTTTTCTTTCCTCCTCCTTTCCCTATCCCACATTAGAGATGGCTGCCATTAGATACAAGTGTGTGTGTGTGTGTGTGTGTGTGTGTGTGTGTGTGTGTAATCATTCTACTAATACTTCTATTCATCAGTTCTTTCTCTAGATGCAGATAGAATCTTCCTTCATATTTTCTTTGTAGTCAATTTAGATATTTATAATAGTAAAAATGAGTCACTCAAAAAATGTTCTTTAAAAATATTGCTATTTATGTATACATTTTCTTTGTTCTGATTATTTAACTCTTCATTATTTCATGAAAGTTAATCCATTTTTTTCTAAAATCAACTAGTTCATCATTTCTTATAGTACAGTAATAGGACATCAGAATCAAATACCACAACTTGTTCAGTCATTCCCCAATTGTCATCCCCACAATTTCCAGTTCTTTACCACAACAAAAAAAGAGCTACTATAAATATTTTTGAATAGGTAGGTTCTTTTCCTTTTTCTCCTCATCATCTTTGTAAATAAGCCAATTATTAGTATTACTGGGTCAAAAGAAATTTAATAACTCTTTGGGCACAATTTCAGATTGTTCTCCAAAATAGCTGGATAAGTTCACAATTTCACCAGCAATGAATTACTGTTCCAATGTTTATATATTCCTTCCAAAATTTGTTGATTTCCCCCTTCAATAATTTTAGTCAATATGATAGGTGTAAAATGATATCTTAAAATTGCATTTCTCTGATCAAGAATGATTTATAACATTTCATATGACTATAAATTGTTTTGATTTCTTCATTGGAAAACTGTCTATTCATATCCTTTGACCATTTATTAATTGAAGAATGATTCTTAGTCTTATAGATATGAGATAGCAGATAGAACTTTATCTGTAAAATCATCTATAAAATTCCCTTTCCCCAATTGTATGCCTTCCTTTTGATCTTGGCTACATTTGTTTTATTTATATAAAATCTTTTTAATTTAATGTAATCAAAATTATCAATTTTATACTTCATTCTGTTCTTTATCTCTCATTGATTCATAAATTGTTCACCTAATTATATTTATTATACTATATATATTATCATATATGTTACTATATTTATTTAGTGCTGTAAATTGCATGCTGCCAATATACTTCAAAAGCTAGTGCTGGCCCCTATGAGTCAGGGTTCCCTACTGCGAGGTGGGGGGAACCCTCTAATTGACTTCAAACCCAGAAGGACTGATGACTCAGAAGCCACAGAGCCATAACTGAACTCAAATACAAAAAAGGATTGAGCTGCTCCTCCTTCAGTGTGTGTGTGTGTGTGTGTGTGTGTGTGTGTGTGTGTGTGTGTGTGTTCTTCCTAGAAGGGAATGAAGCAAGAATTGCTTTAAGTGTTGAATTTGATGAAAGGCATCAGATGATTTATCTCCAACCAGTCATCATGTGTGTTGGTGAACAATACATCATATCTGTTTCTCTCTGATTTATTATTTCCTATATTAGGTGGATGAGTATCCTAAGAAGGGAGTACCCAAGCACCTGGTGAAAGTATCCCAGAAGTCCTCATTGTTCCCAGAATATTTAGCAGCAGCAACCCAACCTAGTGAGGAGCCAGGACAGAGCTGTGACCCAGCTGTGGATTGATTGACTTATCTGCTAAAATACTAAGCCTGTCAATGAGTCAGCCCAGCTGAGCACAAGACTGCCTTATTCATTGCTAACATGAATGAGGTTCCAAAATAAACCATAGAGTCTCCTCAAAGGGAAAAAGGATTCCAGAGTCAGAAGTTATGAGGTATACCTTCTCCACATGTGTCTTATTCTTTGTACCTTGTGTGTATATAAAAGTGGAGAATGCACCTCTGTTTTAATGAGGATTGTTTTGTAACTACTGTACATGCTGTGCCTTTTCAATAATGTTCTTTTGTAGAAATTAATTCATATGACCTGGTTGATTGCTATTAGAATTTACATAGACGTTTTCAGATTAACAGAACCAAAAGTTCCAGACCCCTCAGCATCCCCAGAACCTTAAGGGAAATTCTACTCTCTGGAAACTAATAGGCACTTGCTTTGGCTCAGTTTATAACATAGAAGTTTGTCCTGTGCATTGACAACAGTACTATAAATAAGGGGTAATGGTGTGGGGTGATTGGAATGTTCTACATTATGAAATTTTACTAAAAGATTGGAAGTATGATGTATTGGGGCTATAGTTGACTGGGTCATACCTCTATTCCACTAGTATTAACCAATGTATGTCTTGTTTTTTGGGGTTCAGATAAAGACCCCCCTCTCTTCTTTTCCCCTTTTTTGGATTCAATTCATGACTCCTTGAGCATTTGGTGAAAGCATTGACATTTACCATCATGCCTTAGCAGGCACTACCCTAGCATCCCAAGATACTATAGCATGATGGCCAACTGGGCAGAGAACTTAACTTTGGCTTCTATATCCAGGGCCCCTTGATAGCAGAGCTATTGTCAACCTGCATTCCATGAAATTCCAATCAATGCATAGTCTTGCACTAGGGACTTTGATCACATGAGGTGTTGGTAAACAACAAATCATTTGAAGTTTTTGCTTATTTTGTCTTTCTCCAAAGTAAGATTTTTGATGAATAAAATCACACAATTAGCTCATTTACTCAATAACATTGTCTGAAAACTCACTAATATCATGGAAATCTAAAGACATTTTTCAAATTTATATCAATTCATTTACCCCCTCTGACTCATGTCTTGATAACTATTGGATTTAAGAAAGAGAAAAAAAATGTATATCTCTACAAGTCCCCATTTAATTAAAGGTTCTGCATGACATGAATAACATCTCTCAAACAGATTCATAATGAAAAATAAGTAAAAAGGAACCTTGTTGTTTTTCAAAAAATAAACAAATAAGGGTAAGAAGGATTGGAGATTAATTTTTCCGATTTCTGTCTTTGTTATTTTGCTCTGTTGTTCCTCAACCCATTGCTTTAAAAATAGAAAAAGGATGTGTTGAAATGTAGTTAAGAGAATTTAGTGACTCACCAAAGTCTGAAGAAAGAATCTAACCATTAGATTTTTTTAAAAAAAGCACTTACCTTCGATTCCTTTTTGAGAGGGATGTGTTTTTATCTCACATTGCAAATAGAAAATTCAAAGACACTGAAGAAACTCTCTATCCCTTCCTCCCTCCCTCTTTTCTCACTCTCTTTGTTTTTCATTCCCTCCCTCTTGCCCCCTCTCAAGTGGTGTGCCCAGAGTCACATAGCTAGTTTCTGATGCTGAATTTGAACTCAAGTTCTCCTGACTCCAGGGCTGGTACTCTGTCTACTGTGCCACCTAACTGCCCCAATGAAAAAAATCTCTAGCAATGGTATTTAACTGTGAGGTTTGGTTAAAGGCCAAATTAGTTCTTTTCTCTGTAATATTTTGCAAGCATGTTACTTATTTACTTAGGCTATAAGCGATGTCCTCAAGAAGAAATAGGAGCTGAATAGGTATGACTGTCAGCAATTTGATGGGAAAGAGGTTTGGGATATCTGTAAAGAGAGTGTTCAAGTAAAATATCTCTTGGAAAAGGTTATCTGTGTTGCCTGCTTTTATGAGATGACATTTAAAGGAAAGTACCAGTATTTTTTTAGATCTCTGGGTATTAAAAGACATCTCAAGGGATGAATAGTGAGAGGGACAGAATAATATGACTCTGGTAGTACAGACGGAGAAGATAACAGGCATTGTGCACTGAAGTTTGTAGTGTATCAGTGATCTTGAGGGGAATGTATACACCTTGGTGTTGCTGATGGACTTACTATTTCTACGGAAATACAAAACATATAATAGCTTTTTTACTTAACATTTGAAAACAAATCTATGAAATACCTCTCTATATATTCACATAGAACATTCATGCTAAGAATAGGTGAAGATTCTCATACAATGGAAAGAATAGAGCTTCTGGGGTAAAAATATCTCAATTCAAATCCTGCCCAGATATTTATAACCAATGAGACCTCGGGCAGGTCTCTTAATTACCCTAGGCTGAGACCCTTGCGTTCCAATTGTAAGATCTATTTATGTGTATTTATATACATATATGTGTATCCCTTTCAGAATATATATTCCTATCAGATCATTGATTTAGTGATGGAAGAGATGTTAAGAACAGTATAATATCGAATTTTCAATTATATATATTATATGTATATATATTACATATTATATACATACATATATTACATATTATATACATATATTACATACATATATAAAAATATTACATATAGCATATATAAATAGAACATAATATATGTTGTTATATATTATATAATAATCACTGTATAGAAATATAATATATTTACAATGATACGTATGTTCATATATGTATATATATATATTCATAAGAGATACTGAACTTGAAGTCAAGAAGATTAAAATCAAATTCTTCCTCAGGCATTTAATAACTATATGATCCTGAACAAGTCACAATTTCTTTGGCTCTTTCTTTTTTCTGTAAAATGAATGTTTTGGACCATATAAATGTGTGTGTAGGTATGTAGACATATTATATAGGAAAGCAATATTTATAACATGTTGCAGATAATATGTAAATATACATATATATATATGCATATATTTGTGTATATTTTAACTGTGTTTTAATTGTGCATATGCAACTCAGAATTATCCTATATAACAAATGCATTTTAATAATGTTTTAATAGAAATGTATTAAAGAAGGCTTAATTGGATGGCTAGGTGGTTTTCTCTCTGAATTTATATATAAATATTATATATGATATATAATGTATTACATTATATATTATTTTCATAACACATATATGTATATATTCACAGATATATGACAAGATACTTGCAACATCTACAATTTTACTAAGGAAAAAAACAAACACATGAAATAATTAAGAATTCCATTTAGGATGGGATACGACAGATGATGTATCAGCCATTATTAGGCAGCTAAGTAGCATGGTGGGTAATGTTACAGGACTTGATGTTAGGAAGGCCTGAGTTAAAATTAATTCCTAGATATTTATTAGTTATAGGACCCTGGGTAAATCACTAAATGTTTTTCAACACTAGTTTCTTAAGCAATAAAATGGAGACATCTACTATTATTATAGAAAGAAGTATGGGCTTGAGTAATTGAAGAAAATCTCAAAGTCAAGGTACTTGAGCCTGATCATTTGTGATGGGTAAATTTAAATAAATTGTAGGAAATTATAGGAAATAAATAAATTGTAGGAAAAGATATAAGAGTATTTCAATTGGGAAACAATGCCATGATAATAATGCCACATTTTATGTATTTTAAGCTCTACAAAGAGCATTATATATATTATATCATTAAATCTTTGTTAATAACTCTGTAAAGTAGGTATTTTTACAAACTCTATTTGACTGATAAGGCAACTGAGTCTCCAAGAGTTTAAGTAACAGAGTCACAGATTAGAAGCTACAAGGTGATAAACTTCAGATGCCTCATTTTACAGAAAAGCAAACAGACCCAGAGAGGTTGTAACTTGCCCAGGTTCACATAAAATGTGGGAGGCAAACTTGATCTGAGATCTTCCTAAGTGTCTATCTAATCAAGGCTTATCTCTGAGGTGAACATCATTTATAAGGAAGCAAAACTAGATGGAGACAATAATAGTAGCCAGGATAGAATGGAAAGTTTATAATAGAACAGAGTAAAAGATAAATAAAGCTCATACTGACACTATTTCAAAAGTCTTTTAACTGATCTCCCTTTCTCCAATCTATCCCTCACTTTCATTCATCTATCATTCACTATCAAAATAGTTTTACTAATGCATTAATTGACAGATACTTCATTGGATCATTGTTAATAAATGTGTATTAGAGCTGAAAGAAACTTTCAGTACCACGTACTGAATGAGATTTCAAACATTTTATAAAAGGGAAACTGATGCTCAGAAAATAGAAGTGATGGATGGTCCCAAAGCTGGTCAGTGGAGGAACTAGTACTTGTCTTTGGTCTCCTGACTCGCATTTCTTGATTTTCATCATATCATATCATACCTCTTTATTAGCTCAAATAAAAATACTAACTGAATGGCAATTCAAGACATGCAATAATTTGACCCCAGTTATGATTATGCTCCTCTCCTTTATAACTCTATATTCATCAAAATGGGATATGTTGTTCAATTGTTTTTGGACTCTTCATGGTGTCATTTGGAGTTTTCTTGGCAAAGATACGGGTCATTTTCTTTTCAGTTTATTTTACAGACAAAGAAACTGAGGCAAACAGGATTAAGAAACTAGTTCAAATCTGAGGTCAAATGTGAACTCAGGAAATAAGTGTTCTTCACTGCAAATCCAATGCTCTACCCATTGTGGCACCTAGCCCTAAAACAGAACTAACTCCCTATTCTAAATTTGCCCTTTCTAATTTTTTGCATTTTTACATTTCCCCAGGCCTGAAGTGTACTCCTTCCATGTTTTTGTTGGACAGTTTCCTATATGTCTTGACTAAGGTATCTCCCCTTCAAATTATTTAACTTAAAAGGGATACTACTACTGAATTATTTTCATCCCTTTTCTCTGTATTTTTAACCTCACTACCACAAATCTTATCTCCTATTAGACTGCAGGAAAAGATCTACCTGTTATTTTACCTTTATTATCCACACTATCCCACAGGGTCTTACATACAGCAGCCACTTCACAGAGCTTTGTTGATATAAACATATTTGAACTCCAAACAATTTTATGTCACTAGTGACATAAGAAGCTATGGATGAATGACCCCAAAATTGCTAACCTATCACTGATTTCTAGAAAGTCTTTTCCCTTGAAAGAACTGATTTTGAAACTAATTCTTGTAAAAATCTCTCTCTGTCTCTATCTTTTCTCTGGGTTTATCTCTCTCTCTGTGGCTGTCCCTCTCTGTCCCTCTGTCTCTGTTACTGTTTTTCTGTCTCTGTCCCTCTTTCTCTGTCATTGCTACTCTGTTTCTGTTTTTGTCTCTCTGTCTCTATCTCTCCCATACTTTTTTCCTTTCCCTCTCCTTTCTTCCTTCCTCTCTTCTCTCTCTTTCTACTCCTTCACTTTCTCTCTTTCTTCCATGAAAGATAGAAATATCATTCTTAAGAAATAGAAGTAACTATAACAAGTAAGATAGCAGGAAGTTTTAATTTCAAGAAAAATATTAATTCAAAATACAGAAAGGTCCTGATACTTCAAGTGGAAGTCATCATTCTATAAATTAAATATAGTCACAACCAAGTATGACAAATGCAACTTCTATGATAGTAAAAAGTAAAAGAAGTTAATAAATTCACTATAGGAAACAATAGTACTGTGATCTAAGAATTGGGGCACAAACAGCATTGTAATGAGAAGGGGACTTTCTTTTATTGAATTTGTTGAGAAATAGAGGAGAGATATTGTGAGTGGGGGATGAAAACCTTATTGGAGCATGTTTTAATGCCATGCTTTGCCTAAGATGGTTCATTAGTGCTCATCAATGATATAAATAAAAAGTGTTGGCATAATGGCCATGGTGGAAAATGAAACATGAAACCAGCAAGCGAAGTTTTCCAGCGATCCATAGTGGCTATGCTTTTTTGGTCTTTTGACCAGTACCAAATAATAGCAGCTACTGGTAAGCAAAATGCAGGTTGGTTTTTCTACTTAATAGAAGGCAAAATAGCAGGTAGAATATCTTCCTGATCTCCACATTATCAAGGAGAAGGAAGTAATACTTAAAAGAATAGGGGAAGCATATTATGGAATCAAAGAGTTCATAGATTTAAAACTGGAAAGAATTAAATAAAATCAGAGAAGAAAAATAATCTAGAGGCAAAGGAGAATGCTAACATGTGTTAAGAAATTAGGGAATATTGGAAAAGGACTAAAAAAAATTTAAAAATCTATATAATAACTTCCAAGCTGTTTCTGTAAGAAAGAAATATATTTTCTTAGAAGGGAGCATCTTCTTCATTGATAAATGATGAGCGCCCACAGGTAACAATAGGAAAGGTGTCTTCCAGAACTAGGAAGAAGTAAAATAAATGAGTCATTATGGGTAGTGACTCCCTGCTAAGGGTTATTTCAGAATTCCTATGTCACACTGATGATGTAAGTAGAGGATCAGCACTCTTCCTGATGCAATCTCTTGACCCTTGTCAAATGTAATGACTACTACCCCACTGGTTTTGACTTGCCCTAGGACAAATTATGCCAACTGAAGTACAGATAGAAATTATGAAGCTCTCAACAAGATTCTGAAAAACTTAGAAGCACAGACAGAGTCTTTGCTGTTGCTACCAATTGAACATAAAAATATTAGCAAGAAAAAGCAGGTTTGAGAAGCTAGCACCTGATTTAGAACATCATGTCTTAGAGGAAAATTTGAATTTCTATTCAGTCTTTTCAGTTGTCTCTGATTCTTTGTAATCCCATTTGGTGTTGTCTTGGCAAAGGAACCGCAGTGATTTGCCATCTCTTTCTCCAGCTCATTTTACAGATGAGGAAACTGAGGCAAACAGAGTTAAGTAACTTGCCTCAGGTTACACAGCTAGTAAGTGTCTGAGATCATATTTGAACTGAGATCTTCCTGACTCTAGTCCCAGCTTTTTATCCACTGTGCCTCCTCCCTGCTCTTGTACTGTGGTATAAAATATAGTAATTAGTGGTTTCAATCAAAGTTAACAAAATCCTAGAGACTTGATGATCTGATCAAAGGTGATTTAAACTGAAAATGGAGAAAGAGAGAGACAACTGCTCATATATCTTTAACAGGACAGATGCAAAAAAAGAAGAAGGAAGGGATTATACAGAAAAAATAGCAATGCAAAGGACTAACAATTCACAAATGTTCTCCTAGTAACAATAAAAACCTCTGGCTTCAGAATATCTTTAGGCATATATGAAGAGTATGAGTAATAAATAAGATGACCTAGAGAGGTCCATTAGACCTAAAAAGTATCAAAAAATAATAAGAGTATGATTTTACTGGCATATATCTTTGGAAGCATATAATGACTAACATCTATATAGTGTTTTAAAGTTTGCAAAGTACTTTACAAATGTTAAGTGTTATATGTATTTTACATATGTTAAGTGTATAGGGTCAGTTAACCTGACCATATACATTTCAGTCCTCTGTTAGAATTTTCTGGTAAGATTTAAGGGCATTTAGGGCTACCTTTGCCATCTAAAACCAAGA
Source organism: Sarcophilus harrisii (assembly GCF_902635505.1). Classification (NCBI taxonomy): domain Eukaryota; kingdom Metazoa; phylum Chordata; class Mammalia; order Dasyuromorphia; family Dasyuridae; genus Sarcophilus; species Sarcophilus harrisii. Next base: position 220,740,389 of record NC_045429.1, read on the forward strand.
ACAAAAAAAATCAGAAAAGAAATAAAATCACCCCTAGATAAAGGACCTAAAAGGAGAGGGGGAAGGGAAGGAGTTACTCCTTCTCCTCTTATCAGTTCAGTTAATGAGGCTGTGCTACAAGGCAACTTCAATTTTCACCCTCTGAACTCAGAAGAAAAAAAAAGAAAAAGAATGAACCTTTCCCAATTTGGCACTTTTAAAGATTCAGCCTATTCCAGATATACTTAAGCTGTGGAGGCAATCCCTACCAACATTGTAGAAGGAAATGCAGAAGCAGAGTGCCTCCATATTAGGCAATATGGACAAGTTCCAAGGCTTCATGACACTTTGTATAGACTTTTATGTTTATGTATATATTTTTTGTGATGTGCTGTTCCCCCAGAAGAATGTAAATTCTTTTAGGGCACAGACTATTTACTTTCTTGTCTTTATATCCCAGAATATTTTGCCCATAAGTGCTTAACAAATGTTTGTTGAATTAAATTGTTGACTTTTCCTCCTTTCTTCTATTTTGGTAAGTTATTTTTTTATTTCAAAATTACCTCGAAAACATGGCAATTCAGCTAGATCCTGTCAAAAATAATATATGCGATGCCATATGTGTGTGTGTATAATTATCATATATATATATACATATATATGTATATATATATATGCGATGCCATATGTGTGTGTGTGTGTGTGTGTATAATTATAGAGCAATGCCTTCCAGCCATTGTAAACTGGATTTTCTATTACTAAAGAATAAACTGAGTCTTATTAGTTACCAATATATTAGCATTCTCCACAAAAACCTGCCAATTTGTCATTGCTCAGTGGTTTTTCAGTCTTGTCTAATTTTTTGTGCTCCTATTTGTGATTTTCTTCTCCAGGTCATTTTACAGATGAGGAAACTGAGGCAAAAAAGCTTAAATGACGTTTGCAGGATCACACAAGTAGTAAGTATCTGAACCCTGATTTGATTTCAGGAAGAAGAGTCTCATAATCCACTATACCACATAATTGTCCAGGTAGCTGATGAATGCCCAAAATAGTCATAGTGGTTGACAATTGTAGTGTCTTGGCCATTTGGCATGTCTAAGCTATAGGACATCCTGGACACTCACCATTAACCATCAATAATTAGGAAGTATCAAATAAATTCTGTGTTTATTTTAGAACTATCATGCAGAAAAAGGAATATCCTTCTTTTTGGCCCCATATTACAAATCTCCTAAATAGGCAAAATAAACAGATTTGACTCAGTAAAAGGAAAACCTCCTAATAATTAGACCTATCCAAAAATGGAATGGACAACTTATAGAGTCAGTGCTTCCCCCTCAATGGAGCTCTTTGAATAGAAACAGGATCACCATTTGCCATAGAAATTATTGAGGGATATTCCAGCTAATGAACAAGTTGAAATAGATAACATCTGAAAGCCTCTCCAACTCTTGAAATTCTGTAATTTTGCAGCCGTGGCAGTAATTCAAAATGGAGTTGTGGGAGATGAAGGAAGAGAAAAGTTAGAGATAGTCCTGATTTTTCAAGCATCTATGTCCAGGTGAATGATAGAAAGAGGAGCCAGGAGCCAAGAGGAGGAACAGATTTGGGGAAAGTTATTAAGTTCACTTTAGAGATAGTCAATATTTTCCATCAGTGATTGTCTCTGGGAAATTTAGTAGGTCTAGATATCTACAGATTCAGAGAAAGATTCCCCAAATCGCATACAAGCAATCAAGGTACTAATGTATACTTTGGGTAGAGACCAATTTTTACTCTACCTCATAAAAAGTGAACACACAATCTAGAGAACTGATAGTAACTTATGAATACTTGATAAAATTCTCATTTTCTTTCCAGTGAGTCCCACCCTCCTCCCAGAGCCTCTACTATCCTCCTTGCTTATAGCACCACCTTGTGATTAGAATTAAAAAAAAATTGGTTTTGTAAGGGCAAATAGTCCTCATCTAAGTTCCAATCCAGGTATGAAATTTTATGATTCTCCTAAGGATTTTGGCTCCTCCAAAAATGAAATGCACTGGAGAACTGTGCCATCAGAATAATATTCAATAACAAAAGAGGACAAGGGCCAACTAGGTAGCACAATGGATAGAGCACTAAACTTGGAATCAGGATGACTTGAGTTCAAATGTAGCCTCAGACATTTAACATGTACTAGCTGTGTGACCTTGAGCAAGTCACTTAATCCCAATTGCTTTGACCAAAAAAAAGTATCATTTTGTTCTTCATTTTGTACTTTAAGTTTTTCCTCTAACTCTGGTAGTCAATTTTTCAGTGGTCATCTAGTCTCTGCTTTAAGCCCAGTCAAAATTCTTTGTATTCTGACTGGTGCTCAAAATAATGCACAAGGCAAAAAGATAAGTCTTTATTAAAGATTATCTTCTATAGTCTATACAAAAGAGTAGCTACACAGCAATAGTACAACTTATCCAATTCATCCCCAATCACCTACCCTCCTTGAAACTCCATGAAACATGTCCACATCTAGGACAACAACCAAGTTCCAAACAGATACACCCACTCTCTAAGCCCATCAAGTTTATTAGGTCTATACTTATAAATTTATTGGTCTATACTCTTATAGGGACTACTAAGAGGAGATCAAGAACCCACCCACTTTGTAGCCACAGGCCAGAAATCATACAACTGAAAAAACTTATCAAAAGTATTCCTAACTCTTACTCCTAGCAACACAACTGAACTAAAGAAATAGAAAATTGGAAATTATGCACTGGAAAACTCTATTTATATAGTGATAATATAGTCATTAAAATAGTTATTAAATCATGAATTATATTGACCATTCAATTCCTTCTCTCTCCTCAAATTAAGGCTTGTTTTTAAATGTAACAAATAGTCTATCTATTCTCATCTTATTAATAGAGCAAATAAAAAACAAGTTTTATTACTTCCCATTTCTCTTGTGATAACTGCTCTAGGTTGTGGGTAATAGACTGGTGGTAACAGGAATACCTAATACTTTCCTATGCTTGCACTTTTTGCTAAAAGTTATGGACTGTCTCTGATTTGTTCATTAATTAAACCAGCTGAAAATATGTAATTAACTATTTAGCCGCCAGATGTTATTATGTCTATCAACAATTCTACTTCTTCTATTATCTCTGGCAAATTGGCAATGCTGCCTCTCTAGGTTCAGGAGAGATCTAGAAGTATAATCTTCAACATACCCAGAAATTATCAAAAATATTAAATATCTAAGTCCCTGTGCCATTTTAAAATTATTTTTCATTCCTTATTCATATCCCCCAACTCAAAAAAGTAGACATTCTACTCTTCTAAAAAATTTTGCTTTTTTTTTAATATTACAGTTATTATAACTCTCAAAGATTGACCCATCCTTGGTGATAAAGAAAAATAATCAGTGTCTGATATAGGTGCTTTATTTAATCATGTATATGGTCTTCTGCTCCTGAAGGCCTCTACTTTACTTCTTTGAGAGAAAAGTTATGTTTTGAAATCTCTCCAGGATCTCCATTGGTTTTTCCATTATTCAGAATATTTTGTGATATTCTAGTCACTGGACTTTTAGATAAAATAAAAAATAGCAGTTCAATCAAAGATGGAAGACATGGTACATGGTAACTAAAAGAATAAGAAGACATGAATAAACAGGAAGATCAAGAAAAGCTTCCTCTAGAACAGTACTTCTTAAACTTTTTCCACTTGCAGCAAGAAATTTTTATGGGACTATGGTTATATAGACATATAAAATAGATATACAAATCAAGCATTTACTGATAATAAATCATAATTTTGAGACCTCCCTCATTTAGTTATATGACCCCACAAGGAGTTGTGGCCATGGTTTAAGAAACTTTGCTCTAGAAGGTAGAAGTTAGGCATTTAAAGAAATACAGGTGAAAAGGGAATGAATTCTAAGGCATGATTTACAGGAATTGTGGGAATAATAAGCAGGTCAGTTGACTGGAAAGTCTAGTGAATGAAATGCTATAATATGATAATGAACTTATTTCAGGAAATAGCTTTTATTTTTGCTGCAAAGAAACTGCATACTATTTTATCTTTTTAAGCTGTAGACTATTGTCTATATCTTTTTCTAGTTTGTGAGCCCATAACTCTCATACTCACAATTGAAAAAAGTAATAATTTGTATTTTCTTACTTACTAGAGTCATAGAATCACAGGGTCAGAGATCTAGAGTTAGAAGGGATCTCAGATGTCATGTAGCCCAAGTTCTTTATTTAACAAATATGGAAACTGAGACTCAGAGAGGTTAAATGATTTGTCCAAAATCATACAGCTAACAAGCATCTGAATAAGAACTTGAGCCCAGCTTTTCCTGATAGCAAACAGCACTCTAGCTACTTATTATGTCCCTACCTACTCTGCTTGAATGTCTCTGGGAAGTTGATTCTGTCCAGAGGGCAAGAACATTAACAGGCAAAATGACATAGCAACATGTTTTATTTTGTTAGTGACCTCTCTAAAAAAATGAAAAATTCAAAACAATTGCTTAATTTTATAATATGTATATATTTATGTACATATGCATGTATCTGTGTATATATGTGCATGAATGTATACATACATGTATAGAGATAGAGAGATAGATAAATAGACAAACAAACTGGTTGGTTGGTTTATTGGTTAGTTGGTTGGCTGTTATCCTTCATTGTCAAGGAGCACAAAAATTGGCATGGGTATTCCTTCCATAAATCATTAGATATTGATGATTATTTTTTTCTTTTTGGGGGCCAGGACAGTGCATTGAGATAAATGAAAAATTCAAGAGACATAGTTTCTGGGTAATTAATAATCAATTTATTTAGTTATGGCTAGCAAATAATAAATTGAGACCAACAGTTTCTTTCCAGGACCAAAGATGTCCTTTGTAGAACAGTGGACGTAAAAGGACTTAAAAGCCTTTGCAAAAGTCTATCAAACTGTGCATACCTTTTAATCCAGCAAGGTCTCCACTAGGCCTATATCCCAAAGAGAACATAAAAGAGGGAAAGTAACCCACATGTGCAAAAATGTTTGTAGCAGCCCTTTCTGTAATGACAGGAAAGTGGAAATGGAGTGGATGCCCTTCAGTTGGAGAATGGCTGAATAAGTTATAGTATATGAATGTTATGCAATATTATTGCTCTATAAGAAACGATCAGCAGGATGATTTCAGAGAGCTGTAGAGAGACTTACAGGAACTGATACTGAGTGAAATGAGCCGAAGCAAGAGATCAATGTATATAGCAACAGTGAAATTATACAATGATCAATTCTGAAGGACATGGGCCTTTTCAGCAGTGTGGTGATTCAGGTCAGTTCCAATGATCTTATAATAAAGAGAGCCATCTGCACCCAGAGAGAGAACTGTGGGAACTAAGTGTGAATTACAATATAGCATTTTCATTTTTTTGTTGTTGTTTGCTTGCATTTTGTTTTTTTTCCTCATTTTTTCCCTTTTTGATATGTTTTTTCTCATGCATCATGATAATTGTGGAAATATGTATAGAAGAACTGCACATATTTACTACATATTGGATTACTTGTCATCTAGGGGAAAGAGTAGGGGGGAAGAGAGGGGAAAAATTTGTTATACAAGTTTTTGCAAGGATTGATATTGAAAATTATCTATGCATATGTTTTGAAATAAAAACTTTTAATTAAAAAAAGCTTTGGAAAAGGGAGTGTTCCTGAGGATGGAAAACAACCTTGATTGGTTAATAATAAAAAAGTAGATAGAAACATCAATGAGGAAGTGGGCCCAAAGTCTTCAGTTCCTCCTGCTGAAAATGTGTTCTTATCATGAAACTTAACTACTTCTAGGAATCTGTACCAAAAAAAATTTCATCTCTGGCCAGACTAGTTTGATTGGTGTTCTCCTTCATAAGCTGGATCACCCTAAATTCTAATGGAATGTTCCAAGTAGATGGCTTATTTCCTAAGGGCAAGAACTTGTTTAGATTAGATTCTGTTTGTAAGATCTTCTAGTTGATTAAGGTCCCACCTGAAGATCAAGAAGCATATATCCAGAGGATTTGGACAATCTCATCCATCAGCAATTTTCTTTATAGGCAGTCTGAAAGGTGGGAGGAAGAGGTGGGGTGGAAAAAGAAAGGAAGGAAGGAAGGAAGAAAAAAACCCTTTATTTTAATTTTATGATTCTCATGCACTCATTTTCCCATTATTTACTTCATCCATGTTGCATCAAAAATGAATGTCCATATTTCCTCTTTCTTGGAGTCTGACGAGAACTTAAATGAGCTAATGTTTTCTTTCAATGCAGACTAAGTTCTTCTTAGCTTCCTTAGCTCATACATACATACATACATACATACACACACTGTTAACTTATATTGAACTTGAAATCTATTAAAATAATAGCTAGCTTTAAGATTTGTAAAGTGCTTTACATAACTTAGCTCATTTGCTCTTCATAACAACCCTATGAGATAGGTGCTACTAGTATTCTCATTTTACAAATGAGGAAACTAAGATACAGAAATGTTAAATTATTTGTCTTGAATCATACAGCTAATAAGTGTCTGAGGCAGAATATGAATCCAGGTCTTCTGGACACCAAGTCCAATGTTCTTTGCTTTATATTAACTAGCTTCCATGTAGTCTGCTTTGTAGAGCCCCCAAGTTGGGGCATCAAAATATGCCATTTGGACTAGTTTTCTAGAGGATCTCGAACTAGCCCGAGTCCTTGGTCTTAGTGGAGGAGTGATGAGGAAAGATCCATGTGGATGGTCAAATATGGAGTCTGTTCATTTCAAGTTCTCTCAGTCCCTAAATGCCTTAGTATAATTACATCTTTACAGCATAATGAGCATGTGCTAACTATAAGCACCCTGTTATTAATATGTAAATGCCTCTTTTACTATAAATATCTCTGGTTTCAAGTAGAACACAGGTTGTCATGCCTCCCCCTGACTTCTTGGGAAGGTTGAGATGTCCCAAGGGGAGATGAGAGCAGAACCAGACACTGTGAGCAGGTTCCCTCTGGTCTGAAGGGTCTTATACCTCACCGAGAATTCCCCCACTGTCTATGGCTCTCTACACTGCCAAGAAAATGCCAATATTAAAAAAAATGCTACGTAGTCAGTTATGTTTTCTCAGGACTACAGTAAGGACAAGAGAAGTAAGAAACTTTCTGCAAGCAAAATTAACAGAAGAGTGCTCTCTAGAAGCAGTACTAGGCAAAAGAAAGTAGCTCCCTGTCCTCAGGCAGTCAGTGTCTGTTATTTGTTCCAAAAGAGTAGATGATAGGCAAGAGAAAGAATGTAGCAGTAGAGTCTAGAGGAATTCAGCATTAGGAGAATTCTTGAATTGGTCCCTAAGTACAATTTTGATTAAGCATTCTGCTAGAGTATGGAGGCTGATGGGAAAGGGGTACTAAAATGAGCAATTAAAGGTTTAACATTTTCCAATATAAATTCATAAGGCTATTCCATGTCAAACTGCTTATTTATTGGCCCATGAATTCAGAGGTAATTGCTCTAGAGCTTCAATATGTAATTCCTCTATTGGTCTGGTTTGGTTTTGTATTGTTGAGATGATGGGGTCTAGAGAAATCACCTAGTCCTCCCTCTTGTTGGCCATGTAATCCCAAAGTCTGACACACTTTAAAAAACCTTAGACATAAACTTTTATTAGTCATATTATTCCTCCTGCAACTACTTTACCTTTCCAGGGATATGAATCCTATACCTCTATGAGATCTCTATTCAGGTCTCCTTGTATTTGCTTACCCTCTCATTCTTCAGTGATCCTTTTTTTTTTTATAACACTTGTACTACCCAAAATTAGCATTTAATCCCATCTTTATTTCTAGCATTCTCTAGTATTTTCATATATAATAACAACAAAAATAATAGCAACAATAACTCACATTTAAATGATGCTTGAAATTTTGCAAAGCCCGTCAATCATGTAACTTGCAAGTATTGCTTGTAAAAAGCAAATTTAATTAACCAGTACTTGCTCTTCTCTTTTCCCCTTCCAGTGAAAGCACTTGAATGGAATCCTTTCTAGATCATGCTTATCTCTTCCCATTGGAGCCAACTGGAGTTGGAACTTTCTTTTCTGGTGTCTTCTAATCAATATGCATGTGAAAAGAAGAGAGAAACTGGAGAGATCAAAACCTTTTTGATCTTCTGATCATCTATCTTATTCATTATCAGGAGCTCAAGCTACAATAGGTAAACCTCATCATCAGGACTAGAGTCACTTTTTTCTGATTGTCATCTTTCTCTTCCTTTTCTTTTCTCCTTTGGTGCCAAGAAGAAGAAAAATATCTACCATTACCTACCACTGCTGCTACTCAGTGCTCTTTCTTACCTTCTACTTTGAACTCTTCTGTCTTCCATACCAATTAAAAGACTATAATGGACCAGATTAAGCTCATTCATCCTAGGCCAGTCCAAGTTGGGTGATATTTCTTTTATCTTTCCCCAGGTTAGGAAAAGGAGCAAAATACTAAAAGTCCCAACTTTCTTAGTGAAGATTAAAACCACAGTCTCTCTATATAGGAGGAAAGTAAGTCTAAACATTATATAGGATATCCCAAAAGTCTTGGTGTAGTTTTAAATAATTAAAGCCAAAAATTGCACTGAGATTTGTGGGACACCCTATACATCCATTATTTAATTTGATGTTCACAACAATCCTATGAAGAAGATACTTTAATTATTCTTATCCTTGGATTTAAGATGACAAAACTAAATCTTAAGAAAGATTGTTCTATGGCAATGGTCATATTGCTAGAGGCATTAGATTGTGAGTATCTCAAGACCAGGGACTTGTTCTGGGTTTGTTTGTTTTGTTTTCTTTTGCATTTTTTTTTTTGTATTCCCAGTGCTTAGCACAGAGCCTGGAATACAGTAGGTGTTTGATAAATGCTTATTGTCTATAGAGATGGGATATGAACTTATTTATTCCAACTCTTACATGATATATACAATCCTATGAATATCTTGCTTTCCTACATATCTAAGACACTTTCAATATTTCCTGGATCAAGATCATCAAATTATTCAGCTAGAAAGACAGTGGATAGCTAACAAATGATCTTGCACATGTCTGTTTCATGAAAATCTTACAACAGAGTGTTTTATTTAGAGCTAGAAAATTTTAGTTTAAATTTAAATTTGCTATTTCTAGGACTTTGAAAAAGTCATTCTTGAGCTTCAGTGTCCTCAACTGTAAAATAAAGCATTGAACTAGATGATTTCTAAAGTTCCTCCAGCACTAAATCTGTGATCCAAAGGATCTATTTATTGCTATACTTACATGGGTAAATTATGTTCCAGGTATCCCAAAAGTTTTAGTTTGGTTTTGTTTTTTAATAACTTCACAAATGTAAATGCTAGAGATTTATGAAATATATCATTGCAAAGTCAAATTATTTAAATGTTTACACTTATTTAATGTTGTGATTTCTATATTAAATGCTAAATTTGACAAGTTGATTCAGCCAGTGATTCTGCAATGCTCATGCAACTGTTTCTGGTTGATACTTTCTTAGACCAATGACTCACTAAAGGAGGTTCTCTTGGTTAGTCACCTCAGTCACCTGATCTTTCTCCATTAGAAGTTTCTTGTCACATCATGTTAAAATTGTAATATATAAATAAAAACCTCATTCTTTTCATGATCTTACTACTCATATTATGCATGAAATCTTTTTGATCACTGAACAGCCCTTGATTAAATTTTCTTTACAAATTTTGAAAATTGACTAGCAATGTCTACCACAAGATAATGATTGTGTTGGATTTTAAGAATTCTATTGATATTATTAAAATCATAAATGATTAACCTTTCAAATATCAATTTTTATAAGTTTGTAGCATTTATATTTCTAAAGTTATTAAAGTTCAAAAGTACATTAAGATTTTGGAACACAGCATTTTACTCTTAACCTTTCAAAACCTATGGTCAGATTAATTGACATACAACTGGAATGACTGACCACTGAAAGGAGCTAAATATGGAATTCCTGGAGAGAAACCTTGTATGCTGAGAAAAGTTTGGACTTCAAAGTTTGGATTTGAAAAGACAAAGATTTCTGGGATTCAAGCTTACTCTATGCAGCTATATACACTTCCTAGAAAAGATTAGTCACTTTCCTTTATCTGATAACTATTGTACATCTGTCTCAGATCTCTACTTCCCTGGGAGCAAACACAGCTGTAGATATCCAATCTGCAGATAATTGCCCTAAGAGAACATTATGAAGCTGCAATATTGTTACAGACTTTGAATGTTTATAATTGCTAAATACTCTCTCTATGTCTCTCTCTCTCTCTCTCTCTCTCTCTCTCTTCCTCCCTCTCCCCTTCCTTCTAGCTCTCTCTATTATCCTGTCTCTTTCCCCCCATTTTCTTCTCCTCTCTGTCTCCATCTCCCTTTCTGTTTCTCTTCCCTCTTAGTGTCTGTCCCCTCAGTATATCTCTGTCTGTCTGTCAGTCTATGTTTCTGTTTCTGTCTCTCTCCATCTTTGTCTCTCTCTGTCTCTGTCTCTCTCCCTTCTTCCCTCCCCTCTTCTCTCTTCCTCCTTGTCTCTCCTCTCTATGTTGTATATGGTTCTTTCTTTCTCCCTTTTTCCCCTCTGTGTCTCTACCCTCTCCCTCTCTGTCTCTTACCATCTCTCTGATTTATTGTTTCTCTTTGTCTGTATGCCTCTGTTTCTGTCTCTGTTTCTCCTCCCAAACTTTGTCACTATCTGTTGCTCCCTCTGACTCTATTTCTCTGTCTCTGAGTAGTTGTGTTTCTTTGTCTCTGTTTATCTGACTCTCTGTTTCTGTCTCTCTCTAATGCAACCTTTTAACGGCCATAATAGTTTTTATTTTGTCATCATCATTTTTGACTTGTTTTCTTTATAAAGGAATACATTGAAAGAAACTTATGTGCTGAAAATGTCTTTTTTCTTAAAGCTGCCATGGAGAATTGACATGGAGATGCTAAGCAGCAAGGCAAAAAAAAAAAAAAAAGAAAGAAAGAAAGAAAAGGAAAAGAAAAGAAAAGGAGGAGGGAAAGAAAAACCAAAGGAAAAGCAATTACAATCACTTTTCAGGGTCTCTATGTATATAAAGAGTTATATATTGGAAAGAGGGAGGGGAAGTCTAGTTGTGAAGCCTTGAATACCATTAGAGTATTAATTAATATTAATTAATATCATTAGCATTCAGAATCCTAAGGAAAAAGAGTAATCCAGTTCTGGAGACCTGACTTGTCTGTGAGAGTGGCTTTCCTTCTCCTCCCATGTCCCTCCCCTATTTAACAATTACTTTTTCAATAATCATTTCTCTCAGGATATTCCTTTATAAAAAATAGAATAAAATGGGATCACTATTATATGTAGCAGTAACCAAAGACATGGAGATCATGGAGATCACTGAATGCTTAAATTCATTTGGAAAAGGAGTTGCCCCTGATGGGTGAAAATCAGCTCTAATTGGTGAACAGTTAATGAAAGGAGAGACTTTTCCTTGAAGAGGTAATTCTGAAAGGCCTGAACTCTTTTTGTTGAGAATGTGATTTGATCCTGAAATTCAGCTATTTCCAGCAATTTGAACAAGAGAATCCACCTAGACCTAGACCATACTGATTGACTTTCTTTTTCATAAGCTGGGTTACCCTGAATTCCAATGAGGTGGTGGGTTACAAAACATAGACTTGAAGCTTTGGGGCTAGAATTCACACTAGATTAGATTCTGTTTACAGACTAAACAGTTCTAGTTGGGTGGATCCTGCCTAAGATTCAGTAATATATTCCAAGAGGATTTGGGCAATCTCATCTATCAGCAATGTCCTTCAGAAACTGACCTATAGGATCTGCTCCTGAATGAGGAAATAAAAAGAAAAAAGCTTTAATCCTAATTCAATAATTGGTTATTAACATAATGGAAAAATAACCATCTCTCTCTCTCTCTCTCTCTTTCTATATATATATAAATATGTATGTATATATATATATACATATATATATATATATATTTCACTATGCAATCTAGGCTGTCTGCTTGAGAGATAATAAACTAGCTTTCATAAACCTATTCCTTTTGATCATTTTAAGAAGAAATGACGGCAAGAGGAAAGAGCCCTCTCTTTGAAGAAGAGAGGAATGAAGAAGGAAAAGGTGGCAGAAGGCATTTAAATGATGTGAGAAAAGCAGGAGGTAAGAATGGGGAGCTTTCAAGGAATGACCTCAATGTTTTCAATGAAATACAAGGCAAAGTTCTTAACTGAGAGTGTTAGGAATCAGGAAAGTCATGGAAAGTGTGAGCGTAGATAAAAAGATTTGGAGGGGGAAATTTTGAGTAAGGTAGGATAGAATAAGGTCATGATTGTTTTGCCAACCTTGGCAGTTGAGATTACATTATGGAAAATTATAGTGAATTCCGTCAATGAGGCTTCATGATTTTCTTCATCTTCATTTCATAGCACATTGGTAAGAGTGAAATCAACAGAAGATGGGAGAAATCCAGAGCTGATGTTTGGCAAATTGATATCTGTAAAAGGATAAGTGGGAGGCTGGGTACTCCAGAGAAGGGGATAATGTAGAATTGAAGTGACTAATCAAAGGGTCAATACAAGGAAGGGAAGAGAGTGTGTAACCAATGCAGGAGTGATAGCCTACAAAAAAACTTAAAGATGAAGAAATCGAAGGTTGTGGTTAGGGTAAAGAGCAAGTTTTAAAGTGGGGAATAGAGTAACAACATATTTTGCTCATATAACAGAATTTCAGAGTTTATGAACATAGAAGTGTTGCATTTGTGTGAAGTGGCAAGATCCAGAATATTACCATCTCTGTACATAGCTGAGGTGAGATGAAAGTATAAGATCAAGGGAAATAAGTAAATGGAACAAATAAGTTAAGGTGTTGGAAGGTATATCAGTATGTATGTGGAAAAATCCTAATATGAGGACAAGAGTTGAAACAGAGGGAAAGACTATGAACCAGGCACTGAACTCAATGAGAAAAGGAGAATCTCCTAAAGATCAGTAGACAACAATCAACAGAATCTTGATTAGACTAATATGTACTGAACAAACCTAAAAAAAGAGAAGTCATTAAGTGATGGTGCTAGAGGGAGACCAAAAAGCATTCTGTCTTCCTTACTACAACCAGTGACTCAAAATATGAGTGAAAGTATAAGAAAGGCTAGAATAGAAAGTGTTGCCAGAGAAGCTGTGTCATCATGAGTGGGACTGGTCTTAGTGAGTGCAAGATAATGAAATGATCAAAAGGAACAGGTTTATGAAAGCTAGTTTATTATCTCTCAAGCAGACATCCTAGATTGCATAGTGAGATATAAATATATATATATATATATATATATATACACACAGAGAAAGAGAGAGAGAGAGATGGTTATTTTTCCATTATGTTAATAACCAATTATTGAATTAGGATTAAAGCTTTTTTCTTTTTATTTCCTCATTCAGGAGCAGATCCTATAGGTCAGTTTCTGAAGGACATTGCTGATAGATGAGATTGCCCAAATCCTCTTGGAATATATTACTGAATCTTAGGCAGGATCCACCTAACTAGAATTGTTTAGTCTGTAAACAGAATCTAATCTGGTGTGAATTCTAGCCCCAAAGCTTCAAGTCTATGTCCTTGTAACCCACCACCTCATTGGAATTCAGGGTAACCCAGCTTATGAAAAAGAAAGTCAATCAGTATGGTCTAGGTCTAGGTGGATTCTCTTGTTCAAATTGCTGGAAATAGCTGATTTCAGGATCAAATCACATTCTCAACAAAAAGAGCTCAGCCTACTTCTTCAAGGAAAAGTCTCTCCTTTCATTAACTATTCACCAATTAAAGATGATTTTAACCTATCAGGGGCAACTCCTTTTCCAAATGAATTTAAGCATTCAGTAATCTCCATGATCTCCATGTCTTTGGTTACTGAGAAAAGCCACTGAACATTGATTTATTGATTATCAGCTAGCCTAATTAATAGATCACTAATTTTCTAAAAACTCTATTTCTCAGGGTTTTCATTTGTCTCAGTGTAATAATTTGGTATGGTTGAGTTGAGGGAAATGGAAACAAAAATGCAGTCAGTGAAGAACCAAGATCAGGGAGTGAAAAATGATATCTGGGAGATAAGAATCACTCATATGAGGAAAGAATAATGAGGTAGAAATATGTTTACATTGAGGAGTGAATTCAGGTTGGCTATCATTGTTTACAGAAGTTCTGCCTAGGCGTAGAGCTGTCCAGAGGTAACCGATATCAGTGTGTCAGTGGAAACAGATGAAAATGTTTTAGGTGGCTGGATGGCACACCATTCAGCCCTCTTAAACAGATACAGATAAGCTGATTGTCATGGAGTTTACTTGACTAAGGAGAGTGTCTGGATTGACTTTCTCATGATTGCATAGTGAAGAAGCTTAAGAACTGGAATTTAACATTTGATCTTTTTACTACCCATGTCCAACATTCTTACACTATTCCTTCCTGTCTTATTTATTAGCTTTGGAGTAGTGAGTTACTATCTGGGAAATTAGCACTGTCTTGTTTAAATAAAGGACCTGATTTATAAGAGTATCTAACATTTAATCACTTTATTTTTATTCCATGATTCAGCTGTATCAGCCTACAGGATGTTCTCTGAAAATAATGTCCCATTTCTTATCTCCATACCTTTGTATAAGCTGTCCCTCATGCCTAAAATGCTCTCCTCCTCTTTCAACTCTACCTCTTAGTTTCTTAAATTTCATTTGAGACTCAGTTTAAGTTTCACCTTCTACAAGAAGTCTTTATTGGTCCTCTAGCTACTTAGACCTATTTCTCTGAGATTATCCTCCATATACTCTATGCATGGGAAACTAGGTGGTACAATGGATAGAGTGCCAGGTCTAGATTCAGGAACACTCATCTTCCTGTGTTCAAATCTTGCTTCAGACACTTACTAGCTGTATGACTTTGGAAAATCAATTAGCTCTGTTTGCCTCAGTTTCCTCATTTACAAAATAAGCTGGAAAAGAAAATGGCAAACTACTTCAGTATCTTTTTCAAGAAAACCCAAAAGTAAGGTCATAAAGAGTCAGTCATAATTGAAAATTGACTAAATTCTGTGTATATATTGTAGGTACATAGTTATTTATAAATTGTCTCACCCATTAGTCCATAACCCTGAGTTTTATCATTTGTAATGTGGTAGCAATAATATGTGTTCTACCTACCACAAATAACTATGGTTCACATCAAATGAATTAATATATTTGAAAATGCTTTGAAAATCTTAAGGATCTATATAAATATATTTCTTTGTCCTTAAAAACTTAAGAGACTTTGTCTCCCATAATTTCCCACAAATTACTATTATTAGTCAACCTGTAATAGCCAATATTGAAAAGTTATTCATACTTTCCTCCCCAAATTTTCCATCATTAAACCAGAGTAACTTCTTTTTAGGAATCCATTAGGGTAAATTATAAAAAGTTGTTAGATTCTGTTACTAATTTTTGTCAGGACTATTGTCGACTTGTAAGCATGCATTTCCCTTTCTAATATATAGTGTAACTTAAATTTCACATTCAGTAAAACATTCCCATTACAAAAGTGTATATAGGAACAATGACTAGCCACATAAATAAGATTAAATGATAAAACTATTTTGTGTATATAATGTGAAGATGCCTTTTTCTATTTGCAGTAGGCTTTGCAAAAGGAGAAAAAAAGATAAGGCTGCCTGCACACAAGGAGAGTAAATGCCTCATTCTACTCCAATAAAACTCCTCCAGTTGACCATTTCCCTTCTTATCCTAGATGTATTAATTTTGAGAAAAAAAACCTTTAAATTTTATGCAAACTTATCTTTTTTATCTTTCATAGTTGTCTCTAGCTTGTTTATAATTTTGATTCATGAACCATAATAGGTAATAAACAAATGCAGTAAGATTTGCAAAGTACTATATACAAACAGTTCATTTTTTGCTCACAAATCCCATTTGACATAAAAGGAAATTGAGGCAAGCAGGAGTAAAGAGACTTGCTTAGAGTTACATAGCTAGCAATAATATGAAGTATAATTTGAACTCCAGGTTTTCCTGCTTTCAGGCTCAGATCACCTCACCACCCATAGGCTAATATATCTATAGTATTTTATAGTTTGAGATATATTTGTCATCTCATTATAGAACTGTGCAATATTATTTGTTCTTATGTCCATTTTGAAATAGAAGTCCTTTGGCTCTTTACAAGAAGACATGATTCAAGGCAATTCCAATAGACTTGTGATGGAAAGTGCCACTCAGATCTAGGAGAGAACTTTGGAGACTGAATGTGGATCAAATTATAACATTTTCATCTTTGTTGTTGTTTGTTTGCTTGTTATTTTTTTCTTTCTTGTTTTTTCCCATTTATGATCTGATTTTTTTTGCACAGCATGAGAAATATGGAAATATGTTTAGAAGAACTTCACTGTTATATCTATATTGGATTGCTTGCTATCTTGGAGAGGGGCAGAGGGGGAAAGAGAGAAAAATTTGGGATACAAGGCTTTGTAAAAGTGAATGCTGAAAGCTATTTTTGCATGTATTTGGAAAAATAAAATGCTATTAAAAGAAAGAAAAGTAAAGAAAATGAATGAAACTAAAAAAAAATTCATAAATTTTCTGGGATATCCATTATGTCAGAACACTCTACCCCCATCTTGAAATTTGTGTGGGGTCCCTTGGTTCCATACACAGGAAAGTTCGTTCATTCTATATCTCTGACCACTGTGTTATTATATAGACTGTTCATTATATCTAAAATGTTCCTCCTTAACTTCACTTCTTAAAATTTCTTGCTTCCTTTAAGAGCTGACTGAGGTCCCATCTCCTACAAGAGGCCTTGACTGACACACTTAGTTTGTTGTTCCTCCACACCAAAAAAAATCATTTCCATTATGCTTTGTATTATTTTTCCATGTATATATTTCCATACTACTGTTTCTTCATCAGGTAGAATAGAAGCTTGTTGAGGACAGAGGCTATTTTTAAAAAAATTCCTAGTACTTATTAAGCAGTCTTTTTAACATAGTATATGCTTAAAAATTAAAGCTAAATGGAATTAAATGGAATAGTATTCATATCTGTTTCTAACTATGTGTTGACTAAGTTACTACTATACAAGTTATAGAGTTTTCACTCAGACTAGAATATATCAAGTTTGAATTTTTTTTTAGAAATATTCATAAAACCATTCAGTTCTTGCAAACGTGAACTCAGAAGGATGAATCTATTCAAAAGAAAGAAGTAGGATGTTCCATAGTCCTTGATTTAGTTTACTGAAGAAAATGTGATGATTCAAAGTATATTCTTAGAAAGAGGCTTCTCACTGGGGGAATCCAGGAACTGCAATTCAAAGCTATTTCTATTTCAATTCAGCAAACTTCTATTAAATGCTTACTATGTGAAATGCATTGATCTAGGTTTTAGGGATACAAAGTAAAATGAAAAATAATCCCTATATTCAAGGAGCTTATAATACTCTAGGGGTAAGGATCATCTATATAGCCAGTCAGTCAATAAGCATTTATTAAACTCTTGCTATGTACTCTAAGTATTTGGGTAATAAAAAGACAAAATATTAATCAAACACATTAGTTTCTATCCTCAAGGAACTCACATTCTGATAGGGGAGATAAAATATAAACAACTCTGTATCAACAATATTATATATGTAAGATAAATTGGAGATAATCTCAAAAATAACACAATAGCAAAGAGAGAGATATAGGGATGGCTTGAGGACTCTGTGTATAAAGTGCCAATCCTGGAGTCAGGAAGATTCATTTTCCTGATTTTAGATCTGGTCTCAGACACTTACTATCTGTGTAATTCTTGGCAAGTCACTTAATCCTGTTTGTCTCAGTTTCCTTATCTATAAAATGAGCCACAGAAGGAAATGGTACACCACTCCAGTATCTTTGCCAAGAAAAGCTTAAATGGTGCCATGAAGAGTCAGATATGCCTGAAATGACTTAATAAAAGCCTCCTGCAAAATATATAATTTTTAGCTGAGACAAAGCCTAGGAAACCAAGCAATAAAGATTAGAGAGAGAATTTCAAGCATAGAAGACAAGAAGAAATTTTAAGAAGGAAAAAAGCACTATATTGGAGAGAGAATAGAGAAAGAATTCTCCCTCAAGAAGAATTGACTTGACAGTTTAAGGTTTGTAAAAGTTAGGCTTAACAATGGAATGTCTTCTGGGATTATAAAATAATCTGTTTAAAGCAAGAAATTAAAGACTGGTTTCTAAAAAAAAAATTTTAAAAGTCAGGCAATACCTGACTAGTATGTAGAATATATGAGAAAAATAGTTTGAAATAAGTCTAGAAAGGGAGGGTAGAGGCAGAGTTTAAAAGACTTTCAATGCTAACATAAGAACTTCCTGCTTTATCCTAAAGGTGATACAAATCTATGGAGATTATTGAATTGGTCAGATGTGCTTTTTAAAGTTTATTGTTCTGAATGATTAGATGATTAGAGAGGAAAAGAGTGGTAGAACGCAGATCATCTAAAAGGATATTGCAATAATTCAGGTAAAAGATGATGAAAAGAAATGATTTTGTGGATGGAAAGAAGGAAATAGATGTGAGAGATGTTGTGCAGGTAGAAATGATGAGGCTTGGTAACTTATTGGATATAAGGCAAAGCAGAATAAAAAGATAAGCTCTGTGATTTGAATCTGATTGAGAAGAAAGGCAGTCTCAGTATAAATAAGGACATTCACTAGAGGCAAAGGACTAGAGGAAAAGATAAAGACTTTTTCTTGAACATATTAATATTGAATTAACTATGGGATATTTAAATGCAAACCTGTAGCTCACATATAGAACCCAAGAATGAAATCGAGTATATTGATCTGTGATTCATCCTCATATGAAAGTCTGTAGCCAAAATTTAGAAAGAAACACAAAAAGGAGGATAGCTTTGAATTTATTACATTTTTTAAAATAAGTAAACAGTTTGAAATGGAAATTCATGATTTTATATTCCTCTAGTTATATTGTGCTGTGTACATAAAAATATTCTTTTTTCCTCTTTTTATATTTAAGTTCAAAATGAATAAAAAGTTTTAAAAACTGAATTCTATGACCAAAAATGAGAGTATAAAGAAAGAGGAGAAAGAGAAACACATAGCTACTTGGGAGACATGACAGAGTAAGACTTGAATAATGTCTGGGCAGGAAAAGTTTAGATAGGTACGAGAAGAACCAGGAGAGAACAAATTGTTATGAAAGCTTATGGTAGAGATAATATGAAGGAAGGGAACAGAGAGATAATCAAAAGTGTCAGAAGCTATGAAGATATCGAGAAAGATAAGTACTGAGAAATGGATGACATCAGAAACAGAATGAACAAAGGCAGAAAAATACAAGATACACTCGGAGAATATAGAACGATCCATTTTTTTCTCCTGAGGATAGTTTGAGTGATAAAGCTTGAGGGTCAAATTATGGATGGCACTGAATGACAGAAAAAGAAAATGGAAAAATACATTATCAATCAATCTAATGGAATATGACTGTTCCCAATACTAAAATTCAACTTGCATTGCAAAATTTTTTCAAATTAATTAATGCTCAGATATGTGGATGAATAGAAAGATGGATGAAGGAGGGAAGGAGAGAAAAAGATAGAAAGACAGAGAGAGACAGAGAGAGAGAGAGAGAGAGAGAGAGAGAGAGAGAGAGAGAGCTTTATTGAACATAATTGGCCAAAGATTTAAGTATATGAACTACAGGGTAAATTCTTTGAGTACTTGGGCCAAGATTATTTAAACTTTTTACCTTCCTTATCACCTAGCATAGTGCCCCTTATATAGTAGACATTTAAATAAATGTTTGTTAATTATTTTCTGGATTTTAAAGTTGAGTTTCACAGTAATACAGGGCCTCAATCATTAGAAAGTATTCACTCACAGTACATTACTCAAAGAAATGCCCTTCATTCTCAAAAAGGACCATGACATCATGACATCAGGGAGGGAATGCCATGATAGGCAAGTAAATTGGATTTAAGTGAGAGGGGGCTGTGCAAGGTCACCTGCCTCACTTTCCCCTACAGAGCCACCTGGGTCCAGTGGCCAGGTTTAGATTAGAATGACTGGAGATGGCCCCAGATGCAATGAGACCTGGGCTTTTTTAAGCTAAGGTCTTCAACAGGTCTCATTTTGACTGAAGTTGCAGTGATTTAGGCTAGGTAGTAATTGAGGTAAAGAATTTCTTCTTTTACCTAGTCCAAAACAAAATCTAAATAAATGAATGAATGAATCTGAGAGGGGAAGATCCTCAGGGTTTCTGGCCAAAACAGAAATGACTTCTATTTACATTCAATCAAGATCCAAACAATGTGTTTATGTATATAATTAAAAGAAAAAAAAGGATTTAAATAAATCCTTTCCCTTCCTTTCTCCCTCTCTTGCTCTCCCTTTCTCTTTCTCTCACTCTTTTTTCTCTCTTTCTTGTTTTCTCTCTTTCAGATTTAATAAGGCAGTGAGTGACTTTTTTCTTTTGATTGTTATACCTTTTGGTTTTTTGTGTACATCATCTATATTTTCATGATTATTGCACATGGCTCATTTTTACACATTTTAAATTTTAGACAAAATGGTCTACTTTCTGCTCCCTGGATCTCTTGCTTCCATGCCATTGAACAGGCTAAATTCCATGCCTGGAACATCTTCTCTCACCTCTACTTGCTAGAATTTTTTAGGTTCTTTCGAGGTTCAAGCTTAATTAGCACTTCCTGTATGATGTTTATCCATACTCTTCCGTTTCCCTACTTTTAGACATTCCTTTGTATTTACTTTGTATGTATTTTGTAACTTATTATCTGTTCATGATATACAGAGATACATGCACAAACACACTTTCTTCCATGGAATATAAACTTCTACACGGCAAGGATTGTTTCTTTGTTATTTTTATATCACCAAATTCTAACACCAAGCACAGGGTAGACACTTTATAAATTATTTTTTAATGAATGAATAAGTCACCCCCATATAATTTAGCATTGTAAAAAGACATTTAAGTATTATACATATAATGTTATTATTAAGGTGTTTAAAATGTTATGATATTGTTATGAGGGGAGGAAATGAGGCAGTCTTGTACAAATCTGAATGAATGAGTGAAAAAGAATTTGTTGACTACTTATTTTCATCAAGTACAGGAAATACAAAAACTAAAATAGCCTCTACCTTAAAGATGTTTACAATTTAATAAAATATGGACCTTGATATATGAACTACATACATATATATATATATATATAATATATATAAATGAGACATAAGGTAGACAATCCAAGTGCTATGATACTTATATATGAATTAGAGCAAGACCTCCATCATGATGGACATAAACTCTATAAAAAATAAAAGGAATAAGAATAGCATGGAATGAGAAAGGGATTACAATCTGGATAGGTGGAAAATCACAAATGTATCATGGGATAAAAGATTGAATCAGAACAACTTAGATTCCCTCTTAGTTTTTATACTTGTCAAAATTCCCATCTTAGCTAGGGGATGAAATCTTTTCCCTCCCTTCACTTTTCCATTAAATTCTCTAGGCTTCTTGAAAACATAATTGAGTCTTACTCTAACTTTATCTTTCTTCCTTTTGCTTTCAGATCATTTTTTCCTAAGATACAAATCCCTGACCCAGTGAGTTTAGAATCGATCACACCTTTATCTTTCTTCCCACCAGAATGTAGAGCATTATTTTCTCTTTGTCACAGAGAAGATAAGTCTAATGTCACTGCTATATATCATATCTAATCACTCCTCTGCATGAATTCTCATCCTCAATTTACATGTAAGAGTCAAATTTCCACTATTTCTTTCTGGTCCCAGTATAATCCTAAGAGTAACAACATAGGAGATAAAGTCAAATGAAAGTCTATTCTGGGGAATTATTTCAATCATTCCAATCTAAAATTATGTTTCCTCAACTCATCTTGACTATTTCACAGTATTCACAGTCTTGGAAATAAAATTAATAATAATAGTAAAATTCCATCTGTACTTATATAGTATTTTAAGATTTGCAAAATATTTTACAAATATCATCTAATTTGATCCTCACAATATTCATTCATATGAGGTAGGTGATATTATCATATTCATTTTATAGACAAGGAAATTGGAGTTTAAGAAGAGTAATGTGATCTGCCACTGACCATATTGCTAATAAATGAATCAGATGATCAATCCTGATGGATGTGGCTCTCTTCAACAATGAGATGATTCAGCCAATTCCAAAGACCTTGTGATGAAGAGAGCCATTTGCACCCAGAGAAAGGACTGTGGGAACTGAGTATGGTTCACAACATAACATTTTCACTCTTTTTGTTGTTTGTTTGCATTTATTTTCTCTCATTTTTTCCAGTCTGATTTGATTTTTCTTGTGCAGCAAAATAATTATATAAATATGTATGGATATATTAGATTTAACATATATTTCTCCTATGTTTAACATAAACCAAACATATATGGGATTATTTGCAATCTAGAAGAGAAGGTGGGGGAAGGGAGAAAAACAGTTTGGAACACAAGGTTTTGTAAGGGTGAATGTTGAAAATTATCTATGCATATGTTTTGAAAATAAAAAGCTTTAATTAAAAAAAAGTGAATCAGAAAGAATTTGAACTCAGGTATACCTGACGCAGAGTCTTAAAATTCATCCATGATGCCATGTAGCTGCTATATCTCAGGGTATAAGGCCACAACCTGAGAAAAGACTTAATTCTACTGCATATATTCACAGAGGTCAGATTTTTTTAATATTCAGAGTAAGGATGTTCTGTGAATTCAACATTTTTGTATGAGATTTACCTTAATGGGACTTTAAAGAAACTCATATTACCACTTTAAGTTGTTCTCTTCCTGGACTCTTAGAGGTCCTTTACTATCTTTATCCAATTTCCTGAATATAAATCCCTCCTTGCTTTCACAGCTCATGGAATCATAGAATGATAAATCTAGAGATGTATATATATATATGTATATATATATATTTAAATATATTCAGATGAAATAAAAATTATTTCTTGGGAAGGATGTTATCTCTAGGAATCCCTTGCTTCATTCCATTTGCATCATGCTAATCAATCCATCAAAATTCTGTCTTTGTGAATAATTTTTTAAAAAAATGAATCAAATATAATCCTCTATGTTTGCTGTTTGCTCACCACCTCCACATTATTCCATTCCCTGTTTTCATTAATTATTGAAAAAATAAAAATCTCTTTTTGACATGTTGTATTATTGCCTCCAACTATTCTATTTGACAGGGAGTTTGCTTCAGAAACAAAATAACATGTCTTTGCTGAGCTGATTCCTAAATGGAAGCTCTATTATGAAATATAACAAGGGACTAGCAAATGAGCAGAGTGACCACTGATGAAACTTTGCATGTAGCCACAGCTAAGTACCTTGCCTCTGAGTCAGGACAGTATGTGATAGAAGTGACTTGGAGAATCTTTTGTTTAAACATAGATATTCTGTAACTACTTCTAGTCAGATAACCATATCATGGTTGTTGAGTCATTTTTCAATTGTATCCAACTCTTCATGACCCCAATTCTGGTTTTCTTAGCAAAAGATGCTGGAGTAGTTTGCCATTTCCTTGAGGCAGGGTCACACAACTGAGTGTCTGAGGCCATATTTGAATTCATAAAAAGACTTCTTCCTGACTCCAGACAGCATTCTGTCCTATCCCTCATTTACCTAACCAATCATGTTGTGGACAGAAGATTTTGTCATTAGTTATAGTTGCAGACATGGAACTGAGTGCACTTTCAAGAGGACTTAGTTGGCCTCCACTTTCTCTCTGTGGACTACTGCTCTTAGTTTGTTCTCTTTCCTGATGACCTCTGAAGGAAGATAATGTTAAAAAAAAAAGAAAGAAAGAAAGAAAGAAAGAAAGAGAGAGAGAGAGAGAGAGAGAGAAAGAAAGAAAGAAAGAAAGAAAGAAAGAAAGAAAGAAAGAAAGAAAGAAAGAAAGAAAGAAAGAAAGAAAGAAAGAAAGAAAGAAAAAGAAAGAAAGAAAGAAAGAAAGAAAGAAAGAAAGAAAGAAAGAAAGAAAGAAAGAAAGAAAGAAAGAAATCTTGGGCTTTCTCTCTCTGAGGTCAATATATAATTACATGAAAACAATCCTAAATCTTTTCTCTCAGCATTTATTCTTCACTTTTAGGTGAATAACTTTGGGAGCTACAAACTCTGTGACTTTTGAAAGGTTTGGAGAGCAATCTATGCAGGTGTCCAATGAGGCTGAATAATTGGACTACTGTCACTGATCTTCAAAATATGATGGAGCATAGAGGAAGTGCCATAAGACTAGAGAAGGAAAATGCTGCTCTCATTTTCAGAAAATGGGAGAGGAGAACAGAGAAAATAATGCTATGTTCATCATATTAAGTAGAAATGGCTAGACTAGGAAGATAAGAAAGAGGCCATCACTAAGGGAAAAGCATTATTGGTTTCCTAGAATATGTACCAAATCCATGATGCATTTTAGGATTAGAGTAATGTCCAGTTACACACACACACACACACACACACACACACATGCATACACACACAAATATGTACATATTATACCTCTGAGCAAATAGGAGTTTTTGCAAAGCTTGAAAAAGTGCAATGGGAGTAAGCAGCTGCAGCAGGACCTCTTGATAAAAGAGAATGTTCACAGCATAATTCCAAATTGCTTTCCAGAATAGTTGGACCAAGCTACATTTCTCCTAACAAAGAATTGGTATATCTTCCTTTTTTATTTTAATTGAGTCTCTAAAAACAGCACAGTCAAAGCTGAGAATAATGAGCAGTAGTAATTCCAGTCTATAACACAATGGTTTCAGTCTTAGGAACTTAGCAACAAGGAAACCCTCAGCTGTCATTCAAAGAAACCTTGGAGATGCAGAGTATTATTCACTGAGGAATCAGAACATGAGTAAAATTAAAATTAAAATTGGTGAGGAAGTATAAAAGGTAGCACAAGTCTTAGATCATAAAATTTTGATGAGAATTAAATAATAACATGTAAAGTCATTTGTGATCCTTATTGTGTTCTATAAATATTTATTATTATTACAGGGAAATAATCTGATCCATATTAGGAAGAAATACCTGGATTCAGGGTTTTTTTATGTTCCTCTTGAACTGCACTATATGCTAGGATAGATGACTAAGGAAATTTTATGTGTGTACCTCCACACATCAATTCTATATGTGTACATACATATAAACATTTATACATATACATATATATGCATGCATATGTATGTAAATATACAAACTAACCCTTGCTGACCCACAGTACTAAATCAAGGTACATTTTTTTTTTCAATTTCTTTACTTAAAGAACTATCTTTTTTTCTTTTTAAAAATTTAACCCAACAAATTTACTTAACAAAATTATAAAAAAAAGATATACAGCTATGATACAGGATTTGTTTAAGTGGATGCAGTTCCTCATTTCCAAAATGAGATGGATGTGTCAATTCTCTTAGAAACAAGAAGCTCATCAAGCCAGAAGAGTTCTTCCTCTTTGTGATGTGGGGTTTTATGCCTTAAATAAGTAGGAAGCTATGTCAATGACTTGAGTCATAGTTCTCTGGACTAATAAAATTCTACTACCACCACCCCCATCCTCAATGAAAAAGAGAATTTTTTAAAAATCCTTGTAAGGTGAACCACTTCTGGCAGTCAAGATGGTAGAGTGAGCAATAAATCATCAAAATCTTCCATATTTACTCCAAACAACCATTAAAGAGCACTCCAAAACAAATCCTAGAAAAGCAGAACCAGCAAAAAAAAAAAATTGAGAAAAACAATCTTTGAGCCCAAGTAATTTGGAAGATCAACAAGAAAGGTCAGATAAAAGTAAAGTACACCCCAGGAAAAGAAGTGTGCCAGCAATCCAGAGGCAAGCTTCACTTCAACAAGCCAGTGATAGACCCTAATATCCACTGAGGTGCAGCAAGAAAACACCAACTAGGATCCCACTCATGTACTTCACTACAGCCAGGGGAACTGGCAGACTACAACTCTAAGAACAACTGTGTACTTCAGCATAGTCCCGGGGAAAGAGATAACCTACAGAGGTTAGATTCTAAGCACTTTAGTGTACCACCCAGCAAATAAATAACTGCCAACTTAGGAGTGCCTAAGTAAGCAGGCAGCTGACAGCACTGACTGCACATGCTTCAATAGAACTCCAAAGAAATACCCCCTGGCCTCAGCATACACCAGACGCCACAAGTAGGACCCTAACTCAGCACCAGGTAACCTGCCAGACCCCTACAACTTTCAGCAGAGACAGATACTGCCCATACCACCCCCTTGCAATGCCAGACATGTAGTTCCCAAGTGAACTTCAGGGTAACATTCAGTATAGCACCAGATAAATGACCAACACTTGCAGACCCTGAGTTAAGATTTCTTCTACTGTGGCTCAAATTTAAAATAGAGAGAAAAGGTCAAAAATATGATAAAAACCAACAACAACAAAAAGAGAATCTGACCTTAGAAAGTTATGGTGACAGGCAAAAACTCAGAAGAGGACAAGAATTTCACAAACACCTAAGGGTAATACACCAAAGAAAAACAAGAAGTGGTTTCAAACCTAAAAGGAACTCACAGAAGAGCTCAAAAAGAAGCTTAAAAATCTTATAAGAAAAATTGGGGAAAGAAATGAAAGTGATGCAAGAGAATTAGGGGAAAACAACTACTTAAAAGGTAAAACAGACCAAAT
This sequence comes from Sarcophilus harrisii, assembly GCF_902635505.1. NCBI lineage: Eukaryota > Metazoa > Chordata > Mammalia > Dasyuromorphia > Dasyuridae > Sarcophilus > Sarcophilus harrisii. The sequence goes on from NC_045429.1 coordinate 220,767,152, forward strand.
GGCAAAAGAGATAAAAAAAAGTCCACTGAAGAAAACAGCTCTTTAAAAAATACAACTGTTCAAATGAAAAATAAAAATTAAAAAAAACTAATTGAAGGGGAAAATACTTTAAAACTTAGAATTGGGCAAATGGAAGTTAGTGATTCTATGAGACAAGAAAATCCAATCAAAAACATACAAGAGAATGGCAAAAATGAAAGAAAATGTAAAATATCACATTAGGAAAACAACTGACCTAGAAAATAGATCCAGTGTAGACAATATCAGAATCACTGAATTACCTGAAAGACATAATTAAAAAGAGGATCTGAGGAGCATTTTTCAAGAAATTATCAAGGAAAACTGCCTTGATATTCTGGAACTAGAGGGCAAAAAATAGGCATTGATAGAAGCTGGAAAATGAATGGATGCCCATAAATTGGAGAATGGTTGAGTAAATTGTGGCATATAAATGTTATGGAATATTATTATTCCGTAAGAAATGACCAGCAGGATGAATACAGAGAAGATTAGCAAGACTTACATGAACTGATGCTAAGTGAAATGAGCAGAACCAGGAGATCATTATATACCTCACCAACAATACTATATGAGGATGTATTCTGATGGAAGTAGATTTCTTCGACAAAGAGAAAATCTAACTCAGTTTCAGTTGATCAAGGATGGACAGAAGCAGCTACACCCAAAGGACACTGGGAAATGAATTGTAACCTGCTTGCATTTTTGTTTTTCTTCCCGGGTTATTTATACCTTCTGAATCCAATTCTCCCTGTACAACAAGAGAACTGTTTGGTTCTGCACACATATATTGTATCTAGGATATACTGTGACATATTTAACATGTATAGGACTGCTTGCCATCTGGGGGAGGGGGTGGAGGGAGGGAAGGGAAAAATTGGAACAGAAGTGAGTGCAAGGGATAATGTTGTAAAAAATTACCCTGGCATGGGTTCTGTCAATAAAAAGTTATTTAAGTAAAAAAAAAGAAAAAAATAGGCATTGAAAGAATTCATCCAGCACTTCAGGAAAGAGATCACAAAATAAAAACTCCAAGAAACATTTTAGCCAAATTTTAGAACTATCAGATCAAGGAAAAAATACTACAGGTGTCCAGAAAAAAAAAATTCAAATATTGGAAAACTATAGTCAAGTACTTAACAGAGTATTTGACAGTTGCAATATTAAAAGATCAAAGATTATGGAACATAATATTCTGGAAAGAAAAGGATCAGGTCTACAACCAAGAATCACTTATATAGCAAAATTAAGTATAATATATCAAGCGAAAAATGATCAACAACACAGAAGGATTTCAAAGTTTCATAAGAAGACCAGAATTAAACCAAAATTTTTATCTCCACTGTCAAAACCCTAGAGAAGCATAAACAGGTTTTTTAATAAAAAAGGAAAGAAAATGTAAAAACATTCAATAGAGCTAAATTTTATATCCCTACATGGAAAATTATACTTGAAATTCTTAAAAATTATATCACTACTAGTACATCTAGAAAGAGCACACATAGACAGAGGGTACAAGTATAAGGTGAACTTAAGGAAAGGATATAAAAAGTTAAGGCATGATAGAGTACACTAAGTGCAGAAGGAAGGGAGAGGTTAAATTATTTCACAAGAAGAGGTGTAAAGAAAAGTGGAGAGGAAGATAGAAGTGGATGATTGGAATGACTTGAACCTTACTCTCATCAACATCGGCTCAAAGAGAGAATAATATATACAAATAGTTACATACAGATATCTATCTTACTCAACGAGGAAACAGGAGGGTAAGAGTTTAAGTAAAAGGGAAAAGGGGGCACTGATAGAAGGGAGGGCACAACAGAAGAAGTAGTAGATAAAAGCAAAACATTGTTTGGGAGGGAAAGGGTGAAAGGTGAGAGAAGAAAAATAATAGGAAGAATAGCAGTACACAAGTAGTAATCATAATAGTGAATCTCAATCGAATGAACCCTCCTATAAAATGTAAATGGATAGCAGAGTGCACCAAAAATTAGAATCTGACAATATGTTATTTACAAGAAATATGTTTGAAGTAAAGAGACATACACAAAGTAAAGTAGTCTTAATCAAAGAAGGAAACAACATCTTGCTAAAAGGTACTATAGACAATGAAGTATTATTAATATAATCATATGTGTATTGAGTAGTATAATATTTGAATTTTTAAAGGAGAAGTGAATTACAGAAGAAATAGAAAGCAAAATTATAATAGTAGAGGACTTTACCAGACTCCCTTCAGAACGCAATAAATCCAACCAAAAAATAAACAAAAAAGAAAGGTGGTAAGTAGAATATTAGAAAAAATAGATATGACCAGCCTTTGGAGAAAACAGATAGGGATACATATTTTTTCCTCAGCAATATATGGCACCAATACAAAAATTGACTATGTAATGGAACTTAAAAACTTCAAATTCAAGTGTTAAAAGGCAGAAATATTAAATGTATTTTAATATCATACTATAATAAAGTTCCATTCAACAAAAGGAAGTGAAAGAATAGAATAAAAGGAAATTGGAAATTAAATAAGCTACTTCTAAGTTAACTAATTTTTTTTAAAAAGTGAGACCTTTGAACAATAATTTCATTAAAGAGAATGACAACGCTGAAACAATATAGCAATATGTATAGGATGCTGCCAAAGCAATATTTAGCAATAATATATATTTCTCTAAATTCTTACATAAATGAAAAGGAAATAATGAATTTCATAAATGAAAACATGAATTTCATAAATGAAAACAGGTCAAAGAATTGGGCACATAGTTTTAAAAAATTACAAAAAGGAACAAATAAAAAATTTCCAGGTAAGCACCAAATTGGAAATCTTAAAAATCAACATAATTGACCATATCAATAACAAAACTAACAGAAATCATATGATTATCTCATAGATGCTGAAATAGGTTTTGATGAAATACAACATTAATTCTTATTAAAAACATAGAAAACACAGAAATAAAGGGAGTGTTTCTTAAAATGATAAATATCATCTATCTAAAACCATCAGCAAGCATGATATTTAATGGAGATAAGCTAGAAAATTTCTCAGTAAGATCAGGGGTAAAACAAGATGCCCATTATCACAAATATTATTCAATATAGTATTAGAAATGTTAACTACAGCAACAAGAGAAGAAAAAAAATTAAAGTAATTAGCATAAGCAATGAAGAACAAAACTATCAATCTTTACAGATGATATAATGTTATACTCAGAGAACCCTAGAAAATCAACTAACTAATAACTTTACAAAGTTGCAGAATATAAGGTAAATGCACATAGATCATCATTTCTTTATATGATCAACAAAGCCCAGCAGCAAGAAATAGAAAGAGAATTCTATTTAAAACAAATGTAAACAATATAAAACACTCAGAAGTCTACCTCAGAGATTATATGAACACAATTATAAAACACTTTCCACAGAAAGTCAGATCTAAACAATTGGAAAAGTAACAATTGGTCATGAATAGGTTGTCAATATAATAAAAATGACAATTCTGCATGAACTAATTTGCTTATTCAAGGCTAAACCAGTCAAACTACCAAAAATTTATTTGATGAGGTTAAAAATAATAATAACAAAATTTACCTGGAAAAGCAAAAGCTCAAGCATATCAAGTGAAGTAATGAAAAATAAAACAAGGAAAAGTGACTTAGAAATACTAGATCTTGAGTTATATTATAAAGCAATAATCATCAAAAAAAAACCTATTTAGTATTGGCTAAGAAATAAAGTGGAAAATCACTGGAATAGATTAGGTACAGAAAACAAACTGGTCAATAATGATAGTAACCCAGTGTTTGATGAACCCAAAGACCCTAGCTTTTGGGATAAGAATTCACTATTTGCAAAAACTTCTGGGAATAGTGGAAAACAATAGGATACAAACTAAGAATAGACCAACATTTCACATTGTATAACAAGATAAGCTTTAAATGGGTGCATAATTTAGATATAAAGGGGAACACCATAAGCAAATTAGAAGTAGGAATAGTTTACTTGTCTGACATAGAGGAGGTAAAAAGTTCATGACCAAACAAGAAAAATAGATAATTTTGATTACGTTAAATTTAAAAAATTCTGTACAAACAAAACCAAAGCAATCAAGATTAGAAAAAAAGCAGAAATATGGGAAACAATCTTTATTGAATGTGTCTCTAATAAAAGCCTCATTTCTCAAATATATAGAGAACTGAGTCAAATTTAGATTATAAGCAATTCCCCAAGTGATAAATGGTCAAAGGATATAGATGAACAATTTTCAAATGAAGAAATTAAAGATATTTAGAAACATATGAAGAATACTGTAAACCTCTTTTGATTAGAGAAATGCAAAGTGAAACAACTCTGAGATACCATTTCATACCTATCAGATTGGCTAATATATAAAAATTCCCTGGCAGAGTTGGAGCAAACCATGTCCAGAAGTGGAAAATATATAAAAACATTATAAATTTTGTGAAGTATATGGGAAAATTGCAACATTAATGCACTGTTGCTGGAACTGTGAACTGATCCAATTACTCTGAGAACAATTTGTAACTAGGTCCAAAGGGCAACCAAACTGTGCACACATGCTCTTTGATCCAACACCACCACTCCTAATTCTGAATCATAAATAAATCATAAAAAAGAGAAAAAAACCTGCAAGTACAAAAATATAGTAGCATTTTCATGGTGGTAAAATATTGGAAATTGAGTGGATGTGCATCAATTTGGTATTGTCTGAACAAGATGCAGTATATGAATGTAATGGAATACTATTGTGCAATAAGAAAGGATGAACAGGCAGAAAACCTGGAAAGGCTTGTAAAAACTGATGCAAAGTAAAATGAATAGAACCAAGAAAACATTGTAAAAAGTGCCAGCAACATTGTGTGATGATGCAGCTCTTGTGATGAATGATTCAGGTCTTCTCAGCAACACAATGATCTAAGACAAGTACAAAGGACTCACAAAGAAAAAAGTTAAATACATCCAAAAAAAAAAATTATGGAGCAAAAAGGAAAAAAGGGGGGGGGGGAGTAAGAACTGATGGATTCAGTGTAGTTCAAAGCTTTTTTCTTATTCTTTTTCATGTTTATTTATCCCTTTGATCTGTTTCTTCTTTTACTATTGTACAAACATGGAAATGTGTTTTACATGATAGTATATGTTTAACCAATGTCAAATTGCCTAACATTTTCAGAAGAGGGAAAGGGAGACATAGAGGGAGAAAAATTTAGAACTCTCTATGTTGTAAAAATGAATGCTAAAAAATTATCTTGAAATTACTTGGAAAAATAAAATAAAATACAAAATTTTAAAAATCCTTGTAACAAACATACATAGCTAACCCTAACAGATATTTGCATTTGCCGTATTTGGAAAGGTATGTATTTTTTGCACCTTGAGGGAATTATGGAAATTGAGCAAAATATACTGACTCCATCCTGTGACTCAGTTCTGGAACTGACTCAGTTCTCTTATTTAATTATGGGTCTAGTCCAATTTCTGAATGGTGAGAAAAAATCCTATTATGGGAATTGTGAGAAAACTGTATTTCATTGTTTAAACCTGACTCTGCAAGATGGGGAAGTTGAATGAACCACTTCTATCTATTGCTTAGAGATAATTAACCAAGAGTCTATATTATGCTGACTAGTAACCTAGTCAAATTTGAAGATTGATTCAAAGGATTTCTCTTAATTACGCATCTCAAGAAATTCATATCTTATCAGAAACTGGCCATGTACTATTCTATCAGTTGCAGTTTCTTTGTTTCTTTGATTGAATAAAGATGCTTGAATAAAGAACAGGTTACCTCTTTTTCTAATTTCAAGGAATTGCACCTACACATCCTTCCTACTCCTAGTCCTCAAACTTCACTCATCCTCTTCCCAACATGAAAAGATGTTAATATTTCCTCCACTTAGAAATCAGATTATCTAATCTAGTATCCTGGTTTATATCCTATTAATTGTTTATCTTTTATACATAAAAATCTGTATTTAGGGTTCAATGCCTAGGTGAGGAGGAATTCTAGTCCTAATTTGTTATGCAATTGATGTGCTTCACATAATAAATAAGTATACTCAGAAGCTTAAATTTTTCATTCCTCTATTATTTCAGATTCTCTCCTCTGCTCCCCAACATACACACACACACACACACACACACACACACACACACACACATTCATACAAATGCATACACACAAATGTGCACCCACACACACAAAGTTTTTGGTGAGCAAGCCAGATTTAAAAAAAAAAAAACTGTCCTTTGGGAAAGCATATTAGCTCCAGGAAGCATTTGCCCCAGAAGTAGATCCATCCCCACCACCACACTGCTAGAGAAAATTTATCTCTGCACTTCTGGACATGGTTTGCTCCTACTCTGCCAGGGAAGAAAAATTACCTTTAGATCCCTTGGATTCAGATAATAGTAAAATAATAAAGAGATAACCCCTTTTCAGGGAATTATGGATTTAAGTAATAGTAAAACACAAAAGTATTCCTCCTAAATAATTTTTTTTGTCGAGATCATGGGAAGACCATGCTATTAAATTTATACCCTCTTATGGAAATTCTTATTGACCTGGAACTTCTCAAATAGGAGTCAAGAGAGGTAACTAAAAGATAGAACTTTTAAATTATGCTAATATATATAAATGGATCCCAAAAATGGCCTGAAGAAAGAACTTTTAATTATTACAAGTTTTGGAAAATTGTTAACACTAACTTTTTCTGTCGTTATTTTTTCTGTGTTTTCATGTCTTGTAAAATGCTCAGAAAAAAAATTGTGTTGTGTTTAGTGTTATTTGTAAATTCTTCTACCTTAAGGAAAAGAGCAAATTTTAGGAAATTTTTAAGGAAAAAATAGAGCCAGTCATAAAGACTACCATAAAAAGCTGCAGGCAAACATTTTATCATACTGGGAAAGAAGTTTCATTCTTGAAGCAATTCTCTGATCTTTCTATAATCTGATGCTAAACTCTTTGTCCCAGTAAATAGGACTAATTCCCATTATAGACGTTCAGTAGAAGAATAGGTTATGAGAAAAAATCCTGCAACCTCTTTCTGTCATTTCACCATGCACATGCTGAGTTACAGAGATAAAATCAGATAATCAAAAAAAAACTTTTCTTAGTTGTAGGAAATTTGTAGACACTATAAATAAATTAGAGATTGCTTAATACATTGATATGCATAGAAGTTTGAATCTTTGTTTCCTCAGTTATTTCAGATTTCAATAGTACAATAACCACTTGAAGTCATTCTCCTTACAGATATAAAAGTTATTTGGGGCAAATAAAAAAAAAGGTAAAAATTGTTTTTGACTTTAGAGAGAAAATGCAAAAAAAAAAAAAAAAAAAAAAAAAAAAAAAAAAAAAAAAAAAAAAAAACAAAAAAAAAAAAAAAAAAAAAAAAAAAAAAAAAAAAAAAAAAAAAACAACAACAACTACAACAACAACAAAAATACACCAAAAATATGTACAAACAAGATATACACAGGATAAATGAGATAATCCACAGAGTGAAGGTACTAGCATTAAAGATGATGTGGGAAGTGCTTCTTGGAGAATTCTTGGAATTTGAAGGAACTGGGAAGCCAAAAAGCAGGACTAAAGAAGGAAATAATTATACATGTGGAGGTTTTGAAGGACTCTAAATAGCAAGCAAAATTTTCTAATTGATCCTAAGGATTGGGAGCTACTGGATTTTATTGAGTAGGCTAAGGAAAGCAGAATGGTGATATAACCAGACATTTGTTTTAGGAGAGATGCTGCAGACTTGTAATAGTCCAGATGTGAGGTGTTGAAGGCTTATACCAGGGTGATGTCAGTGCCAGAAGAGAGAAGGGGGTATATGTGAGAGGCATAATGAAAGAAAGATTAAAACACACTAAGTTTACTGACACAGAACAAATGGTAATAATTTTGTGAAGGTCTTTGAGTTTGGAACATTAAATTTTATCCATTAAGCCACAAAGAGACACTGAGTATATGAGTAGTAGAATATTGTTATAATGACATATAATGATAATAAGAACTGATTTTGTATGCTTTGAGGTTTGCAAAACAAAATAGATAGAAAGGGTTGAAACCCATATCACATGTGAGAGGATAGATAGGCTCTCAGGGGATATCTCATAGTCCATGCATTTGAGCTCCTCAGGCAATTTCTTGGGCATATTTGAGTGGTTTTTCATTTCCTTTGCTTTTTGAAAGTGATAGGTGGAAGGAGGGAGAAGGGTGCAGTGTAAATTAAAAAGAAATAGAAACATCTCTCTCATTCTCTTGCTTTATTTCTCCCATTTAACAAGAACTCCTCCCTTACTACTTTCAAAGAGGAAAAGGGAAGAGGTAATACTCTTCCCCCCAACACTAACAGCATGGTTAACTACTCCTTCATGGCAGCTGAAGAAGGCAGCAAGGTAGTCATACTGTAGCCCTTTGACTCTTCTTCTGATTTGTTTTTTGCATGCTGATAGGTGAATAAACAGTCATTCTGTGATGAGACTTTTGAAATTAGGCCTTGTGTTTTGAAAATTCCTGCTTTCCTAAAATGGTATGGGAAAGGTCTTATTTTCCTTTGTTATACTTATTCTTGGAGAAGAAACTATCACTCATTGAGAGGAGGATGAGCCTAATCTCTGACATAATTTCTCAAAAGATAGAACTGGAGGTAATATTCTGGAGAGTAGAGGGGCAAAATGAAATGTAAAATACTTATTTAAGAGTCCCATAATCTATATCATGTCTTGATGTTTTAAAAGTATTAACCTATTGGTGGACAAGAATAATGGTTGTGAGTTATTGCTTCTTGTTTATGGGTTTGTTTGCTTTTTCCTGTCATTGAGCTCTTATAAATCTCATGTGTTTTGAGCCTATTTGGGAGATAAAGGTAAAAAAAAATAGCTGTCCTATATCGGTTCTACATTGTATGTTAAGTTATTTTCTATTCCATGCTTTTGGAGGAGACTTTAGACATGAATAAAAAACCTAAAGTTCAAATAACTGATTTTCCTTAGAACTCCAGGATTGGAGTACAAAAAAAAGAGTAGTTTTTAAATTACATAATCTTCTATTTATTTTTTTCACTTAATAGTATTTTATTTTTCCAATTACATGAAAAGATAATTTTCAACATTCCTTTTTGTAAGATTTTGAATTCAAAATGTTTCTTTCTCCCTCCCTTCCATCCCCAAGAAATAAAAAATATATATATAATATAGGTAACACACATAAAATCATTTTAAACATATTTCCATATTAGTCATGTTATCAAAGAAAAATCAGAATCAGGAAAAACCATTAGGAAGAAAAAAAGAGAAAATAGTATATTTTAGGGTGCATTCTCCATAATTCTTTTTCTAGATGTGGATGTTGCCTATATCTAGAGCTAGAAGTCAATAAGTATCTTTTAAATTTAAATTATAGATAAAAATTTAGTAAAAAGATAGGTTGTAATGTTCTCTAAAATATAATATTCTCTGGGAACAGGTTTCTTGGGGGTTTCTGGGAGCAGCCTTAGTTTCAGCTCAGTGTAATTAATAATCACCTCAAATGCAGCCAGGTGTTAAAGTCCAAATCCTTTATTGTCTCTGTCAAAATCTTATCTTCTTCACTTAGGGCTTAGCTAGTTTTCTGGAGGCCTTCCAGATCCTGCCTCTAGTCCTTTGACTCTGCCAGCTTCTGTCTCTAGCTCCCTCCAAATGTCTCCGAATACAAAGATTTGTACTTCAGCCTCCAGCCATCACAAAGATGGAAAATGGAATGACTCTGTCTCCTCCTCTGAGAGTGGGCTTGTCCTTTCTCACTTCTGAATGTCCAGGACCAGATCCTGGTTGAGGCTCCTAGTTTATATATGCTCTCTTAAAGGTGAGAATCTTGTAGAACTCTAATAAGTACTAATTACATTAGTGAACTAGAGAACTGTTAAGTACCATACTAAATTAGATAACTGACTTAGCACCTTGTAAGAATCTTAACCATCTTCCACTTTCTTTTGATTTTAGAACATAGGTGGTCATGACCTCTCTGACTTATCAAGGAGGTGAGAACCCAAAAAAGAAGGTGATCATGTCTTCCCTGATTGCTCAAAAAAAGAGTGAAAACACCATAATAAGAGGTGATCACGCCCTCCCTGACGTCTCAGGAAGGAAGATGAAAACACCAAAGGAAATGGGAAATCAAATCAGACTTGCAGGTTTCTGAAGGGGCTCACTCTTAAAACAGGTATACATAAATCCATCAATATGGGAGATATTATACATAATTACATAAATTACATAAGCACATAGTAACTAACATAACACAGGCTAGTAGGGATGTAACAAATAACATGAATCAATATGAAGAATTATACATGTCCATAAGTCCAGAAATAGTCCAAAAGGAATCTATGTCCATTAGTTCATGTCCCAGGAATCCAATAATTCCTGCAAGTTTTGAAGTCCTGCAATAGTCTCATCAACAATTTTTCATCTCAAGGAATCCAATGATTCCTGCTGATTTTCAAGTCCAGCAACAGTCTCATCTTGTGTTAGGAAATCAATGATTCCTGCAGTTTTGTTCTTAGGTCTTCTCCTTTGTTTCCAGACTTTTCTTTTTTTCTGTCTGTCTCTGACGGACAAGGCAAATACAGCTCATTGGCACCCATCTGATTCCTTCTCCATCTCTAGAAATACAAGCAAACCCTCTTTCCCAAGCAGTTAACCTATCTAATCCCTTCTATTTACCACTTTTGGGATTTCTCCTCATCACCTGGCAATTATATTGAAGCTATTTGCACTGGACACTGCCCTGTTGGTTTAAAAAGCCTGTATTCTCCCCAGTTGTAATCCCTTTTTGCTATTTGATTGCTTTTTGGCTGATTGATCATGTAATCCCTTTCTGCCATCTGATTGCTTTTTTACTGATAGATCACATCAGAGTCCTAAACTTCTACGGGTGTAACCTCAGCTGCCATCATGCCCCACCTGTCTTTTGTGTGATATCTTGGAGCTGGGCCCCCCTCTCATTTCCCTGGATCAATCTACATTCTGAGGCTCAGTGGAAGCCCTTGTGGCATTTTGGACATAGGGTTTTGGGTTTTATTCTCTCACCCTGTCTTCTCACTCTATCTCTATATCTACACTGGGCTCTCAGATGTCCAATTTTTTCACACTGGAAACATCAACGAATCTCTCTAGAAGTCCCTTGCCAAAAGAGACCCTGTTTTCCCATGTTCACCATAGTTTGGGTATAATAAGCATTTGTGCCCACTGTGGCACAGCATCTTATGATTGCCTCTAAAGGAACATCTTTATGTAGTCCCCACATAATTCTTCTGCAAACCTCATTAGCATTTTCCTTAACCAATTGTCTTATCATAATTTTTGTAGCTGAATTTTCTCCAATGGTTCTTGTGACAGCTGTTTGTAAATGTCCCACAAAATTTGAAAAGGGTTCATTGGGACCTTGCTCTATTTTTGTGAAGGCTTCCCCTCCATCTTTCTCTGGGTGGGAATCCCAAGCTTTTTATAGCAGCAGTTGCGATCTGCTCATACATTGTTATGGAATAATTAGTCTGTGCTGAATTCTCTGTATACTGACCTTCACTTGATAGTTGGTCAAAGGTGACTTGTATATTAACTCCTGTTTGCCTATTGCATTGGGCTTGAATCCTACATAATTCATGATACTCTGAAAGCCACAACAAGTTTTGTCCAGGTTCTAAACATGTCCTTGCTATGGATTTCCAATCACTAGAGGTTAGGATTTCATAAACCATATTATCTAATAACATCTTAACATAAGATGATGTAGGCCCATAAAGAGTGCAACCTTTTTTCAAATAGAGAATCAAATTTATAAGAAATCAAGTCATTCTCTAATCGATAAATGATCAAAGAATATGAACAGACAATTTTCAGATGAAGAAATTGAAACTATTTCTAGTCATATGAAAAGGTGCTCCAAATCATTATTGATCAGAGAAATGCAAATTAAGACAACTGTGAGATACCAAGACACACCTCTCAGATTGGCTAAGATGACAGGAAAAGGAGGGGATGTGGGAAAACTGGAACACTGATACGTTGTTGGTGGAATTGTGAATGAACCAATCATTCTGGAGAGCAATGTGGAACTATGCTCAAAAACTTATCAAACTGTGTATACCCTTTGTCCCAGCATTGTTTCTACTGGGATTATATCCCAAGGAGATCTTAAAGAATGGAAAGGGACCCACATGTGCAAAAATGTTTGTGGCAGCCCTTTTGTAGTGACTAGAAACTGGAAATTGAATGGATGCCCATCAATTGGAGAATAGTTGAATAAATTGTGGTATATGAATGATATTGAATTTTATTGTTCTGTAAGAAATGACCAGCAGATACCAATCAGACTCCCAAAAACTATTTTAATGACCTAGAAAAAATAACAACAAAATTCATCTAGAAGAACAAAAAGTCAAGACTTTCAAGGGAATTAATGGGGAAAAAAATCAAATGAAGGTGGCCTAGTTGCACCAGATCTAAAACTATATTATAAAGCAGTAGTCACCAAAAACATTTGGTATTGGCTAAGAAATAGACTAGTTGATCAGTAGAATAGGTAAGGTTTACAGGACAAAATAGTCAATAACTATAATAATCTAGTGTTTGACAAACCCAAAGACCCCAGCTTTTGGGATAAGAATTCACTGTTTAACAAAAACTGCTGGGAAAATTGGAAATTAGTATGGCAGAAACTAGGCTTTGACCCACACTTAACACTGTATACCAAGATAAGGTCAAAATGGGTTCATGACCTAGGCATAAAAAATGAGATTATAAATAAATTAGAAGAACATAGGATAGTTTATCTCTCAGACCTGTGGAAGAGGAAGGAATTTGTGACCAAAGAAGAACTAGAGTTCATTCATTATTGATAACAAAATAGAAAATTTTGATTATATCAAATTTAAAAGTTTTTGTATAAACAAAACTATTACAGACAAGATTAGAAGGGAAACAATAAACTTGGAAAACATTTTTATAGTCAAAGTTTCTAATAAAGGCCTCATTTCTAAAATATATAGAGAATTGACTCTAATTTATAAGAAATCAAGCCATTCTCGAATTGATAAATGGTCAAAGGATATAAACAAACAATTTTCAGGTGAAGAAATTGAAACTATTTGTAGTTATATGAAAAGGTCCACCAAATCACTATTGATCAGAGAAATGCAAATTAAGACAACCCTGAGATACCAAGACACACCTCTCAGATTGGCTAGGATGACAGGAAAAGATAATGCTGATTATTGGAAGGGATGTGGGAAAACTGGGACACTGATACATTGTTGGTGGAATTGTGAATGAATCCAACCATTTTGGAGAGCAATTTGGGACTATGCTCAAAAAGCTATCAAACTGTGCATACTCTTTGATCCAGCAGTGTTACTACTGGATTTATATCCCAAAGAGATCTTAAAGAAGGGAAAGGGACCTGCATGTGCTAAAATGTTTCTGGCAGCCCTCTTTGTAGTGGCTAGAAACTGGAAACTGAGTAAATACCCATCAATTGGAGAATGGCTGAATAAATTATGGTATATGAAAGTTATAGAATATTATTGTTCTGTAAGAAATGACCAGCAGGATGATTTCAGAAAGGCCTGGAGAGACTTACACGAACTGATGCTGAGTGAAATGAACAGAACCAGGAGATCATTATATACTTCAACAACAATATTATATGATGATCAATTATGATGGACGTGGTTCTCTTGAACAATGAGATGAACCAAATCAGTTGCATTTGTTCAATAATGAAGAGAGCCAGGTACACCCAGTGAAAAAACTATGGGAAATGAGTATGAACCACAACATAGCTATTGTTGTTGTGGTGGTGGTGGTTCAGCATAGCATTTCCACTCCTGTTTTTGTTTGCTTGCATTTTTTATTTCCTTCTCAGGTTATTTTTACCTTATTTCTAAGTCTGATTTTTCTTGTGCAGCAAAATAACCCTATTGATATGTATACATATATTGTGTTTAATATATACTTTAACATATTTAATATGTATTGGTCTACCTGCCATCTAGGGAAGGGGGGGAAGGAGGGGAAAATTTGGAACAGAAAGTTTTGCAAGGGGCAATGCTGAAAAATTGCCCATGCAAATATCTTGTAAATAAAAAGCTATAATAAAAAGAAAAAGAAAAGAAATGACCAGCAGGATGATTTCAGAGAGGCTTGGAGAAAGTTACATGAATTCATGCTAAGTGAAATGAGCAGAACCAGGAGATCATTATATATCGCAACAAAAAGATTATACAATGATCATCTCTGATGGATGTGGCTCTCTTCAACAATGAGATGATTCAAACCAATTCCAATTGTTCAATAATGAAGAGAATCAGCTACACTCAGAGAGAGAACTATGGGAAATGAGTGTAGACCACAACATAGTATTTCTACTCTTTCTGTTATTGTTTGCTTGCATTTTTGTTTTCCTTCTCAGGTTTTTTTTCTTTCTTTCTAGATTTTTTGTGCAGGAAGATAACTGTATAAATATGTATACATATATTGGATTTAACATATATAACATATATTGCACTACCTGCCATCTAGGGAAAGGGGTGGGGGGAAGGAGGGGGAAAATTGGAACACAAGGTTTTGCAAAGATCAATGTTGAAAATTACCCATGCATATGTTTTGTAAATAAAAAAGCTATAATAAAAACATTTAAAATAAAATAAAGTTGGCTTATATTGATCATTCTGTAAATATTGGTTATAGTCTATTTAACATCTTGAATGCATATGATATGAGATGTCAGATTCTGTTATTTGTCACATTTTGAGTTTGAGTTGGGGAAAATTCAATAAAATAGAATGTTAAAGGACATTTATGAAAATGCTTCCTTGGAAGCATTTATTCTGATGATTTTTCTTTTTTGAAGTTTAATAGTTCTTTATTTTTCCAAATACATGAAAAGACAGTTTTTAACATTCATCTTCACAAAATCTTGTGTTTCAAATTTTTCTCCCTTTCCTTCCTGTCTTCCCCAAGACAGCAGGCAACCTAATATAGGTTAAGCATGTACAATTTTAAAAAGCATACTTTCATATTAGTATGCTGCACAAAAAATCAGATAAAAGGGGAAAAAGCATGAGAAAGGAAAAAACAAGCAAGAACACAAGCAACAATAACAAAAAGGTGAAAATACTATGCTTTGATCTACCTTCAGGCTCCATAATTCTCTCTCTCGGTGCAGATGGCACTTTCCATCATTTCTATTGGAATTGCCTTGAATCATTGAATCACCTCATTGTTGAAAAGAGTCAAATCCAATACAATTGATCATTACATCCTCTTTTGTTATTGTGTATAATATTATACACAGTAACTCTTGGTTTTTCTCACTTAATTCAGCATCAGTTCATGTAAGTCTTTCTAGGCTTTTCTAAAATCAGTCTCCTTATCATTTCTTATAGAACAATAATATTCCATTACCTTAATATATCACAACTTATTTAGTAATCCCCCAACTGATGGGCATCCACTCAATTTCCAGTTCCTTGCCACTATAAAGAGGCTATTACAAACATTTTTGCACATGTGGAATGTTTTCCTTTTACTATGATCTCTTTGAGATATAGACCCAGTGGAGACTCTAGTATATCAAAGGGCATGAACAGTTTGAGAGCCCTTTGGGCATAAGAACTGGAATTTTAACTCAATTCTTTGTCTCCAAGTTTAGTGCTCTTTTTGAAACTAAAGAGAATACTGGGAATGTTCCGTCAATGAAACAGAGCAGTCAAAGACTCATGTTTTTATGTTGGTGGAATAAATAATTAGCTAATTAACAGGACACTTGCTCTTTGCTATCTAATCAATTCAGCTATAACTGTTGTCAAATTATGTGCATGTAGGTAGTATTACTCCCTAAAATTCACCTCATCACCTAATGGAACCATTACAAGAGTCAGCAAAAAATAGTGAAGGTGATTGTGGTTATTGGTGGTGCTGTTGTTGTTGCTTTAATTATTGTCAGTTGCTAGTTGAAGCTATGAGTAGAGATCACAACAAATCCTCATGACCAATACTGAGTAAGAAACACACAATTTGGAGTAGTCAGTTAATTCTTGAGAGCATAAAGCATATGATGAAAATATTCAGAGGATTTAAATTTGCAAGGGAGCCTGCCTAATCTACCTTTTTACATAAATAAAGTTACTTAAATGAGATAATATTTATAAAAATCTTAGTTCAGTCCCTGGAACATAGCAGGTACAATATGAATATCAGATTCTATTATTACCATAATTATTATTACTTAAGAAAAATATGGCCCAGAGGTGAAATGATATGCTCAAGATCATATAGAGAGTAAGTATAGATGATTATAATAATATAATAGCTCCTATTAATAGCTGATTATAAATTATACATTATAAATTAGTAATAATGATACTTATGTGGTATTTATTATGCCAGGAACTCTGCTAAGAGCATCACAATTATTATCTTATTAGATCCTCAGAGTCATACCAGAAGTAGGTGCTTTATCATCCCCATTTTACAGATGAAGAAATTGAGGCAAATAGAGATTAAGTGATTTGCCTAGAGTCCCACAATTAATAAGTATTTGAGACTGTATTTGAACTCAGGTCTTCTTGACTCCGGGCCCAGCTGGACCTCCTAACTGCCTCCATTTGTTTTCATCACAATTCTAAATTAGGTAATAGAAGTATCATAGGCTCAAGAGTATAAATTTAGAGTTCAAAGGGACATTAACAGTTATTTAGTCTAACTCCATTATTTTACAGATAAAAAGACTTGAGATGAAGAGAATTTAAAGGACTTTTCTAATGTCACTTGGATAGTAATAAAACTAGAATTTGAACCCAGATTCTATGATTCCAAATCTAGATCTCCTTTTTTTATGCTGTGTTGATTCCTGTATTCTATTTTACAAAAAGGGAAAACCAAGGTTCAGAAAATTTAAGTGATTTAACCTTGTGTCCAAGATCACACTGATGAGTTTTGGAACAAATTAATAAATTCAGATTAAATGCCCTTTTGTTACTCCTTCATATTTTCATAGTAATTTATGGTTTTCTATATATAGTCACTTGAACTATAGAGCAATCTTAAAAGGTAAACTATGCCAATATGTAAAGGAAGGTACAAATCACTCCCCTTCATTTTAGCCTCCATAATTTAAACTAGGAAAGATCATATCTCTGTCAGTTTTAGGACCTAAACTAAATCATCATGTAATGATGAATTGTATTCAGATACACCATCTTGGCCATGCTCCAGGGATATTATATAAATTTTCAGTCAAGTTGAAAAGTCATTGATTTCTAAAAATTAGAGCAGGAATAATTTCTAAGCACATCCCAGATCAGAAACTGCCTAAGGGTAGAGAGAAGAATCCAGCCTTGGCCAGCTCACTTTTCTCCCTTATGTGCCTTAGCCCATGGAGGACCTTTGAAACTTCAAAGGATTTAGGGACATTAGACCTTTCATCTTTTTATCAGCATCTTTGTAGTATGATTATATCAACTTATAAAAGTGCTTGAATTGAAAGCCAAGGGAAAAATATTAAAAAACTTACCATGCTTATAGTTAATTTTATAAATAACCCACAGATGAAAGTAAATGATTTCTTACCTTAAGGAACTATGATTCACTCCATTACTATATGTATTCACCAAACCTCAATCTATTTTTCCTTATATATTGAATGTACATGTGGGTGAAGATGTGAAATTCAAAGGTGAGGAGAGTCTTGAATTCCTTTATTCTGCCACCTTAATAAATAACACTTTAAAAAAAAAAACTTATTTGAGGCTGACTAAAATGGTTCTCAGCTTATAATGTTTGGAGGCAGAACACTGGTGGGGGCTTAAACTAATGGCATGTGAGTGTATCACTTCTCCCTCCTCATAGAAACAAACATTTATTAAGTACCAGAAACTATACTAAGTACTTTATAAATATTATATCATTTGATCATCTAGCAACAATTCTAAGAGAAAGATGATATGATTACCGACATTTTATAGTTGAGAAAACAGAAGCAAAGTGACTTTCCTAGGGTCATATAGCTACAAAGTGTCTGAGTCAAATTTGAACTCAGATTTCCTGGCTCCAGGTCTAGTATTCTATCCACTGTTCTATTTACCTGCCTCAGTAAGGATATGATGTCAAAAAACTTTATTACCTATGTCGTCAGTAGGAGTGGGAGCTGGAATAAGGATACCCCAGGGTTATAGAGGTTATACCAATAGTTTGCATTTTACAGATGCTGAGCTTCAATTTAGTAACTTGTTAAAGGAGACATTGTTAATAAGGAGAATTGCTTGGACACAAATTCAAATCTTCTAATTCTCCAACCAGTGTTCTTCCTATATTTTCATACTGCCTCACACCCTATTATTATAATGAAGACACTGAAAAGCAAGAGAGAACAGAATCCTCCTTTTACTTGATTATGAGAAAGATGAGAAATGAATTTGTGATTTCATTGGTATTGGGAACTCACAAATGAAGAAACCCCCATTTCCTATGCAAGTTGGCAACTTCTTTTCAAATTAGAATCTTAGAAAGTTGACTACAGCACACTGACTTACCAGAGTCACAGAGACAGGAATTTAAACTACGCAAGAGCAATTGTCAGAGAAAGGTCTTGAACTCAGGTTTTCCTAATTTGCTTTCTATCCACTCTGTCACATTGCCTCTATCTGATTATAAAACAGAGAGAAATTCATTTTAAATAGGTTCAAGATTTAATTGCCACAAACAGTCAGCAGGAGTTGAAATAGGAAATAACCAATGAAAACAAAGAGAGAAAACTTGTGGAGAATACGTTCAACTATGGTAATGTTCTATCACTGGCTCATTGAATCATAGTAGATGTGTCCTAATTAGGAATAATTCTAGGAGTGTGTAACACATGCCATACAAATCTAGAACAGATGCATTAACCTTAGGAGCTTCAGTTTGAAATGTGACTCTCTACACTCCAATTTAGTGGGAACAAATTTTTGCATTTCACTTTGGAGATGAAAGCAGACCTGGGGAAACATCACAGAGCCAGAAGCAGAGCTATTTCTAATAAGCTAGACTAGTTATCACCCAGCAAATATTCCAGGGCCTGGGGATAAAAATAGCTGGGAAGCAAAATAGAAAACCACTTTAAAATAAAAAAGGGATCACATATAAAAACGTGTTATGGCAATATACTTGAAATGAGTTCAGCATCATAGACATTATTGCAATCAGGAAATGGAAGTACAAGGGAGTAATGCTGGTATACTTAAGTAACACAAGAAGTCCTTATTAACTGGTGGTTTCTTTATTCTCTGAGCAAGAGGATTCAGAGATTTTTGAAAAGCTGTTTTACTTCCTTCCTCCCTTCCTTTATTCTCTCTTTCCTCTTTTCCTTCCTTTCTTATGTATCTTCTTTTCTTTCTTCTTTTCTCCTTCCATTCCTCATTTCCATTTTTTTCTTCCCTCATTTCTTTTTTCTGTTTTCTCTTTCCTTTTTTTCTTTCTTCTCCTAAACTAAATTAGAAATGACTGGAAAGTAACATCTTACATCTTCCTATTGTAGAATCACTCAGAAAAATTAGGCAGGCTAGGAAATGAATGCTTTTTTCCTAAAATCCTAAAAATTTTAATCCTTAAATTTTCCTAAAATCCTGAAAAAAAACAGATAAAGAAGAAAGAATCCAAGGAAAAGGGAATCACCAAGTGGGGAGTCTAACAACTATAAAAAAACCTTTGATTATTAATATCACTTGTCAAAGATGTTTGTAATAGAATTTTGCAGTCTACAATATAATTTCTAAAGTAAAGGTCATAATCTAAAGGAATTCTTTCTTCCATTTGTTCCTGGACTGAACATCCTCCATAACTATTACAACATCTCGAACAAGCAATATTTATACTCAAAGAATTTTCATTAAAGATACCTGTTAATGTCTTTTGAAGATCATGCATGATTTAAAATATGCTTGTTGAATAATACTGCTTGTTGGATGATAGCCTTCAAGAGTTAATTTGTTTCCATGGAGGTCAATAAACGCAACAGTAGGACTGTTTTTGCCTGCACTTTAAAAGTTTCTTTCTCCTTAAAATTGATACATTTCAGAAACTAACTTTTTTCTCCTGTTCTCAGTGCTTCCCTCCTGAGCCACAGAGAGTCATAGTACTAAGTTTCCAGAAAGATGTAATTATTCAGGGGAAAGAAGGTAGAAATTTCACTTGTCTGCTATATTTTATATTTGTGGTTGTCATATTATTTTCTGTCATGCCCAATTCTTCATGATCTCATTTGGGGTTTTCTTGACAAAATTACTGGAGTGGTTTGCCATTTCCTTCTCCAATTTTATAGATGAGGAAACTAAGGTAAGCAGGATGAAGTAACTTTCCACACAGCTAGTAAGTATCTGAGGCCAGATTTGAACCTGTAAAAATGAGTCTTCAAGACTCCAGACCTAGAACTCTACCCACTGTGCCACCCAACTGCCTTTATATTTTGGATTGGGAAATACTAAATTTATGGATTCTTGGGGGAGGGAAGTGGGGGAGGAAACAATATACATATGTGCACACAAAAGCAAAATACATGTGTGTGGACATATATACACATACATATATGCATGTATATGTAGATTGACATAGATATAGATAAAATCAGCCTATGAATATTTGATTTGGGTTTAAAATGGTTGTTTTAATTCCAAAGTGAAACCTAAACACTCTAGTTTCATTTGGATTTTGTTAAATTCTTTTCTTTCCTATTTATTACTAAAATCAATGTAATTTCCTAAAAGGAGCACTGGTTCAAGACAGAGGACATGTCCCTTCTGTCCCTTACTACCTATGTGACCTTGGTCAAGCCATTTAACTTGTCTAAGTTTCTGTTTTATAGTCAATTCAAAGATTGAATGAAATGACATCACAGGTCTCTTTCAGCTCTAGATTTATAATCCTATGATTTGGAGTTAGGAGACTTGATGTGAAAGTTGTTCCTGATAGCATTCATTGCTGCAGTACTTTGTAATTGTAATGGAGACTATTCATCATTTTTCATATGAGCCCAGATGTCTCCAGATAGGAGCTATATGCTCCAAAAACAAAACAAACAAACAAAAAAACAGACTCTAATGGTAGGTAGAGCAGAAAGACTGTGGTGTAAATAATTTTACTACCATGATGCTGAGAATCTTAGGTTTTAAAGTCTGTTACCTCACTGATTCAGTGAAGACTGAATCTCTAAACCTACTAAGCAAAATTGAATGTCTGAATTGGGAAGCCTACCTCTCAAGAAACAACAATGAAACAAAAACAGTTTCAGTGAAAATGCATTGGGGATTACTTCCCAAGTCTGTGTCTCATTCTCGCTCCACAAAACAACTAAACTAATTTTTAAGTCTGATCTCAAAGGGCAAATCCTCCTAGCTTCATTAGAAAGAACAATAACAGAATAGTTATAGCATTTTTAGTACCATATCATCTTGGAGAAGTACTTCCCTTGCTCTGTAGGAGGAAAAACATATGCTGCAGCCCACACCTCATGTCCAATTAATGGTTCAGGCTGCTTAGTTCGGCACGGGTGCTTGATCTGTAGGAAAAGGCATGTCACATGAGAGAATAATTCCAGCCATCACACATTAGAGGGGGATATAATTACTCACCAAGAATATCAGAAATGAGGGCTGAATCACAAGTCTTCAGAGAAAGATAGTGTCCATTATCTTCAAAATTGTCATAATTCTTCCTAGGATGTTAAGAAATTATTAACATTGTTGCCAAATGGATTAATTTTTTTTTGCAAATTGTTTTCTTAAGGAGCATATGGATAGCTGGTGGTAGGATTTTATGACAACAATTAGAGTCATGTGCTCTCTCTGCCCACTCCCTGCCATCCCTCTCCTCCATAGTACCTAAGTCAAAAATTATGACTTGCCCTACCTCCTGTACTACTGAGAATGTATGGATCTCCAAGTGATTTCTTTTACATTCTTCTTTTCTTCCTTCCTCTTTGAGTATACAGTGACTTAAGAAATATGGAAAGGGACAAGTAATATAGATAATCTTGTTGTTCAGTCATGTTTGACTCTTCATGACCCCACTGGGGTTTTCTTGGCAAAGATAATGTAGTGATTTGCCATTTTCTCTTGTAGTTTATTCTACACATGAGGAACTGAGGCAGAGTTAAATGACTTGGCTAGGATCACATATTTACAAAATAGATTTCAAATACTCTTTTTTGTTTGTTTTATCCCCATTCTCTTGGCTTACAATCCTTACCTAAAGAACTTAGGAAAATATATGCATGATACTTCTTAAATAGAGGAATTGCATTGAAAATGAAACATGGGTGACTATTAGTCCCAACATTTGATATTTAAACACTCATGAGTCAAAATTGTAACTTTCTAGTGTTACAACCACAAACATGAAGATGCTATGCAGAATACCATCCTAACAAATCTTCACTCATCCAGTCAAAAGGAAGAGAGAAACTCTATTTCCTCTCCTCTCTCTTCTTGTGCTCTCTTCTTTGTCCCCACTTCTGCTCTTCCTCATCCCTCCAGACAAGAGAATTTTTAATCCTCCCAAATGTAATTAGGTTGATCCTTGGATGACTGACACACAATTCATCAATGGCTCCATACTCATAGCCTTTCTAGTATGATGCTATATAAATATTTTTACTGCTTCCAGAATTTGAGTTCTGTTAACATAACCTCTGAGAAACCAAACTCATCCACAATGAGGCATTAAAGCAGGAATTTAGTGCAGAGAGATAAAAGTAACTAACCAATATTCCAAAGAAATTTCTCATGCATAAACATTGTGGAGAATGTAGGATACTGTAGATAATCTGTTAATGATGTGAGTAACTTGAATCTAAGGTTATCAGTGAGAATTATATTCAGATCACCACTAGGAATGTCTTACAAAGAGTTCAAATAACTAGTTTTTTTTTTTGTATTTTCTTTTCTTTTGTATTTATTATGTCCTTTCATCAAAGTTAGTTGTATACATAGTTCATCCTCATTACATCAATAGTTCCTTGAGAGCAGACTCTATGACCTATATTGTAATCTCAACTCTTAGCATTAGTGTTTTAAACATAGTGGATGCTTAATGTTTGATATATAAAGCAAAAATGAGATGTAATAAAAAATGATATCTGTGTTAGGTTAGAAGTGTACATAAAGTGAACATTTTTATTTGTTACAGAGATTATTCAGGGCAAGAAAATTAAGGAATTTACAAATTTGCACTGAAAGTCTATGGAATGCCACAAACATAAAATTCAAATCAACAATCAAAACTTAAAACAAAAACCACAGCCTCAAATCAAAAACCAAATTTGCATAAAGTTCATAATAAAAATCCATAAAATATAAATAAAATTACATAGAAAACATAAAATTCAAAATATATTATCCTTTCTATAATGCTCTTTAAAATGTCCATGAAAGCATTTGGGGAAGAAAGTTAAAGAAAAAAATTGCAGGGGGGGAGGATCCCAGTTGCAAGTAACCATACATTAGTTATAGACTGAGTTCCACATGTCCAATCAATTCCCTTTATCCATCTATTCCATACTCCTAGGAGATTAATTCATTGTAACATAGGGAATTAGGAAAATGAAAAGATCTAATGAAAAACCAATGTTCAAGGCTAGGTTCTTTCACTTAATAACTTTGTGGTCTTAAGTAGAGTCATGACTAGGACAGTGTAACTTAGACTCTGCTGGGTTATAGGAGAAAGAAAACTCTAGTTATGGGGTAATGCTTCTGCTTGTAGAGCTCTTTCAGCTATATAAAAACAAAAGAATCAGAATGTATGGCAAGGTTATCAATGGAATAATATTGATACAAGAGAGTGATAAGCACAACTAGATAAATGATGGAACAGCTAGGCATGGATAGCGTGCTGGACCTAGAGTCAGGAACACAGGTTCAAATCCAATCTCAGAAACTAGCAATGTGACCCTGAGCAAGTCATTTAATCCTATTTGCTTGCATTTCCTCAACTGTAAAATGATATGGAAAAAGGAAATGCAAACCACCCCAGTATCTTTGCCAAGAAAACCGCAATTTATGATGAATTGGATATGACTGAACAATAACAGTAAGTCCTATGTTGAAAGCAACAAGTGTTTTTATTTTTTCTTGGAATTTTTTCTATATACATGGTACTATAAAAAGTAGTTTAGCGAACAAAATGAATTGGATATGATCCCTCCACTTGAAGCTAGTAATAATAACTAAAATTTCAAAGCACTTTACAGAGGTTCTCATTTGATGCAATATTCCAGTGAGATGGGTGCTAATTTTATTCCTAATTTACAGTTGAGGAAATTGAGATTCAAAAAACTTAAATGATCTATCTCAAGTTCACATAACTATTTAGTGTCAGAGGCTTAATCCAAACCCACATCCTCAAAACACTAAGATCAGAACTCTTTCCATTATAAAACATTTAGTTTCTTGTTGTGATGGTGACTGTTATTCCCATGCCCTCCAGAAGAAAAAAAAAATGTATACAGGATTTACTTTATGTTTCATCTGCCTCAACAACATTTTCTCTATCACTTTCTGATCCAAACAAGAAACAAAATAATAAAGCAAGCTGTAATTTGTAGCATTTCCTTATCTCTTGTATAAATGCTCACATTGAAATTTTAACTACCAGCTTAGCTGATTTAATCTGATTCCAAGATACTCTCCATTAAAAGATAGCTAAGGACATATAAAAGATACTAAAGCAGTGCATTGGACAATAGCTAAGTATCAAAGGAAATCAAAGGGAAGAACTCACTAAAATCCTTTGTGGTCAAGGCAGGTTTTAGAAGAGATAAAATATTTGAACTAAACTTAAACAGGTAAATTTTTAATAGGTAGAAAAGAGAGGGAAAGGTTTCCAAGTAAAAGCAATGATATTTCAGACTGAATCAAAGTGACAGAGAAATAATTCATTTTTTGTGTTTCTCCTTAAGTTGGCAACAGGGTGATAGACCTTAGCCTAAAATCAACCAGGATAACATATCCCCTTCTTAGTCCTGTCTTCCACATAACATCTTCTTCATCTTGCATCTCTCCAGAAGGAAACTCTCATGTTAAGATATAACAGTGGAGGGTGCACTCTTATGTACCAATTAAAATGACCAAGTCATTTTTATAGATTCAATAGAAAATGAAGAGAGTGGAGAAATGTTCTCATCTCTGCAACACTTTGCTGCATTCTCTACCTCCCTTACAGCAATCTTGCTATTCAAGAAGACTGTGAGTCTTGGTGGTGGTGTTTTCATGGTTGTTTTTAATAAATGTAGCATTTTAGTATTTTACAACATTTTAGGTATGTTCTCTCAACTCTGGTTCTGAGAATAAACATTAAAAACTTCTCAGAACCACAGAGTCCCTGCATCTGTATGGGGATGAGCTTAAGGAAGGGGTACCTTAAACTGGCCTCCTTTACTGCTATTCAATGGTTTCTGAAAATTCAAGAGATAGTCAGGAACATATTCCTTCCTCCGACCTGGAACAGCTCTGTTTGAATAAAGAATTTCAGTGGGCAATGAGGAAATAGCCTTTCTCTTCCACAACTTCCAAAAGCAAGCTGTCCTCACCCACTCAACCTCCCCCCACAGAGAAGAAGCAATGCAAGTCTCCTAGAGGGAATGTTAATAAAGTAAGCTTTTAATTTGAACCTGAAAACTAAGGGAAAATTAGATTTTAGTTTAAGCAATGAATGCTACTTTGTACAGAAAAGGAGGGAGCAGCTTTTGTGAGTATGTACTTTTAAAAATGATTTATATTTATAATATATAGAATCAGTTGCCCTTTCTGTAGTATGGAGATAACATTCAGTTTTATAAACGGGTTTAATTTGAACATTGATATGCACCATCAAGCTTGACACTTCCAAATTCAGAAGATAAAATAGCTGCATCAAGCATTATATTGGAAGGTAGATTGCCTTCCCTTGTCCCAGTAAATACTGGCACAATATACTCTGAAAACATTCAGGTGGAGAAAAAATCTGTAAGCTTCCAAAAGTACAAAATGGATGCAATCTAAACAAGTAGCCCACTTCTTTCAGTGACAAGGTCAAGTTTTTTTCAAGGACATCCCTAATGGTTTCTCTGGTCTATTGTGATTCCTACAAGTTATATCTAGGATGCTAATTTCATTTTCATTTTTCAGGGAATGGTAGGGGGTTTTCAAGCAATAACAAGGTGAAAGCCTCTTGCAGAATTTACCATTCATAACAGACATAATGGATGTGGTATCTTGGAACCAGCATGATCTTGGAATCAATACTTACTTTCCTTGGGGCCTCAGTTTATTCACTTGCAAAATAAGGGAATTGAATGAGATCAGAGGCTCCTAAATTCTTTTATGTCTTGCACACTTTTGGCAGTTGGTGGGAATGCTGGAGCCCTTCTTGGTTGGAATTATGTTTTTAAATTTTTGAAATATATAGGATCACAACAGAAATCATCAGTATTATGAAGGATGAATTGATGCTAAAACAACCAGAAGACACAAGACCTAAAGACTTGAAGATTTTTCACTATAATTCAGGCAAGATATATGAAGATTTTGAAATAGGGTGACAGCAATGAAAATGGAAAAGAAAAAAATAAATTCAAGAAGCAGTCCAGGAAAAGAATCAACAGGATATGATATTGAAATACCTGGATGAGAGAAAAAACAGGACAATCAAAATAATGTAAATTTAAGAGCATTTATTGCTGTCCAGCAACTGAGTCCCACCAGAACAAACCTAGGGGAGTCAGTCCTCAGAAGTTTCAGGGACACATATTTATAGGAGAAAATCACAAGAATGTTCTGAAACATTTATGACACTAAAATTCCATTCTTAGACAGATAGCAAAGGTTAACAGGGAAACAATATTTCTTTAAGTTTTATGCTTGTCAAGTTTTCAAGATCTTTGGTTATTGATAAGGTTAAGGCGCACATTTGGGGGCCTGTGGTAGGAAATACCACCTACATTAAGGAATGAAAAGCTGGTGACAGAGTTCTGACTGCAGACAGAGTTCAAACAGGTAATATTTTCACAGCCTCAAGAGTGCAGGACAAGGGACAGAGTCCATCCATTTCACTATGATAGGCAAAGAAGGGAGCAAAAATGCTCATATTTCTACTTATATTATATCATATTATAATCTGAAGGGAGGTTGTAGGAATGTGATAGGTTGCTTTTAGATATAATGAGTTTGTAACACACATCATCAGAGAAAATTTGCAATAGATGGTTGAGAAATAAGACTATATTCTAAGAAGTGAAGATTAAAATACAAAAGTATAACTGGATCAAGTGACCAACAAAAGAGAAGACTAAAAGCTTTCTCTGGTTCCTTTAATTAATCCTCAAAAGATGAATCATAAATTTAAAATAGAACAATTATTGATCAGTCCACAAGATAAAAAATCAAGAAATCCAATAAAGTATTGACCATAACAATGAAGAATATCAATCATTAATATATTCAGCACCCTTCTACATGGGCTTCTATTCTCTGGCAGAGCATACAAATTTATCTACAGGCTCATGTTTTAGAATCTACCTAGGGATTCCCCTCTTTCATTTTTTATTAATTGCTTTATTTTTTTCTGTTTATACATGTATATTATCTTTTTAATACACATTTTAATGAATCATATTGGAAGAGAAAAATCAGAACAAAAGTGAAAACCACTAGAAAGAAAAAAGAAGTGAATATAGCATGTGTTGATTTACATTCAATCTCCATAATTCTTTTTTTGGAGGCAAATGTTTTTTAACCAAAGTTTATTAGGATTCTCTTGGACCACTGAACCAATGAGAAGAACCAAGTCTTTCATAGTTGATCATCACACAATTTTGCTATTACTATACAGTGTGTTCCTGGTTCTGCATCTTTTGAACAACATCAGTTCATGTAAATCTTTCCAGGCCTTTCTAAAAACAGCTTGTTCATCATTTTTATAGAACAATAATAATACATTCATATACCACACACCCATATGCTACAACTTATTCAGCCATTCCCCAATTGATGGAGGATGCTCCCATTTTCTTGAGAGACTGTGTTTTCACCACATGATAAGTGGAAGAAATAAATGGAGATGGGGAGGAAGGGTTTTCCATCCCCAAAGGGTTAGGAGACTCTAAGATAGTAGATATATTGCCAAGAACCTACATCTCATCCTCCTCCAACTCCAAAAAAAAAGCAGCAGAGGCTTATTCAACACAATTAGAGAACTAAAGTATAAGAGAAGTGATAGGAAGAGAGAAAAATAATTGTAAGGAATCAACATGTGGGACTGCACTGAACTTGAAGGAAAAAGAACAGGCATTTGGTTTTGTCAATCCTGTTTCCCTTGAAGACATTTGGGGTTTGAACTGAGCCCAAAATAAAAGTAAATTCCCCAATGTGGTAAGAAGTGGAGATAGCAATATAGTCCAGTCATAGAGGTAAATATATCACCAGAGTAAAACTAGTAAGAAAATTAAAAACAGAGGAAAATAAAAAGGGAAAGATAAAAAACAAATTCCTCAGAAGAAAGAAAATTCAGATTAAAAACTTAGAATGCAAGCAGAAAAATAAAAATCTACAAAGAACACACTAAAATTAGGAGGAAAGATCATTTCCAAAACATCCAAAGTCTTAAGTCCCTCCAAATAACTATTGTCAATTTGTTTACTCTGCAAGATTGCTTAATATTTCTAAGTGAGCTATTCTTTTTCTAAATCATTATCTTTTGTTTTTTAGAATATCGTAGTCTGTGCTCTCTTCTTTATGGTGATAACTAATTTTAAAAAATATGTGTAATTATAACTGTCAGGGCTAAAACTCTGACTGCTTGCAATATTTTTTCTTTTACCTCAATTTTGACTTCACTATTCCTGAGAGTATTTTTTTTTCAAAATATTACTGATGGTCTCTTTCTAGTTTTATATTTGCTCTCTGACTCTGAGAAATCTGAGCATTTTTATTCCTTGATTTCATAAAATATGATACCCAAGTTTTTTTTTGTCATGACTTTCAAATAGACAATGTGTCCTAAATTCCCTTTTCTACATTTTTTTCTAAGCCAACTTTTTTTTAATTTTAAATTTTTAAATGTTAAATACTTTCAATTTTCTTCCATTTTCAATATTTTTGCTGTTTTAATATTTCTTTAATATTTTCATATTTAAAATTTCTTAATAATTTTAGTATTCAACATATTTAACATTTATGTTTTTAATATTTTGATTATTTAATATTTCTCATGGAGTCACTAGCTTCTGTTTAATCAATTCTAGTCTGTTAATTGGAGAAGTTATTGTCTTTCTTATGCCAAATTTTTAATTCTCTTTCCAAGTCTATCTTCCATAGTTCTCATTTCTTTTTTAATTCTTTTAATTCTTTCTGCTATCATTGCCATCATCTCATCATCTCATTTAAAATTCCTCCTTTTAGCTGATATAGTTTTTCCTAGGAATTCTAATTATATTGTGAACAAGCTGTTTTTAAGACTTTGCTTGTTGCAGTTATACGTGATTATTTTCCTCTTTTGGGTTTATTTCTCAAGTATCTCTGAGATGATAATAGCTCTTTATATATATTTGTTTAGTTTTTCTCCTAGTGATTTGCTCCAAAAAATATAATATTGTTAGTTCAGCTAAGAGCTCCAGAATCTGAGTCTATAATTCTGGCCCTTACAAAAGACTCCTACTCCTATACTGTTGTCCTAGTTATGGAATTGAGTACAAGAACAGCCCTGAGCAACCTAGGGTTTAGGAATTAGGACATCCTTTCTGGAGGACATAGTGTTGTTGACCCAGGATCTAGGCTGAGTCTGCAATTATTTCTGGATACTCTTGGTGTCCATGCATTGCTGATTTCAAAACTGGAGTTATTACTCCAGCCCCCTAAAAAATTCTCATGCTGCCAAGCTGGGAAGAAAGAAGGTCGAGTCTGTGTTCAGTTCTGGCTAATCTCTTTTGGAGTTTCGGGCACTTAGTCCTTGCTCCCATCCCCTCTGAGAAATACCATCTATTGTCTTTGTCTGAAATCAGCTCTGGGACTACCAGCTTTACTAACCTAACTGTGTCTGGGTTTTCAGCACATTACTATTCCACCTTTTTTGCTGTTGTAACAAACCTAGAGCTTGAATTTGTGATTTGAGACAAGAAAGATGACTGCTCTTTTAATTCATTAATAACTGTTTGGTTGGTGTTTTTAGAAAGTAGTTAGAACAGTTGGGGGTGGAACTCACCTTTTTGTCTTATTCTATCATGGATCAGTTTCTCAAAAAACAATAATATTAAAAGAACACACTATTCATCACTACACAATCAAAAGCCATTTATCACAAAAATAGCGTGTATAAGAGACAATTTAAGAATGATATGACTCCCAGACAAAGATAGCAGATTAAAAAACTTGAACATCACAATGCAAGAAATGATACAAGAAAACTGTCCAGGACTTCTGAATATAGAATACAAAATACCAACCAAAAGAATCCATAAATTGATTCCAGAGGGAGACAAAAGCAAACAAATAACTGTTATTTTTCAAATTCCAAGACACATAGTGGCTAAATTTAACAATTCCAATAACAAAATTTTTTAAAACTGTGAGTAATCAAAGGAAAGATGTTCTACTATAAAAGAAAAGGAAGGTGGAATCAAGATGGACTCCATACCCTAAATTCCTCTAAATAGGCTTAAATAATTCATGGAATCTAATCCAACTTGGAAAATACAATAAAAAATTCATCATTTTTTTGTTCAACCCAGATCAGAATAGGGAAAAAGAGAGGTCTGCAAAACACAGAGGATGTTGCTGACAAATGGAAGACTCCAGTGCATAGGGAGAAGTTGTGCACAGAGGACCCAGATCTATACCCTGATATCCCCATACTCATAGTAGAACATCAAAATGAAGAAAAGTATCAATTGGCACCTTTCTAACTTACTGTTAAATTCGATGTCATAGATGTAGGATATACTAAGAAGTCAGAAACAGATACTCAGGGAAAGTATTCTGAGGTAGGGAGTAGGAGAAGCCTACTTGAGCTATGTATTAAGAAGTACATAGAATCTGCTTTTAACATCGAGTTTGAAGTTAAAAAGTAGCCTTGAAGAATAAGCAAACAAACAAAAAAGAATCCTACCATAAAAACTATTGTAGTTATATTGTATTTAACATATTTAACATGTATTGATCTACCTGCTATCTGGGGGAGGGCGTGGGGGGAAGAAGGGGAAAAGTTGGAACAGAATAAGTTTTGCAAGGGTCAATGCTGAAAAATTACCCATGCATATATCTTATAAATAAAAAGCTATACTAAAAAAGGGGAAAAAAAACTATTGTAGTGACAGAATTACTCAAGATACAAACCCAAAGAAAAAATGACTCCAAATATCTACAAACAAAACCTAAAAAAAAAAAAAAAAACATAATCTGGACACAAATTTAACTAGAATTCTGAGAAAGAGTGAAGCAAGAGTGTCTTTTTTTTTTAAGTTAAACATGTTCTTTTTTTAATTAATGAAATGAGATTTCAAGGAGAAAAATATTGAAAAGAAATGAAAGCTATTTAAAAAAGAATTAGGGAGGGAATTAATAGGTTGACTCAAGAGTTTCACTAACTTTGTGAAAGCAACAAACTTTCTGAAAATTAGAATTGTTTAAACAGAAATCAAAAATTCCGTGAGGCACAAAAAAATGTTAAAAAAAAACAATGTCAAGACTTGAGGGTGGGAGTTGGAATACAAGAAACTATAAAGTACTTCTAGTAAAAATTCCTGGAAAATAGATGAAGTAGAAACTAATTTAAGCATCTTTGGTCCATTATGACTAAAACCAAAAGAACCTAGATGTCATATTTCAAGAAATCTTAAAAGAAAACCACCCATGTCTCTTAGAACAAGAGCACAAAATAGAAATAGAAATGACCCACCAGTCTGAAAGAAAAAAAAATCTAAATAAAATTCAAGGAAAATCAGGTCCATGACTGAGTGATTTTGGCTAAAAAAAAAAAAAAGTATTGCAACCAGACAGAAGGAAAGAATTCAAATGCCAACCATGAATCACACCATGGATAATTTAGCAGTCACCACTATAAAGGAGGAGAAAGTTGAAATATGATCTTCCACAAATTTAAGAATATGGTCTTTATATCCCAAAATAAGTGAATTATAATCCTAAATGTTTAAAAATTGTATCTTTAATTTGATGGAAAAATCAGTGCTGCATTAGAAATTTTAAAAATTCAAACCGAAGAGTTAAGGGAAGCATAATAAAATAAACACAAACAGTTATGAAGAAATAAACAAGTATAAACTGCTTGTATTCAAATATAGGGAGTAGATATATGTACTTCACTGAACACTATCATCATCAAGAATGAGTGAAATGAGCAGGACCAGGAGATCATTATATACTTCAACAACAATACTATATGATGACCAGTTCTGAGGGACCAGGCCATCCTCAGCAACGAGATCAACCAAATCATTTCCAATGGAGCAGTAATGAACTGAACCAGCTATGCCCAGATAAAGAACTCTGGGAGATGACTAAAAACCATTACATTGAATTCCCAATCCCTATATTTATGCACACATGCATTTTTGATTTCCTTCACAAGCTAATTGTACAATATTTCAGAGTCTGATTCTTTTTGTAAGAGGTTTGGCAATTGTTAATGCTGTAAAGTTACCCATGCATATATCCTGTAAATAAAAGGCTATTAAATAAAATATATATATATATATATATCATCAAAAAAAAAAGATGTTAACATAATGAGAAGAATATGGAAAAAACGGCTGACATTTCAACATTACTCTCATATGAACGTGTCAAGAGAGGGTAGAATACAAATACACACACATACACACACATACACATACACAAAAAAGGGTTGAATGTTGGAAGACCTTTCTTTGCACAGGGTATTAAAGGGAGAAAAGAAAGTGGTTACCCCCAAGCAAAACATATTTATTGTTCTTTTTGAAGTGGCAAACAATAAGAATTTAAGGAACTATCTACATATTATCAAACAATTGGACAAGTTCATCAAATGTGATGAAATACTATTGTGCCATAAGAAATGTTGAAGAAGATGGATTCAAAGAAACTCAAGAAAATTTGTACAAATTGATGCAGAGTAAAATGAGTAGAACCAGAGACGTGCAATGGTAGCAATATGGCAAAAACAAACAAGTTTGAGAAAATTATGAATTTTGATACCAAATTCAGTTTCCAAGGACCTAATGATAAAATATGCTACCCAAATCCGTTAAGAGAGGTGAATGCAGAATCACACGTTAAGAAAATATATATCCAAGGTGGACATTTGTTTTGTTTGACTATATGTGCTTATAACAAGGATAGTATGTATTTGTGGAGGGAGATTCGTTCTCAGTTGTGTGAGTGAAAGGAGGAATGTGCATTTTCACTCACTGAAAAAAATTATATAACCTAAAAATCTATAACAAAAAAGGAACTCAAATAAGACAAGACAATTTGTCACCAATAAAAATATGAACATTCAATAAAAAACCAGCATTTTAGAGATTCCTGTTTCTCCCCCTAAAAAAATAAAAAAAAAACAGACTATTTGTCTTTCAAAAACTCCAAAAACACCCAAGGAGCGAATAATTACAAATAACAGGAAGAGACTGAAAAATGAAATAAGTTGCCTCACTTCTATGGACTATTAGAAAGGAAAGAAAAAAATGATATGTGAGTTTTTTTTTAAACTAATAGATGTTTTTTCTCTTTCACAGGGGCAGCTAGATGGCACAGTGGATAGAGCACCAGCCCTCAAGTCAGGAGAACTTGAGTTTAAATCCAGTCTCACACACGAAAAACTTATTAGCTGTGTGACCCTGGGCAAGTCACTTAACCCCAATTACCTTGTAAAAAGAAAAGGAAAGAAAACATACAGAGGGACAATTATAAAATTTCTTTTAAGAATGCACCAAGAGATAATTATGAAAGAATTTAAAGAAATTAGAGTAGTGATAATGTGTGAGCAGTCCCGAAGTATGATGAACTAAATCTCAAACTTCTCCTTATTGGAGGACAGAATGGTAGGATACTTAAATGAAAAAAGGTGAAAGCCTATATGTAATGTGTCATAATCAAGTTCATGGGTAACAATGAAGGGAAGATTAGTCCTAGTTTCTTAGGAAAAAAAAGCTAAAGGAAGATGCAAAGGTAGCAAAATTAGGGATTGAAATAGGGAAGAAAAAAAAGGTGAAGTCTCAAATCACTAAGAAGAGGAGCTTCGCTTAAAAGGGAATTCCCAAAGAGGGGAGATAATGAACAATTGAAATCTTACAATGGGTTTAATTGTCAAAAAATCGATACGTAAGATCACTTGTAATGAAGTAATATTATGAGCAATAATCAGCATTAGGAGAAAGAAATTTGTAGCTCCTGCAGCAACCAGAACCCAGAACATAGGTAGGAAAAACATGAACCCAGAGAATATACTGCATGAAAAATAGGAAAGAAATTGATTTCATAAAGAGTAGGGGATAAAATTCAATTATACAATTTGGGAACACAGGGAAATTTCTACCATAGGATTTCATCACTTTACTTATTAAGAATGAGGATCAACAGAAAAGTGAGAGGGCAAAATCGACAAAAGCAACAATGTAAATTGATTAGAAGAACAGGAAACAAATTTGGCACCATGGAAACTTAAATTCCATGAGAAACCAAAAAGAGATTAAAGAAAGAGTAAATAAGTATACATACTAGGAATCAAAGAACAAAAGTTCAGAACAGCTTGAAAAGGAAAACAATAAATGAAGAGAACAAAATAAAGAAATCTTTTATAGAAGCTGAAAGAAAAAAAGCATAGAAACTGTTTGAGGGGAAGTAACAGAGAAACATTTTGAATTAACCACCTAAAAGAGGGGATGAAAAGTAGAGGAGAAAAATTAGATAAATGAATGAATACATTTAAAAAATTGGTAAATTAAGTAACACTCCCAAACTTGAGAATGATTTGACAGTTGAAAGAGAGACTATAGGAATAGGATTGTATTAAAGTAGATTAGACAAAACTAATTGTAGGGATAAGTGGCTTAAAAGAATAACAGGAAAAAACCAAATACATTTACAAGAAAGGGAGCTAAAAATACTATCATAATTAAAGAGTAGAGAAAAAATGTAGAAACTATAAATCTAACTCATAACTTTAAATGCAAATAGATTAAAAAATCAAGAGAGACATTTAATTAGAAAGCAAAATATTGCAACGTATTAGTTATATCAAAACAACAAATTGATATATATAGATATAGATATAGATATACTAAAAATGAAAGGCTAAAACAAAATTTACCACACATCAGGTGAATCCTAAAAAACAGGAGTTTTAATTATGTTATTAAACAAAACAAAAATTAAAATTCTCAATATATATAGAGATAAATAAGGAAAACACATTATGCCTAAAGGACAACAAACCAGTATCAATAATAAACTTGTATGCTCCAAATGGTAAAAAATCTAAATTCATTTTTATTATTAAAGCTATTTATTTTCAAAACATATGCCTAATGTTCAACATTCACCCTTGCAAAAGCTTGTGTTCCAAAATTTTTCCTTACTTTCCCCTTTCTGCCTCCCTGAACAGCAAATAATCCAATATATGTTAAACGTGCAATTCTTCGATATATATTTTCACAATTATCATACTGCACAAGAAAAAATCAAATCAAAAAGGAAAAAATGAGAAATAAAACAAAATGCAAGGAAACAACAACAAAAAGAGTGAAATTACTATATTGTGATCCACACTCAGTTCCCACAGTTCTCTCTCTGGGTGCAGATGGCTCTCTTCACCATAAGATCATTGGAACTGGCTTGAATGATCTTATTGTTGAAAAGTCACATTCATCAGAATATCATAAATCTTGCTGTTGCCATGTACAATGATCTCCAGGTTCTACTCACTTCACTTAGCATTAGTTCATGTAAATCTCTTCAGGTCTTCCTGAAATCATACTGCTGATTATTTCTTATAGAACAATAATATTCCATAACATTCATATACCTTAACTTATTCAGACTTTTTCAATTAAGGGGTATCCACTCAGTTTCCAGTTTCCTGCCACTACAAATAAGGCTGCCACAAACATTTTTGCATATGTGGGTCTTTTTCACTTTTTTATGATCTCTTTGGTGTATAGGCCCAACAGAGACACTGCTGGATCAAAGAATATGCAGTTAGATAGTCCTTTGTGCATAGTTCCAAACTGCTCTCCAGAATGATTGAATCATCTCACAACTCCACCAACAATGTATTAGTGTCCTAGTTTTCTCATATACCCTCCAACATTCTTCATTATATTTTCCTGTTATTTCAGCCAATCTAAGAGGTGTATAGTGGTACCTTGGAGTGATCAATATTGATTTACAGCAACTTTTCATATAACTAGTATGGTTTCAATTTCTTAATATCAAAATTGTCTATTCACATCCTCTGGCCATTTATCAATTGGAGAATGGCTTGAATATAAAATTGAATATATAAATTTTAGTCAATTCTCTATTTTAGAAATGAGGCCTTTATCAGAATTCTTGAGTATAATTTTCCCCAGTTTATTGCTTCCTTTATTATCTTACCTTAATTTAAACAATTAAAAAACTTGTTAACCTAATACAATCAAAATTATTTTTATATTCAATAATGTACTCCAATTCTTCATTGGCCATAAATTCCTTCCTTCTCCAAAGATCTGAGAGGTAAACTATCCTTTGTTCTTCTAATTTGCTTTCCAATTTTCCCAGCAACTTTTGCCAAATAATGAGTTCTTGTCTTAAAAGCTAGGCTTTGTCAAAAACTAGATTACTATAGTCATTGATTACTTTGTCCTGTGAACCTAAACTATTCCACTAATTGACTACTCTTTTCTTAGCCAGTACCCAATGGTTTTGATGACCACTGCTTTATAATATAGTTTTAGATCTGGTACAGTTAGGCCACTTTCATTTGGATTTTGTTCATCAATTCCCTTGAAATTCTTGATTTCTGTTATACCAAATGAATTTTATTATTATTTTTTTTCTATCTCTATAATTTCTTGGGAGTTTAATTGGTATAGCACTGAATAATTAGATTAATTTAGGTAATAAAATTATTTTTATTATATTAGCTCAGCCTATCCATGAGCACTTGATATTTTCCCAATTGATTAGGCTTGATTTTATTTGTGTGGAAACTGTTTTGTAATTATGTTCATATGGTTCCTGAGGATTTATAACCTGAGCATTTATAACCTACATGGGACAAAACACCACACCCATATTCACATTCTTATACAAGTTTTAACATAATGAGTGTTCACTATATACTGGATACTCTAGAGTATTTTTGGATACTCTAATTTCACATTTCTAGACCCACTAAAAGCAAGTTACATTTACTAGCTTCATTTACTAAACATTCATTTACTCTTTAAAAATTTGAAATCTAACTTTAGCCTTCATTTATCATTCCATAAAGGATGAACATCATGAACAATTTCCTAGTCAGCAAATCCAGTAATCCTTTTTGAATTCTTGCCAATTTTGCAGCTTTTGACCATTGATCATTCTTTCTTTCATTACATTCTTTCTTCACTTAGTTTTTTTTATTAGCTTCTTCTCGCTCATTGCTCTTATTCTATCTCTTATATTTCTTAATGGTCTTCCAACTCTTCTCTCCTTCTTCCCCTCTACTGTAAAATATTTTTCTTGCCTCTTTTATGGCAAATAATTAATACCATTCCATTTTTCCCTTTCTCTTTCTCCTAGTACATTCCTCTCATATCCCTTAATTTTATTGTTTTTAGATATTATCACTTCATAGTTAACTCACACCTGTGCCTTCTATCAATATATACTCCTTCTAACTGCCATAGTAATGGGAAGATTTTAATAAGTTACAAGTATTATTCTCCCATGTGGGAATAAGATAAGTCTTATCAAGTCCATTATGATATCACTTTTCTAATTATCTCCTTATGCTTCTCCTTAGTCCTGTATTTGAAAATCAGTTCTATTCAGTTCTGGTCTTTTTATCATGAATGCTTGGAAATCCTCTATTTTGTGGAATGTCCACCTTTTCCCCTGAAGGATTATACTTTGTTTTTCTGAGTAGATTATTCTTGATTGTAATTCTAGCCCTACTATTATCTGGAATATAATAATCCAAGTCCTCCAATCCGTTAATGTAGAAGCTGCTAAATCTTGTGTTATTCTTATTGTGGATCTGCAATACTCGAATTGTTTCTTTCTGGGCATTTACAATATTTTCTCCTTGACCTGGGAGTTCCAAAATTTGGCTACAATATTCCTGGTAGTTTTCATTTGGGAATCTCTTTCAGAAAAATGATTGATAGATTCTTTCAATTTCTATTTTACCCTCTGGTTCTAAAATATCAGGACAGTTTACCTTAATAATTTCTTCAAACATGATGTTCAATTCTATTTTTTTTATTGTGA
The DNA here is from genome assembly GCF_902635505.1 of Sarcophilus harrisii. Classification (NCBI taxonomy): domain Eukaryota; kingdom Metazoa; phylum Chordata; class Mammalia; order Dasyuromorphia; family Dasyuridae; genus Sarcophilus; species Sarcophilus harrisii. The sequence goes on from NC_045429.1 coordinate 220,805,683, forward strand.
CTTGCAAGTAGTGTTTAAATTATATGTCCTGGATCCATTTTCCAGGTCATTTGTTTTTCCAATGAGATATTTCATATCACCCTCTATTTTTTCAATTATTTTAGTTTTACTTTATGGTATTTTGATTTTTCATAAGGTTTAGCTTCCATTTGCTCAATTCTAATTTTAAAGGAATTATTTTCCTCAATGAGCTTTTCTACCTCCTTTCTCATTTGTCCAATTCTACTTTTCGAGGCATTCTTCTCTTCATTGTTGTTTTTATTTCCTTTTAAACCACTCTCAATTCTCTTCCTATTTTTTTCCCTTTATCTCTATTACTTGATTTTCTAAATCCCTTTTGAAGTCATCTTCTAAATATGTTTTGATTTTTCTTTTCACCATAGTAACTTTCTATGATCAGAATCTTTTTCTGCTATCTGCTCATTTTCCTAATCTCTCACTGAGTTTTAAACTCTTTGTTAAAATAGGGCTCTATTTCCAGAGTAGAAAGTCTCAAGCTTCAGTGGTTTTGACCAAATGTTTTCAGAGATCCTTCTAGGGACCTGACCACCACCACTCTTTTTTCTGCCCTGGTACTATTAAGAGTATCATTGCTCCTCTGTAGTTGTCTGCTAAAGCAACACTATCCTTCCTCCAAGCTAGTATAGAGACCTCCTATGAGCTGAGCCCTCAGGAAGCTTACACAGCCACCACTTCCTAGACCTACTCTTGGTCTATTTCCCAAGCCACTCTCAGCCTACTGATAAATCTTTCCTACTGATCTATTAATTCTCTTTGTGTCTCTGAGCTAAAAGTTCAAGAAACCACCTGTGCTGCTACTAATTCAAAAGGCCCTATGCCTGTTTCTGCTTTGCTGGTTCTGGGGCTGGAGCTGAGACTGAACTGGTGCTGCTTGTACTGGGACTTTGAGTTGGGCTCCCACCTTGGTGTCACAGGCCTTTTCTGCTGATCTTCTTCTGACAAGTTCTTCTGACCTATTTTCAGATGGAAAGTGTTCTACTCCCTTTTTTTCTACTGCCTTCTGATGCTCTAAAATTTTGTTAGAGTCATTATTTAAAGGAATTTGGAGCTGTTTGGGTGAGAATACAATGAGTTCCTGCCTTTACTCTGCCATCTTGTCTCTGAGTGTTTTTAAAAATTCCTCCTTGGCCCTCTTCTTCTTCTCTCTATATTCATTGCCTTGTACATATTCTTAATTTTCATAATTTCAGCTAATACCTATTGTTATTGTTGCTATTGTTGTTGTTGTTGCTGAATATGTAAATTTACTGGTGTACAAACTCCTTGACACACCAACTTATGACAGAGGTAGGATTTTAACTCAGGACTTACTAACTACAAAACCAACTCTTTTCTATTATAAAATACTGCTTTTCCTACCATTTTCAAGATTTTCTCCCTTATCCTCAAACTCAGCCCCCATTAAGAAACCATATGTGAAGTTATGTAAAACATTTCCATAAAAATCATGTTGTGAAAGAAAACATACATCTCCTACCCAAATTAAAAAACACTGAAGAAAAACAAAGTTGAAAGAGAAAGGGGGGGAGAAAAAAAGGGGGAGGGAGGGATAGAGGGAGGAAGAGGAAAAGAGAAGAAGGGAGAGAAAGGGAGAGGAAGAAGGAGGAGAGAGGGAAAAAGAAAGAGAGAGGGAGAGGGAGAGAAGGGGAAAAAGTTTGTTTACAAATTCTTTCTTTCTTCCCCTTCTCTCACCCATTAAAAAAGCAAGAAAAATGAGCCTATTACAATAATCAACAATAATGCAAAACAAATTTCCACACTAGTCATATTCTCAAAAATGAAAAAGCAAGACATAGAAGAAAATATGCTTTAATCTATATTGAGTCTATCAGGTAGCTATCTGGAGATTAGTAGCATATTTCATCATGAGCACTTTAGAATTATGGTTGGTCACTGTATTAAGCTGAAAAACAAAATCTTTCAGAATTATCTTTATCCTATTCCTTTTACTATATAAATTATTCTCCTGCTTATTCTCACTTCCCTTTGTATCAATCCTTATGTCTTTCCATATTTTTCTAAAACCATCCTCCTCCACATTTCTTATAAAATAATAGTATTCCATTGCATTTATACACTAAAACTAGTTTATTCACTACATAAATTATGGGTATCCTCTCAGTCCCTAATTCTTTGCCACAACAAAAAGAGCTGATATAAATAATTATCATATGGATCCTTTTCTTCTTTCTTTGATCGTTTTTGGGCATAGACCTTGTGTATTCATATTGTGGTATATAGTGTGAAATGGAAGATTGTGTTTAATTTCTTCAAAACTACTTTTCAGGTTTTTTTTTTTTTGTTTTTTGTTTTTTGTTTTTTTTTTTAGCAAATAATAAGTGCTTATCCCTATAGTTGGGATCTTTGGATTTATCAAACACTAGGCTGCTATGTTTTCTTCTATATTTTGTATACCTAATCTGTTCCAGAGATGAATCTTTATTTTTCATCTGAACTACCAAATTGTTTTTTATATTTACAGCTTTGTAGTATAATTTGACATCTATAATTGTTAAATTCTCTTCCTTCTCATTATTTTTTCATTTATTCCTTTACTGTTTTTGACTATTCCTTCAGATGAATTTCCTAGCTCTATAAATTTTTTTAAAATAATTTGATTGGTATGATACTGAATAATTAAATTAATTTAGATAGTGTCATCATTTCTATTACACTGGTTTTGATTACCCACGAGTAATATTTTCAAATTATTGAGATCTATCTTTAAAAGAGTACTTTATAATTTTGTTCATATGATTCTTATATATCTTGGCAGGTTGTCCAAATGGTAAAAGATGTACAAAAAGGTGTTCAAGAAAGGAACTCTTTAAGAAGTAGAATTAACCAAATGGAAAAAAGAGATATTTAAGTTCACTGAAGAAATTAATTTCTTAAAACTAGAATTAGAAAACTGGAAGCTAATGTCACCATGAGACATGAAGAAACAATAAAAAAAATTAAAATAACAAAAAGTAGAAAATATGAAATATTTTATCAGAAAAAAACTAACCGACCTATAAAAGAGGAAAAGAAGTGATCATTTTAAAATTTCAAAACTGATTAGGAGACATGATCAAGGAATTTTTTGATCAGGGAATGGCTGAACAAGCTGTGTTGTATATGAATCTGACAGGATACTATTGTGCTATTGAAATATAAGTTGAATGCTTTCAGAAAACCCTGGGAAGATTTACATGAACTGATGCAAAGTGAAATGAGCAGAACAAAAAGAATGTATTACAGGTAATGGCAATATTTTAACTTCTGAATGACAGCTATTGTCAGTAATGCAAAGCTCCAAGGCAATTTTGAATGACATGATGTAAAATTCTATCTACCTTTTGAAAAATACTGATTGAGTCTGAATGCAGATTAAAGCATACTTTAAAAAAAAAAACTTTGTATATTGGTGGAGTTGTTTGGTCTATATTTTCTTTTGCAACATTACTACTATGGAAATGTTTTGTATGACTACACATGTATAATCTATATGAAATTTCTTGCCTTTTCAAAGAGGGGGAAGAAAAGAGAAGGAGGGAGAGAATTTGAAGTTCAAAAGTTTTTTAAATATTAAAAAATGTGTTTACATGTAATTGAGACAAATAAAAATTAAATGCAAAAAATAAAACTTTAGTTGACTGATTTATGAAACAATATTTCTTATCATTTGTTTTAAGATTAATTGATGATTCCAAGTGTGTTTTTATCTCCTTGAGTGGGTTGACTTCTTTTTCCCAGACATAAAGCAGAAGGGCAGAAAAACAGCCTATGCCTTCAGACAGCAAAACAAGTCCTTGGGTAGATAGTGAAGTGTTTGGCTTCTCATCTGCATTCCCAAGAGGAATATTTGAACACATTTTTAGCCTTTTTAATGAGATTCCTGTCCCTGTTCATGCTCAAAGCCAGATGTACCTGCCAAACTAGTAGGAAAAAAAGGATTTTAAAGGGGTTTTTTTCTCTGAAAAGACTTTTACTTTCAGAGTAAAAAAAAAAATCTAAACCCCAATTTCAACTACTAAAATGGAATTCTTCAAAGACTCAACTCTGTCTAAGTACATATATTTCCGTTGTCTTTCTTAATTTAAAGCATGTGGTTTTTTTCTCCCCATAACCTTCATGTCTACAATCTCATAATCTCCTCAATTCTTTTTAATAGTATTTTATTTTTCCATATACATGTAAAGATAATTTCGACATTCATTTTTGTACAACTTTTTGCACCAAATTTTTCTCCCTCCTCTCTTTCCTCCCCCCCCCCACCTTCCCCAAACAGCAAGCAATCTGAGATAGGTTAAATATGTGCAGTTCTTTTAAACATATTTCCATATTTATCATGTTGTGAAAGAAAATCAGATCAAAAGAGAACAAGCCACAAGAGACAAAAAGAAACAAACAAACACTGACAATAACAGAAGGTGAAAATATTATGCTTTGATCCACATTCAATCTCTATAGATTGTTATCTGGAAGCAAATGGCATTTTTCCTCAGAATTCTATTGAAATTGTCTTAAATCATTGCATTGTTGAAAAGAGTCAAATCCATCACATTTGATCATCACATAATTTTGTTGTTACTGAGTACAATGTTCTTCTGGTTCTGCTCACTTCATTCAGCATTAGTTCATGTGAGTCTTTCAAGGCTTTTCTGAAATCAGCCTGCTCATCATTTCTTATAGAACAATAATATTCCATTTGTATACCATAACTTATTGAACCATTTCTCAACTAATGGGTATCCATTTAATTTCCAATTCCTTAATGGATCACTAACTTTTAAATGAAAATAAAGAAGTTGTCTGAAATTACCCATCTTTTTTTTCTTTCTTTTTTTTGTCTAACATAATATCTGATATTTTATAAGTGCTTAATTGACATTTTAAGCAAGGTAATATTTAAAGATAATGAAAAATAATTCATATTTTAAAATTTCAATTGAGTCCAGTGTAGATCTTTATTACATGGAGGTATTTGAAAAATTACAGCATTAGAAATGATAAACTATAGCCAGGAGATAGTATGAAATATCAGAAAACATCCCCAGCCTAGATTAAGACCTTGATTATCTCTTATAATTATGACCTGTGTGACCTTGAGCAAGTAACTTAATATCCTTGGGCCTAAATTTCTTCATTTCTAGAATGAAAGGATTGAATTAAATAACCTTTGGACCCCTTCTAGTTTTAGTCCTATGATTCTAGAATCAACTTACATATAAAACTACAACTTTTCACTGTGCTTAAAAATCTTTTCCAGAAAATGCTGCTGAATCATTTAATTTGCTTTGCTTCTATGAGTCACTGATTACATTGTTGTTAAGAAAATCAAAGCAAGTTCTGTTATTAGACACTAGCGGGTCAACTGGTTAAGAAGGAGACCGCAGGAATTTAGGAATAGGTCTTGCACATCTTCCTCTCAACAGAAAACTTGACAATCAAAAAGATTTAGTGTCTTCCCTCCAAAAGTTTGCATTTTTTTTTGGTCAAGAATCATAATTTCATTGATGGGGAGTACTTCTAGTCAGGAAACACACTCTACTGATGCAGGTCAGCATTAGAGGTTCTTTCCTCTAAGATTATTTCAAATTTTTCTATAAATATGTTTTACTTGTACATATTCTTTTGTATGTTGTCTTCTCCATTAGACTGAATTCTTTGGGGTCAAAGACTGCTTTTTGCCTTCCTTTACAACTAATGCTTTGTACAATGATTAACATGTAGGAGGCCCTTAATAAATGCTTATTGATTGATCAACTAACTGTTCTGCAGCTTATATTAGGCAATTAGATGTTATATTGGATAGAGTGCTGGTCTTGTAATCAGAAAGTCCTGAGTTCATGTCTGTCTTCAGGTACTTATTAGGTATGTGATCTTGAGCAAGTCACTCTAAGCACTATCTGCCTCCGTTTCCTCAGCTGTAAAATGAGCATAATAATAGCACTCACCTCTCAAGGTTGTGAGAATCTAGTGAAATAATATTTATAAAGTTCCTAACACATGGTAGGTACTAGGATGCTATTCACATCATTATCATTATCATCATTAAATAGTTCTTGTCCATTCCTGAAGAGAACCAAAATGGTATCACTATGTTGAGGTTAAAGTGCAAGGTACAAAAAGTATCTCTGACTGTGGCTGATTAGACCAATGTGACCTCAAAAGACTCTATCACAGTTTGGACATAAATAGTCCATGTGAACAGTTGATGGGAATACTGGGAGGTTAATAAGTTGCCTAAGGGGAAGGAAATAGCAAACCACTCCAATATCTTTGCCAATAAAGCCCCATGGCCACTATTGCCAGGCTACAGTCCATGAAGTCATGAAAAGTTGGATATGACCGAACAAGTTAACAACAACAACAGAGAGGTTACCCAGCTAGTGTGAATTAGAAGTAAGATCTGATCAGGTTTTTCTTACTGGGAGGCCAGAGATTTATCCATCACAGATTACCTAATTACATTTTTCTGTAGTATTTTTTTCTTTATCCAAATTTTATTATTTTCAGTTGTTTTAGCTCTAACCAACTATTTGTGATTCCATTTAGATTTTTCTTGGCAAAAATACCAAAGTGATTTGTCATTTCCTGCTTTGGCTCATTTTGCAGATGAGAAATGAGGCAATCAAGGTTAAATAACTTACTCAGCATCACACATCTAGTAAATATCTGAGGCCATATTTAAACTTAGGTCTTCCTTACTCCAGGCCCAGTGCTCTAGTCACTGTGCCATGTAGCTATTCAACTTTTATGCAACAATTGATCTAAAACAAAGGAATAATTTTTATGGCATGGAAATCTTTATTTCACTCAATTGATCTTTATATCAATTCAGGATACAAACTAAGATCAAAGGTCTTATAGGCAAAGAAAATAATAAGCACTGAGTCAGCATTTCTATCCCTCCCCAAAAAAGTTACAGAGAAAGTGAGGGGCTGAGTTAAATTGTGATCACAGACCTCCCTCCTACATTCTAACATTTATAATAATAGGAATTGGGTATTCTACAAATTTCACATCTTCATGAACAATGACCACAGTGCTCTTAAACTTGATTTCAAATTCTACCTAAGACATCTCAGACATTTACTTGTTACAAGTATTCAGCCTTGGTTCTTTCTTCTGTAAAAATGGGGATAACAATAATAGCAATCTCACAGGGTTGCTAGGAACAGATGAGATAATATATGTAAAATACTTTGCAAACTTCAAAGTGCTTTCTAAATGCTAGCCATCCTTCATGTAATCATCAATAAATAAATCCTTAATAAACTTTAGTTGGACCACATAGTATTCCTTTTAGTAAGAACTCTGTGTTTTATTAGTCTCATTTTACAATGATAAAATAGATTCTGGGAAGCTTAAATGATTGCCCACAGCAGTTATCAGGAAGTCAGAATTAAAAAATTCAGGTCTTCTGATTTTAAGTCTCATTTGCTTCTTATTAAACCAGGCAATCTATACATCTATACTATAGACTGTCCATTTGCATTACATTTGCACTTGAGAGCAGCCTTAAATAATAATAACTAGCATTTATATGACACATTAAGAAAAATAATTGCTCATTTAACAGCTAGCATTTAAACAGTACGCAAAGGTTTGCAAAAGACTTTTACATATTTCATCTCATTTAATCTTCATTAAGTGATTTATATAGGACTGCATAACTGCTAAATGTCTGAGCCAGGATTTGAAATCAGCTCTTCCTGACTCCAAATCCAGCATTCTCATCACTGTGCCACCTAGCTGCTTGTCAATTATTTAGCTCACAGGAGTTATTCATTGCTAACTTTATCTAGATACTCTCATCACCCTCATGTGTTACCATTTTTTAATATGTGCCTAATTATGAGTAAGATGGGTCCCCTGACTCTTCCCAATGGCTGTTGCTGAAATAACAAAGTGACATGATTCAATATGTCACCAAAATTTATAGGCAAAGTAGCACACTTGCACCAAAATCACTCATCAAATTGGTCTATTTGAAGTGATCATAGGAGACACATAGGAAGAAAAGTAACAAAGAAGAGTTGGTAAAAGACAATTTTACAGCTTTATTATTCTTGTTTTCTCTGAGATGTGATTTCAGTAGCCCATCCTATAAGGTATACACAGGCAAAACTACCCACAGATTTTGACGTTAATTTAGTTATCTGGGAAAGAATTGAACAATTACCTAGAAAAATTTTTTAAAACTTTCAAAGGAAGCAATGTACATATTGACCTGACCTGATATGTCAATAGGCACATAGGTAAATAGATAATATTCAAAAATAGAGAAAAAACAGATAATCAAATTATTAGGATTTTAATAATTCACCAAATATTTATTAAGCACCTATTAAATACAAGTTTTGAAATCTCAAGTACCACACTCTCATATAGAAATTTCCCAGATTTTAAGTATTAAAAGATTATCAAGAGCATTGAGAAGTTAAATAATAATAATAGCTAGGCATCTATATTACATTGGAAATTTTCAAAGCATTGACAGATATCCTCTTATGTGCTTCATGACAACAGTGAGAAAGATTTCACTTTTCTTCCCATTTTACAAATGTACAAAATAAGGCTGTAAAATGTTTCATGGCTTACCAAGGATCAAACCGCCACTAAGTAACTGAAGAAGGATTTGAAAGTGTTTTCCTGGTTCTAAAACTAGCACCACACGTATCCACTACTTAATCAAGCTGGTTAACTCACCTTCATCACAGGGTACAAAAGAAATGCCCATATGTGTGTGTGTGTGTATGTGTGTGTGTGTGTGTGTGTGTGTGTATTAATTAACAATATAAACTGAGCTTACTTGCTGTTTTTCCCTAAAAGAAAAGGATTGCAACTCTTTACTGGCTATGAAAGTGGTTACAGAGTTGGTATTCAACAATAACTGAACTTTGGGCATAATCTATTACATAAGGCCTTTTAAAATGTATGCAGAACATTGTGTGTCTGTGGGTGATGGAGGGACAGTATTCTTTCTACTGAAAATCATTTTGATTTCTTTATTTTGAAGAAGTTGTTCAAACTGACAACATGTGAAATGTTATGGAAACAATTCTGTGGCAGTTCAGAAAATTCAGTACATCTAGGCCAAAAGTCATTCTGTGCTTCAAGCATCTGAATGGCCAAACAGATATTTAATGACTGGTTACTCAATCAACTAAATATGAAATGCCAGTATTTTTAGATTTGCATCTGTCACAAATAAGGAAAAAATATGACATCTCTGGGAACTCCACTATATCCAAACATTATTTGAACATTCCCTTGGTCTTTTGGGGGAACAAGAGGAAGTGACTTCTGGTGGCTTAAGTTTCTCCTTCCTGTAAAAATGAGTTCATACTACTACTAGGTCTATTTCCAAAGATAATTGGGAAAAAAGGAAAAGAATTTATAAGCTCTAAAATGTATGCAATAGCTCTCTTTGTGGTGGCAAAGAATTGGAAATTGCAGGGATGTCCATTAATTGAGGAATGCCTGAACAAGTTGTGGCATATAATTGGGATGGAATATTGTGCTATAAGAAATTAATGATCTTAGAAAAACACGGATCAATTTGCACAGGATAATAAGTAAAATGAGCAGAGCCAAGAGAATGTTGTATTCAGTAATAGCAATATTGTTTAAGAACAACTTTGTATGGCTAAGTCATTTTGTTTTTTTTTTTGTTGTTTTGTTTTTATTTAATAGCCTTTTATTTACAGGATATATACATGGGTAACTTTACAGCATTAACAATTGCCAAACCTCTTGTTCCAATTTTCACCTCTTACCCCTCCACCTCCCTAAATGGCAGGATGACCAGTAGATGTTAAATATATTAAAATATAACTTAGATACATAATAAGTATACATGACAAAACATTATTTTGCTGTACAAAAGAATCAGACTCTGAATTATTGTACAATTAGCTTGTGAAGGAAATCAAAAATGCAGGTGTGCATAAATATAGGGATTGAATTCAATGTAATGGTTTTAGTCATCTCCCAGAGTTCTTTTTCTGGGTATAGCTAGTTCAGTTCATTACTGCTCCATTAGAAATGATTTGGTTGATCTCGTTGCTGAGGATGGCCTGATCCATCAGAACTGGTCATCATCTAGTATTGTTGTTGAAGTATATAATGATCTCCTGGTCCTGCTCATTTCACTCAGCATCAGTTCGTTAAGTCTCTCAGGCCTTTCTGAAATCATCCTGTTGGTCATTTCTTACAGAACAGTAATATTCCATAATTTTCATATACCACAATTTATTCAGCCATTCTCCAACTGATGGACATCCATTCAGTTTCAGTTTCTAGCCACTACAAAAGGGCTGCCACAAACATTCGTGCACATACAGGTCCCTTTCCCTTCTTTATAATCTCTTTGGGATATAATCCCAGTAGTAACACTGCTGGATCAAAGGGTATCACAGTTTGATAACTTTTTGAGCATAGTTCAAACTACTCTCCAAAATGGTTGGATTGTTCACAACTCCACCAACAATGAATGGATGTCCCAGTTTTCCCACATCCCCTCCAACAATCATCATTATTTTTCCTGTCATCTTAGCCAATCTGACAGGTGTGTAGTGTATCTTAGAGTTGTCTTAATTTGCATTTCTCTGATTAATAATGACTTGGAGCATCTTTTCATATGACTAGAAATAGTTTCAATTTCTTCATCTGAGAATTGTCTGTTCATATCCTTTGACCATTTTTCAATTGGAGAATGGCTTGATTTTTTATAAATTAGAGTTAATTCTCTATATATTTTGGAAATGAGGCCTTTATCAGAACCTTTGACTGTAAAAATATTTTCCCAGTTTATTGCTTCCCTTCTAATCTTGTCTGCATTAGTTTTGTTTGTACAAAAACTTTTCAGTTTGGTATAATCGCAATTTTCTATTTTGTGATCAGTAATGATCTCTAGTTCTGCTTTGGTCATAAAGACCTTCCCCTTCCACAGGTCTGAGAGGTAAACTATCCTATGTTCCTCTAATTTATTAATAATTTCATTCTTTATGCCTAGGTCATGAACCCATTTTGACCTTATCTTGGTGCTACGGCGTTAAGTATGGATCAATGCCTAGTTTCTGCCATATTAGTTTCCAATTTTCCCAGCAATTTTATCAAACAGTAAGTTCTTATCCCAAAAGCTGGGATCTTTGGGTTTGTCAAAGACTAGGTTGCTATATTTGTTGACTGTTTTATCCCTTGAACCCAATCTATTCCACTGATCAACTAATCTATTCCTTAGCCAATACCAAATAGTTTTGGTAACTGCTGCTCTATAATATAATTTTAGATCTGGTACAGCTAAGCCACCTTCATTTGATTTTTTTTTCATTAATTCCTTTGAAATTCTTGACCTTTTGTTTTTCCATATGAACTTTGTTGTTATTTTTCTAGGTCATTAAAATAGTTTTTGGGAGTCTGATTGGTATAGCGCTAAATAAATAGATTAGTTTAGGTAATATTGTCATCTTTATTATATTTGCTCGCCCTATCCAAGAGCATTTAATATTTTTCCAATTGGTTAGATCAGACTTAATTTGTGTGAAAAGTGGTCTGTAATTTTGCTCATAAAGTTTCTGATTTTCCCTTGGCAGATAGATTCCTAAATATTTTATATTATCAGTAGTTACTTTAAATGGAATTTCTCTTTGTAACTCTGACTGTTGGATTTTGTTAGTGATATATAAGAATGCTGATGACTTATGTGGGTTTATTTTATAACCAGCAACTTTGCTAAAGTTGTGGATTATTTCTAATAACTTTTTTGGCTAAGTCATTTTGACTATTGTAAATATCCAGATAAATACAAAAAGAGTTGGTACTTGATTATTTAGTTCACTGATTGACCAATCATGTTATAAAATCTTTGTTCTGTGGATTGTTATGCTTCTAAAAACTACAACTTGAACATTAGTAGGACAAAATCCATGTAGTAATAATTCATCTTATAATGAGTTCAGATTGCTTTTAATAGGTAATTGAAGCAGCTTAATTTCAAAATGGCTAAATAACTCCATTTTTACAAGGTTTGCTGCCCAAAATGTTTGTGGCAGCCTTTTTTGTAGTGGCTAAAAACTGGAAACTGAGTGGATGCCCATCAGTTGGAGAATGGCTGAATAAATTATGGTATATGAATGTTATGGAATATTATTGTTCTGTAAGAAATGACCAATAGGATGATTTTGGAGAGACCTGGAGAGACTTACATGAACTGATGAAATGAGCAGGACCAGGAGATCAGTGTATACGGCAACAAAATTATATGACAATCAATTCTGATGAACATGGCCCTCTTCAACAATGAGATGATTCAAACCAGTTCTAATTGTTCATTAATGAAGAGACTCATCTACACTCAGAGATAAGACTATGGGAAATGAGTATGGATTACAACATAGCATTTCTACTCTTTCTGTTATTGTCTGCTTGCATTTTGTTTTCCTTCTCAGGTTATTTTTACTGTCTTTCTAAATCCCAATTTTTCTTGTGCAGCAAGATAACTATATAAATATGTATATATATATATATATATATATATATATATATATATATATATATATATATATATAAAATGTATTTAACATATACTTTAACATATTTAACATGTATTGGTCTACCTGCCACTAGGGGAGGGTGTGGAAGGAAGGAGGGAAAAATTTGGAACAGAAAGTTTTGTAAGGGTCACTGTTGAAAAATTACCCAGGCATATGTTTTGTTAAAAAAAAAAAGTTTAGAAAAATAAAAAATTAAATAATAATAAGACCTGTTGCCTACTCAGCAAGTAACCTTGGCACAGATTGTAAAAACTTCAGGGTTCTTTTCAGGCCATTCCTCCAACCATTAATGAATTCAAAAAAACTTAGATTTATGGTTTCTTAGACCCCACCTAAAAAGTGGTGGGGTATCTATCTGCAGAGTTGTCATTAGAATACAGCTAATTGGCCCTGTATTTTGTAGGATTTGTTTGCTTCCCTTTCTACATGCATCCCACAAACTGCCCTTACTTTTCTAATTTGTTTTTCCTTTCATTTTTGCTCTGTTGTTCACATTGATGTCTTCACTGATAGAAAATATAACTGGAGGAGGAAATACAGGTCACCATCATGGCATAATATTAACAGTTTTATAACTTTTGCTATCTTTATTAGTGCTCTGTTCCCCATGAATTTTCATCATTGCATAATTCCATGATCCTTAAAACTGAGTTAATTCAAAGACTATCTGAAGTAAGAAATAACAATTGAAGGCCTAATTCTCCTTTTCCTATTTTCCGATGCTTATGAAAAGTGTTGGGAAAAAAGTCCATGATAAATGATTTGCCCATCCCCAAGTACCTACTTTTCTAGAAAACTTTCAGATTTTTGCATGCAGATCTAGAGATCAGCTCTGAATCAGTTTGTGCTTTAGACAGTTATATAACTTCCCTGTACAAAGCCCTTTTTTGTCTACAAAAAAAGTAGCCCTGCCAGCTGGGCTGAGTGCCTCTTTGGCAGAGCAATTTGAAATGTGGCCTTTGAGAATCTTTTTTTGGTTCCCACAATTACAGCCTCATTCAATTAATGACAATCAGGCTAACAGCAGTCCTCAAACCAAACCGCCAGCATCTGTTGTAATGGCTGCCTTTGCAGAGACCCACTAACGGATACAGTGGTGGAAGAGAAGTGGACCAAATGTATGCTGGTGAATTGCCTCCCAGGTGATGAAAATATCCATCAAATGAGAAAATTATGTGCTGAGAGTGGACAAGGAAAAGAAATAAGAGCCTATTAAAATATATCCAGCTGCAGCTGTTGTCATAGCAGCATGTAGACTTCAAGTAAAGCAAGTTCATAGTAGGTGAGAGTTGGGTTTAATTAACTATCCCTCTGCTAAAATAAAATGAAAACCAAACAACTTTGTATTTCAAAGGTGTTTATATTTCCCAAAATCTCCAGTATGTGATTTAGTTTTATCTCAAAGCTCCAGTAATTTAAAAACTTGATAATCACTTGATGTCTTCCTATGGTTTCTATTTTGATAAACCAGATATTATTGACTATTGTCAAGCCCCAAAGTAGCATTGTCATTTGCTCTTAGCATATCCACAAAATACCTCAGAAAATAGACTATGATGTATGAGAAGATTTAATAAAAGTCACCAATGATGCCATTTTTTGTTTTAGATAATATCCCTTGCTTTCCACATGCACCCAAAAGAAGTTCTTTAGCAATCTTTTCTCCTAGCTTTCCTTCAGACATTAGTGGATTCCTTAAGATAATAAACAGAACTAGCATTCAAAGGTCTTCCTTAGGGGAAAAGCTTTTTTGACCTTTTTTCTCTTCTCTCTCTTCCACCTCCCATGCTTTGTGAATTCAATGGTAATCAACCCAAGAAAAGCTAACTCTTTTTTTATCTAACTCTTTAATAAAAAGACCTCCCTTTTGAGATCATTTCTCTGTTTCAAAAGTGAATTTCATTTTTTTCATGATGTCACATGGTGATTTCAGCAACTTTTGACACACTATAAATCATCTGAGAAACTCTACAGGTGATTCTGCAATTCCTTAGAACTTAGCTAATTTAAACCACTTATACAACTCAAGAATGGTAGCACCAGGACAGTAAATTTTAACTTATGAGTGCATCAAATCATTGTCATTAAGCTTTACCATTTAAATAAAGACAAATCAGTGGTTGTCCAGTCTAACTACTACTAGATTATGTTTTTTCTTCCTTTTTGAAATTTATTGCCCCATTACTACATTTATTTTATGAGATCTTGAATTTCAAATTTTCTTACATACCTACTTCCCAGCTCCTTTTCCCAAGACAGCAAGCAGTCTAATATAGGTTATTAATGTACAATTAAACACATTTCCACATTAGTCATATTGTGAAAGAAGAATCGAGAACAAAAGGGGGAAAACATGAGAAAAAGAAAAAATGAAAAAATACTATGCTTTGATTTGCATTCAGATTCCATAGTTCTTTCCCTGGATCTAAACAGCATTTTCCATCATGAGTCTTTTGGAATTGTCTTGGATCATTGCAATGCTGAGAAAAGCTAAGTCTATCATAGTTGACCATTGAGGATGTTGCTATTATTGCATACAATGTTCTCCTGGTTCTGTTCACTTCACTTAGACTCAGTTCATGTAAGTCTCTCCAGATTTCTCTGAAATCTTTCTGTTCATTATTTCTTTTAGTATTCCATTATATTCATATACTACAAGTTCTTCAGCCATTCCTCAATTGAATGGCATTACTTTGATTTCTAATTCTTTGTCACTACAAAAAGAGCTCTTGTAAATATTTTTGTACCTGTGAGTCCTTTTCCTTTTTTATGATCTCTTTAGGATACAGACTTAATAATGGTATTGTGGTATCAAAGGATATGCACAGCTTTATAGTCCTTTGGGCATATGGTTCTAAATTGCTTTCCAGAATGATTGGATCATTTCACAACTCCAGCTACAGTGTATTAGTGTTCCAATTTTCCCATATCTTTTCCAACATTTATTATTTTTCCTTTTGATCATATTGGCCAATATGAAAATTGTGAGGTGTTATATCAGAGTTGTTTAGATTTGCATTTCTCTAATCAACAGAGCATATTTTCATGAACATGCTACAGGCCCAACACATTTGATCTGCTCTTTATTTTATTCATGGAAGCTTTTAGAGGTACAAAATTTCCCCTAAGAACTGCTTTGGATGAATACCATAAGTTTAGTATGTTGTTTTATTATACTCATTTTCTTTATTGAAATTATTGTTTCTAAGATTTGTTGTTTGACCCTCTCATTCATTAGGATTAGATTATTTAGTTTCCAATGAATTTTTAGTCTAACTTTCCATGACATGTTATTACATGTAATTTGTATTGCATCATAATTTGAAAAAAATGCATTTAATATTTCTGTCTTTCTGTACTTAATTGTAAGGTTTTTAATGTGTTAATACCTGGTCAACTTTATATAGGTGCCATGTATCATTGAGAAAAAGATATATTCCTTTCATACTTATTCAATTTTCTCCAGAGTTCTCTTATCTAAATTATTTAAAATTCTATTCACCTCTTTAATTTTTTGTTCATTTTGCAATTAGATTTATCTGGTTCTGAGAGTATAATAGTATATATATAGTTTTGCTGTCTATTTCTTCTTGAAACTCAATTAAATTCTCTAAGAATTTGGATGCTATGCTACTTGGTACAATATATTGATATTACTTCATTTCTTATGCTACCTCTTTAGCAAAATGTATTTTCCTTTTTAATCTCTCTCTCTCTCTCTTTTTTTTAAGCTAAGGCAATTGGGGTTAAGTGACTTGCCCAGGGTCACACAGCTGGGAAGTGTTAAGTGTCTGAGACCGAATTTGAACTCAGGTCCTCCTAACTTCAGGGCTGGTGTTCTATCCACTGTACCACCTAGATGTCCCCTTATCTCTTTTAATTAGATCTATTATTGTTTTTTTCTTTGTTTGAGACCAGAATTGATAATCTTGGGTTGATTTTGCTTGTTTTGTTTTGTTTTTGCTTCAGCTGAAACATAATATATTCTGCTCCAGCATTTTGCCTTTATTCTCTTTTTCCTTCTGTTTACTTCTGTGCTTCTTGTAAACAACATATTGTAAGATTCTGGTTTTTAATCAACTTTGCTATCCAGTTCTGTTTTATGGGAGAGTTCATCCCATTCCCATTCATATTTTCCCCATTTATAGTTTTTCTCTTCTTTCAGCTTGCCTCTCCTCATTAATGTTTAACTTCTGACTACCACCTACCTCTTTCTTCCCTTCATTTTATTGCTCCTTCCCCATTTTCCTTCACTTTTCCCTTCCTACATCTCTATAGAATATAGAAAAAATTCACTATCCAGCTGAATGTGTATATTATTCTTTCTTTGAGGCAAATCTGATGAGAGTAAGATTCACACAATGCTGGCCCCCTCACTTTTTCCCCTTTACAATAATGTCCCTATCTTGTGTGCTTCTTTGTGTGATTCTGCCTTCCTCTTTTCTCTTCTCCCAGTACAAATTTTTCTTTCTATCCCTTCATTGTTTTTTATATCATGATATCAAAATCAACTTACACCCATGCCCTCTGTCTACATATATTCCTCCTAACTTCCCTAATAGAGATACAGTTTTCAAGAGTTACAAGTATGATCTTCCTTTGTATGGATATAAACAGTTTAATCTTGTTGAATAGCAGAGATTTTTTCTGTTTATCTTTTTATTCTTCTTTTGTGTCTTATTTTTGAAGGTTAGGTGTTCTGCTCAGCTCTGGTCTTTTCATCAAGAAAGTTTAAAATCCCCTATTTCATTGAATGTCCATCTTTTCTCCTTAAAATTTTGTTCAACCAACTAGCTGCCCCAATAGTTTCCATTTTTAAGGAATTATTTTCTTCCATTAGCTTTTGTACCTCTTTTCCCATTTGACCAATTGTATTTTTAAAACATTTGTTTTCTTCACTCAATTTTTGTCCTTTCTTTGCCAAACTGTCTGCTTTCTCTTGTATAACTTTCATTTCTTTTCCCCATTTTTCTTCTGCCTCTTTTATCTGATTTTTTAAAAATTCTTGTTGCGCTCTTCTAAAAAGGCTTTTGGTATTGAGACCAATTCTTCTTCCCCTTTGTCAGCATTTTGACATTGTTGTCCTCTTCTAGGTTTGTATTTTGATCTTTTCTGTCACCATAACTTTCTATGGTCAAGGAATCTTTTTTTTATTTTTTTATTTTTTTTCAGCCTGTTTCATGACTTCTAAAGTTTAAGGCTGAATTTGAAGAAAAATGAGAAAACTGAGGCAAACAGAGTTAAGTGACCTCCCCAGGGTCACACAGCTGAATTTGAACTCAAGTCTTTCTGACTCCAGACTGGACACTTTACTCACTTTGCCACCTAGCTGCCCCAAACCACCCAGATTTTTCAATAATAAGTGCTAGCTACTTACAAAACATCATGCTAGAGCACTTGGAGAGACGAAGACATGTAAGATATTATTCTAACCCTTGAACATGGAGGCACTTCCCCAAGCTTCCAAGCTTCTTGTACTTAGAGCCAGAGACCTTGTCATTGGCTTTCAGTGCCAGAGACTCAGGGGCTGGCAACTTACCCCAGTGTACTAATTGTTCTGGGAGCTTCTGGTCTGGCATTTTGCTTCTGTCTTACATGTCTTCTCTGTTTGCCTCAGTTTTCTCATCTGTAAAATGAACTAGAGAAGGAAATGATAAACCATTTTAGTATCTTTGCCAAGAAAATTGCAAAAGAGTCATGAAGAGTCAGTCATGATTAAAATGAGAGAATGATAATAAAAATCTAATAGTTCAATACAATAGATAAAGGACTGGATTTAGAGTCAGGAAGACCTCCATTAATATCCTACCTCAGAAATTTATTTCTGTGACACTGGGTAAATGTCTTAATCTTTGCCAGCCCATTTCATTTTCTGTAAAATACTGATGCTAACACCTAAATCATGATGTTGCTATGAGGATTCGATGAAATTAACATAGGCAAAATGCTAAATAATTGTTGTTATTGTTATTAATAAAGTTTGTTCAATTATTTAACAAATGAACTCTAGGTTAAATCCAACAGCTAAGTATTGACTCATCATTTTACAGTATTTAGCACTTCTATCACTTAGAAAGAGGGGGAAGAGAGGTAAAAAGAAAAGTGGGCTACAAGAATTCCCTTTTCTAAGGGAAACTCCTCCGGGAAATGAGATGATAAAATCACTGTCCCTTGTTTTCCATCCATAAAATGAGAGAGTAGGGTCTGTGGGTCTTTTCCAACTCCAATAGTTTGTGAGGCTCCATGGAGCTTTAAAATGCACAAAACAAGATAGTAAAGCATTTTACAGAGTAAAAGAAACAGTATTGGTCCTAGAGTCAAGAAATATCTGGGTTTGAATCCTGTTTGTAAACTTCACCAGCAAGGTGACTATGGGAAATCATTATGAGCCTTAGTACCTGTGTGAAAATATCAATGGTACCTGACTGTAAGGTAGTTGTTAAAATCCAATGAGATGTTATAAAATGAAGCGCCACATAGACGCCAGATATTGGTCTTCGATATCTACGTGCTAACTTGATGTAGAGAAATGATTCAAAGATGGAAGTAAACATTTCAGGCTAGGAAAATGAACTTTGAGCTGAGCCTCAAAATATATCTGTGAGGTTGGTATTTCACAGGTTACAGAGACCTAAACCCTGTCTGCTAATCAGTATGAATATGCCAACCTTGTTAACTTAGAGGGGGGAGCTTAAACCCAGGTTTTCATATGGCTACTATGTCACAGTACTTTAATAAACATATCACTTTCCAATAAAGATTTCTTATTTATTCTTGGAAGGAAAAGGTTATTTTCTTTATTCTTGTTTCAGAAAAGTCAACCAAAATTAAGTCGTCTAGTAAAAAAAAAAAATATATATATATATATATATATATATATGAAGATTCTTACTAGCTAAAACTGTCAATTTGTATTTCATATTAAATTCAATCATTTTGATTGGTTAGTGTATAATTTGACATTTCAGCTAAATTTTAAAAATTCAACAAGCAATTATTGAGCATCTTACTACACTGATAAGAGAAAGACAAAAAGAAAGCTGTCCCTGTCCTCAAAAAGCTTATATTCTTTAGGAAGTAGAATTTCCTTAGTAGATAGTAGAAAATATAGAATCAGTTCATGGAAAAAATAAATAATTTAAGCTTTTAATTAGCTGGAAGCTTAACAACTTTCAATGGCATGATATGACTTTCAGATCATATTAACCTGCATTAAGACAGATGCAATATTCCTAATAATAACAGCTCATATTTACAAAGCATTTCAAGCCAATTTAGATGCACCAGATACGAAAGATGTTTATTATCTTTATTTAATGGTTAGGCGTAACTTGAAGGATGAATAACAGAGGGTCTAGATACAGATCTAAATTGGGAAAGGAAGTTTCCTATACTAATGAAATCACAAGTTCATTTCCCATCGCTATTAAAAACCAGTAATCTATAAATCTAAGGAAAAGGAAAGGAATAAGCATTTGTCCAGCATTAACAAGTAAGGACTTTTCTTCTTAACTCCACACCCAGCAGTAATGTACCACTTCACTTTATTCTTTATTTTAAAGATATATAAATAATAATTGTAATTTTTAAGCACCAACTATGTGTCAGACACTGTAGTAGACACTGGAGAGAGATATGCATTCAAAAAGTAAAGAGTCACTTCTCTATGAGAGTACGCAACTTAGTGGAGGAAAATAACAAATGGATAAAAACTTTAAAAGTGGAGGCAGGAGGATGTTGGAGAATCCCAAGATTTACAAAATGAGTGCAGTTGGGTGGGAAATGAGGAGATGTCTAAGGAAATATCTTTTTTTAAATCTGGAAATCTGCCTCAGTATAAAGATGCTCAAGAATATATATCCCAGGGAAGTTAGAGCTACTAAAAAGTAATTATATATTTGCTACCATTAATGGGGAATTTGCCTTTTTTGCTCTTTCCAAAGAGAGGAGAGAGTGAGAGGACAGTCTGCTCTTGAAATAATTCATTATGTTTCTTCAGAGAACTATATTCTAATAGAGTAGTTTCAGTGAAAATGATACAATCCTGTTTAAAGAGTCAGCACAACTTCAAGACACCCTCAATAACATGTCAAGTTCATTTCCAGGACCATGATATTATGATTCCAACTGAGATGATGTTGGGGCTATTTTACCCAAATCAGTATTTAATTTTGAGTAAAATGAGCTCCATAGCAAAAAGATGTCTGTCTCTTTGCAAAATTGTCCTATGGTGAAAGCTCTTCTAAAAAAAAAAGGAGCAATGTCTGTAAAAAGGAATACACTGCCTATGAATTTTGCAAAAACCAAAAGTAGTTTAGAGCAGAACACCATGTTCCCAAAAAGGATAACATAGATTTGGTCTGCCTAGAGACTTGAGTATTGGCTTTGTAAATCATATTGTGGCAGGAGTTTTGACTTGAGAGAAAGAAATTAACATCAATGACCTTAACATAACTTGAACTGTGAAACAATATATAGACTGACAAACAATATTCACAAAAGATATAAGCAGAAAACCTGAATAATAAGATTAAGTGCATGTTATTAAAAACTGTTAATAGATTTTTTTTTTTAGATTGTGTTCTCTTTGAGCATTGGGGACCTTATTTTGCATACCGGTGTGTACCTCAGTATTTTGCATAGAGTAGATACTTGAAAAGTGTTTGTTTATCATTTAATTATGGTATAGATTTCTAAATAATTAAAAACTCTCTCTTTTTGCCTCTTCATAATGCCCAGGTGACCCTCTGTTTGCTTTTCAAAAGCTATATCAGCAAAACACAAGCTTTGGTGGGCCCTGCCAAGCTAGAAAGGGTTCAAATATAGACCCAACAATGGGTTTATGTCCTTTTCTTAAAAATTAGCCTACTTAGATTCAAAAAAGGAATGGTCATTAAGTGAGGATTTACTTTTGGTTGTGGAGACTCCTGAAAATAGTAAACTAAGGTCCAGGGTGGGACAGTTTTGAGCAATTTGGTAAATGGAGGAGCTATACACATTAAACAAGAAGTTTTAAGGAACAAGTTTGATCATCCATTTCCATTCGACAAATAAAGTAAAGCTAAACAAATGTAGCTATTCAAGAAAAATAGGCTTACTTCTAAAGAGTTCTACTTGTGAGACAAAATATACGTCATTTGTGTTAATTGTGCTTTTGAGAAAATTGACAAAGGATATCTAAACTTTGAAGCATAGGATTTGATGAGTTAGAAATAGAGCAATTTTTGTTGTTGTTTTAAATCCCACTTATCTGAAAGAAGAATATACATTTCAAATTGATTTAGACATCCTAAAAATTAGAGTTGTCCCAAGATGAAGCTTTCTTAGAAGATCCTAAGTGTCCCATCACTAGAAGTGATCACTAGAAGTCTTTAAGATAGAAAATTGTTAATCCCTTGTTATATGTAAAGCTCAATATAATTTAGATATAGGCTGAAGCAGATGATCTCTTGGGTCCTATTGAACTCTGAAATTGTATGTTTTTGAGTCGTTCTGAAAACTTATTTACAAATGGGTCAATTAATTATTTCCAAATACGTCTTCATCCATAAATGGGCAAGTTTTGCACATGAAACATAAACTATAGATTAAACTACGGTAATATAATACATGGGTAATTAGGTGGTATAATAGATTAAGTACAGGAAGATTCAGCTTTCTAAATTCAAAATTGGCCACAAATATTTACTAGTTCTGTGACCTTCCACAAGCCATTTAATCCCATTTGCCTCAATCTCCTCATCTCAAAAATGAGCTGGAGAAAGAAATGGTAAGCCATCAGTATATTTGCCAAAAACAACTTCAGAGGCAGCTAGGTGCCTCTAGATAGTAATAATTACAACAGTTAGAGCAATAATACTGTCTTGATCCATCATTTAACCTTCTGCCTACAGGTAGGTACTAGATAAATAAGTAGATAAATAGCTGGATCTACAGTCTGGAAGATCTGAGTCCAAATGTGCCTTCAAACATTTACTACTTGTGTGACTATGGACAAGTCACCAATCTCTTTTTATTACAGTTTCCTCATTTGTAAATAGGAATAATAGTACCTATCTCCCAAAGTTGTTGTGCAGATCAAATTTGATATTTGCAAAGTGCTCAGCATAGTGTCTGGCAAATAATAGGTATTTAATAAATGCCTGGTTCCTTCCTTCCCTCTCACTAACACTATAATAAGACAAATAATAACCTCTTTTACCTAGTCAAAAAAATCACTTTTGGAGGGGAAAACCTTCAAGGTTTCTGGTCAAAACAGAAACAATTGCTATGGACACTCACTCTGAACCATCAGGGTCCAAATCAAGTGAAACTTGGGCTGGGACTGATTATTGGCCAATCTACAAGAATCAGAGTTATTTGGGGTTTAAGGAAATGTCCTTAAGAAAGATATCTAGCCTGTAAATCCCAAGATAACTTACAAGGTTTCAGTGATCAAAATTTATATTCAAAGGAAAGGGGTAGAACACCTACAGCTAAGGGTATGACTCCCTATGTGAAAACTGGGATCGAAGGGAGGGAGGGAAGAAAGAAAAATAGGAAAGAAGAAAGGAAAGGAGGGGAAAAGGGAGGAAGGGAGGAAGAAGGGAGAAAGGAACGAACTGCATTTCCCAACTGAAACTGGTCAGTTGAATGCCAAGTGGGACAGCTACTTCCAATCACAGGTTATTGTTTGTCCTTCCTTTTTGAAGAGAACCATGACACCAGGAAAGTGATGTCATGACTTGCAAGTGAATTGGATTTAAGGGAGGAAAAGCTATGCAAAGTCACCAGTTTCACTCTGTCTTCCAGTGCTATTTATTTCTTATCCAGACTTAAACATGGAATGGGAGTTGTATCAATCAAATTGAGACCTAGGAAAGAACTTGGCTTAAAAAAGAAACGATCTCCTACTGCATTTGAAATATCTCCAGTCTTCTTGGTCTATATCTTGCTTCTAGATAGCTCAGTAGTGTTTTATACAAAGATTTTCTTGAAAAGTTTTCTTAAGATAATTATTAGTACCTAAGATGAGCTTGCTCTTCACCATGAGATAACATTTGTCTTTTAGGCCCATTATATATGGACTAGTTGATCATAAACAGTTCACTCACTATGATGAATAATTAATGGACTTAGAAGAGAAAAATTTAAGCTCATCTTAGATACTAATAATTTATGGGGACAAGTTGATAATAGGATAGGTACTTGGCACAGTAGATAGAGTGTCATTCCTGGAATTAAAAAAGACCTGAGTTTAAATCCAACTACAGACACTGGTTATATGATCCTGAGCAAGTCACTTATTCCTCTTTGCCTCAGTTTCCAAAGAGTAAAATGAATTGGAGAAAGAGATGGTAAACCATCCTAGTATCTTGGAGGGTCAAGAAAACCCCAAATGGGATCACAGAGAGTCTGACATGACTGAAACAACAATAACAAAGTCAATCATATGTCTTTCTCTAGAATATAAAAACTTACATATAAGTTTTCTTAGGGTCTTTGACATTTTTCAAGCCAGATCTGGCCCCCAAACCAATTTTACAAATACATATATATATATATATATATATATATGGGAAAATTATGTATATAGAAAAGATGGTCCAGAGGTAAGCACATGAATCCAGACTAATCAGTATTCAGAAAACATTGTATTTAATGTCAATTATGTATACCCTGACCAATTAGTCTTCTTTTATCTTCAAGAACATTTGAAGGGTTGGAACTTCATTGATAAGGAGTGACGTTAGAATTGAAGTTTTTCTATTTGCATTGCAAAAGCAAAACACCCTCAAATTGCATAACTGTTGAACAATTCTCCTATTATCCTCATAAAGATAGTGGCATTGTTGTAGAAAAGACCAGAAGTACAAAAATTCTATAGACTTAGGGAATTTTTCTTTCATCTGGAAGTATTTTCCTTCTCTGCACTTGTTTTTTATCAGAGAGGTAATTCACTATAAATAAAATACTTCAATAAATTCTGCTAGAATATAACTGTTATTTGTTGAATTTTGCTTTTTTACCACATAGCTTTTCATTGAGAACAATTGTTGTTTAATGTTTGGGAGTGTGTGGGAAAGTCAGATCATTTCTCCACTTATTAGAATTGACTTCACTAAAATGGGGGCCTTTGCATGATTACAACTATTGTTCAAAGTAGAAATTAATTTTAGTTTAGAAAGTATTTTGTAAGATTTTCCTCACTATCAGTCCATATCCATTTCTGATAACTATAAAAAGGTTCAGATGAAAACCTATAAAACTATAGATTTGCAGATGGAACCTCCCAAACTTTAGAAAAAGACTTTATCTAGGCTTTAAAAGTAAGCAAAATCAATCAAGACAAACTCAAACACAAACATATTTTTGTAGAATTCAAAAGTAATTAAATAATTTCTGCATAAGAGCCTTAACATTTATAAATTTACCTTGATGTATAATTCCCAGTGGAATATGTCTAAAGATACATAGAACTTTTGTAAACAGAAGAATAAAATAGTACTTTTAAATTTTATCTGGATGCTTATTTTACCACATTCCAACAAAAAATCTAAAGATTTAGAAATTATTATTAGAAATTAGAAACTAGTCTTAAAGTAAAATTTTCCATTTATATCTATTTATTTGGGAATGAGTAGCTCCAGAATCACAAAAGATTAGAAGATGAAGGAAATCAGTAATACATTTTACAGAGGCCCTAGCATCATTTAATTCACATAGCAAATCAAGTTAAAGACATGCTCATTTCTCATTTGATGTAGGAGAAAAAGTCAAAGAATCTCAGAGTTGCAAGAGAACTCTAAAATCCACTCTTTCTAACTCTTAACTGAGCAAAAATTCTCTCAATAGCATCCATGACAAATTTTTATTCCTTCCCCACTTCAAAATTTCCAGCTATGGGGAACTCATTTGCCCTCAGAAAGTTCATTCCATTTTTGACAGCTATTATTGTTAAAATTAATTGTTAGCTAGTAGTTACACATATCACAGAAGCTAATATGTGCAATTATCTCCTAATCATTCAGTGATTTTTCACATTTTTTTACTCCTCTTTCCTTTCCTAGGAGGTGAGCATATCAGTAAATCACCAAAACTGCACAAAAAACCTTTCAAACATGGTAGAAGCCAAGAGTTATTACAAACTTGTGATGACCGCGTATTTTAAAATCAGCCAGAGTCAGGAATTCAGGTTAAGGGAAAATCTTTGATCTTTATTCTCTGTGGAGAGGAAGGGGGATTAGCAATGTGAGCAGCCACAACAGGAACCCAGCCATCTCTCTGCCTCTCTTCCTGCCCCTCTGCCTCCACCCACCAAAATCGTCCCTATGTCATTTCCTATACAACACATCAGGACTTGCACAAAGAGTGGGCGGGGGGGGGAGGGGAGGGCATTCTTTCTCCAAGCATATATTAATAGAGTATGGTCCAATTACTATTTAGCCTCACGTTCTTGGGACCTCAGTGCATCAAGTCGAGCTTCAGCCCATTACACAAACTAGTGGCATAGCCTTCAGTATTTTGTTGCACCCATACCTCTTTGAAGCATCACTATAGAATTTTAGTCCTTTAGGTCAGGTATGTGGAAAACATTTGTAACGCATCTTTATTTGCAAGATACTAGGCTACATGCTGAGGTATAAAAATAAATATGACATTCCCAAGTCAAGTTTATAATCAACTTTAAAATTCACATATAATCATAAGTCTAGTGGTTCTGTTCCCTGATCTGCCTCTCACTAGCTGTGAAACCTTAAGGAAATCATTCATTTCTCCAGCTAACCCTGCTTATATGGAAAATGTGAATAATAATACAAGTATTAACTACTTTATATGACTGTTTTTTTTATAAATATCACAGTTAAAGGGCTTCTATGAATATGTCTACATCCTTATCTTCATTATTACTGATTTTCTCAAAACAGAAAAAGTATGGATTTTTAAAAAACTACTTTCAGAAAGCAGACTAGATAAATCCTCATGAAAAAGAGTAAGTAAGAGACACAGGGGATAAAGTTGCAATAAATAGCCTTTCAACCCCACCCCAATTCTGCAACTGCAGCAATTTTCTGCTCCCAAAATAATGCCCATGGGTTCAACTTGAAGTATAAAATTTTATTAGGGAGGAAAAGGGTTCACAGCAATAAAATGAATGATAATCCCAAAAGAGATTTATGGAAGTTCAGAATACTGTACTAAAATGACTTTAAATTTTTTCCTTATTTTTGTTTTTTGGCCCAGTAGTACAATATTTTAAAATACATGTAAATTAATTTAATCAGCTCCACTCGGTTCTGTCATAAAAAAACCCAAAATTAAATCAAATCAATCAGGTTTTGAATGTTAACAGAACCTGTAAAAGTTTAACTGAATTCAATTCAATAAGTATTTATTAAATCCCACTGTGCCAGCCCCTATGCTAAGTTTCAAGGAAACAAAGACACAAATAAAACAATCCCTGCCCTCAAAAACTTACATGATTTGGAGAAAATGTAACATATATACAGATAAGTAAGTTAAAATAAATATTGAATAGTTTCAGAAATCAGTAACCAACTGGGGTTACAGGAAAATGGCTTATGTAAGAAGTTATATACTCAAGGCTACTCTGAATGCCAAGAAGTGTTGGTGAAGAAAGAAAATATTCCACATCCAGCCAATAATGTTTAAACAAAGGCATGGAGGAAGGAAATGGAGTGCCATGTATGGGGAACAGCAAGTAAGATGGTTTGGTGGGACTAAAGATAAGAAGGGAATTATACATAACTACTCCACTATAAAAATCAAAGATATCTTTTTTCTAAAAATAATTTTAAAAGCATAAACTCATTACTTTAAATACAGTTTTAAAATTCCATGGGAAAATAAATGTTAATTAAAAATTAAAGTAGATTTATGAATCAGTACTGATGAATCAAAGTTCTAGTAAACTCATTAGAAGTTAAAGAATTGTGACAACAAACCCCCTGTTGCCCTGCACCATGCATGTATATAATAACACTCAATACAACCTTACTGAAACTAGAGTCTTTGGTCTTCAAAGTTATTTTCATGTCTACTGAAATGATAAAAAACAAATTGCCTCCAGCTATTTTCCTTGACATAGGAATAACATTTGTACTATTATAGTCTGATATAAAAAATCAGTTAGAAACTTAATGCAATTGCTTCAGATCTATAGTTTCCAGGAATTTAACACTGAAAACATCACAAATAGATACTATAAGATGATTTTCATTGCTTAAAGTTTTCAAAAGGAATCAGTTCTGTTTGCATAAGTTCCAAAATGAATGAACATTTTAATAATGTGTTACATTTATATGTTAAGCATTCTGCATGTGTGTACTCACATAGATAGTACATACTTTTAATATTTGTTCTGGATAAAGTTAGAATCTCAAAAAGAAATTATGAAAAATTAGCATAAGAATAACATCCTGGACTATCAGCTTTACAAGATCTTAATGACTATCAAATTATACCCCAATTCCATCTTGGCCCATATAAACACTTGTGGAGCAGCAGGATCATGAAAAAGAAGCACTTTTATATTGGGCATATGGATAGAAGAATTAATTTACTCCACATAAATACCAACAAATATTATCAGGAATAGGACTAAAAAAGTTCACATAATGACAGAGATACAGGGAACAATAGCAGACATTATAAGCATAGAACTCCTCATTAAACCAATTCCTACAATGTTACTCACATCCCAATTATTAAACTACTACTCTGAAACAAAACCAAGCCTCCCAGAAGCCTTGTGGGGAGAAGGGTCAAATTCAAAATACATCCATAAAAAAGGAGGGAATTCCTGCTACAAAATATTATAAGTGCCAATTTAAGGTGCTTCCAAATTATGTCTCTAGAAAAGATGTCTCTAGAAAAGTAATGATGACTTTTGTTTATATCCATCAAAATTTTTTGGATGCTAATTCAGCACTGTGGACAGCTACCATATACTACTGGCACTTAAAGTGCTCTTTATTGGGCTACTATTTAGGACTGGCAGCTGGAGTTATAAATGGGAGAAAAAAAGTTCAGCTAACAAAATTAGGCAAGTATAAAGTGAAATGGGGGGAAGGGATTTCTCTCAAATCTAAACAAATAATTCACATTACCTAAATCAAATAACTTTTTGCTTTTTTTGTTTCTCTAGAGACAATTTGGAGTAGAGGAAAGAGAATGAGACTAAGTTAGAACATCTTTATTTTAGTACTTATTTAGATTAACTCATTGCATGTTCTAAGGCCAGTCACTTGTCCTTTGTGTTCTTCTTGGCTTCAGTTTTCTGATCTATACAATGAAGGAATTTAGACTAAATGCTCTCTCAAGTTCCTCCTTTTCAAGTCTACCATACTATGACCTTCCTAATATTTCATGAAACCCTCCCTCTAATATCAACACTTTCCTGAGTTGGAGCAGGACTTCCTTACTCAATATTGGCTCTACTTAGTTGTAGAGACCAAGAACTGAATTCAAGACATTTTGAGGTAACTTTAGGCAATAAAAAAATCAGAAGATAATATGTGGAGTCATCTCTTTGAAGTCAAGACACACGAAGATAATAACATAGATTCCACCACTAACAGATACTCCTTCAATAACTAGTATTGTGAAACTAAGACTCAGGTCCTAATCTCGCTTTGCTTTATGATAAAGCTTGCTAATTATCCTGATACTAAATTTTCAGAACTTATTGATGAAGTTAAGAAAAACAGCTAGGTGATGCAGTGGATAGCACGCCTGACTTGGAATAATGAAAAAAATAACTTCAAATCTAGTCTCAGACAGTTACTAGCTGTGTGACCCTGGGCAAGTCACTTAATCCTGTTTGATTCTGTTTCTTCATCTATGTAAGGAACTGGAGAGGGAAATGGCAAACCACTTCAGTGTCTTTGCTAAGAAAACCACAAAAGGCTCATAAAGAGTCAGACATGGCCAAAAATAAATAAGAACCAACAAAAAGAAAAATGAGATTTTCTGGAAACATTCATTCCTATGGGATAATTCTAATTTTCTTTAATTTTCTCCTTTGGAGGCAATAAGGGAAAATATGAGCATTAATGCACTGTTGGTGGAGTTGTGAATTGGTCTTTCTAGAGAACAGTTTGGAATTCTGTTAAAGGATTATAAAATTGTATATCTCCAATGACCTAACAATACTGCTAATAGCAATTTTGTAATGATAATCAACTGTCATCAATACAATGATTCCCATGACAATTCCAAAGGTTATATGATTTTTTAAAATGCTATGATAAAATCTGAATACAGATGGAAGGAAATTTTTTTCATTTATTTATCTTTATTTTTTGGCATTATAGGTAGTATGGCAAAGTTTTGCATATTAAATGTATATATATATATATATTTATAATGCACATATTTATGTTTTACATATATAATTTTTATGTAATGATTACCATGTTGCTTGCCTACTCAATGAGAGGCAAGGGGTTGGAGAAGGAGAATTTGGAACTGAAAATAATGTTTAAAAAAGAAAGTGAGGTTAATATAAAAAATTCTTCTACAAAGCTTTGACAAGTGACTACACAACTTCTGTTTCAGTCCTCTCCAAGTGAAAGAGAATTTGCTACCCACTGAGACAATCAATTACATTTCCAAATAGGTTTGTTAGGTTTCCTTTTGATTGTATCAAATTTAAAAGGTTTTGCACAAACAAAACCAATACATTTAAAATTAGAAGCAAAGTAGAAAACTTGGAAGGAGCATTCAGTAGTTTTCTCTGATAAAAGTATCATTTCTAAATGTATAGGAAATGGAGCTAAATTTACAAAACTGAAAGCCATTTTCCAATTGATATATTGTCAAAGACTATGAGAAGATTATACAATCTAGGATATATAACTCTCGTATTTCTCCTCAAAAGTTCAAAAGAAACACTGTTCTCTTTTGATAGTGAGAGGTTCCTTACAAGAATCCTTACTCCATTAAAATCATAAGGCTGACTTATTTTTTAATGATTGATTGATAGGACTGATTGAGAACATATTTTGCATTACTTAAGTGAAATCCTACACAGTAACACTACCAACTTTACAATGATAAGACTTAATGTGCACTTGGTATTATTAGTTTTATCAATGGCTCAGATGAAGGCAGAGTAAGATTTAAAACTTCCAAACCCTCTAATTTTTCAGCTTAGTTTGGATATAGAAAGTTAGCTTTTTCTACTGCCCCTTTATGCTAGCAGATAGCATTCAAATATGTGTGTGATTGGAGAGAGGATTCCCAAAAAGAACACAGAAACTTAAAAATTGGATACGCAGTTAGAGAAAACTTCAAAGGTCATCTTATCAAGCCAACACATGAGAATTACTTTTTCCTATAAAATCCCTGACTAATGACTGCAACTTCTCATAAAAACTCTCTCCAAAGATAGTTTGTTAACACCTGAGACAATCAATTATATTTCCAACAAGATTTGCTAAAAAAAAAAAAAAAGCTTCCTTATATTAAAATTCCCATAGTTTCCAGGATATGAAACTTTTATATTTTTCTTTATATTCCATAATTGCTTTGTCTTTAACTCCTTTCTCATCTTATTCTTATCTTCTCCATTAGGTTTTATCTTTGGTTTGCTTTTCACTCTCTTTTCATTTTCTCTGGTCCATCAGGTGATTAGTCAGTTCACATTTATTAAGCTTCTACTGTGTTACATTTTGGGGAAACAAACAAGAGATTGAAGTGAAGTTCATAATGGTGGCAGCATCATAAAACAAAAGTAGAACAAATATGAGAAATGTTATGAAGGTAATTATTAACAAGACGTGGAAACTGGAAGAATACAAGAAGGGGAAAGTTAAGAGGGAAGTCAAGGACAGCATTTAGATTTTATGTCTTCGTGATTGTGAAGTTAATGATGCCTTTGACAGCAATAAGAAAGTTTGGGAAGGGGGAAGATAAAGAGCTCGCTTGTGGACATGGGGATTTAAAATATCTGAAGGATATACAGTTTGAGATGGCCAGTAGAAAGTGAAATATGTAAGATTAGGAGAAATGTTAGGGCTGAAAAACATTAGTATGGATATGATAATTGAATTCATTTGTAATTGATGAAATCACTGATTAAAATATAATAAAGGGAGAGTTCAATATGACACAGTATACTGGGCATGACCTGTATAAAGATAAAGCAAGGGATCCTCAAAAAAAATTAGTCAGATAGCTAGGAGGAGAACCAGGATACAAAAGAATCACAGATTATCATCTCCAGTTGATATAAAGTAGAGAATGATTAACAGAGTCAAAAATAGAAAGGTCAAGGGCAGCTAGGTGGTGCAGTGAATAGAGCACCAGCCCTGAAGTCAAGAGGATCTGAGTTCAAATCTGAACTCTGGAACTTAACACGACCTAGTTGTGTGACCCTGGGCAATTCACTTATTCCCAATTGCCTCAGCAAAAAAAAAAAAAAAATGGAAAGGTCAACTATATGAAGTGATGCTGAGTGAGGTGGGCAGAACCAGGAAAATGTTTTCCACAGAATCAGCAATATTATGTGATGATCAGCTGTGATGAACAATGCTATGATGCAAGACAATTCACATAGACTAGAGATGGGAAATGCCATTCACATCCAGATAGAGACCTATGGAGACTGATTGTGGATTGAAGCATAGATGCAGAAAAAGCATTTGATAAAATCCAACATCCAGTCCTATTAAAAAAAACACTTGAGAACATAGTAATAAATGGAGTTTTCCTTAAGGTTTCCATTTTGTGATTTAAAAGACTTATCCCAGGTGGAGCTGATGGAGTAAATGCAGGGACTTGCTGAGCTTCTTCCCTTCCAGCTTCCTCCAAATGCCTTTAAATAATGACTCTAAACAAATTTTAGAGTGTCAAAAGTCGAAAAAATAGAGTGAAACAATGTTTAAGGCAAAGATAACTTAGAAGCTCAGCAAGAAAGTGTGAGAGAGTAGCACAGTCTTGGTACAGGTCACATCAGCACAACCCTAGCCCTAATAAATCAGTAATAAGCCTCCAGGCCTATGAATCAGTGGCAACACGGACAGTTTCCAGACCTCTCAGGCTACAGGACCAAAGATAACTTGGAAGGTTGGCAGGAAAGGTTTGATTCACTAGGATAGGAGGGACTTGGGGAAACCAGCAAACCAGGAGCAGATCTTGGAAGCCACTGAATCAGAAACTGTGGCAGTAGCAGTGGCTTCTGGAGATCTCAGCTTACAAAGAGTAAGAGGGTCAGAAGGAAGTCTCTTTATTAGCACTGAGGCAGGACTCTCCATTACTGTGCCCATATGTCATAGTCCTGGCTCACAGTCCGAGAGTAAGTCTCAAGCAAATGAAAACTTATAGTCAAAGTGGATCAGGGACCTGTTTCAAGGTTCCAGAGCAGAAAAAGAATGCTTTTGATCACAGACAAACCAGAGCATAGACCCAAAGAGTAGTAAACACACTTCTCCTTGTATCATACCACCTTGAAAGAACTGAAAACTTACAGGTACCTTGCAGAATCTCTGAAAACAGCTATACAAAACATCTGAAGCTTGAGACATTGCATCCTCCATCCTGGAAATGGAGCCCTTCTTAAAGAAAGCGTAATAGCATGGGGAAATCAATAAATAGAAAAAGATTCTGACCAAAGAAAATTACCATGGTGATAAAGAAGATCAAAACACACACTTTGAAGAAGATAACAAAGCCAAAGTTTCTATATTCAAAACATACAAGAAAAATCAAAGTTGATCTCAGGCCATGGAAGAGCTCAAAGAAGATTTTGAAAATCATGTAAGAGAAGTAGTAGAAAAATTGAGAAAAGAAATGAGAATGAAGGAAAAGAAAATACAAAAAGCTATTTAGGAGAAGAATGCCTTAAAAAGTAAAATTGGCCAAATAGAAAAGTAAGTACAAAAGCTCACTGAGGGAAATAATTCCTTAAAAATTAGATTAGAACAAATTGAAGCTAATAGCTTTATCATAAATCAAAAAGCAATAAAACAAAACCAAAAAAATGAAAAAACACAAAACAATATGAAATATCTCATTGGAAAAACAATTGACCTGGAAAACAGATCCAGGAGAGATAACTTAAAATTTTATTGTACTACCTTAAATCATAATCAAAAACAAAGCTTAGACATTATTTTTCAAAAAGTAATCAAAGAAAATTGTCTTCATATTCTAAAAATTAAAAGAATTCACCAATCACCTACTGAAAGAGATCCCAAAATGAAAACTCTCAGGAATATTATAGCCAAATTCTGAAACTCCAAGTCAAGGAGACAATATTGCAAGAATCAAGAAAAAAAATTCAAGTATTGTGGAACCACAGTCAGAATAATACATAATTTAGCAGCTTTTATATTAGTTTTGGAGAACTTAGAATATTATATTTTGGAAAGTGAAGGACAACCTACCCAGCAAAACTAAGTATCCTCCTTCAGGGGAAAAGATGGACATTCAATGAAATAAGGGAATTTCAAGCATTTGTGATGAAAAGACCAAACCTGAAAATAAAATGCAGGTCTCAGGGGAAGCTTAAGGTTTCTCAGGAAAGGAATCAGGAAAGAGAAATCATAAGAGACTTAATAATGTTAATCTGTTTATATTTCTATAAGGAAGGATAATATTTGTAACTCATAAAAATTTTCTAATATTAGAGCAGTTAGAAAAAGTATATATTGACAGAGGGCACAGATGTGAGTTGAATATGAAGGGATAATATTTTTTAAAATAAAATTAAGGAATAAGAGAGGAATGTACTGGGAGAAAGGTAGAATGGAATAATTATCTGACATAAAAAGGGAATAAAAAGCTTTTACAGTAAATAGGGAAAGAGGGGGAAAGGGATATATGTTCATCAGAACTGGTTCAAAGAAGAAATAACATACACACTCAATATAGATATAAAAATCTATCTTACCCTGCAGGAAAGTAGAAGGTTAAGGGGGTAAAATGAAAGGGGAAGGACAATGAAAGGGAGGGAATTTTGGGTACAAAGGTAATCAGAAGCAAAAACTTTTGAGAATGGACAGGGTAAAGGAAGAGAAAATAGAATAAATAGGGGGAAATACAATTAGCAATACTAATTGTGAAGAGAATTTTGAAGCAAGTTTCTCTGATGAAGCTTTCATTTCTCAGATGTATAGGGAATTGATTCAAATTTTTAAAAAATAAGGGCCATTGCCCAATTGATAAATGATCAAAAGATATGAACAGTTTTCATATGAACTAATCCAGCTACTTACAGCCACAAAAAAATTCTCTCGCTATTGATTTGAGAAATGTAAATTAAAACAATTCTGAGCTACTACCTCATGTCTATTAGATTGGCTAATGGGCCAGAAATAAAAAGATAACATTGGAGGGAATGTGGGAAAAATGAGACTACTGCATTGTTGGTGGGGTTATGAACTGACTTAATCATTCTGTAGATCAATTTGGAGATATGCTCAAAGAGTTATAAAACCATGCATCTTTGGCCTAACAATACCACTATTAGGCATGCATCCCGAAAGAGGTTTTTTTTTTTTTTTTTTTTTTTTTTTTTTTTTTTTTTTTTTTTTTTTTTTTTTAAGGAAAAGGGCAAATATACATAAAAGTATTGATAGAAGCTCTTTATTTGGAATAAAGAATTAGAAATTGGTTGAATAACACAATGGCTGAATAAATTGTAGTATGTAACTATGGTGGAATAGTATTATTCTGCAAGAAATGATGAGCAGGATCCTCTCAGAAAAACTTTAAAAGTTCTCCATGAGCTCATGCAAAGTGAAATGTACTGTTATGCAATGTTATGGGATGATCAGCTGTAAAGGACTTTGCTCTTCTAAGTAATATAATGATCCAAGACTATTCTCAAGGACTTATGATGAAAAATGTTAGCTATACCCAGAGAAAGAACTGATTGTATCTGAATACAAATTGAAGAAAATTTTTTTTCCTTTACTGTTCTGAGACTTTTTTTGGGGGAAAGATCTATGTTGTATTTCATGACAAGACCTTTATGGAAATGTTTTAGATAATTTCATACGTGCTTTCTCAGTGGGTGAGAGGAGGAGAAAGGAATGGAGAGAATCTGCATTTCAAAGTTTTAAAAACAAATGTTCAAAAATTGTTTTACATGTAACTAGGAAAAAATAAAATATTAAATAAATAGGAAAAAAAGAAAAGACTTATCTCTTTCTTCCTCCCACCCAAACCTCCTCACTTGAATTCCCACAATTCTAGTACCAAATCAAAATATCTAATGTTCATTTCTGAGGCTCTCCTTCAGTAGAACTTTCCTCCTTCCCACCAGGTCTTCATATATCATTACTTAAAACTATACTACTTTCCTCAAATAAACTAGTTTCCTAGTCATAATATAAACATTTTTCTCACTCATCATGGTTTGAGTTTAAGCAGATGAAATGAAGCTTTTTGAACTTAAGATGTTGCAACATTTGTAGGTTTGACAGTCCAGCAATGGGGCAGAAATAGAAAATCTCAAACACTCCCTATATCATTGAGAACAGGGAATCTACTAAATCATAATGTCCTTCAGGAAAAGAAAAAATGTTTTGCACTTGTTTGTATCCCCAGTCCTTGGCACAATGCTTGGCAGACAGTAAGCATGTAATAAATTATTTTGATTGATTGGACTAGTCAAAAACTTAACAAGAATATAAATCCTATTCCCAGATTATGAAAGTGTATGTTGTTAAGCAAAGAGCCCTTACTATAATCTAAGATTATGTGACCTTTACAATCTTCTCTGAACATACCTGAGCTTTCCAGCAGCATATTTTGGTTCTGGAAAGGCTAAATAAAGAGGTAATCAAATTCTCAGATAATATTTGTTGTAAAGTTCTTGGTGAAAAGGAGTCCATTAAAACAACATGCAATGTATTATTTTGTAATTCTTTGTGGTTGGGAAGTTATCACTTTGGCTTTGGGGAGTGCAATTTTCATAGAAACCACACCATTAACTGCAAGGGAGATTACTATATGCTCCCCATACATGGGTATGTGATGTACACTGCTAATTTATCTGGAAAGATCAGTACATTGAAATTACAGTGTCTGAGAGGATCCAATAAAAAAGCAGGGAAGCAAAAAAGTTAATTGCTTATTTTATAAATCTCCTAGTTGGAATCCATATTTCTTGTCCCAGATTCCAACCATGAAGTTCCAGTCTATGTCCCAGAATACACACACAAACACACACACACACACACACACACACACTATATACTTTAATCAAAATGACTGTAGTTGTATAGCACTTTAAGATCTAAAAGGCAATTTATTTATATAATTTCATTTAGTCATTACAATAACCTTATAAGGTAGGCACTGTAAGTCTTATTTATACCTGTTATTGATCAAAAATTTGAAGCTATGAAAGGTGATCCAAGTTGGCCAGAGTGACACAGCTAGTAAGAATATTAAGAAAAGACATTTAGTTCCAATTGATGTGTAATGAACAGAACCAGCTGCACCCAGAGAAAGAACACTGGGAAATGAATATGCACTACAACATAACATTTCCACTCTTTCAGTTTTTGTTTGATTGAATCTTTGTTTTTTCTTCTCAGGTTATGTTTACCTTCTTTCTAAATCTGATCTTTCTTGTGCAACAAAATAACTATGTAAATATGTATATAAATATTGTATTTAACATATATTTTAACATATTTAACATGTATGGACTATCTGCCATCTAGGAGAGGGGATGGAGGGAAAGGGGGGAAAATTTGAAACGGAAATTTTTGCAAGAGTCAATGCTGAAAAATTACCCATCTATATGTTTTGTATATAAAAAGCTATAATAAAAAAAGATGTGAACACAAGCTTTCCTCATATAAAATCCAGTACACGATCCATTATGACATTATGTAATTTGTAACTCCATGTATTGGCCCATGGCTCTGGCTCAACCATATTGGTCTCCTTTTACATAGTTTCCACTTGGAGAAATGGGGGAGATAGAGAGATGGAGAAAAATACCCATTTACTCATTCAAAATCAGACTAGGAATGCAAATCTCATACCCTCCCTGACTGGTTATATGACAATGAATACTAGTAACATGATCCTAGCATAATGAAATCATTGCTCCCCCCCACCAAACAGATAAAATATCATTAGCTGTATGTGCAGTGCTTTATTCTTGGTATAGAATCAATGAAATAAATTGAAAATGCTTAATAAATATCTAATATTTGTTACCTCCATAATCTCACACTTATAATTGTGATCATCAAATTGGGGGTAAATGCAAATCAAAGGGAGCTATAGTATGATCTGAAATCATATGTGATCATCTATGGGAAATTGAGTCACATCCCACTTTCCTTGAGATAGCAATAACAAGATTTTCCTGCAAACACACCCATAACTACAAGTACTCTATTATAGCTCAAAGCTGTCATATTTCACTCTCCCCACTCATTGTACAAGTTTTTGAGTTTATCTCCCCCACTCTCCTTTAAGCTGAACATGAGTCAGTCAGGAAAGTTATTTTATAACCTAACCAATAGCACTTATAGCAATGGTGATCCAAGTGTTATTAGGAGAATCTCTTTTCCCTAGTATACATCCCCACCCAACATACTTAATAGAGGGGGGGAAATTACTGCTAGGGGTATCCAACCTAAAAAGTTTGTAAGCCATTAATCTTGGCAGTTTCCAATAATTACATAATGGAATATATACAGAACCTGATAATATTTGCATGGGATAAGCCCTCAAAAATTTTTTTTGGTTGGTTAAATGATTGTTTATTGGTGATAGATGAATTTAAACAAAGAAGTTCTAGGAAATATACAATATCCTCCACAGTAATTCTTCCTGCAAGCAAGCACATGAATATTATGCTGCATAATTCGCATTTAAAATCATACATACAATAAGGTCAGTCTTTATAAAAATGATCAAGAACTCAAGATTTGAGATCTTAACTCTTCAGTGACATGGAGCATGGACACTGGATCTGCTACATTTTTATTATATGTCTAGATACTGGAATGGACCTCTTTCTATTTCTTACTATGACTAGTTCATAATCATGGACCAGGAGATATAAAGTCAAAAACAGCATCTAAAAAGAATTCTGCTAACGACATTATAATTTCATCATATCCCTGTCTAAACCCTTCATGTCTCATTCCCCTGGCTAAGAGAAAGTCATATATTTACAGTTCATATAAATCCACTCATCTTATCTATGGAACCTCATTCTTTTCTGTTGCATTTTATTACTTTTTTTTTTTTTACTGTCCCACTCTTCCTCCACAAGAAGAGCAGAACTTTATAATTTCCTGTAGAAAATGAAGGACAAGAAGACTTAGAGTGGTGCCACATTATTATTATCCTAATCATCAAAAACCACAGGGTTTCTGCTTAATACAGCAATATTCAAGTCCTTTTCTACAAAAAATCATGCAAAACACCACATAAATTACTTCAACATATTTCAAGAGAAGGACAATTATTCAAGGGATGAACATGGACACTTTGTAATATAGTTGGAGGGTATTTCTCTTGAGGAAGAGCTGTGTATAATTCTTTAGC
This sequence comes from Sarcophilus harrisii, assembly GCF_902635505.1. NCBI lineage: Eukaryota > Metazoa > Chordata > Mammalia > Dasyuromorphia > Dasyuridae > Sarcophilus > Sarcophilus harrisii. The sequence continues at coordinate 220,844,781 of NC_045429.1, forward strand.
CCTTTGGAAATGCTTGAGGAGTTGGGATGTTAGTGCCCTATTAGGTACTATCAGTTGCTTAGGTGTTCCCATATAATAAAGCTATTTCCATGTTAGAGCTTCCTTGACCTGACCCCTCCCCAGATACTTCTCCACCTTTATTAATTGACTTGGAATAGAAGGCCAAGGGCCCATGTACACATGGGTCTCTTGGAAACAAATATAGAAGATTCTGAACAAGACCCTCATTATCCCAACTTTTTGCTACTTTTATTGCTGCCATAATTATTTTTTTTCTTTTTTTACTACTTTTAGACAACTTGGTTTTTCTATGAGTTTGACTTCCCTAAAATATTGTTTAGAAAATGCCCATTTTCAAACTGAATTTGAATCATAACATTCTCACTCTTTTTGTTGTTCATTTGCATTTTGTTTTCTTATTCATTTTCTTTTCTTTTTGATCTGATCTTTCTTGTGCCCCAAGATAATTATACAAATGTGTTTACATATACTGGAACTAACATATATTTTAACATCTATAACATATATTGGATTACTTGCCATGTAGGGGAGGGGATTGGGGAAAGGAGGGGAAAATTTGGACACAAGGCTATGCAAGGATCAATGTTGAAAAATTATCTGTGTATATGTTTTGAAAATAAAAACTTTAATAATAAAAAAGAAAACTTTTTTAAAAAGGCCTACTATTTTACCATGGGAAAAAAAAACTGATTCAGCCTCTTTCCTCCCCAAAATCACACTGTTTAGACCTGTGAGTAGGGGAAGAAAGGAGCCAGCAATCAAAAAACTGTAGACAAATATAAACAAGCACCTCTATCCAGTTAAAGACTACAGAAGAAAATCAAAACTTGTGTGGCCTCTGAATAAGGATTCACAAAGGGAAACATAAGTAAACTTAAATTCCAATAAATTTCTCCAGAAGCCCACAGGATCTTGGTCCCACACTTGGGAGAGATATATCAGAGGATGGAGCAATAATAGCTCTCTGCCAAGAAGATGGAATCAAGCAGTATAGTCACATTTAGGACTTGGAAAGTCTGAAGTTGAAGCCTTAGCATGAAGTGACCACCTCACCGTGGCTGCCTACCTAAAAAGGGAGTCTGTGCAGTGCCTGGGCAATGGACACTGGGAAGCCCTCCAAAGAACTGAACCTAAGATGATCTCCTACATTAGGCTGGAGTCCATCAGGCTTGCAGCAAGGAACAGAGCCAATTTCCAATTATTTGTCAAACAAGAAGGAAATGGAGGTAGAGGTAAAGCCAGAACTCATGTTGCACCAGCAGGACACAGTCAGAAGCCAGAAATTGTGACAGAATGTGGCATCTGGTCTTAGTTATCATTCCATAATTGTAACAGAACAGTGGCAACAACATCAAACCTGCAGGAAAAGGTAAGCAGGAATGAGAAGGGAACAAAGGGAACATAGCCAGGAGGCTATGATATCATGTCCAAATCCAAGAACCAGGACTGAAAAATATGAATAATTAAAAGACAACTGTGAACATGTAGTATATGTAGACTTTGCACTTACTATCCTAACCCTAACTCAACTGATAAATTGGATACCCAGACATCTGGTGGCTACATATGTTCAGGGTTCTGGGATTAACCCAAAACAGTTTGGGGAGGGAGAGAGGTTCTCTTTATAGAACAATAGTTCATCAACCTCCATGATTAGATTATCAATTATATCAGTCACTCAGAATTAACAGAATTAACTTTACAAAAGGATATTTACTGAGTTGGTAAAATTAAAAAATAAACAGTTGATACAAAATATTTCTAACCAAAAAAATCTGTTAAATACTCTCTCAATAGTATCTATAGAAACCAGAGAAAAGTGGTCTTAAAGTTTAGCACCCATGTGGGAAAGGAATTATTCATAGTTCCTGGAAATCGTTTTTCTATAATTCTTAAGGTATTTCCTTTAGTTATGGCATAGGTTTTCTGCTGGGCTCTTTGTATAGCCTGGAATTGGTGTTCAATCTATTCTGATGCAAGACTTCCAAACTATTACAAAGATTTGCTAAGACATGTCAAAAAACATATCAGAAATCCAAAATTCTCTGGACTTTAAAGATTTCAAAATCCTCTTCTTTTAGATTGAAACTGAGCATCCTCCTTTTTGAGCATTTAATTCTCAGGGGAGATTTTCTTTACTCCAGAAACAGTTAAAATTTCCCAGGTTTTGAGACAGTTTACTAGACTTACATAGGATCCACAGGGTACTACAAAGTCCCTCATCTAATCAATTTAGATTTTTGCATCACATTTAATTGAAATGTTCAACTGACTCAAGGAGATGTCAGAATTTATTCACTCCTAGTTCTGATTTACTGGTACACATCAAGGAGTGTCCTCACTTTACTAGTAGCTGCTTTTCAGCGGAGTAGGTAGGACAATCAATGGACCTTTATCTCCTAAAAATATCGTGAAGAAATACAATGGATTAAGAGAAACCTAAGAGCTAAACAGGAATAACACAATAAGTTTAAGGATAACCTCAGAAGAAAGAAAATGGCTCAATCACAAAGACTCTAAGAGTGAACAAAAGAAATAAAGTAAAAGATAAAATGAAATTAAGAGCATTTGCAGGGGAAAGTAGAAAGAGAACAAGTAGCTTAGAACAGAAAATAGAAAACTTTACACAAATAGAGTACCACTTAAACAATAACTCAATGATACAATAGAAATACAAAAAAAAAAAATAGAACAAAGTCCTATATTTTTTAAATGGAAGAAAATGTAAAATGTGTAATATTAAAAATTGATTGGGAAAACAGGTGAAGGAGAGAGCTTAAGAATCATTAAACTCTCTAAAGAAAGCCATAACCAAACAAAACTAGCTATCTTATTTCAATTAAGCATTAAAGAAAATTCCCCAGCTCTAATAGAATAAAAATTGAAAGAATCTGCCAGTTGATTTTCAAAAGGAAACCTAAGTGGAAATGACTGATAAATAGCATAACCAAATCCAAAATACCTAGGTTAAAAACAAAATTCAAAAAGCAGACAGAAAGAAAAAGTTCAAGTACCAAGAAACCACAGACAAGATCACTATGTTATATCTATTTCAAATGAGAGGAATTTTACAATATGATATTCCAAAAGCCTTTGGGAAGGAAAAAAGATTTAGAAAAAAAGACAGCCTGTCATGTGATACAGTATAATTCAATAACACTAAATTCAATCTTTGATGGAATAGAGGACTTTCACCGATTTCCTACAGGAAAATATCAGTGCTATGTAGAATATTTCAATGGAAATTCCCATTTCAAAACTGGAAGGAAATAAATGATTATGAAACACATATATTTAATAAGAACGGGGGGGGGGGAGCCTTTCTTTAACATTCTGTTGTCTTCAAGACAAAGAAAAACAAACAAGAGCCTGAAAATAGTTTTGTATTTTCTATTATTTTTCAGAGAGTGAAGAAAAAGGAGAACTGAATACACTAACAACAACTACAATACTACTAATAGCTAACATTTATATAGAATTATATAAATATAATAATCTCACTATATAGAACTAATTTGCTAAGCATTTAAAAATTATCTCATTAGATCCTTACAAAAACCTTAGAAGGTTAGTGCTGCTATTATCCCCATTTCACATATTAAAAAACTGAAGCAAATTAAGGTTAAATAACTTTACCAGGGTCGTACAGCTAGTAAGTATCTGAGATTGAATTCAGATGTAGGTAAAATAAGGTTCGGTGCTTCTCTATTCACTGTGCCACCTAGGAAATAAATGAGGAGCAGTTTATTTTTTCTAAAAGAAAAAAATAACATAAAAAGGAAATGAACAAGAATAAGTACTCAAGTATGGTGATGGTGAGAATAGGATTGAGGGAATGATTATTATATGAACTTCATTTTTATCTGAACTAGACAATGGAGGAGTGAAGACATACATAAGTATATAAATACATTATATTTAATAGGGAAAGATGAAGAGACAGGGAAAAGGGAAAGCATTTTAATTTGAAGAGTATAACTGGGAATAATAACAAGCAAAATAAATTTCAATTTTAGAGGACAAATCATAAATGGAAAATTAAAAATAGAGAAAATTTTAAAAACTAGTCATTGTACTTTAGGCTAAGTGAAACAAGGACTAGAGGAGCAAAATCAAACTGTAAAATATAGAATCGTTTATCAAAAAAAAATTTGTCCACCTTCTTTATAAACATGGGAGAGAAAGGGTAAAGAAAGGAAAATGTACAGGAGAATACAATGGAGAGAAAAATTCATGACCCTTGAATGGAATTAATTCACATATAAAATGAATGAGGGTAGAACAGATTAGAAAGCAGAATCCAACAATATATTGTTAATAAGCAACATAATTGAAATATAAAGATTCAGAAAAGACTTAAATAAAGAGCTGAAGCAAAATTTATTATGCCTATTTTTTAAAAGCAGAAATTGTAATCAAAGTTTCAGACAAGGCAACAGTAAGAATAAAATATGTGTGATTAAAAGAGATAATCAAGGAAAATATATTGTGCTTAAAAGCACCATAAATAATGAAATTGTTTCAGATTTTCACATATTTATGTGTATATATACACACAAATATGCACATGTGTGCATTGACTGAGTTATAAAATACTTTAAAAAGTAATCAACTTGCATAGTAAGACAGCAAAACCACAATAGTTGGGACTTCAGGGTGTTCCATTTAGATTCAGAAGAATCTGTCAAAAAGACAAATGAAAATAGGTTAAGGATTTATGTGAAACTTTAGAGAAGGTAAACTTTATAAAACTCTAATTATACAGAATGGTAATCAAATATATATGGTATCTTAATAAAAATTGACTATGTATTAAGGCTTTGGAAGCCAATTAGTAAATGTGGAAAAGTGTAAATATTAAATCATTCTTTAGTATCCACAACTCAATTAAATCATGATCAATAAAGAGAATTTGAAAAAGGTTTCAGACTTGAATGAGACTAAATGATAAATTTAAAGAGATAAAAATGTAAGAATAAATATCAATAAATAGTTTCAAATAAAATTACCACAATGTGACAATATACAAAGTTTTGGGGATGCAGCCAAAGTACCAATTATGATTAATGCCTTCATCCATAAGAAGGCATCCATAAAGAACAGATCAGTAGATTAGGCACACAACTAAAATAACCAGAAAAAAATTTAAATATCCAACTAAACCCAAAGTGGAACTTCTTAAAATCAAAGAAGAAATAGTTTGAATTTTAAAACTTAATGAATAAATAAAATGAAGAACAAGTGAACAAAACAAATTACCAAACTGGAAAAGAATTCAGAACAGTTAAAATAGAACTAAGACTTATTAGAAACCAATTATATGGTATCAAAACTGACCATTTAAATGAAGTAGGTGAATTTTTTAAAATATAAACTCTCTAGATGAACAAAACAAGAAATAGAATGGAGAAATTATTTCATATCAAAGAAAGAAATTGAAAAATCTATAATAAAACTCTCAGAGTTGATATTTTTAATTTTTCAAAAATTAACAAAAAACTAGGGTCAGATAGATTCATAAATGAACTCTATCAAATTTTGAAAAAACAGTTAATTTTGGTATTACATAGATTATTTAAAATGTTCAAAATAGAAGAAAATTTATCTATCAAACTCTTTATATAACTCAAATATGGTTGGAGCAACTAGTTGGTACAGTGGATAGAGTACTAGCCCTGAAGTCAGGAAAATCTGAGTTCAAATTTGGCCTTAGACACTTAATACTTCCTAGCTATGTGACCCAGGGCAAGTCACTTAACTACAATTGCCTCAGCAAAAATAAAATAAAATAAAATATGGTCCTGCTGTCTAAAGAGTAAAGTTATACAAGGGAATTAAAATAAAACTATATATTCATAATTTAATGAATATTAATGCCAAATAGTGAATTAAATATTAAATAATTATTTTAAAAATTTTGTATTAAGACTAGATCAGATTTATATCAGAAATGAAAGTCTAGCTCAGTATCAGGAAAGCTATAAGCATAAAAGAACATGCCAAAAAAAGAAAAGAAAAGAAAACTGGGTTATATCAATATATACAAAAAAAATACACTTTTTAACAAAATATAATGCACATTTTTTTTCCTTTTTTTTTTTTTTATTTAATAGCCTTTTATTTACAGGATTTATACATGGGTAACTTTACAGCATCAACAATTGCCAAACCTCTTGTTCAATTTTTCACCTCTTACCCCCCACCCTCCCTAGATGGCAGGATGACCAGTAGATGTTAAATATATTAAAATATAATTTAGATACACAATAAGTATACATGACCAAAACATTATTTTCTGTACAAAAGAATCAGACTCTGAATTATTGTACAATTAGCTTGTGAAGGAAATCAAAAATGCATGTGTGCATAAATATAAGGATTAGGAATTTAATGTAATGGTTTTAGTCATCTCCAGAGTTATTTTTCTGAGGCATAGCTAGCTCAGTTCATTACTGCTCCATTAGAAATGATTTGGTTGATCTCGTTGCTGAGGATGGCCTGATCCATCAGAACTGGTCATCATCTATATTATTGTTAAGTATATAATGATCTCCTGGTCCTGCTCATTTCCTCAGCATCAGTTCGTGTAAATCTCTCCAGGCCTTTCTGAAATCATCCTGTTGGTCATTTCTTACAGAACAGTAATATTCCATAATTTTCATATACCAATTTATTCAGCCATTCTCAACTGATGGACTCATTCAGTTTCCAGTTTCTAAGCCACTACAAAAGGGCTGCCACAAACATTCGTGCACATACAGGTCCCTTTCCCTTCTTTATAATCTCTTTGGGATATAATCCCAGTAGTAACTCTGGATCAAAGGGTATGCACAGTTTGATAACTTTTGAAGCATAGTTCCAAACTACTCTCCAAAATGGTTGGACCCATTCACAACTCCACCAACAATGCATCAATGTCCCAAGTTTTCCCGCATCCCCTCAACAATCATCATCATTTTTTCCTGTCATCTTAGCCAATCTGACAGGTGTGTAGTAGTATCTTAGAGTTGTCTTAATTTGCATTTCTCTGATTAATAATGACTTGGAGCATCTTTTCATATGACTAGAAATAGTTTCAATTTCTTCATCTGAGAATTGTCTGTTCATATCCTTTGACCATTTTTCAATTGGAGAATGAAGCGATTTTTATAAATTAGAGTTAATTCTCTATATATTTTGGAAATGAGGCCTTTATCAGAACCTTTGACTGTAAAATATTTTCCCAGTTTATTGCTTCCCTTCTAATCTTGTCTGCATTAGTTTTGTTTGTACAAAAACTTTCAGTTTGTATAATCAAATTTTTCTATTTTGTGATCAGTAATGATCTCTAGTTCTGCTTTAGTCATAAGACCTTCCACTTCCACAGGTCTGAGAGGTAAACTATCCTATGTTCCTCTAATTTATTAATAATTTCATTCTTTATGCCTAGGTCATGAACCCATTTTGACCTTATCTTGGTGTGCGGCGTTAAGTATGGATCAAGTGCCTAGTTTCTGCCATATGTTCCAATTTTCCCAGCAATTTTATCAAACAGTAAGTTCTTATCCCAAAGCTGGGATCTTTGGGTTGTATCAAAGACTAAGTTGCTATATTTGTTGACTTGTTTTGTCCTTGAACCTAATCTATTCCACTGATCAACTAATCTATTCCTTAGCCAATACCAAATAGTTTTGGTAACTGCTGCTCTATAATATAATTTTAGATCTGGTACAGCTAAGCCACCATCATTTGATTTTTTTCATTAATTCCTTGAAATTCTTGACCTTTTGTTTTCCATATGAACTTTGTTGTTATTTTTCTAGGTCATTAAAATAGTTTTTTGGAGTCTGATTGGTATGAGCGCTAAATAAATAGATTAGTTTAGGTAATATTGTCATCTTTATTATATTTGCTCGCCCTATCCAAGAGCATTTAATATTTTTCAATTGGTTAGATCAGACTTAATTTGTGTGAAAAGTGGTCTGTAATTTTGCTCATAAAAGTTTCTGATTTTCCCTTGGCAGATAGATTCCTAAATATTTTATATTATCAGTAGTTACTTTAAATGGAATTTCTCTTTGTAACTCTGACTGTTGGATTTTGTTAGTGATATATAAGAATGCTGATGACTTATGTGGGTTTATTTTATAACCAGCAACTTTGCTAAAGTTGTGGATTATTTCTAATAACTTTTTAGCAGAATCTCTGGGGTTCTCTAAGTATACCATCATGTCATCGGCAAAGAGTGATAATTTGGCTTCCTCATTGCCTATTCTTATTCCTTTAATCTTTTTCTCAGCTCTTATTGCTATAGCTAGTGTTTCTAATACAATATTAAATAGTAACGGTGATAGTGGGCACCTTGTTTCCTCCAGATCTTATTGGGAATGGTTGCAGTTTGTCTCCATTACATATGATGCTTACTGATGGTTTTAAATAGATGCTGCTGATTATTTTAAGGAAAAGTCCATTTATTCCTATACTCTCAAGTGTTTTTAATAGGAATGGATGTTGGTTTTATCAAATGCTTTTCTGCATCTATTGAGATGATCATATGGTTTTGTTAATTTGGTTATTGACATGGCCAATTATATTGATAGTTTTCCTAATATTAGACCAGCCCTGCAGTTCCTGGTATAAATCCTACTTGATCATAGTGTATTATCTTGGAGATGATTTTCTGTAGTCTTTTGCTAATATCTTATTTAAGATTTTGAGCATCAATATTCATTAGGGAGATTGGTCTATAATTTTCTTTCTCTGTTTTCAACTACCTGGTTTAGGTATCAATTACCATGTCTGTGTCATAGAAGAGAATTTGGTGGGACTCCTTCATTCCCTATTTTATCAAATAATTTTATATAGCATTGGGGCCAATTGTTCTTTAAATGTTTGGTAAAATTCACATGTAAATCCATCTGGTCCTGGGATTTTTTCTTAGGGAGTTGTTTAATTGCCTGTTCTATTTCTTTTTCTGAAATGGGACTATTCAAAGCAATTACTTCCTCCTCTGTTAAGTCTGGGAAGTCTATACTTTTTGAGGGTAGTCATCCATTTCACTTAGGTTATCAAATTTATTGGTATAAAGTTGAGCAAAATAACTCCTTATTATTTCTCTAATTTCCTCTTCCTTGGTGGAAAGTTCTCCTTTTCATTTTTAAGACTACTAATTTCATTTCCTCCTCCTTTTCTAATCAGATTTCCAAAGGCTTATCTATTTTATTGGCTTTTCATAGAACCAACTCTTAGTTTTATTAATTAGTTCAATAGTGTTTTTACTTTCAATTTTTAATTTCTCCTTTTAATTTTAAATTTCCAATTTAGTGTTTGATTGGGGTTTTAATTTGGTCTTTTTTAGTTTTTTTAGTTTCAAGTCAATTCATTAATCTTTTCTTTCTCTGTTTATTCAAGTAAGCCTCTAAGGATATAAAATTCCCTCTTATTACCGCTTTGGCTGCATCCCTAAATTTTGGTATGATGTCTCATCATTGTCATTATCTTGGTGAAATTATTAATTGTATCTATAATTTGCTCTTCACAATCATTCTTTAAAGATGAAGATTGTTTAGTTTCCATTTACTTTTTGGTCTATTTCCCCTAACTTTTTGTTGAATGTAGTTTTATTGCATCATGATCTGAAAAGAAAGCATTTACTATTTCTGCTTTCTTGCATTTTAATTTAAGAGTCTTTATGTCTAATATATGGTCAATTTTTGAATAGGTTCCATGAACTGCTGAAGAAAGTATATTCCCTTCTATCTCCATTCAATTTTCTCAAAGATCCAACATACCTAATTTTTCTAATATTATATTTACTTCTTTAATTTCTTTCTTATTTGTTTTGTGGTTTGATTTGTCTAATTCTGAGAGTGCAAGGTTGAGATCTCCTACTATTACAGTTTGTTGTCTATTTCTTCTTGCAACTCTCTTAACTTCTCCTTTAGGAAGTTAGGTGCCATACACTTGGTGCATATATGTTTAATATTGATATTGCTTCGTTGTTTATGCTCCCTTTAGCAGGATGTAGTTACCTTCCTTATCTCTTTTAATTAGATCAATTTTTACTTTTGCTTGATCTGAGATAAGGATGGCTCCTAACTTTTTGACTTCACCTGAAGCATAATAGATTTTGCTCAGCCTTTTTACTTTTACTCTATGCATCCCCCTGCTTTAAATGTGTTTCTTGTAAACAACATTTGAGTTCTGACTTTTGATCCAGTCTGCTATCTGCCTCCTCTTTATGGGGAGTTCATCCCATTTACATTTCGTTAGAATTACTAAATCTGTTTTCCTGCCATCCTAATAACCCCAGATTGTGCTTTACTTATTCTTGCCTCCCCAACCCTCTTCCCCTTTTAAACTTATGTCCCCTCTTGTATCACGATCTTATCCTCTTTATAATCCTCCCTCCCTCCCTTTGGGTCTTTCCCCCTTCCTTCCCTTATTACTCTTTTTCTTTTCCTTTTCCTCTCCCCCGTTTTTAATGAGGCAGAGAGAATTTTCTCTAAAACAAATGTCAATTATTTTTTCTTTGAGCCAACTCTGATGAGAGTAAGATTACACAATGTTCCTCCCCTCTAAATTCCCTCAGATATGATAAGTTTCCTTAGCCTCTTTGTGGGATATGGTTTCCCTCTTTTTATCCCTCCTTCCCACCTTTTCTGCCATCATCCTTTTCCATATCTACTTCCCTTTTTATGTTATATCAGTACAATCAAATTATGCATGTATTCTTTTTGTATATCCACAACAGAAATACAATTCTCAAGAGTTATTTTTACCTTTGCTGCATCTCTTGAGTTCTATTCTTGGAGATCAAATTTTTGTTTAGTTCTGGTTTTCTTCAGAAACAAATGGAATTCATTTGTTTCATTAAATGTCCATCTTCTTCCCTGGAGAAAATGCTCAGCTTAGCTGGTGTTTATTCTTGGCTGCATCTCAAGTTCTTGTGCCTTTCGAATATCATATTCCAGGCCCTTCTTTCCTTTAATGTAGGGCAACAGATCTTGGAGTGATCCTTATTGTGGCACCTCGGTATTTAAATGGTTTTTGGCTGCTTGTAAAATTTTTCCTTAATCTTATAGTTCTGAAATTTTGCCACAATATTCCTTAGGGTTTTTATTTTAGGGTTTTCTTTCAAGAAGGTGTTCGATGAATTCTTTCAATGCCTATTTTACCTTCAGATTCTATTACATCTGGGTAGTTCTCTTTGATGATTTCTTGTAAAATAGTATCTAGGCTCTTTTTTCATCATTAGTTTTCAGAAGTCAATAATCCTCAGATTATCTCTCTAGATCTATTTTCCAAGTCTGTCGTTTTTGCAAGTAGATAATTCGTGGTTTTTCAGTTTGTCATTTTTTGTTTTGTGACTGATTCTTACTGTCTCAATGAGATCATTAGTTTCAATTTGTTCAGTTCTAATTTTTAAAGAATTATTTTCTTCAATAGCTTTTTACTTCTTTCTGTATATGTCAATTGAGGTTTTTGATGTATTGTTTTGGTCTGTGGAGATTTTTTCCATTTCACTAATTTTTTTTTAGTGATATTTTCTTTTCAATTCACAGATCCTACTTTCTTGAGTTCTTTATTTTCCAATTCACCAATTTTGTTTCCCTCACTTCCTGAGAATTTTTTAACTTTTCAATTCAGTATTTCAGGAAGTTGTTGCTCTCTATAAGGCTTCTCTTTCCTTTCCCCATTTATCTTCTAACTCTCTTTTGGACTTTTAATGGTCTCTTCATGAGAGCATTATGTAAGGAGGACAGTCTGATGCATTTTTTGCTATTTGAGGTCTCTTCAGGTTTGCTGACCTGCTCTTTTCTGCATAGAAGCTGTCAATTGTTCTTTTCATCTTTTTATTCATGTTTTAAAGCCTTTAGGGTGGTCTTCTAGGCAAGGGGTTTCACTTCCTCTGCAGAGCAGGGAAAGATTTAAACAGATTTCCGGCTCCAGGGTATGGGTGCTCTGGTGGAGTTTTCCCTTCCCCAACAGGAAGTGGATTCAGCACTGGCGAGTTATCAAACTGACTTTGTAGGGCTGAGTGGATTAGCGATTGCCCTCGGCTAGAGACTAAAGGTGAAAGTGTCCTGCCCCAGGCTGGAGCCTCTTGTGGGACTGTGAGTTTAGCAGCTGACCGCTTGACCACAGACCGCAGACCGCCCAGAACTCTGCCCCAGTGTCTCTGTCCGATGCAAATCGCCCTGGAAAAGCTCTATGGCCCCAAGCCGAGCTCCCCACTCGCTATTGGAGGCTAACCGGGCTCGTCCTCCTGCTGTGCAGGATCACAACTACCCCAAGGAAAAGCCCGTACTACGGGTTGGGGCTCACGCAATGCTGAGATCTGTGCCTTCACCCTCGTTTGAGACTCTCCTCGGAACCTAATTTCTCTCCCCGTCTAGCTGATCTCCCCTGCAGAACCAACCTTTTTGGCGAGACTGCAGATTTTCTTGACGGTGAGTTGTTCTACTTCTTATCTTTATGAATTGTAGCAGTCAAGACTATTTTTGAGGCTCGATATAATATTGATAAAGAGGGTAAGAGAAGAGCTTAGAAAGTCGCGTGTGTCTTCTCCGCCATCTTGGCTCCGCCCTCTTGCACATTTGTTTTTAAAATGTCCCATAGACTTTAGTGGTAACAATATTTATCTAACAACAAGGGCTAGAGACCTTTCTAGTAATATCAGGGACAAAGCAGAGATGTCTATTATCACTATTTATTTTACATAGTTCTAGAAATGACAAATATTGCAATAAGAGAAGATAAAGAAATAAAATTACAACCAAAGAAGAAACAAAATCATCATTATTTATAATTATATATGATATATGATAGTTTTCTTAAAGAAGCCTAGATAATTAATTAAAATTAATTCAATCAATAAGTTCAATATATGTAAATATGTAAATGTAAAACAGACACACACACACACACACACACACACACACACACACACAGGCTTTATGGTGCCAAGAAAACTCATCAGGAAGAGAGAGAAGAAAAGAAATCCCATGCTTACTGTATTCGTGAACTATCAGAGTCAATCTACCAAGACAAAAGTAATAAATACATGGCCATAGCTTCCAAGTATTCTTTAATGAAATATAGACAAATAATTATAGATTATTATTATTTATTGTTATTTCATTCTAAATAATGAAAATGATGATACTGTTTAAGTTAATTAATTCAGTGATAGAACTGCAAAAAAATGGCTAAAATATAGAAGAAAACAGAAGGAAATTTGCTAGGTGATTCAGACAAACAGAGAAATATTAACATTAATATAGGTTAATATTAAACAGATACTTTTAAAGCAAGCTGTAAATAATAGTTAACTCATAATAAAAAAAGGAAAAATTATTTTAAGGATCCATGTTTTGGTAAGCATAGATGCTCCCTCCAATGCATATTCCTGTCAGCCGACTTTCTGGTAGTGAGTTTTTCCAAACACAATTAGGATTCTAAAATGACAAATCTGCACCCAAGCTTTTCAACTTAATAAAAACTGTCAGCAATTGTATATTATTGCTATAATCTTTAGAAACCTAAGAACTTTCCCAAAGCATGATATGGGATCATCAGAATAGTATATTATTATTATCATATTTTTTAGATTTAAAAATATATATATAATTTCACTAGAAAAATTGAGCACAATGGTAGCACAATGGATAGAACATTAGGCTTGGAGTCAGGAAGAACTGAGTATAAATCCAGTCTCTGACAGTTCTTTGGTGTGTTACTCCAGGCAAATCAGTTAGCCTGTTTGCCTCAGTTTCCTCACCTGTAAAAAATGGGAATAATACTTATGTCCCAGGATTGTTGTGAGGCTCAAACGAGATAACATTTTTAAAGAACTTAACATTGTGCCTGGCATATAGAGGACTTCCTTTCCCTGATATCTATATAGTTATGGACTTTTATAATTTAATAGACTTTAAAAGGTCCTGTCCTTAAAATGAATCTCCCATAGGACACTGGAGATGAGCTCTTCCAAATGCACAGAACAATCCTTAAGAAACAAACATACTATATAGTCTTTCAGACATCCTCTCATAGAAGTCCTAGGTTATTAAGACTTGACAAAATTTGTATTTCATTGGAATAAAGATCATGAATCATCTAGCAGAATGAAAAGCCATGACTCATAAAAACAAAAAGAGTTGAGTAACTTCAATTTGAATCCAAGTGGAATTATTGCTCAACATATAAAAATATGTGACATTATATGTAGTGTTCCCCACCAATAGACCTAATCTCTGAAAAGAGGAGGGTATTTTTTCATATCTCTTCTTTAATACAAGCTTGTTTTTTATAATTTTGCAAAATTCAGTCTGAATTATTTTGTGGTAATTTTTCTTTCCATTTATATTGTTATATCAATGTAAATATTGTTTTCCTGTTTCCTTTACTTTGCATTAGCTTGTTAATTCTTTCCATGCTTCTTTTTATTTACCATGTTAGTCATTTCTTAAAAAGCAGTAATAATAGAACAAAATTTGTTTAGGCTTTTCACAATTGATGGTTATTTTGTTTCTAATACTTGACTACCACAAAGATTGCCATTATAAATAATTATCTTAGTTTATATGAAACATCTCTTTTTGCCAATGACCTCCCTGAGATATATTCTACTAGTGGAATCCCTGGATCAAAAAATATAAATGTTTTAGGCATTTTTTGCATAATTCCAAATTGCTTTCCAGAATGATTGTCTCAATTTAAAGCTCCAACAAAAAGGTACTAGTGTACTTATTTTCCTGAAATCCCTCTAACACAGTCTTTTTCATTTTTTACAGTGATTGCATTCACAATCTTTCCAACATTTACATCACCTACCTAAGGTTGCAGGCTTCTGGAATAGCCTTCAAGAACCAGGACATCTTTATGCCATGGTGCGACATCAAACTAAATAGAGATACAGTATAAATCAATGGATTAAACATTGGACTAAAAGTTTAGAAGGCCTGCCTTCAAATCCCCCTCAAAACACCTTGTAGATGCTATAAACAGTGTGAAGCTCAACAATCTATATAACTTTCTTTCTCTCTCTCTCTCTCTCTCTCTCTGTTCTCTCTCCCTCTGTCTCTCTCTGTCTCTCTCTCTGTGTGTCTCTCTCTGTCTCTCTCTCTCCCTCATTTTCCTCAGCTACAAAATGATGAATTTGGATATAGGATCTTGAGGTAAACTCCAGTTTTAAATTGTAATCTCATATGGATGATCATTCAAGGTCACATGGAAATTAACCTGCACTTACCAAAGCTTCCGAAAATTCATTTGGCAGACCAGAATTCTAAACAGAATTCTGTCTTGTACACAGAACCTAATAGGAGTATTCTGAATCTTCCCTCTTTTGCTCATTCACTGTGACCAAATCCAATATGGGTGAAATGTCTTGATGTAATATGGAAAGTCTTCCAACTTATTTTTGTATCTTCTGACCACCCTTTCTTACTCAAAATGAAGAAGGACCCATCTTATAATCATTTAGTCAATGGAAATGATCCCTGATTTATCTAACTTGTGACCACCCATACTGACACATTATCTCTTGTTCTCCAAGAAAATCAAATCAAGTCATATAAAAGTGGGGTCCTGGGAAGAAGGGGGCATCTCAGATTATGTGGAAGATCTGAGACCCACTTCATTGAATGGGAGAAGGAAGCTCTCATTATTAAAGTGCCATTAGCTTAGAGTTCTGTCTCAGTTTTTCTTATTGTATCTTCTGTAATTGGGACCCCACACATGAGAGAACAAGAAGATGGCTTCTATTGAGAACATTTCCCTGACTACAACTTTTGTGAGGACTAAGATTATTAGGACACTTTCTTATGCAAATTGAAACAATTCTGTAGCAACCAATATTGTAAGAATCGCTGTGTCTGTGATTTCAGGGAAACATTCTATATTAAGGTTTATTGACTCAAACTGTATATTTTAATCTGATGGGGAAACTAATGAAAATGTGCAGCTGGGAAATTCTTAAAATGCAAGGTAAGTTAAAAGAGAATATAAAAAGCTATCCAATCCATTGAGAGTCAAAAAGTACTTTTGCCTTTCTAATGAAAAGGGGAGATCAACAAATTTCAGAGAGGTCACATGTGGTAGCTTTTCCAGAGAAGGATCACTTTCATTTTATAAACCTTAACAGGAAATTCACTGCATTCAGCACAATGGATTGATTCAGTTACTAAAGATTCTGTAGTTGGTCATTAGAAAAAACTTTCAGCCACCAACTTTTCAGAAAGTCACTAAAGATCATATTTAGAATGGCAACCAAGTCAGAAAAGAAGGGCAGAAAACTTCAGTTCAACTGACACATTTTACCTGAGGCTTTTCCCAACTTCTTATCTACAATAATGACTCCCTCCTTTTCCCCTAAATTTTTTTATCTATTGTGTAGCAATATTTGTACATGTGTGCATATTGCCTCTCACGACTAAATTATAAGTTTTTTGAGGTCGTAGATGTCTTCCAACACTTAATATAGTGCCTGACAGAGTAGAATCTTAGTAAATACTACTTAATCCTGAATAAGAAAAAATATTTTTTCTTATATCTGTTAATTACTCTCTACCTATGAAAAACAAGAAATTATTTTGAGCCAGGCAGTCATATAATTAAAGAAATTTTATGGGATGCACCAATAAAAAGAAATTTGGTCCATAAAGTAAGTATATGTTGGTTCTGTTGCTTCTATCTATATGGTGTTCCATCTTATGATTGTTTAAGGACAAAGCAAAGTTTGTGAGACATTAGTCTGCTACTAATTAGTTGTGTGGCCTTAGGGAAGTAACTTAAAATTTCTGACTCTTGGTTTTCTTATCTATAGACCCATTATGATACATTTGGAATTTTGCTAAAAGAATTAAAATAAGTTACTGCTATATCCCTGTTATTGGGAAAATGAGACCACAGGGAAAAAAAATGCTATAGTTGAATTCACAGTGCATAGTTCTACTGGACTGCAACTTACAGTCATATTTTTCCTAATTCTGAATTTGAATAGTACAAATTTGAATATATGCAACTACTTTGGAGCATTCATTATTGGAACTGATTGAGATCTAACCATCAAAGAATTCTGAATAGTTCAAAGGACCACATTCATTAGCAAAGATATGAACCCATCAATGTGACTATTCTCTTCAACCATGCAGGTCCCAGTCATCTGTGTTTTCTCATCCTGGTAAGTTTTTGTTTGTGTTCTTTCAAAACTTCTATATAGAGTATGTGTGAGAAAAGTTAAAGAACTTCCTCTGAGTTTTCCTTTTTCAGGGGTATTATCAAAGCACCTAGGCTACCTATCTATTATTCTTCACTCATATCTTATAATCAATTCATTTGCTTTTTCAATCACACATTTCCTCATTGACATCCCTTATACCACTTCTTGAGTGTAGATTGCTAATTAACATTGCTAATGGTGCTACTTATGCCTGCCATATGTCTCTCCAATGAGTTATTGCATGTCCTCTAATTCCCTGAAAATTATTGTATTAACACAATTTGCAGCCATACTTAGTCATCTAAAAATAATATATTGAAAAGATAGGTCATATAATTATATGAAGAGAATCTGGGCAGTCACAGAATTACAGAATCAGAGAGTCTCAGAGTAAAAAAAAAAAAAAAAAATTAAAGATCATCTAGTCCATCCTATGTCTAAATAACTGTCCCCTGAATTAAATACCTGACAAATACCCAATCTGGGCTTGAATGCCTCAAGTGAGGGCCTGTCCCAGGGTAGCTTATTCTACTTTTGTAAAACTCTAATTATTAGAAATTTTTCTACATTTTAAGTCAAAATTTTTCTATTCAAAATTTCCATCAGTTGTTTCTCTTGCCACAGCTATCAAATAGAAAAATAAAATCTCTCTTCTATATGATATTCCTTCCAACTCTTGAAGATAGCTACCATAGCTCTCATTAGGACTTCTCTCCTCTAAGATACACATCTAGATTTCCTTCTACAAGTCCTCATGTAACATCACTTTTAGATCCTTTACCAAACTGATTATCCTCTTCTGGACACGATGAAGCTTATTTTTAATATTCTTAATTAAATTTCTGCATCCAAATGAGGATGGTCATAGGACAATAGACTTAAAACTGGAAAGGACCTTGGAAATCATTTAGTCTAACTCTCCCATTTTACAGTGATAAAACTGAAGCCTGAAGGGATTAAGTGATAAGCCTGTGATCACATAGATAGTAATTAGCAGCATTAGGATTTGAATCCCCAAGTCCTAACATTGTCCCAGTTTCCATTGTCCTTAGCTGTTCTTTCAAGGTAGTGAAAGGCTAAATTTTTATTTCAACAATGCTGCAAGTGTTCAAAATTATTCTGGAACTGTACTTTCGAAATAACTGCACCCAAAAACTATTTTTTTCCTTCATATCGACACTTTTTTTCATAGGAATTTTTTTTTCCTGATGCAATTGGGTTTAAATGACTTGGGTCACACAGGTAGGAAATGTTAAGTATATGAGTTCAGATTTGAACTCAGGTCCTCCTGACTTCAGAACCAGTGTTCTAACCACTGTGCCTTCTAGTTATAAATCTTTTTTTAAAAATGATAGCTTTTTATTTTTCAAAAGCATTTTATTTTTCAAAAATTATTCACATGCAAATATAGTTTTCAACATCCACTCTTGAAAATCTTGTCTTCCAAATTTTTCTCTCTCCCTTCCCCTGTCTCCTACCTAGCAAGACATGCAATATAAGTTAAACATGTCACACTCTCTTAAAACAAGAAAAACATGACCCAGTTTGACACCTACCTAATTGGTTCCAAATAGCTTTTTGGCTATTTCCAAAAATCAAATCCAATTTTAAAGGCAAAATATTGCTCCTGCAGAAAATATTCAAAAGGAGATATCACTGATTCTGAAGGAAATTCTGAGGGAATTGCTCCAAAAATGCTTGGGGCAACAGCAGCATCCTTGAAAAAGATGCTCAGCCTTCCCTAGGTACTACTTTAAAGAAAACATTTGTTTTGATGTCTCAGTTCTTAGATGTTTTTAAAGCCATCTTCATTGCTTTCTTTATCTTTTTACAAGCATTTAACTCCTCTTCCTACTGCTAACCTCATTAAACAACAATAATGAATGAATAAGTCCTCATGACAAATATATATAGTCTGGTAATGACCATGTTGGTCATGTCAAAAAACATAGGTCTCATTCCTGCCTTTTTAGTCTATCACTTCTGTGAAAGGAAGTGGGTAATGTGTTTTATCATCAGTTCTCTATAATTTTCATTATATTGATCAGAGTACTAAAGTCTCTCAAAGCTCTTTTTTCCTCTATAATTTCATTATTTTATAAATGAATCTCATATATTTTGAGTTCCCCATATAGGTTCCCATGTAACTCAAAGGGGAAAGAGACAGTGGTTTTCAAATTCATTTGTTAAATTTAGGTCTGGGACATATTCAGTGCCACCCTGAATAATCAAAACTTTCATCTGTCATATAAACTCTAAATAATAAAGGCATGGAAAGAATTTAAACTTCCATTTCATATGTCAAAATTTAGAAAATGAGAGACTTTGACTCAAACTATACCTTCTGAGCCACAACAAAATAGTTACCACTATTCTGAGCAACCACTCTGGATAATCCAGCAAAAGACATTTCTTTTCTAGATATCCCACTGGTCACCTTTATGATAGGTTCACATTGTTTTGACTGGAGAGGTACTGCCAAATAATGTGAAAAGGCAGCCCAAAACCTTCATATTTGCCACATTTAATGTAATGGCTAATTTGGCTCCCCATTTCCACATCTCTCCAGCTGGGACCACTTAATATCCATCTGCAAGCTTGGCCCTGTCTTAGGACTTAAAACCAATGCTTCTTCTGGGTATGGGAGATATAAAGACTTTTAGATCAATTATACAGTTAATTTAAAGCAAGTCAATTTCACCAGATGCACCTAAATCCTATTAATTGAGGTTTCATCTTGTATTTTGTGATAGATATCCTTCCTGGTACTACTAAACTAATATTTAAGGTCCTTTTCCTCTATGCCCAAGTCCTAATTTTGGTATCCTGTCTTCCAGTTTCATTAAGATTGTGGCAGTATCCTGGTTCATTTTCTCCCATTCTTTCCAGAACTGGAATCTTGCTCTATACTCAAGTTCCCATATCTTAGTCCCTGCTACTTTTCCAAGTTTTCCCTGAGGTTTAAGCTTCTAAATACTATACTATCAATCTACTGTGGTTGTCTCACCTCACCAGAAGACACCTATCCCCCAAACACTACTATTTGACCTCCTTTTATCTCCACATATTGCCTAGTATCACATTTCTCTACCTTCCCAGTATCCTCTCAGAGTTCATGCTGGTAGACATGTATATTTTTTGGCCACTTTAGCCATTGATTTCTAGCTTTCCTCATTCAGCCTATTCATTGTCCTTTGAATACTATTCTAAGATGCAGGACAATGTCACCCCTATTTCAATTCCTTGCTCTCTATGTTGTTATAGGTTCCAAAACATTTACTCAAAGTCTTTTTTTAATGAATCCCATTATGAATAGTGAATCCTATGAAGTAGTAACATTATTGTACTGTATATTTCTATTTAGGCCAGGATTGATTATCATAGTTGACATAATTATGACTTCAAATAGTGTGAATACTTGCCACCCCTTTATTTGCATTAATCAAAATTAGTTGTATTCCTTATGGATAAAAATTGTATTTTTGTTTTCTCATTTCTAGTACCAAAGCTAACATTTATATACCACATTAAAATTTTGAAAGTGATTTACATGTTATCTCATTTGAACTTTACAAAAACCTTATCTAAGAAAGGTGTAATCAAGGGGATGATTGATGCCAATTCCAATGATCTTGTGATGAAGAGAGCCATCTACACCCAGAGAGAGGAGTATAGGAACTGAGGGTGGATCATAACGTTCTCACTCTTTTTGTTGTTGTTCACTTGAATTTTGTTTTCTTACTCATTTTCTTTCCTTTTTGATCTGATTTTTCTTGTGCAGCAAGAGAATTGTATAAATATGTTTGCACATATTGGATTAACATATTTTAACATGTATAACATATATTGGATTGCTTGCCATCTAAGGGAAGGGATGGGGGGAAGGAGAGGAAAATCTGAAACACAAGGCTATGCAAGGATCAATGTTGAAAAATTATCCATGCATATGTTTTGAAAATAAAAAGCTTTAAAAAGAAAAAAAAGAAAAGTATAATTATTATCATCTCAATTTATAGATGAAGAACTGAAGTTGAAAAAGGTTAACAGACTTGTCTAGGATTATACAGATAGGAAGTGTCTGTGGCAGAATTTGAACTTTCTAAATTCAAGTTCAACACTTCACTGCTCCACCCAGCATAATGTCTAGACGTAATGTCTAGACTATAATAGAGTTTGTTGAATTTAAATTGTTTGTGAGCTATATCCATAACCATTTCACATATAGTATAGTGCTTTTTGTTTTGTTTTGAAACCATTTGGCTTTAAATAGAACAGGAGCTCAAATCTCAGCTCTTATCTCCATCTATGCAACCTGAGGCAATTTACCTATATTTTCTGAGCCTGCTGTTCCTCACCTGTAAAATGAGAGCATTGGATTAGATTATATCTAAATTCTCTTCTAGCTGACTCAAATTTTCTTCTAATAGGAATGCTATCAGTCTAGCAATATGATTCATTTTCATTATCTTGATCATGTATCATCTCCCTTAAAGTTCATTGAAACTATAACTACAATTCAAAAAATCATCTTCATCAATGTATCTCAGTTAGACCTGAACCACTGAAAACTTCTACCAAACCAGCTGGAAGGATATGGGAATGAAGAAACAGATCAGTCAGGCTCCCATTCCTCACTGTGTAGCTTCCAGACACTCATAATTCGTACAAATGTTTCAGAAGTTGATGCTATATCACCAACTGTGTTGTGCTCAGAATATTGCTTTCCCTTTATGGGATTTATTTCCCCATTTCTAGAATGAAGTGTTTGACAAGGTGACCTTTAAGGACATTTAGAGATGTCAATCTATGTTTTAGATATAATAATACAGGTAAGGAATTTGTGGGGCTATTTTATTTAATAGGAAGAGAAAAGGATAATTGTTTCTCTAACTCCATGCAATACTACTGAGTAATTTAGAAGTAAAATTAATAGGCAGATGTTAAATAGAGATATATTTAGGCTTAGTCACCTAAACAGAAGTTTCATAATAGTTAGAACTGTCCACAAATGGATTTGGATGGTAACAATTATCCCTCATCAAAAGTCTTCAAGTAATGACAACATGATCCCTTAACCTGATGGAATTCATGATTGAATAAAAGCTGAAGCAGCTGACCTCTGAGATACTTGCCTAGATTATTGCATCAGTCTCTTGATTGGTCTCCTTACCTCAAGTCTTTCCCATTCTGGACCTTGCTCCACACAAGTGTCAAAGTAATTTTCCTCTCTGCAAATCTGATCATGTGACTTCTCTATGCATCAACACCAGAGGCTTCCTATTGCTTTTGGCATAAAATGCAAATGCCTCTGCAAAGGTTATAAGACCCTTTCCAATCTGACCTTAATATATTCTTCTAACTTCATAGGATATTAGAGCCTTTCCTATACTCTGTGAAACAATCTGTACTTTATTCTGTTCTTCACTCATTCTGACAATTATCTTCCTCTCTGAGATGAGACCGGCTGTCCCACATGCCTAGAGTATACTACTTCCTTATCTCTGAGAGATTCTCTCTCTTCCTTTAAGATGCAACTCAAGCAGCATCTTTTCCATGAAATTTTTTTCTGATCTACACCAAAAGTGTCCTGCTACTAACTACCCTGTATTGAACTACTTTGCAGATATTTTATTTCCACTTATTATATATATATATATATTGAAAAATTTATATAAATTATGATTGTCTGAAAGCTGACATATATAATCTAGTCCAGGGTCTGCACATAATATGCACTTAATAAATACTTGATGATAAATTGATAAAATCTACCATTCTATTCTTGCAGTCCTTAAAATATACACTTATACAACATATAAGAATTCTGTCGAACTGATCATTGTAATAATGGACCAGGAACAGTAAATGAAGAACTTACTTTTTAGGATGTTTCCACAACTTGGAAAGGAGGAGGGATGAACAAAGGTAGTTCTCATAATGGTCCTAGCCTGAAAAAAAAAAAAGTTGATTCTTCAAATACAAAGTTAATCCAACAACAGCTTATCACTGACTCGGTGAATTGAAAAGTATATTGAAATCTTTGAAATGAAAGAGGAATACGACAGCTAAGAACATTCATTTTATGCCATGTTTGGTTTCAGGGCAAGAGCAGAGACAATGAATCACTGTAGAAAACCTCACATTATGAGATTACTGCTTGACTAAGAAAAGTCATCCCTAGAAACACAAAGCAGAAGAGATAGTTACAATCTCAAGGTCCAGCCTGAAGCTAACATTGACATTACATGCCCTTGATACCAGGTGCAATTAACCATAATTTCCTCTATACCATGAGTGAACCAAGGTAAAGCTATCAGAATCCCAAGCTTCATGCTCAAAAGGAGAAATAGAAGACTCAGAATAGAAATTCTCTTTTCAGTCTATTAAGGAGGCGGTTCAGCCCCTCAATATCAAATCTTTAATGAAGTCCATTTTTCCAAAAGAGGTAGCAAGGGAAGGGATGGAGAAGTGACACAAAGGAACTAATCAATAACTTCTATTTGCACATGCTCTTTATCAAGATGCCAAAGCACTTGTCTCTCCAGAAATAGTCAAGGATTGGGCTCAGCACTTAATGGGAAGTATTCCAAATAGACTTTGGCAACCAAAGTAGCCAGGACTGACCTTTAATAATGGATGTCCTCCCTGAGAGGGACTTTGTCACACTTTGAATCACCTTTCCTTTGATTTCGGGAACCTAGTTTCCCTTTTGTATCATTATTTAGCCCAAATTTATGTATCTATAGAACTAATTAATAGCTTAGGCAGGGCATGTTCCCAAAATCAAAAGCAAGTTCAGAATATAATGAGATAAGAGTAGATAAGAAAGGAAGAGATAAGAGATGATAAATGAGAGGGTATGATAATGAATGGAGAAAAGAGATGGGAGAAATAAATATATAAGAGATGTACCAGAATAGGAATTCTCCTCTCTCTTATATAGAAAATAGGCACCTTCTCTGGAGCTGCCTTGAAGAAGAAATTTCTAATTGGTCAGATGTGTGAATGATAATTCAAAGATTGGAAGCTTCTTGAAGAATCTGTGGAGGAGTCATCTACCATATATGACATTTAGCAGAATTTGATTATAATGTATTGATATCATTATTGTGAGACTGCATTGATTGTGACATTATATGACATTTACCTATTAACCACATTTGTTATATATAAGCAAAGGACATTTTAAAATGTATGTAAGTCACATGAACACAAAAATAACATTTTGTTTTTACATCAATCTTGATTCAACAAAAAGCTAAATGTGGGGGATTTCCAGGAGTGGAGCCAAGATGGCAGAGTAAAGCCAGGAAGCTGCTTGAGCTCTCCCAGTTTCCCTCAAAAACCACATGAAACCAAGGCTCTGAACAGAGTCTGATAGAATGACAGCACTCCAACTCAAGATGGAAAAATGTCAAGAAAGGTCATTCTCAGTGAGGTGAAATGGGTGTTCAGCCCAGCTCAGTCTCTGGGAAATATGGTGAGAGGGTCTTAACCACAGCAAATCAACATTGATTATCGATTTTATACTTTTGTTTATAAAATGTTATATGGATGGCTTTCTATCTTACCTATTTTCCCTTCAATTTTCAAAATTTTTTTTCCTATGGTTATTTTCAGTTGCTAATATCAGTTCTTTTGCTTTTTAAACTAATTAAGCTCAATTCACTAATTTGTTAGAATGCATGCTTTAATATAAAAATCTTACACCACTAAACATTTTTGAATATTTTTAATACTGCCACTTTCTCATATTTTAGTTTTATGATGTGTTCTTTTACTACTTAAAGAGATTCATGTCTCTTATTTTCTCTTTTTGGTAGTTTTATCTTGATTAAAAAGTTTTACTATATTTCCTTTAAAAGATGCTTAATATTTCTGAATTTTTAAAAATTTCTTTAAAATTTCTTTGTGTTTTAATGCATTATCTATTTTTACAGTTGTATGAAACTAAGATTATGCCTTTTCTTTAGTATTCCCATTCAAGAGATATCATGTTTTCAGATCTAACTTTTTAGCTATCTTTTCCCAGTCTATTTCATTTTTGTCTATCTTTTATGTTAAATTCATCTAGCTCTGAGTAAAATTAACATGCCCATAACGATTATTGTTATTTATATTTCTTTAAAATTTAGTCAATTTTTCCTTAATAAACTTATGTAATATGCCATTTGCTACATAGATATTTAATAATAGTATTATTTCATTGATTACAATGATTTTAAGTATAATGTTTTTCCAATCACACATCATGATAAATTTTATTTTTCTTTTGTCTGATAGTATATTTGAAATTTTTCTCACTTTTTGGAATCACCTAAAGCATAGCCAATTTTGTCATCACTTCTAACTTTCATTTTATATGTTTCTTTTTTGTAGGCATAGGCCTTTTAAGGACTAAATTGTCTGACAGATAAAACATTTGTTAAGCACTTACCATTTATCAGGTATCTACTAAGCACTATATCTAACATTCCTTTAATTTTATTTGATTGTTATGTCTATTCATATTTAGGGTTATTATTCTTTTGTGTAATCTTTTTATTTCTTTTTTGTGTCCATTTTTATGCTCTTTCTTTTTAAAGTCAGCACTTTTGGCTTACAAAAATTTATGCTATTCTATACTACAATTCTTTCACACATTCTCAACTTTACTCTTATTTATCTGCCCTATTCCATGGTCCTAAAATGTATTTAAATTATTAATTCATCTCACCATTTGTTTATTTAAATATCCTCTACTTTTTTGACCTGTTCTTTTCTTTAAGTAAGCATGTGGCCCCAAATCTACTCCTCCCAGCCTCTTAAGTTATAATATTTCATGGTATGTTTTTGCAATAAGTTTTTATTTGCTCATTTTTTTACTTATATCACATTATTCTAATCTATTCATAGGTTATATTCTTAAATATTACTATTTTGTAAATATCACTGTGTTGCTCACAAAGGGCAGTGTTTTTGGAATAACTAATTTAAACTAACTTTTCTATCTCACATATATTAGTACATTTGTAGATTTGTCATATCCTCTCTTCCCTATATGTGCTCAATTATTTATTTATTTATTGGTGCTTCCTTTCACTCCAGCAAATCTTGCATGATTAAAGGAACATCGACATGTACTGGAATTCAAAGTGAGTATTGAGCCATAAAGACTGACTGATACTGGCCCATCCCTTTATGATAATTCCTCATCACTACTATAATTAATATAATCTATACCTAGATATATGTCCTCTCCACCAGAGCCTTCATAGATGTTTGCTGCCCCTGGGACCTTACACATTCATTTTTGGAGACAAAATCAGTCTTGGGAAGAACAATTCTTGCTCAAAGAAGAAGTTCTATCTTTTGTTTTTGTTCAGTCATTTCAGCTTCATAACTCTTCATAACTTCATTGGTGTTTTCTTGGCAAAGATACTGAAACAGTTTGGCATTTCTTTCTCCAGCCCATTTCACAGATGAAATATCTAAGGTAAACAAAGTTAAGTGACTTGTCTAAATACTCATACTAGTAAGTGTCCAAGGTCATATTTGAACTCAGATCTTCCTGATTCTAGCTCTGACACTCTATCTACTGCATTACCTAGATAGCTTTGATCTTTTTAAATCTTTCTATTGATTTATCTGTCAGGTGGTAGGAATATATCAGGCTTTTATTCTAAAATTTGCTGTTATGTCATCTTTTTCTTAAATTCCTAGTAATTTACCTCTGGCTTAATTCCTTTTTCTTTTAAGTCACCTTTCTTCCATTCATTTGCTTTCTTTTATACAGATTCACAAGACTAGCTATTTTTAGCTTCCTTGTGTTGGAAGGCATACAAGACTTATTAATTCAGTTCCCAGAGAAAACAAATCCCCTTTTTCTTGGAAAATCCCTTCACTCTAGATGGATATGTTGCATCTTCTAGTGCATTTTCCAATCCTACATACAGAGACAGAAAGAGACAGAGAGACACAGAGAGAGAGAAAAAAATAGAGAGGAGAGAGAGAGAAAGAGAGAGAGAGAGAGAGAGAGAGAGAGAGAGAGAGAGAGAGAGAGAGAGAGAGATGAATTCCTTTTTTTCATATGGAGTAAGCAGAACCAATTTTTCCTACTTATCTCAGGATAGAAGAGAAAGATTTCAGATCTAATATTTTTTGTAAGGAATGAAAAAGCAGCCTCCATAGCTATACTATGAAATACAAGCCCTTAAGATTGGTTTTGTTGGTTTTACTTTGTGTCTAGGGGTATCTTGAGATCAGGAAGAGTGAGAGTTCTAAGTATATGTGTGATCATGTTATTTCATGAGGCTTTTATTCTTTGTCTTTCTAGCTTGTGGAATCTATCTTTCTACCTTCTCTTTTTTATTTTGTGGATTCAGCTTTAATTTGTATAGATCCGATATACACCTACTTTTTCTGAATCTGTTAGCGTGTAGAGCTGTTTTAAAATAGCCACTCTCCCTTTTGACAATCATGCAACATTTGACAGCAACCCATGCCAAAGTCGATTTTTAAAAGGCATATTTATCAAGAGTCTAAAGCAATTCTTTAGCTGTTGATATGGAATTGACTTGGAGATGGAAAAGGAAGGTGAAAGAATAAATAGACACAAGTAAACAGTGAGTTCCCTCAGGGATCTCAGCTGGGACTTACATATCACTTTTTTATGATCTTTGTGAGAGATGAACAATAAATTCTCTAAATCAAAATAAACCCTAAGGACTGGGGAGGGGGAAAGTATAATGCCAAGCCTATGGGGAAAATAGCAAACAGAACTCAGGAGATCTGAGCAAGATGATACCTCCAAGGGATAATAATATGGGCTTTATATATGTGTGTGTTTATGTATGTATGGGTATGTATATGTATGTATATAGACACATATATGAGTATTATTAGGCTGAAACTCATTCATCAGAGTTGAGAACCATTGTGTACTTATCCTCTACAATACACTAATATGTCACTGAAGCCAAAATGCCAGCAAAGTGTTATGTATCATGAAGACAATTTCCTACCTATGTAACTCCTGGACCTGGAATATAAAGATGAAGTTCTGGTTACAACACCTAAAGAAAGAATTTAAAATAATCAGGAGATATAATAGCTTCTATTTGAGGACAGAATGAAAAAAAAAATTGCGGACTCTAATTCAAGAGGATAGAGATTATGAAAAGCATGCTAAAGATTTCTGAGATTAGAAAATGCATCCATGAACCATCATTTATTCATAACATATTCAGTATCTATAAAACTATAAATTTAGAGTCTGAAGAAACTTCTATCTCCATTTAGTCAAATACCCTTATTTTACAGAAATAGAAGCTTAGGTACAATGAAGTTGCACAAAGTCACATGGTAATACATATTATAGGCAAGATGTCAACCCAGACCCAGAATCAGTCCTAGAACAAATAAGTCCCTTCTTAGATGGAGAAAGACATAAGCAAACAAAAGAAAGGGCTAATGCTTTCATTATCTCTAGACTTGATACACGTCAGACAACTAAATAAAGCAAATTCACCAATGAGTATTAAGCCTTAAATTTCACAGTGGAGCCTTATAATGAAGATTAAGAGAAGTCAGTAATATTGAAGTAACAGATACATCCCTGAATTCTTAAATTGTCATTAACAAAAAGTATCCTTTCACTTCCATGAAGCGAACTTATATAAATTCTGCTTCATTAGAATAGTCCATATGTTACATGGAGGATTCATACTGTTTATTCAGTAGTTTTCTTCAAATGGAAACCATAAAGGTAAAAGGATTCCTGGAGAAAACCTGATGGAAATTAAATATGTAATTCAAACACATTTTCAGTTACTCATGTGTATCAAAGCAGAATATTGTACTGCAAACAAAAGATTAGCCCAGTTGGTCTATGTTTTCATTGACAGGTCACATTAGGGGAAAAAGTAAGACCAGAAGGAATACCTTAAGCAATATGAAATGTGTACCAGTCATTTTTCCATTGCTGTTGTTAAGTGACAATCTCTCTTCTAACATTCTGGATAGACAAGGTTTTATTTTCCGTGTATTAACTCAGATATTGACATTTATATATTTGTACATATAATAATCCTTAACACTCCCTCCTCTCTGTCTGTTTCTCTCTGTGTTTCTTTCTGTCTCTCTCTCTGTTTCTGTCTGTCTCTGTCACACACACACACACACACACACACACACTCACTCTTTCAGTTTGTGACTTCAGGATTAACTGGAGATTAAATTGTGAAAATACTCTTTTTTTTTGGGGGGGGGGGTGCTAACTAGGTGGTGCAGTGGATAGAGCACCAGCCTTGAAGTCAGGAGGATCTGAGTTCCAATCTGTCCTCAGACACTTAACACTTCCTAGCTATGTGACCCTGGAGAAGACACTTAACTCCAATTGCCTCAGTAAAAAAAAAAAAAAAACCAAAAAATAAAAAAACACACTTTTTTTAGGGAAAAAGCTATGTTGTGAACCACACTCAGTTCCTATAGTGCTCTCTCTGGGTGTAGATGGCTCTCATTATCACAAGATCATTGGAACTGATCTGAATCATCCCATTGTTGAAGGGAACCACATCCATCAGAATTGATCATCATATAATATTGATGTTGCCATGTACAATGATCTCCTGGTTCTGCTCATTTCATCTAGCATAAGTTCATATAAGTCTCTCCATGTCTCTCTGAAATTATCCTCCTGATCATTTCTTACAGAACAATAATATTCCATAACATTCATATACCATGACTTATACAGATATCCTCCAATGATGGGCATCCACTCAGTTTCCAGTTTCTAGCCAAGAAGGGTTGCCACGAACAGTTTTGCACATATGGGTCCCTTTCCCTTCTTTATGATATCTTTGGGACACAGACTCAGTAGAAACACTGCTGGGTCAAAGGGTATACACAGTTTAATAACTTTTTTGAACAGAGTTCCATATTGCTCCCCAGAATGCTTGGATCCATTCACAGTTCCAAAAACAATATATCAGTGTCCCAGTTTTCCCACATCCCCTCCAACATTCATCATTATCTTTTCCTGTCATCTCAGCCAATCTGACAGGTGCGTAGTGGTATCTCAGAGTTGTCTTAATTTGCATTTCTTCGATCAATAGGGATTTAAAACACCTTTTCATTTAATAGAGACGGTTTCGATTTCTTCATCTGAAAATTGTCTGTTCATATTCTTTGACCATTTATCAATTGGAGAATGGCTTGAATTCTTATAAATTTGAGTCAATTCTCTATATATTTTAGAAATGAGGCCTTTATCAGAACCCTTGAATGTAAAAATGGTTTTCCAGTTTATTGTTTCCCTTTTAATCTTGTTTACATTGGCCTTATTTGTACAAAAAATTTTAACCTAATATAATCAAAATTATTTTTGTATTCAATAATGTATTCTAGTTCTTCTTTGGCCACAAATTCCTGCCTTCTTCGCAGATTTGAGAGGCAAACTATCCTATGTTCCTCTAATTTGCTTAAAATGTCACTCTTTATGTCCAAATCATGAATCCATTTTGACCTTATCTTTGTACAGAGTGTTAGATGTATAGGGTGTCAGTGCTTAGTTTCTGCCATACTAAGTTTCCAATTTTCCTAGCAGTTTTTGTTAAATAGTGAATTCTTATCCCAAAAGTGGGGTCTTTGGGTTTTGCAAATACTAGATTGCTATAATCATTGACTATTTTGTCCTGTGAACCTAACTTATTCCACTGATTGTTCTATTTCTTAGCCAGAACCAAATGGTTTTGATGATAGCTGGCTTGTAATCTAATTTTAGATCTGGTAAAGCTAAGGCACCTTCAATGGCATTTTTTTTCATTGATTTCCTTCAAAATCTTGACCTTTTGTTCTATTATTTTTTTCTAGATCTGTAAAATAATTTCTTGGGAGTTTGATGGGTATGGCACTAAATAAGCGGATTAATTTAGGTAGCATTGTCATGTTTAATATATTCACTTGGCCCACCCATGAGCACTTGATATTTTTCCAGTTGATTAATTCTGATTTTGTGTGGAAAGTATTTTGTAGTTGTGTTCATATAGTTCCTGACTTTGCCTTGGCAGATAGACTCCCAAATATTTTATGTTATTGACAGTTATTTTAAGTGGGAATTTTTCTTTGTATCTCTTGCTGCTAGACTTGTTGGTAATATATAAAAATGTGATAATTTATGTGGATTTATTTTGTATCCTGCAACTTTGCTACAATTGTGAATTCTAGTAGTTTTTTAGTTGATATTCGAGGTTCTCTAATCATAACATCATTATCATCTGTAAAAAATTATAATTTGATTTCCTCATTACCTAATCTAATTCCTTTAATCTCTTTTTCTTTTCTTATTGCCAAAGATAACATTTTTAATATAATATTGAACAGTAATGGTAATAGTGGGCAATCTAGTTTCACCTTATTAGGTCTTATTAGGAATAATTCTAGTTTGTCCCCATTACATATGATGATTACCAATAGTTTTAGATAAATGTGACTGATCATTTTGAGAAAACTCCATTTATTTCTATACTCTCTACTGTTTTTAATAGGAATGAGGGTTGGATTTTATCAAATGCTTTTTTCTGCATCTATTGAAATAATCATATGATTTTTTGTTAGTTGGGCTATTGATATAATCAATTATATTAATGGTTTTCCCAATATGAACCAGCCCTGCATCCCTGATATAATTTTACTTGATCATAGTGTATTATCCTGGGGAATAACTTTCTGTAATCTCTTTGCTAATATTTTTAAGATTTTTGCATCAATATTCATTAAGGAAATTGGTCTGCAATTTTCTTTCTCCATTTTGATCCTTCCTAGTTTAGGTATGAATACCATATCTGTTTCATAAAAGGAATTTGGTAGGACTCCTTTTTCCCCTGTTTTTCCAAATAGTTTGCATAGTATTGGAATTAATTGTTCCTTAAATGTTTGGTAGAATTCACATGTAAATCCATCTAGTCCTGGGGATTTTTTCTTAGGAAGTTGATTAATAGCTTGTTCTATTTCTTTTTCTAAAATGGGACTATTTAAATAATTTATTTGCTCTTCTGTTAACCTGAGCAATCTATATTTTTGTAGGTATTTCTCCATTTCACTTACATTATCAAATTTATTGACATATATCTGGGCAAAATAACTCCTAATTATTGCTCTAATTTCCTCTTCATTGGTGAAAAGTTTTCCCTTTTAATTTTTGAGACTAACAATTTGGTTTTCTTCTTTCCTTTTTCTAATCAAATTAACTAAAGAGTTATCTATTTTGTTGGTTTTTTCATAAAACCAACTCTCAGTTTTATTTATTAAATAAATAGTTTTCTTATTTTCAAGTTTATTAATCTCCCCTTTTATTTTCAGAATTTCAAATTTGGCATTTACTTGGGAGGGTTTAACTTTTTAAAGCTTTTTCTAGCTTTTTTAGTTTCAAGCCCATTTCATTGATCTTCTCTTTCTCTATTTTATGCAAGTAAGCATCTAGAGATATAAAATTTCCCCTAATTACCATATTGATAATTGGCTGTATCAAACAAATTTTGGTATGTTGTCTCATTATATCAGTCTCTTGGATGAAATTATTGATTGTATCTATGATTTGCTGTTTCACCCATTCATTCTTTAGAATTAGATTATTTAGTTTCCAATTAATTATTGTTATATTTTCCCTGGCCTTTTATTACATGTAATTTTTATTGCATCATGATCTGAAAACATGTATTTACTATTTCTACATTTGAATTTGAAGTCTTTTTGCTCTAATATATGGTCAATTGTTGTATAGGTTCCATGAGCTAACAAGAAAAAAGTGTATTCCTTTCAGTCTACATTCAAATTTGTCCAAGGATCTATCATACCTAACTTTCCTAAAATTCTATTTACTCCTTAACTTTTCTTATTTATTTTGTGGTTCAATTTATCTAGTTCTGAGACAGCAGGGTTGAGATCCCCCACTAGTATAGTTTTTCTATCTATTTCTTCTTCCAACTCTCTTAACATCTCCTCTAGGAATTTGGATGCTATATCACTTGGTGCACTTAGTTTTGTATTGATTTTTTTTTTAGTTTTGTTTTGCATTTGGTATTTGTAGGTTTAGTATTGATATTACTTCATTGTCTATGGTGTCCTTTGGCAAGATATAGTTTCCTTCCTAATCTCTTTTAATCAGATCTAGTTTTGGTTTTGCTTGATCCCTTGATGTGAGATCAGGATGACTACTCATGCTTTTTTTTTTTTTTTACTTCACCTAAAACATAATAGATTCTGTGCCAGGCTTTTACCTTTACTCCAAATGTAGAACTCTGCTTTAAATATATTTTTTGTAAACAACATATTGTAGGATTCTGACTTTTAATCCAGTCTGCTATCAACTTCCCTTGTATGGGAAAGTTTTTCACATTCACATTCACAGTAAAAAATGACTAATTTTGTATTACCCACCATCTCATTTACCCCAAGTTATCCGTTTCTCTTTCCTTTCCCTCTTTCCTTATTCTTCAGTATTTTACTTCTGACCACCACCTCCCTCAAACAGTGCTCCTCCTTTACATCTCCTCTCCTTTTCTTATGCCTTTCCTCTACTACTTCTGTTTTCCCTTC
Organism: Sarcophilus harrisii; assembly: GCF_902635505.1. Lineage (NCBI taxonomy): Eukaryota > Metazoa > Chordata > Mammalia > Dasyuromorphia > Dasyuridae > Sarcophilus > Sarcophilus harrisii. The sequence continues at coordinate 220,878,586 of NC_045429.1, forward strand.
TATTAGCCTCCCTCTTTCCTTTCCTCTTTCCCCTCCCACTCCCCTATAAGGTGAGATAAGTTTCTCTGTGAAATCAAATATGCCTAATAGTCTTTCTTTGAACCAAATCTGACTAGAGTAATATTCACACAATTTACACTTGCTAAAAAAAAAAAAAGATTATTATATAGAGAACTCATACAGAGCACTCACAAGATAGTAAAAAAAAAAAAATACAAGGACAATCTCAACATTTCTCTTAAGAACTTTTTAGGGAAATGATAAACCACTCCAATATCTTTGCAAAAAAACCCACAAGAAGTCATGAAGAGTCAGACATAACTGAAACAACTGAACAACAATATAGTCCACCCTATTTATGCCTGCCATTTATCTCTCCACTCACTCTACATGATTACCTTTATTTCCTGAGAAACATTGGCATTCTATGACTTAAAAGTCAAATTTTCCTTAAGAAACAAAGCCTAAGTTTTCAGTAGGCTTTGCTTTTTGCCCTAAAATTTCAGAAACAGTGTAAAACAGCCTGAACCTCACCCACGCACTTACATCTTAATTGTGTTTGGTTTTACTTGTTTTTCTTAATATTTCTGTTCCCATCAGGGAGTACTCAGGTATTCCTTTTGAATCACATTTAACACCAATTAATTCCCATGGTAAGAAACCCAGAACTGTGAATTTTGCTAAAAAAAAAAAATGGATCTCAAATGTCACAAAGACTAAGCTTATAACCCATTGCCAGGATAGTAAGTTTTGTCATTTTTTATTTAAACTACTATTATTATCTGTGTCCAAAAACAGACTTAAAGTTTCATAAATGAAGTTGCATATAAACTTGAATAGTGGATATTAGTACATTAAATAGATATGATGTCCTAAGAGTTTCCTTCAAAGATTAAAAAAAAAAAACAAAAAAAACAGGATTTTTCACCTGTAAGAAGTTATAAGCCAACAAAACTGCTCATTAAGGACATTCCAGGAAAACTATATAGCTTAATTTGAACTTTAGAACTTTTATCCCCAAAATTAAAAACTGAAGAAAGAAAACAAGGTGATGTGAATTATGTTTTACCCATGAAATTAGGGCCTCTTTCCATGTCCAGTCTTTTTGTTAAGTACCTTGTCATTAGTGTCATAAAGAAAACACTGGAATTAGAATGAGTTTTAGCATTGCCTCTACCTATCACGTGCCATATGACTAGGGGTAAATCTCTTAATTTCCCTAATCCCTAATTTTTCCTCTAGAAAAGATAAAAATATTTTTTGTGTAATCTTCTTCAGTGAACTATTGTTTGCAAAGTTCTTTGAAAACTATAAACTTCCATATAAATTAGAATTTAATCAACCTTACTTCATAGTCTGGTCAGATAACAAAAGCAAAACTTATTAGATGGATGGCCTTTATATTGTATGGGTAGCCACATATTCTTAAAACACATAGATGAACATCTTCAGAATGTTGAATGGTAATCCTTTTGGCAGATATGGGGGGAGGATACAGATACAAATAAGACTTAAACAGGACAATAAAGCATGGAAAAATTATAATCTGCAACATTAGGGGATCTAAATGACACAAAAAGATATAAGGAAGTTGAACTTAACTGGGAAAATAACACAGTTTAGTCAGAAGTTGATGGACAAAAATTAGAAAAAATAAATCAATAAGAAATGATTAAGTCATATTCTTAGTCACTTGTACTTGACTTGTTTATCTAGTAATAACATGGAAACCAAGAGCAAGCCTAATCAAGAATACAAAGTACTTTGTAAAATATGCAGGAAAATGGGAGAAATGATGAGCTAATTATCCTACAAAACAATGAAAAGCAGTGGAGGGAAATTACAGTAATAGGAAATCATATGTGAGCCACATAAGTGTGATTGACCTCAAAACATTTATTGATGAACTTGAGATTAACAAATGGAAAAAGGAACAGATTTGTAATTGTTTATAAAAATGATATAATCTTCTGATTGCTAACAATGGAGACACTATATTTTAACTTTAATATTCTATATTTAACATGAGGAAAAGGGAGCACCAAAATCTATGAAGTTGGGAATAACATTTGGACCAACTAAGCAAACAAAGAAGTCTGTACTGAAGGAAATGCAGTTTTCAGTTTTGAGGGGCTGACTTACAAGATATTTACAAGAAGAGATAAAATTATTATCAAAATCTTTGATTTTGATACAAAAAAGGTCATAGAAGGACTTGGAGAGTTAGTAACCCATTTAGCTACTTTATTGTCTCTTTAAAAATCTTTTTTACAGACATATTGAGGGCAAGCTTGATGAAAATTTGAAGAAACAGCTAAGCTACAGCAATTGGTTTTCCAGAGCAGGTCAGTTTCATAATCACACACGTGAAAGAGCAAGCAGAAAACCATATTTTGTTCTGCTTATTTTTTTGTTCATGAGAGAAAAAAGCCTCAACAGAAGAAAATTTGGCCATACTGTACTTTAATGAAGTGTATGCCATGCATATATTAGAGCAAAATCTTAAACACATGTAGAAAATAAAGTTCTTGGGGCAAGAACTGTTTCTCATTTGTCTTTATTATTCATAATAAGTGTTTAATAAATTGTTATTGGGCTAAATTAGGTTGGGTTACATCATATTCTTTGATAAATTCAATCACAGAGTTAAAGATTCTTTGTCTACATCAAGAAAAATACAAAGCAAATACATGTGATCATACCAGTGGTTATCGTTATACTGAGGGAGGTCTGGCATGGAATCTAAATAGAATAGATATTCTATTGGTAGAAAAGTCTCCCAACTTTTTCTGTTTTCTCTTGCCATTATGCTACTTGTATCAACCCCAAGAATACTTAAGGACTTCCACAATGACATCCACGACCATTCAAAAGACAATAGTCTAAATCCACACAAAAATATCCAAATGTATTTTAAAATCCCCGTATCCCAGAAGATAAAGTATGCTGTAGATGGATATGTCATCCATTAAACTAGTCACTCTGTACATTTATCCAGGGTAGAGATTACAGGTGGACAGCAAGCACATTTTTGAAGTTGAAGTCACAAAAAATGTGTTTGTTGAAATGGAATGAGCTGGCTCCAAAAGTGAAGAGGAGGAAAAGAGTAGGCTGGATAGCATTTGGGAAATTTTGCAATGATTTAACAAAAAGAAAAATACTCCCTGACATAAAAACCCATCTTTTAACCATCAAATATCATTATTCTCCAAGAGATTCTGTATGACTTTTAATTATATAATGAAAAAAAAGAAGAATCAAAATTATAGGTAACCCAAAGGACAATGGAGAAATGCTCAGTGGGTGTGAATAGAGGCTGAAGCATATTGAAAATATTGGTTTGTGTGTGGGAAGTTTAGAAAAAGATATCACCCAGTAAATGTATAAGCTGATTGATTGGTTGATCATGCATTAAATATAAAAGATAATAGATGGAGAACCTGAGTGGATGACCCATACCTATACAAAATGTAAAAAATGAAAAAAAAGCAACTCTCTAAAGAAAGACATCCAACTGTCTCCATTGCATTATAAGAAGATATAGATGAAAATCATAAACCATGAGTGCATAGCAAGCTACCTTCGGTTTTCCTGATCCATATCTTGCCACTGAACCCAGATGGCTCTGGAGGGGAAAGTGAGACTGGTGATCTTGCACAGACCTCTCTTACCTCCATGATGTCATTGTCCTCTTTGAGAATGAAGGATAAAAAATCTGTTAGTAAGTATAGTAGCTGACCTACTAGAGATCCAACTTAGACCTAGCAAAGTCAACAATTCATCTTCTTGCTTGCTTGCTTGCTTACTTGTTTCCTTGCTTTCTTTCTTCTTTCCCTTTCCTTCTCTCTGTCAACAGAGAGTATCATACTTTTGCCAGCTGATACTATGCCACAAAGCTAATACTTTGTGAATTTTGAAATGTAAATTTTCAAACCTCCTAAAATATTTTGGAATTTATAGGCTAGATTTCTTTCTTAAATATTGTGCCTTACAGCCATATTACTCTAGTTTTCATTGATTGACAATAATTTATACCAGACCAAGCTCTACTTGGTCATTATTTGGACTTGACTGACTCAGAGAGATTGTAAATAGCAATTGTTTCTGTTTTGGCCAGAAACCCTAAGTATCTAAGAATCAAATATTTTTACTAGTTAAAAGAGGCCATTTTGGGGGGACAGAGCCAAGATAGTAGAGTAAAAAATAGGGACTTGTCTGAGTTCTCCCAAACCCTTTCAAATACCTTTAAATAATGACTTTAAACAAATTCTAGATTGGTAGAATCCACAAAAGATGATGTGAAGCAATTTTTCATCCCAAGACAAATTAGAACAACAGGAAAAAGCTGTCATACTTGGATGAGAGTAGAGCACAGTCCAACACAGACTGTGCCAACACAGCCCTGGGAGCCACTGAATCAGCAGCAACAGTGGCTGCTTATGGACCTCTCAGTTCACAGATAGTAAGGAGGGGTCAAACAACTAGACAGAAAAAGAGGCAGGACTCTATTACTCTGCCCACACTCAGAATCAGATCCAAGTCTTCTGTGGTAAATGAAGGATTAGGAAGAGAACAAGAAAATAAGAGCTTGGAACCACAATAGAGTAGGACCCTCTTCACAGTTTCAGGCAGAAAAGAGTGCTTGTGATCATTTACAGACCAAATCACAGTCCAGGAGAATAATAAAAACTTCTCATTAGGTAATACTTATATAAGAACTGAAAATTTATAGGTCCCTAGAAGTATCTTTGAAAACAGCTGCAAAAAACCTCTGAAGCTTGGAACAGTTTGTAATGTCCTAGAGAAATAATTCTTTAACAATTAGAATTAAGCAAATGCAAGCTAACTACAAAATTCAAAAATACAAGACAATATGAAATATCGCATTAGAAAAACAACTGACCTAGAAAATAATCCAGGAGACATGATTTAAAAGTCACTGGACTTCATGAAAGCCATGGCCAAAAAGGGGGTCTGGACATTATCTTTCAAGAAATGATCAAGGAAAATGATCCTAATATTCTAAAATCAGCAATAAATTAGAAATTCAAATAATTCCCTTATTATCCCTGAAAGAGATGAAAACCCTCAGGAACATTATAGCAAGATTCCAGACCTCCCATGTCAAAGAGCAAATATTATAAGCAGTCAGAAAGAAACAATTGTGAAGCTATAATCAGAATAACACAAGATTTAGGAACTTCTACATTAAAGGACCAGAGAGCTTGGAATATGACATTCCAGAAGGCAAAAGAGATCAAATTATCAAGAATTATCTCTCCAGCAAAACTGAGTGTAATCCTTTCAGGGGGGAAATGGAAATTTAATGAAATTGAGGACTTTCAAGCATCCCTAATGCAAAGACAAGAGCTGAATGGAAAATTTGAAGTCCAAATACAGACCAAAGAGAAGCATTAAAAGTAAACAAGAAAGGAAAATCATAAAGGATTAAATAAGGTTAAATTGGTGACATTCTTACATGGGAAAATGATAGTTGTAACTTATAATTAGAGTAGTTAGTATATATGTGAGTTGCATTTGAAGGGATAATATCTAAAAGATAAAACTGATGAATGAGAGAGGTTCTTTACTACCATAAAAAAAAAAAGAGAGAATGGGATAAATTATATAAAAGAGACAGTGAAAATCATTTACTGTGAATGTGGAAAATGTAGGGTAATGGAGAGTGAGAGATTACTTTCATCAGAATTGACTCAATTAGATATAGAAATCTATCTTACCCTATAAGAAAGTAGAAAGTGAAAGAGACAAGGGAAGAAGGGAGAGTGATAGAAGGGAAAGCAGTCTAGGGGAGAGGATTGTCAGAAGCAAAATGCTTTTGAGGAGAAACAGGTTGAAAGGAGAAATAGAATAGAATAAATTGGATTGGGGGAGATAGGATGAAGGAATATACAGTTAGAAAAAATAATTGTGAGAAAAATGTTGAAGCAAATTTTTCTGATAAAGTATTTCTCAAACCTACAGAGAACTGAGTCAAATTTATAAAAATAAGAGCCATTCTCCAAATTGATAAAGGGTCAAAAGATAAGAGCAGTTTTCACATGAAATAATCAAAGTTATCTATAGACATATGAAAGAATGTTCTAACTTAAAAACAAGTCTGAAGTATCATTTCATACCTATGAGATTGACTAACAGGACAAAAAAGGAAAATAACAAATGGTGGAGGGGATATAGAAGGAAATGAGACATTAATGCATTGATGGTGGAGTTGTGAACTAATCCAACCAATCTGTAAAGCACTTTGGAATTATACCCAAAGGATTATAAAACTCTGAATACCATATGACCTAGCAATACAATTAGTAGGCCTCCATTCCAGAAAGAGATTAAAAAACAAAGAAAAAGAACATATATAATGAAAAATATTTCTAGCAACTTTTTTGGGGGGGAAGTTGGAAATTGAGGGGATGCCCATCAATTGGGGAATGGCTGAAGAAATTTTTTATATATGGTTATAATGGAATACTTTTGTACTATAAGAAATGATAAGCAGATTAAAGCCAGGAAAAACTTATATATGCTGATGCAAAGTAACATGAACTGTGTACAAAGTTACAGCTATATTGTAAAATGATCAACTGTGAACAACTCTGCTATTCTCAGCAATACAATGATCTAAGACAGCTTTGAAGGATTTATAATTTTAAAATGTTATCTAGGTCCAGAGAAAGAACTGATGGTTTATTGAATCTAGACTGAAGTATACTTTTTTTTTAAATATACTTTTTTAACTTTTTTTCTTGTGTTTTTTTTTTTTATTTTGGTCTATGTTTTCTTATACAACATTACTATAGGAAATATTTCACATGACTACTTATACAATCTATATCAAATAGCTTGCCTTCTCAATGTGAGGAAGAGAGAGGAAGGAAGAGAATTTGGAACAAAAAGTTTTTTAAATGAATGTTTAAAATTATTTTACATGTAACTGGGGAAAAATAAAATGCTAAACATATTTTAAACAAATCATTCGCTGTCTCATTTCTTACTTAGTTTTAATTCCTAAATGAATGTTGTTTCAGTCAAACTGAGGCCTGCCTATTAAAGATCTTAGTTTTAAAATGCCAAAGTTTCCCAATGAATCCAGTATCATTAACAATCTTTTGCACAGTCCTCCCTCACTACTTCACTGCATGTTATGGCATCCCCTCTTTGAAATCATGGTACTCTTCAAGAATGAATGGCAAACACCAATCAATTAGCAAATATTAACAGAATGGGATTTGTATTTCCTACATTAATGATATCATAAACCCATTAAAATACTAAAGTATCAGCACCATGGTTATTATTATTATTTTCTTTAATTTTTTTCTAGAGTTCACATATCACCAATCTTATGAATGGGCTGAATTCTGTCACCATCAGCAAAATAAGATGAAGGTGGTATGAGATTATTGAAGAAAAACCATTCACAGATAGTCAAGAGTTAATTATGATTTCTAAATAATAACCTGTATTTTTCACCTGAAATTTTCTATAACCTTTTCCATTTTCCCATCTTTAAAAAGTCAACATTTTTTTAAATAGTGGTCTGAGAGATCACATGTGTATACTGTATATCGAACATAAATATTGCATGTTAACCCCCTCATTCAATTCAAATCAATAAATATTTATTTAAATGTCTGCTATGTGCCAATCATATGATATGCTCTGGGGATAAAAATAAGAAAAAGAAAAATAATTTCTGCCCTTAAGAAGCTTACAATCTCATGGAGGAAGATAACACATGAAAGAAAGTCAAAACAGGTTGGGGATGAGAGGGAAAGAGGAGACATGAGACATTAACTAGTGTCATAAAGAAGAAACCTAACAGGGCCATTGATAGAAAATGGATTAACTGGAAAGTTCTGATCCTCTCTAAAAGAAGGCTGAGAGAGGGAAGTTTCTTCTACTCTATCCCCAATTAGAGGGCAGAAGAAACTGAGCAAGCTGAAAATGTGTTAATATTAAAAATTTGAGTAACTAGGTGGCAAAGTGCATAGAGAACTGAGCCTGGAGCCAGCAAAACTCATATTCCTGAGTGCAAATTTTATCTCAGACAATTATTACTTGTGTTACTCTGGTCAAGACCCTGTTTGTCTCCATTTCCTCATCTGTAAAATGAGATGGACAAGGACATGGCAAATCACTCCGATAACCCTGCCATGAAAACTCCAAATGGGGTCACAAAGAATAGTTTGACAAGACTGAAAAAAATGACTCAACAGCAACAATTAAAAACTTGATCAGTCTATATTATGATAAGATTTCATCACCATGGTTAAACTGATGATCAGCTTATTCTAGGAGAGATATGATGGAATGGAAAAATTTTCCTGATTCACACAAGAGTTTAGTTAGTTGATTTAATTAGATAGACAGAATAACAGATAAATATACATACATACACACACACACACACACACACACATATATATTTGTGCTCTGAGTTTCCCCTATTTAGTTGAACTAAGTAATAATAATGATAGACAGTCTATCATAAAATATATAGAATTTTATAGTTTACTTACAAGTGTGTGCTGGAGTCAGCTCTAAGTGGCTTGTAAGAGCTGACTGTGACATTTTGGATGTGAGCACTTCAGATCCTTCAGAACTTCAGAAACTAAGGCTACAATTCAAGACATGATTTATTGTTTGCTGATGGTCTAGACTTAAATGCCAATAAAGCAGATTACATGTAAATTGTGTGAATACATTTTTTCTAAGAACCCACTTGTTGAATATTTATCAATATAACATCTGTTTTCTTGCTGCTATTTTTCTATTAACTTATTTTCTTCCCATAATTAGGACTCTACAGTGGTAATCAAGAATACTAAAGGGTTGGTGTGAAATTGAATTCATTTGTAAGATTGAGTCAGTTCCCTTTTTTTAATCCTAAGAAATGAATGTCAGATCAGCCAATATGTAAGAATGATAATGGCCTAAGGAGCCTACACTCCAGGGCACTGAATTAAACTGATAAATGCTATCATTGCCCTCCTCCTATAGTGGGAGTTCATGATGACGTCAACAATGGGAAAACAGAAGCTGCTGTGTGACAGTGTCAATTAAAATGCCTTTTGTGAAGATGAAGGCAAAACTGACTTTGTTCCCCATAGAGCATACTGTATTGTTTAGGACAACGACCGCTAACCCAAAATAATTCAAATAGACTTTTCTCAGAGCCAGAGCAAAAAGCAGTTTATCCATTTTCTGCAGAAATAGAGCGTCGCCTTCACCAGAATATTCTAGTGAAATGAGGCAAAGGACAGACAACAGAAAATGGTTTTATACCGTTAAATATATTAAACATACATTTAATACATTAAAACAATTTTCTAACCTCATCTTGGGCCCCAGCTGTCCCTGACTTATCAAGGCTCACAGTCTATTAGGGGAATCCATTCATCCTCAGGGTACAAGAACAGAGGAAATATAGAGTACAAAAAGCTTTGTGAGAGATTAAGCAAGGGTACAAGCAGGGGGTGGTTTCCTGGAACTGTAACCCCAAACTATGACAGGGGTCAATTCTCTGAAAAGGCCTCACATTGATCCCATACAATAGGACAAAAAGATGCTTTCCATATTTCAGAGCTGTCAGCTTGGTCATTCAGGAGATTTCTGATGAAATAAGTCTTTCAACAAGTTCATGTTCTATTCCCTCACAAAATCCCCTTCTACTTAGTAGGAGTAACATATGCTTTTTAAAGACCTTGCTTGAATCTTTGGAAGCAGAATTCAGACCATAAAAACAGCAACCTTGATATAGTACTGTCTAAAACAACTTAGACTGCTACTAGAAAAGATAAGAGAGCAGGAAATAGCTGTTTCTCTGAGCTTATAGGTTCCTAGAACACAAACAGAACCTGATACCGACCATAAGCCCTAGCATATGAGAAATCTATAGTCACAAAACTAGAACTAGAGGAAGATAAGGAGGAGGAGGAGGAAGAAGAGGAGGAGGAAGAGGAGGAAAAGGAAGAGGAAGAGGAAGAGGAGGAGGAGGGAGGTTGATTTCAAAAAAATAATGTTGGTTTTAAAATGTATGAGCCAATTTTTAAAATTTCTTTTTTCTTTCTTTTTTTCCCTAGGAAAATACAGAAAATACAGTCTAATACAGAAAGGTGCTTTGCAAGTATATACATATTTGAAATGGGTTCTGTTTTTCTTCTGTTCTCAATGGATAGAGAACGGAAAATGGGAAGGGAGGGAACTTGGAAACAAAAATAAAAGAAAATGAATATTAAAATAAATAAAAAATATGAACTTCTCCTGATCAAAAAGATTCATTTTTTTATGCTTATCACTTCTATGACTTTTCTTAGAGTACATAGAAACTTCCTTAGTCTCCCTTTAATATTGGATACCATGATCAAGCTGGTCTTCATAATTTTTTTTTTTACTTTTTTTAACTTTTAAAGCTCCTTGCTACTTGTGAGGTATCATGATTGGAGCCCACAGCTGGGAAGACTTTCGAAGAAAGGGGGGGAATATTCCTTACATAACCAATTGTTCATGGGAATACTTTTTGTTGAAGCAAAGAGTTACAAAATCAATTGGGATACAGTTGAATAAATAATATAATATTAATAAAATGGTATATTGCACTGGAAGGAATGATAAATATTAATAATTTGGAAAAATGCAATATTTTATATGAATTAGCACAGAATGAAGTAAGCAAAAACCATGAAAGCTACTACACAATGACTATAATAATATAATAAATTAAACTAAATACTACACAATTATAACGCTCTAGCTTGTTCTGAAAAGTTGGTGGACTATGAGCTTGGAATGCTGTAAATTCTTTTTGCTGATCTTGATGGGAAAACTTAATTATAAAGGATAGCTCAATAGCAGAAGAGCAGAGATGATATATTCAAATGTATGTTATGAAAATCAAGGTGCAGAAATAAAATATCTATTGTCATTTTGTTTAATAACACAGAATTTTGAATCTGAAGATCTGCATTTATGTGTTGCTTCTGCTTCCCGATTGAACTTTATTTCAATTCAATTGGATAATTTAACACAGTGGATGGCACACCTTGCATAGGAAATAAAAGAAAACACACAAACACACAATAATAATTATGAGGAGTAGAATTCATTAGAAAAAGATAGAGGTAGCAATCATTGATCTCAGATAAAGTTAAAGATCTCAGATAAAGTTAAAATAGATTTAATCAAAAGAGAAAATAAGGAAATTATACTATATATTACTCATATTAATCAATATTTTTCTAGACTATTTAAAATAATTAGATAGCATAAGATTGTAATACTGATGTGGTTTAGGAAATGATAATTTGTTGGATGTAAAAACAGGCTTTCCTGAAATAGAAATTTATTGGCCCACATTTTGAATCTCCTCTTACATTCCACTATACACATAATAATCTTTTTTTATCTTTTTCTGTTTTTTTTTCTTTTTTCTATTTTGAATTTAAATTTTAAATAAATAAATAATTTTTTTTAAAAAAATGTTTGCTTGAAATCAGAGAACTTGTATTCAAATTCAGGCCCTCGCAACTTTCTAGTCATCTGTATAATTTTGAACACTTCATTTCACCTATACAGACCTTAATTCATTCATCTTCAATATGAAAAGATTGGATTAGAGCATACTTCTTAATTTTTTTTTTTTGGTAGCCTGGTAAAACCTGTGTCACTACTCAGAATAATGCTTAAATGTAATAAATATGTGGAAATACAAAGGCAACTAATTGGATTGTCAATTGTATAATAGATGAATAGAATAGATGCCAAGTTAGGTAATGTAAAGATCCATTCCAATTTTACACATTGTATTTCAGACAAATTGGATTACGTATTGATCTTTACCGATTAAATTTTTATCTCCTATTATGATACATTTACACAATCTGTCCTCCACACTTGGAATACCCTCTTCTCCATTTCTAATCCCTAATAATAAGCTCAAGTTCCGCTTCCTACAGGAGGCCTTTCTGGATCTCTGTCTCCCCAGTTATTAATGTTTCCCAACTTCTTTGTATATACTTTGTAGTTATTAACTTATTTACACATTTTCCCCTGATGAAATACAAATTTCTTGATGGTAAGTCTGATTTATGTATTTGTTTCTCTAGTAATCAATACATACTTCATAGCTGTTACTTAATAGATGGTTTTTGACTGACTGATATCATTCTGGTTTCAGCATCTCTGTCACCACCACAAAGAGATGGCTAATCCCCCTCCCCACAGTGTCTCTGAACTGGTAGAAAGATAAGTCTTTGGTGAAATCCTTCACCAGGTGATTATATTGATAGTGAATGGAATAACATAATAGGAAGTGACTACAACTGATCATATCATTGGGAGGTCAGAGTTTTAGCCTTGTTGCTATCATAATTCTACAATCCTATACAAGCTACTTAACTTCTCTGGCCCTCAGATTGAGACCTGAAATAAAAATAATATAGATTTTTTTATCAACATGGAATAACATAATAATTAAAGTACTTTGTAATGTCCAAAGCATGATCTAAATTGTTTTAACCAAATTGTCAGTAGTTTGTTGCAATTTTACACAATTTCATATTCAGTTATTTGTGGATGGTAGATAGAGGTTTTAAAAGGAACAGGTACATATGGAGTATAATTTGGAAAATAATGATCATATTACAATACAGAAACAAAAAAAGGTTCCCTAATATCTAAAGGACAGATAATTCTGTTTCCTAGATTCCACCATTAGTTAGACCAATTCCCTACTAATTTTAGTGACATTAAATGATATTTCTTTCTCCAATTGCAAAATAGTTTTGAGTTTGGAGATAAGTTTCTAACTTCTTGTCATGAACTTTCAGTTAAGTACTGAGTAGTAGAAAGAACACCAGACTTGGATCCAGGAGAAGCCTCAAGTTCAAATTTTACTTTCATTCCTAACAATAAAACCAAAGAGGAGCTACTTAATGCTTATGAACCTCAGTTTCATTAGCCACAAAATATATATAATACTTGTTTTATGTCTCTTCCAGGATCTTTTGAGGAATTTGCTTTGTATGTCTTAAAATATCATAGAAATATGAGCCATTATTAAATTCCCAGGGACCTCCAAATCCACAAATATTGTAAAACAATGAAGAAAAAGTCTAACTTGTAGAAATGTAGCATCTCAGAGAAACTGACATCTGGAGGGGTTAAATCATTTGCCAAAGATCTTCCAGATATTTGTAGAACCAGAATTATAACTTGGGTTGACTGGCTCCCACTCTAGTCCTTATTCCACGGCATTGTCTTACTAGATACATTATAAAACCAAAGAGAACTTAGTTAAGTATAGCATTTCTGTCCTCTGTAAAAATTTTTGAGTATGATTGACCATCTTATTTTTAGTCCCAGCGGTGACAAGAGCATATCATGTGAAACAGAAAATTTCAAAGCTATAGTAGTAAGTATATTTATGAGGAACTGTCCAAGGAAGTAGCTGAACAAATGATCTCAAGGTAAAAACTTACATGATATCAATTCATAAAAGAACTAACACCTTTGTGTTATTGGCTGCATATGCATTTAATACACAATTACTGAATGTTTTCACAGTCAAAATGAAAAGTTTATCACTATCATAAACATTTAAATATTTCAAACACTAAAGGAGATACTAACAGAAGAGACTAAAATACTAACTTGGTGAGATAGATAGATTTTGTATATAGACACATTCATTACTTAGCATTCAGCAATCATTTTATAAGAAAATTACTTACAAGGAAAGGAGTTAAGACATCCTTACAGAATAACCTAGGATTTATAGGATCTAAAATAGAAAGGATTTTAGGAATCATCTATCTAGTCAACCCTCTCATTTTACAAATAAGAAAGATGAAAACAAAAAAGTGAAGTGATTATCCCAATGCCACAAAGATAATATGTAGAAGAATCAAAATTTTAACCTAATACTTGACTAGAAATACAGCATTCTTTCTAGGCCCTTTCAAAGAACAGAGAAATAGAGGTAAATCATAAAAATTTCAATGATTCAAAGAAGACCAGAAAATGAACAATAAGATCCAAATTCAAGATCTCATTTTTGTTAAACAGGCTGTTCCACTTTTAGATCCACTTATCATATTACAATACAGAAACAGAAAGAACTTCCTAATATCTAAAGGACAGATAATTTTGTTTCCTAGATTCCACCATTAGTTAGACCAATTTCCTACAAACTTTAGTGACATTAAATATCTCTTTGTCTATTTGTAAAATAAAGATTGCCAGATGTAAAAGATCCACAGTATAAAGCCATTGGGTTTTCATTTGTCTAAATATCACAATATACACTTCTTTGGGGTTTTATCTAGAATACTAAGATAATGTTATATTCATAGTCTGGATACACATTTGGTATTCAGTTCAGACTTGGTAGTGACTCCTATTCATATTTACTTGAATAGAATTTTCTTGGGACATGGTAAGCAGTTGAATAAATTCTGACTGGATTAGAATCTGATATGAAAAGGCTTTTGGCTGCATAATATAGATCAATAGTCTTGGTTGTAGGAGCAGAGGCTTTGCATTTTAATAGAAATTTCAAGGAAACTTGGTCTCAGTTATCCTGAGGAGGCATCAAATAGTTCCAAAACAAATACTTTATTTAAAAACAGCAATGAGTCAAGTAAGGAGCTAGTCTCAGGAGTTCACATTTCAATTGTCCAATATCAGATTGGTTTTGTTTTGGTCCTTTAAAATTTCTCTTCTCCTTATGGCTTCTCCCTTCCCCCTTCCTTTGCTTGAATTTTTCACTGACATTAACCCTCTTCTCTTTGATACCCTTATCTTTCTTTGTATTTTCTTTATCTAATTTCTAACTACCACCACCACGTGCTCTCTTTCTCCTATCTTTGCATATTTTCTCCATAATTTCACCTTGAGGATCTATCCAATGTTCTGAGGATCTTTCTCTTGATATAATAAGTAGAATAAGTAGTGAACATAGTCTACCTGAACAGCAATACAGAGATAGAGAGTAAGAGTATTCTAAGCATCAGAGCTAGGCTGGAAAAAAAAAAGGAGATGAAGTGTCACATACAAGGAATGGTAAATAGATCAGTGTCATTCAAATGTAGCATGAATGGGAATGAGTAAAGTATAAAAAGATTAGAAAGATAGGAAGAGGTTGGATTATGTAGCAACCATTCTACAATTTATAGATTTAGAGAATTTCTGGAGACACTGAGAACTTAAATAACTTATTCAGGATCACTCTTTCTATTGTATATTACTTGACAAAGACTTTATATTGAAGTAATTGTTAAACAATTAGCCTGTGATTTCATTGATATAGGAAAATTCATGGTGTTCTTCAACCTGTGTAGAGAGAGTTGTCTGAGATTGTAATTTTTCTTCAGTCACAAGACTAGTATGGTTAAATGCAAAACTTGAATTGCAGATCTTCCTAATTCCAAAGTCAATCCATTATGTACCCCCAAATTTGCACTATTTCATATATTTGGCAAAATAAGATAGTACTTAGTTTTCCTATAATTTCTAGTCACTCAGAAGATGGAAGATAAAAGATTTTTGATTTCAATATCACGCCACTTCAGGATTTAACATTAGACCCAATCCATGCAGACTCATATAGATTTACATGAATCAAGTAGAAAGGGGGTGAATGGTGCAAGAGAGAAATGAAAAAATGCAGACTAGAAAAATTTATCAAGCATTTAAGATCAGTAAAGCATTAGATTCAATGCTTGGACTACAATCAGAAAAGAAGACCATCTTTGCTCCATTGGAGCTCACACTCTAATTAAAGAAAACAACATTTAGGTGATTTCATTTGAGGGTGGATGGTCCTAAGAATTCAACTATAGGGAAGAGAGACCTAGAAATCCGAATGTGTGCTCCATAGGAACATTATTTTTAGAAAGGAAAGCCAAAGGGTCAGATGAGGAGGAGATTTGAGATTCCCTCTGGTAAAAGTAGGTATGACAATCAAAACCTTGCCAGAAAGGGGGAAACATAAGAAAACATCAGCAGGAAAAGTGAATTCTGGAGAGGACAGGAATTTATTGAGTATCACTCAGTAACTCTGGCTCTCCAGGAACCTCCAATGGAATTTAAGAAAGAGGGTATTACCTCAAAAGCAAAGTATAAATTAAACAAATTAATATGGGGAAAGGGTGTTTTCATCATCCTCTTCAGTAATTTGACAGTATGTAAACCAATAGATTTGACTTCCCCAGGTTTTACTTGAACTATTAATACAATAATTCCTCAACCAACTAGAGAAATAAAAAATTAAAACAATCTTTAGTTTTGTCTAGGATTCCAGTGACTTTTCCTGCCAAAACTCTCAGCAAATCTCTTTCCAAACAAGTTCATGATTTGAGTTTTGTTTAATTGTGGAACTGCCAAATGCAGAAGGAAGCCAAGTAAAAGGGCCAAATAAATCACAATTTGGTACCATGCTGTGGAAAAATGAGTATAATAGCTGTTAGTTCTCATGTTCCATTTCCACTATCACTACAGACATTTAATTCATAACACCTTTTCCCCTTTAGCCATCTGGCTATTTTCTAGCACCAAGTCAAGCTCTTCCCAGGGCCTTTAAAGAAATCTGGGGGTTTTTTTGAAGGAAGATTTTAGGAAGTCTACAAGAAAGAAAGATCATGGAAAATTAGTGGTGGTTTTATCTATGCTTAGTACTGGATTCCAATTTCATATTTAACAACTCACTTTGAACAATAATAACAAAATTTTATTCAGTAAAAAGTTTGAAAGTGTTTTTAAAAGTCTCAGAAACAAGAAGAGGAAAGTATGAAAGGGCATCGTGATGAATGCCCTCTATCTTTTGGAGGATCATAGATTTGTAGCTTCAAGAAATCTTAAATATCTCTCTAAAGAACTAAAACTTTCATTTTATAAATAAGGAAAATGAGAACCAAAGAAATTGTTACCTGCCAAAGATCATACAGGTGGTAGATTTCAAGAATTCAAATCAATGTCCTCTGACTCCAAATTCAGACTTGTGTCTATCATACTAAAGTGCCTAGGAGGTTTTTTCTGTTTTGGTTTTTTTTTTGTTTTTGGTTTTGGGTTTTTTTTTGGTGGTTGTTGTTAAAGAGATGTCAGACAAAATAGCCAAGAAAGAGATTTAATTATCAAAGATTATTGTGAATTAGAATTGTTGTGGCTTATAACAAAGTAGAACAAATGTGTTTAAGTGTCCCTTAGAATGTTCTCCCTCTAGAGAATGTTCTCCCTCTGGAGCTCAACCTATTGACTTCCTTGGATTCCTTTAATTTCCATCTAAAATCCCATGTTTTTCAGGAAACTTTTGCCAGCCTGTCAATTCTAGTGCCTTTATTCAGTTAATAATTTCCTTATTATCCTATAATGTGTGCTTTGTATATACTGTTTGAATGTTGTCTCCCCCATAAGACTGTAAACTCCTTGAGGGCAGGGACTGTTTGTTGCTTCTTGTTTTATCCCCAGCTTTTAACATAGTGACAGGCACATAGGAGACACTTAGTTAAAAAATATAGATAGAAAGATAAATATATATATATATATATATGTTTGTGCATGTATATATATGTGTATTTATAATACATTTATGTGTGCATGTGTGTGTGACAGAGAAGAAAGACAATTATGACAGAAGAGACAATAAAACTGCCTCAAGTACTTAAGTTTTCTTTAAAAAAAAAAAAGCTAGTTGATTATGTTTTAAATGCAAATGGCAATTGTTACTCTTCTCTACAAGGATCTGAAGAGAAAATACATTGACCAGTTCTTTTACCTACTGAGTAAAGACTTTCCTGCCCCTTGACAAAAGGAAAAAAAATCTATTATCTACATATATGCATATGTATATGTATACATATATTATGCATGATTTTTAAAAAACTACTCCATTTAAAATATTCTACAAGCAGAAGGAAACTAAAGGGAATATGATTTCTCCTGATTGAAAAAATTATAAATTATTATCAAAAATAAAAGTATTCTTTAAGACAGTTACTGAAAAATAAGGTATATAATCAGCCTTTCTAAGTAAAACAAAAAAACAATCAAATTAAGGAATGGGTTTAAAAATTAGCATTTTGAATGATAAGCAAAATACTTAAAACTTATAGATGATAAACATAAAATGTCTCATTATAACTTACAACTCATCTGAGTCATATAAAATTGCTAACATAGCCTAACTGGTAGCATGTTCTACCATAATGGAAAGATTTCAAGTACAGACAGTTAAGGCAACAGATTAAGCCTGCTTTGGGGAAAAAAAAAAAAAAACTTATTTAATTAGGGAAATGAATTCTTTAGACATGACAATCCATGAAACAAAAAATGATACAAAATGACCTCAGTTCTTTGTAATCACTTTCTGCTTCTGCAGCTGGCAGAGTAACAAAAAGTGGCAGGGAGAGAAAAGGCTAAGAATCAATTTTTTTAGATTATTTATAGATTCTACTAGTTGACACTCTAAATGTGTCCTTCACCAATAAGTAACAACAAGAAAACCTGAATTGTTTCAATTATGGTATTCTAGCTACAGAGGAAGGCAAAAGAAAGAAGGAAATGGAAGCAAAATGAAAGTATGCCTAAAAGTTATCCTGGAAGAGGCAAATAAAGGAGTGGTGTGTGTGTGTGTGTGTGTGTGTGTGTGTGTGTGTGTGTGTGTGTGTGGTGTGTGTGTGTGTGTGTGTTTTCTTGAGCAGATAAAATAACAATAAGAAACAGCATTTCTTGACATATTTTGTTATCATGTATTTTAGTGTTCCTAATTCCTTTTTTAAAAGACCACAATGAAAATCACTGTAGTTTCTGTCTCAAGGGGAGATAATTAAGACATTCTCCAAAGAAACTTTAAGTTCCTTAAAACTGAATTGGCAAACTTCATCAACATTGTAGAATGTAAGATAAATCCACATAAATAATCAGCATTCTTTATGTAATCAACAAACCCAGAAAGAAGAGGCAGAAAGATAGCGAAGCTATAATCTATCTAGGAGTGTATCTTCCAAAATTCACTTAGGATTTCTCCAAATTTAAGTATGAAGAGCTTCTTGCAGAAGTGAATACAGACTGAAAAAATTGCTTATGGGTAGATCAACCCAATATGATAAAAACTTAATACTACTCAACTTAACTTACTTACTTAGTGTTGTAAGACAAATTCTCTACCCTCCCCCCCAAAAAAAAAGTGTCATGGAGCTAGAAAAATAATAACAAATTTATAGAGAAACAAATATATAGAGAAACAAAAGACCAAGATTCTTCTGGATAATGATGAAAAAAAAAATGGAAACGACAGAGGTGTACCAGAAATAGATCTCAAAATGAACTACAATGCAGAAATCATAAAAGTGCTTTCTGATTGGTTTTGAGAAATGATTAATGAAAAAAATTAGACATACAACTTCCAGAAATGCATAAATAAGGTTAACATAATAAATAATTGAATAAAACCAAGAACCTTAGTTTTTGAGGAAAAGAATGACCATTGGAGAAAAACTAGGAAAACTGAATAACAGTCTAGCAGAAATTAGGTTTAAATCAAAATCTTATACTACATACCAAGAAAAGTTCCAAATGGATACACACTCTAGGCATAAAAAGTCATATTAATAAGCACATGAGAGGAACAAAAAATTAGTTTTGGGGTTATGTGTGTGTGTGTGTGTGTGTGTGTGTGTGTGTGTAAAGAATCCATAGCTAAACAAGTGATAGATTCATATAAAATAACATGGAAATTTTTTATTATACAAAAAATAAAAGTTTTTACACAAATAAATATAACAACACATTAGATTGTGAACTCCTTGAGGGCAGCCAATATCTAGCGCAGTGTCTGCCACATAGTGTTTAATAAATGCTTATTAATTAACATAATCATTGATCAATATAGTTAAAAAAAAATTCAGAAGTGAAATACAGTTAATTGTTGTTATTGTTTGCACATTTCAGTCATGTCTAATTCTTTGTGACTTTATTTTGGGATTTTCTTGTCTGAAATGGTTTAAAACCATTTCTCTTCCAGCTCATTTTACATTTGCCCTGAGGTAAACAGGATTAAGAAACTTTCTTAGGGTCACACTCAGACATTTAGTAGCTGTCAAAAAATTTGGCAAACTACTCTAATATCTTCTTCGCAAGGAAAACCCCAAAAGCACCACAAGATTGAAAAACAGCTAAACAATATAGAAGCACAATGTGTAACCTTGAAAATTTTTTTTGACAAACTCCTTTCATAATGTTCTTATTTCATATATGTGCCTGTATATGTATATGTGAATGTTTAAGATCATTTGGAAAAAAATGCTCTAAATAACTAATAATTAGACAAGTATCTAAAGCAAATTTGTGGTTCTAAATCATACTTATCAGATTGCTAAGTGTGACAAAAGAAGAAATTGATGAATATTAGAGATTGTGGCAAGACAAGTATTACTAATGGACTCTTGGTGGAGCTATGAATTGGTCCAGCCATTATGAAAGGAAATGTGGAGCTATGCCTAAGTTTCTAAACCATGCATATCCTCTGAACCAGTTATAAATTATTAGATCTATTCTCCCAAAGAAATCAAAAAAAAGAAAAGATTTATGTGTACAAAATATTCATAAGTAGCTCATTTTTATAGTCAAAAACTGAAAGCTAAGTGGGTTTCCTTTTATTGGAGAATGTCTAAATAAACTGTAATTTATTAATAAATAGAATATTATTTTTCCTAGGAAATGGTGATAAAGAAAATTTCAGAAGAAAACCCTCATGAATTGATAAAGATCAAAATTGATTATTTAGGAAAATAATTTATCATTGACAATAACAAAAGATTAGAATTCTGATCAATGCAATGATAAATCATAGGTCTAGAAGACTGAAACTAATAAACACCACTTACCTCCTAACAGAAAAGTAACAAACTTAAAATTCAGAAAGAGATATACATTTTTTATGTGTCTTTTGGAGAATTTATTTTTGCTGGATTATGTAAGGTTTCATTTTAATTTGCTCAAAATGCTACTGGTAATGTGAGAGACATATTAAAAAAATAATACTTGTTACTGGAATAGTTTAAAAAATTAAAAGCAATTTAAATCACAATCTATTTTGATACTTCCTTATGTTACTGAATACAGAGAAGCAAAATTGGATGTCAAGAAATATTTCGGAAATCATGGATCAGTAATAAAGAATGAAAGAAGCCAAAGATTCTTTTTAGAGTACACAGAATCTTACTCCCACCTATATTTCATATTTTTTTTCCTTTGAGCAATTACTGAATAAATCACAAAATAAAATTAATTCTAACTTCACAGAGAAAAAAACTCATTAATGATTCTGAGTCATTCTTGAATCACCTATCTAAACTGTAAGTGCAAAGATCAAGCTTACTAGAAACTTAGAAGGGGGGAATGATAAAAGGATATAGCATGCTATTGAAAACAATTTAATCCTGACCTGCTCAAAGAAGTTATTGCTAATGAAAATGGAATGTGGAGAAAAGACATAGATCCAGACTATAATAATTTCCTGTGGCAAATAAATGGAAGGTATTTTGAAGAATAAATTCTCTGTATAATTCATAAATTTAGTTAATGATCATATTTATGAAGAAAATTCCATGTTATTTACTAAAAATGGCAAATATAATACTGAAAAAGAAAAGTATAGATACATTTCCTTAATGAGTAGACTCAAAAATACCAAATTAGCTAATAAATTATCTAATAACCCATTAAAATTCACTCTGCCTGAAGTTTTGCAAACTCATTTCCTTAAAACAACCCTAATTCTTTTAAGATATTCTTGAATCTATTCGTTTGAATATTAATTTTTAGTGTGGACAATAGGATATTATGAGAAATGCTGTATAACCCAAATCTTAAGGACCCAATCCTTTTCTCTACCCTTACTTTCTTAATTTGTCCCTCTTGACAACTGATAATACTTCTTTTAACACTTTGACTCCATTCAATTCCATAAGCAGTGTTCCTAGGAGTCCTAACCACTTCCCATTATCCCTTGAGAGAATTAGTAAAAAAAAAAAAAAAAAAAAAAAAAAAAAAAAAAAGACATATGACTAATACCAAACAGCATTTCTTTGGTGGATTCCTGATTTATCCCATTTCTGTAAGATAATTTCATAACTCTTCTAGAGCATGTCCTGAGTGGTAGGATTCAATTCTTACTCTTCCATCTGTAATATAGCGCCATTACTTTCCACTATACTAAAGACAGGAATAAATTGAAAACCATTCATTCACCTGTTATCTCACATCTTGACAAGTATTATTCTTAGATTGCTTGTTCCACTGCAATTTTCCCTACCCAAAAGGATTTTCTATATGTTATCATACATTAAAGATTCATTTAATAATTAGTAAGAATTTTCCTCAAGATATTCATTCATTTCTTCCCTTAACTCTCCTGATTTTTTCAGTTATAACTTTTGAGTCATCAATTAATTAGTGAATTGATATTCTCTTTAGTCAATATCTTGGAAAATGTGTGAGGTCTTTTTTTCTTTTGTAAAAGAAATCAAACAAACAAATGAACAAAAAAGCCACTCTGAATTCATGGCTTATCTTTTCCCTATGCTCATGAGCATTAACATTTCACTTCTTAGTATTTCATTACTAATCCAAAGTCTCCAGTTTTATTGTAATTGGCCAGTTTCATATTGATTACCTTGTTCATCTTTGGGTGCTTTTGAAAGAAAAAGTTCTAATTTATATCTGTACCAATAATTTCTTTGTTATTTAGGTTCAACTTTTCAGGGTTTTATTTAAAAACTAACCAATTTCCTATGCTTTTCTGAATATCATATTCCAAATTTTCCCTTGATATCTTATAAACAAAGAGGAACTTAATGCTGTTCTGTTTGATTCTCCTTTAAAAAAGAATTTTTTTCTTGATAGCTACAAAATGTGTTAAGCTTGACCATGATGTTTCTTCATGAATTAAAGTTCAGGTTCCTTTTCTTTGGCACTTTCAAATTATGATATTCAGGTTTTCCTTTTTGTGGTGTTTCTCTGGAATATTTATAATCCTTAGATAATCTCTTTCACATTTAACCTTCAAATTCTATATTCTTGTTTGAAAAGCTCTCATGTATCATATCATATCTTTATATTTTGCTCAATTAATTTTCTTTTTGCCTTTACATTTTTGAAGTTTTTAATTCTGCTATCTTCTTTTTCAAAGAATCTACCACTATTTGATTTGCTTTAAGTTATCCATCCATGTTAGATTTCGTGATTTATTCCTTAAGACTTCTTTGTCTTTTCACTTCTTTGATATCTTTCTTTACCTATCTGATAGCTCTTCCAAATGATTATGAATGATCTTGAGGTCACTCCTTTGTTATTTTCGGAGACCATTAAGGACTTGTCTATATATTTTCTACTTTTCTCTTTATTATATCCAAAGTATTTGTTCAGTGAGATAGCTTTTTCTTAGAATATTTATTTCTTCTCCTGAGCAAGTTTTAGTCTGCCTTTATCTAATAATTTTTCTATCATAGTCATTTTGCAAAAAGTACTTCATACCACCACTTTATCCCTTCTATAGGTTCAGTACTATTTTGGGTTCATGTCATAGTTTCTGCTGCCTGTCTCCTTTTCTCTCAGATCATTAGGCTGGACAAATCTGTGTTCTCAAGAGGTAATGGTATCCAGCTGAGAAATTAATGCAGAGATACTTTGAGAGATAGTTATTTTTGGTCAGGTTTTCCACTTTTACCAGTTCAAGTTTTTTGTCTTCCATCTTCTCTCTGTGACTGATTTTCTTCACACGTTTGGCTTGAACAAAATTACTGATCATGAAAGAGTTGAAACTTCTCAAGAATACTGCTTGAAGAGATATACTGAGAGACTATTAAGATTAAAGCCTTTCTGTCATTCTTTCTACTATCTGTTTCCACCTATATAGCATTTAATATTTGTAACCAGGACTTTATTTATGGTTCTTTCCCTTCTCTATGTTCTCTTCTCCAGACTTCTTACTCCTTAATGCTCATAACATTTTCTTGATCTCGAGCATTATATAAACTTAATCTGATCTGATATATAAATCTTAATCCTCCCTCCCAAATTAAGATACTTCTAAAAATAAGTTATTTCCAAAAATTACAGTCATTTGGAAGGTGAAGAGACTTTTATAGATCATCATAGCTCTTGTCTATAGCACATACTAAGGAGATGAACATCAGAAACTAGAGCTCAGGGAAGTGTACTTTAGTTGATTGTTTCTAGGATAATTACCTTGTGCTTGCTATTTTCTGCAAATTTTTCTCCCTTTCATGTGTGTTTTTTTCTCAATTTGGACCATTTTTCTTAATTTTGGGGGAATGGAGGTTGAAGATTGACCTAAGTAACCTTCCATTCCATCATTTTCACATGATTCTTGATTTCTTGTTTGTTTTAAAAAAAAAAAAAATCTTGACAAAATGCAGCATTTTATCTTGGGGATTGACACCTGAAGTTTATAAAGTCTGTATATTCCTTAGTTTAGGGTTTACCTTCTGAACATTCAAAGGACAGAAATAAAACAAAGTTGAGAGCATATTTGTTATTTTAAGAGACATTTTAATAAGGAAAGAACACTCTTTTCTTTGCACTCAGTCTGACACTTTCACAGACAGTCTAGTGGGAGACAATGCTTTAAGTTGAGAAGTCTGGGTTGTTCTTTCTGAGACCATCAAAGACCCAGTGAAATGAGCATTAAACCTTTGTCCCTATAAGGTGACAGAAATAAAGATTCCATGTCACTTTTGAAAGATCAGAAGATTGACACTCTAGGCAACATTCTAATGTGTGTTTCATAACTAGTCAAGCACTTGATGTCCTATTAAGCAATGGCCCAACCCAACAAGTAGTTCAGACAAGGACTTATCCCATAGTGAAACTACATTGGAAGTGAACTTGATAGTACCAATGCTATCAAGAGCCAGTGATAAGTATTAATCTATTCTTTCCAGAGAAAGAGGTAGAATAGAAGAAAGTGTGTCCCTGAACTGATATGAAGTTATATTTGTGTTATATATATATATATGTTATATCATATGCTTATTATATTTGCAAAGCATCTATCCTTTTTAAGCAATTAAATTAAAATGAGGCACTATTAATTGCTGACTAAAAGTAGGAAGAACATAACCAATAAATTGAACCAGTGGCATCCAATCACTGAGGTTTACCCTTAAAAGCCCAAGGAGCAGATTAATTAACCTAATTTTAGAAGAGTAGAACAAAATGTAACTATATGTAAGGTTCTATCTGAGATAAATTTGGTTCTTCATATTTGTGGAGACACCACTAGAAATTCTCTAACTTGAACATTTATTTTCTAATGCCTTAGTTATAAGCTTCCAGAGGAAATTTGTCCTCCAAAATTTCCCTCTGTTTTAGTAACATCTAATTGCCTCATTTTTTTTTTTACTTTTATATTTATTGACTCATTTAATATTTAAATACTGATACCTTCTATATCACTGAATTCTGTAAAAATATCAATATTGAGACCAATGTAAAGTGTAAGGAAGTTTCATATCACAGTCCTGCTGCTTAGTTGAGCTATTTCTATTTTCTCTTTGCATTTAAATATACATAGACTGCTTGCTTTATTGTGAGATAACATGTGCCCTGCAAACCCATAGATTAAGGTTTACCTGACCACCTAGAAACCCCAAGTAATCAATCCTTAGGGTTTAATTCCTTTGATGAGTGCAAGTAAGCCTTGAATATCTTTAGATTTTATTTGTTATTGTTTGCTCTTTTCTCTATCTTGACCTACTTCCCCTGTTATTACTTGTGTTTGCAATTCCAATAGGATTATCCTTACAATGGCAGGGATACATTGTAGAAAATTTATAGTGCCTTCTGAAGAAAGAAGGAAAGGAAACTTGCCTGGATCTTTTAAGGATATTATCTATAGCATATGGATCCTCAGAAAGAAATGTTGGTGTGTTTTGTGAAGAAAGGGACTCCGAGAAAATTTGCCCATGTCCACTTGCTTTATATGGTAAGGGAATGAATCATGGAAGATGATTCACCAGGATTCAGCCATATGGTTGGTTTCTTATCTGAGGGTGAAAGGATAACTGCCAGTCCTAAATTCTTTTGGGGAAGCTCCATATTGTCTAGTAATCTCTCTAAAGATTAGATTTTCTGCTGATATAGGAAGTCTGATTTTTTTTTGCCCTGCGTATTTCTTCATTGCCTTTTGGTTAAGAGTAGGCCCTTTCAAGCACTAAGATTGGCCTTTGCTGATTTATTAATTATAATCTTTAGTAAATATTGAGAATTTGTATTTCTCTAAATGTGCATAATTTGGTATTTATGGACAATTATGATATTTCCTGGTACTGATTACTCATCTCTGAGCACTGTTCCAAGATAAGGCCCCTTCATCCTCATGATTGCAGATCATAACATCTCCTCTCCACCCTGAAATTGTGATATGTAACTGATTAATGTGTGAAGAAGCGAGCAAATGGTACCCACATTCAGTGTTTTAACATTTTTTTTTAATATAGCAACAGAGGCAGCAAGTGAAAGGAAAATGCTTATGCTTTTAAGGACTCCAGATGATTATTCTTGATTAAAGAAATGGACAATTTGTTCAAAATGAAGCCCTGACAATTTTTTGAAGACAGCAATTTTTCAGATAAGGGCAGAACACAATAGCAACTGACACATAGCACAGTGCCTCTAAGGGTATTTCCCAGAATGAAAAGGCTAAGGAGCCTGCTTCTAGAACAGTAGTAATGATATATAATGGAACGACTTGGGAGAGACTGTGGAGTACATCTAGATATTCTGTAACTGGTATGGATAGGAATGGATAGATAGGAATGGATAGGAATCCTTTTCAATTGGTTGTACAATTGGGGAATATATACTAGAAAAAAAAAAAAAAACCCTATAATCACCCTCTGCCATTCTTTTCATCTATTACCTCTTAATTTGATTCCTTCACTAACAGCATCTTGATGTGATACAATATTGCAAGGAAAGAGGCCTTGGAAAGAATTACATTAATTGATACTAAGTGAACTGTAGAACCAGGAGAGCATTGTACACAGCTCTGTTCTGATGGATGTGGCTCTTTTCAACAGCAAGGTGATTCAGGCCAATGGTCTTGTGATGGAGAGAGACATCTACATCCAGAGAGAGAACTGTGGGAACTGAATGTGGATTACAACATTATGTTTTCACTTATTTGTTACTGTTTTATTGAATTTTGTTTTCTTTTTCATTTTTCCCCCTTTTGATCTGATTTTTCTTGTGCAGCACAATAATTGTAGAAATATGTTTAGAAGAATTACACGTTTAACATATATTGGATTATTTGCTGTCTAGAGGAGGGGGTGAAGGGAAGGAAGGTAAAACATTTGAAACATCAGATTTTGCAAAGGTGAATGTAGAACATTATCTATGCATATGTTTTGGAAATAAAAACTTTAATAAAAAATAAAAGAAAGAGGCCTTGAACACTCACAATAAATGACCACAGTACTAAGTATAAACAAATGGAAGAAAGCAGAAACATTAAGTATATCTTTTCCAGACCATAATACAATAAAAATGATATTCAATAAAAAGCCTCAGAAGCACAGATTAAAAGTTAATTGGAAACTCAATAATTTCAGCCTAAAGAATGAGTGGCTCATGGGAAAAAGCATAGAAATTATCAATAATTTCATTAAAAATAATGACAATAACAATGTCAAATTTTATGGGATACAGACAAATCAGTACTTAAGAAAAAAGTAGGTAAAACTCTATTTAAAAATCACATTTGAAATTATAGAATCAAAGCTGTGGTTAATCAAATCAAAAACAAAAAAATACATTCAACTAATAAATAAAACTAGGAAGTTGTTTTGTGAATATATATATAGAAAGATAAACTATTATCTAAACTGATTTTTAAAAGAAAAAAGCCAAATTATCAGTATCAAAAACAAAAGAGGTGAATGCACAACAAATTATAATTAAATGAAAGCACTTATAAATAGGACTATTTTGCCTAACTTTATGCCAATAAAAATGATTAATTAAATGAAATGGATAAAAGCCCACAAACATATAAATTGCTCAGATTAACAGAAGGAGATGGAATACTTAAATAACCCAATCTTTTAAAAAAAATTGATAAATCATAAATGAGCTCCCTGAGGAAAAAAATAGGACCAGGTAGATATACAAATGTATTCTATCAGGCATTTAAAGAACAATTAATTGTAATATTATATAAACTGAAATATGATTAGGAGTTCTACTAAATTTCTTATATGACTCAAATATGACTCAAATATATATACAGTCAAATAAGTCCAATAACATATAATATATATATATATACAGTCCAAATAAGTCATATATATATTCAACAAAGCATGGCAGAAAGCAATAGAATGAGAAATTCCATTTTTAAAAACTGCAAATGATATAAAATGCTTTGGAGTCTACCTGCCAAGTCACACACAAAAATTATATGAACATAGTTATAAAACACTTTTCATATTAAGTGATTTCTTCCTGCTTCACAGTGCCTACAGTGTGAAAGTGAATAACAGTCCAAAATGTATCTTTATTTCTTAATAATGATTATGTCTACCTTATGAGTTACTAGCTTTATATTGTAATTTAAGTATTTACTTTCAGGTCAGCTGAGGTCCAGAAAAGGTCAATGATTTACTTCCAATCACCCAAGTAGTTAAAGGTAGAATATGAACTTGAATCTACTTTCTCTGACTCCCAATCCTGAGCATTTCCATCTTGTAATGTAAGTTGATAGATATAATCATTTTAATGCCCTTTCTGAAAGTGGAAAATTTGGTTCATGGTAAGAATGCTTCTAGTTTGC
Source organism: Sarcophilus harrisii (assembly GCF_902635505.1). Taxonomy (NCBI): domain Eukaryota; kingdom Metazoa; phylum Chordata; class Mammalia; order Dasyuromorphia; family Dasyuridae; genus Sarcophilus; species Sarcophilus harrisii. The sequence continues at coordinate 220,907,459 of NC_045429.1, forward strand.
ATTATTTAAAGTGTGGTTCAATATAGCAAATACATTCCTCTAAGAATTTCCAGATGCAACAGCATATTGTCTTTTAATTTACAGATACCTTCTGCCTAATAACTCCAATCAGCTACAAAGACCCAAGTCCATCCACCTACTGGGGCCAATATCAAAAAGACACCAGCAATTATGCAGTGTTATTGTTCTGTACTAATTTTAATAAAGTCGGACAAAGTTATACCCATAATTAAACTATCCACAAAAGAATGACTTTCATTGCACTTGCATGCATGTGAGCGCATGCACACACACTCACACACACACACACACATACACACACTATGGTAGGAAAGTTTTTCTTTTCCCAATAGATATTTTTTTGAAGATTTCTATTGCTTCATGAACTCATATTTCCTATAATTGTTATTACCAGGAGAAATTAGTCTCTTTTTTTTTTTTGAACAAGGACAGTGAAGAAAAGAAAACAATGACAGAAAGCATTTAACAGTCATACAAATGATTCATTATAAAATGGATATGGAGTCATTTAAATGACAATATAATTAGGGTCATACTAATAATAGGCAATAAGTTTGAAATGTGGAAAGTACATGACAAAAAATTATGTAACCATATTATTTATGCAATCTTATACAACTGGTTGCATTAAAACGAGTTCTTTCTCAGATGTTGAAAACTGTTTCTAGTGAAGTGAGCTTTAGATTACATTACATTTTATATTACAATATACTCAGTTATGAAATTGATATGTTGGTGGGATCTGTGGCCTCTTGGTGTTCACATCCACTTCAATTCCCCACAGGCGACGGGAACAGTTGGTGGTTGCTGAAAACTTCTCAGCTGGTTTGTTAGTTTGGCCCTTATTATAACTGAAATTTCTTACTAAATTGTTTCATAAAACTGTTAAGCCTTTTTATTCTAGTTGATCTCTAATCATTGTCAAGAACACCCATTTTTTATGGATGGAAGTTCTGCTTTAAGATTCTGTTTAAGTTATGTAATGTGAATGAAATGGACTATTATTGTTCTATAAGAAATGATTTCAGAAAAGCCTGGAAAGGCTTAAATGAACTAAGTGAAATGATCAAAACCAAAAGAACATTGTATACAATAACAAGATTATGTGATGATCAACTCTAATAGACTTGGCTCTTTTCAACAATGAGATGATTCAAGGCAATTCCAACAGACTTGCGATGGAAAGTACCATTCACATCCAGAGAAAGACATATGAAGACTGAATGTGAATCAAAGCATAGTATTTCCCCCTTTTCTGTTGTTTGTTTGCTTAGTTTTTTTTTCCTTTCCTAAGCTTTTTTTCCTTTTTTACCTGATTTTTTTTTGCCCAGCATGATGAATATGGAAATATAGTTAAAAGAACTGTACATGTTTAGCCTATATATGATTGCTTGATGTATAGGGGAAGAGGGAGAAGAAAGTAAAGGGAGACAAAATTGGAACACAAGATGTTGTGAAGGTGAATGTTGAAAACTGTCTTTGCAAGTATTTGGAAAAATAAAATACTATTTAAAAATGCTATTTCAGTTTACCTTATTAACAACAACAGCTAGTAGCATTTTAAAAGATTGTAAAGCCCTTGACATATCTTATTTCATTTAATCTTCACAATACTAAACTATTATTAACCCTGTTTTACAGATGAGGAAATTGAGTCAGACGGTTAAGCAACTTGTGACTTGTCCAGAGCCACAAAGCAAAAAAGTGTCTGCAGCTTTATTTGAATTTCCTGACTCCAAGTCCATCCACTGAGCCATGTTGTCATGGTTGTCATTGCAGTTGTTCAGCAATAAGCAATCACCCTTGGGAATAAATATATGTGAGAATTCTAATAAAATCATAACTCCTTTTATCAAAAGGCATGGACATTAATTCATTAGGTAATTATTTACCAAACAACTACTCTATGAATATGTATTGTGCTAGGCATGGTGGTAGGCAAAAGATAAGTAAATGTTGGTCCCTGCTCAGGAAACTTACAATCTAATAGAGATGATTAAAAAGTGTGCTATAATATGTGATGGATCTAACACAGATCTCAGATATTCAATTCTTTAGCATATAGTTGTAATAGTAACTATAGTGGTCCCACTGGCCATGTTATATTTCAATCCTCCTCCAGTCTTAAAGGGACTTTTAGTGAGTTGTCTACTCTCTGCCATTGGTTCACATCTCCATTAAAGATCTTTCAATTTTAGGGGAACTAAGCATCTTAGTTTCATTTGACCATTTAACAGTAGGATTAGCCTTTTAAAGTGAATATTTATTCTCTTCAAAAGTATATCAAAAGTAAATATACAAACATCCTTTCCCCAAAGTGGCAAATAATCTGCCTTCTATATAACCTCAATATCTGGAGAATGGAGGAGAATTAAATTTGCAATAATTCAATTACTATATAATACAGTCCCACCAAGCTCTAAGTCTAAGGTCCCCGGGGCTTACTCCTGCTACCCTACTTTCTCAGGACTTCTCTGATAGATTTTCAGTAATATCTAACTTAGAATCTGTGCTTTGAGGTCTCCCTGGCACATACTCTGAGTCCAAGATTCCACCACCTGTAATCTAAAAAGACCGTCGAAACAGAAGGAAATCTCAAGGTCCATTTCTTGGACCTATACAACTTAAAGAGGAAGGGAAAGCTGGCCCTTGCTCCTACCCACACCTGGGTGATGATACCCATGCTGCAGGGAAAGAAATCCTCATCCTTAGATGCCATCAGAAAAGAAAGAACTAACCCATCCCAATCTGGTAGTTTTAAAGACTCAGCCATTTCTAGCTATGTAGCCAGTGAAGAGGAGCTACTCATACCCATGTGGTAGAAGAAGCAGATATTAGTCATCTTTTATATGGGTACCTCCATATAAATGATCTGGAAATGTGCCAGAGAAGTGTTCCATAATTAAATGAAGAGTTGTATCTAACCATTTTTTTTTTTTTTTTTTTTTTTTTTTTTTTTTTTGCTGAGGCAATTAGGATTAAGTGACTTAACCAGGATCACACAGCTAAGAATGCATTTAACCCTTATCTAGCAAAGCTGATTTTCCCCACAAATGCTTGTTTCCTATGTCTCTCTAATTGCAGCAAATGATGTCTTTTATTTGTCTGTACTACCATCTAATTGTTTTCCTCCCATACTAAATAGGAGGGTTGCCCTGACTCAGTGGCCACAGTCAATGGTATATACTATGATATTGCTGAATAAAGGTTTTTAGAAATCTACACCTATAGAAGAGGAAGAATGGTGGGATGGAAGATATACTGGAATCTGGAACCGAGATGACAATGAAATGCAATGCAAGAAACATTTGATTTGTAACCAGAAGATCTGGGTTTAAATCTTTGCTGCATATCTATGTCATCTTGAGAAAAGCATTTAGTCACTCTGGATCTCCATTTTTTCAATTACAAAATGAATGGTCTACCTTTTATGACCTATAAGATCTCCTTCTCTTCTAAATCCATTTCCTAAACTCTAATTATCTCTAATAATAAATATCATTATTAATCAATAAGTTATAAGCATCATAGCATATATTGTATTATATATAACATATGTAATATTCATATATATGTATATATAAACCAATCATTTAAAATCTCTAAACTTTACTTTTCTCATTTATTAAATTGAAAGAATATAATATTTTTCTCAAAGATTTGTTTTCAAGAAACTTATACAAATCTTTAAGAAGTGTTTTTTCTTCTGAATTGCTTTTGTATTATATCACAGACCACTCACAGATATTATTTGTACTTCTTTAAACATTCACATATATGAAACTAATGAAGAAAAATTAACTGAGTCTTATAACTCATGATTCATACATATTATATTTGAAGGTGACTAGTTCTGCAATTTAACGATGCTGCCCCCTGTTCAATTGTGTAGTAGCTATTTGTGGTTTTCTGATTTGTGATGATGATGGCTTGTGGTTGTTGGAACTGCCAGAAAAAAAATTATGATGGCATGACACCACTTAAAAATCAGTGAAAAGAAAAAGAAATGAGTATTTTTAAATGGCATTTCTTAGCTTTACTTTCTGAATTGTAATAGTTCAGAATTAAACAGTAGTTTAATGAATTTCTTTTCAAAATGTTTTCATAATAGTATAGCAGCCTGATACTTGAAGTCATACATACTTCAGTCTTTGTAATACTTGAGTTCCTCAGTACTAAAATAGGAGCACCACTGGAGTTGTTTCAGAAAAGTGGCAGATGTTAGTTTTAGTCTCATTTCTTCTACTCTATAGAAATATGATTTGAATAAGTCACTTTATGTTCTTGGATCTTAATTTTCAGTTTCATAAAATGAAAGTCCACCTACAGGAAGGGGAACAAAGTGATGAGATGCTTATCTCCTCTCAAATTCCCTTAATTCCAAGTTCATCAGTCTCCTTCTCTCTCATGATCTGCACCATCACTTCACTACTATCATATATGGGAATTATTATTCCCTTGAGCTCATCATTATCTTTAAGTATTTCCCCTCCATTAACTATCAATATGACCTTCATTTATATGACCATAATCTACTCTCTTTCCATCACTCCTTGCATCACTTACTGAAAGGCTATTTTTCAACTACACCACAAAATCCAGGCCTTCCAATCCTCCCTGCTTTCCCACAGTTATCATTCCAATTCTGACCTCTTTATTCTCTCACTAAAATTTCATTTTGATAGTAAATTATTTTAACTTTGTACTATCTTCTATCCCAAGTCCTTTACCCCTTTTTCCTATTTTTCTTTTTGTCATTTATTCTTTTTTGAACATTAGATGACTTCCCCTCCATTTGCCTTCTCCACTCCTAAAAAGTGCTACTGAACATTGGTGAAGTCACACAAACATGCAAACTGGGTCCATTACACAACTCTGTTACATTATCTCAACTTGGCTTTCACTGTAGCCCACCATTCCTCTTATTGATTGACTCTCTACCTTACTCCTCCCATTGTTTGTTCTACACTTCTCCCCAATACCATTTTACTCCATCTTTCCTAGCAATGAAACTAGCCAGTTTGCTGATCAGATCATATACTTCACATTATATATCAACTCAACATCATTCCCACTTTCTCCTCATTTGTTACAAATTGAAGGAAGAGATGGCCGTTTTCTTCACAATTGTCAATTAATCTATTTTTCCTTAGACATCATGCCTTCCCATTGGAGAAATTATCCTTTCAATCATCCTTTACTTAATTTTTATTTTCTCCTTATTCACTGACTGCTTTCTTGCTGATTACAAACTTATAGAGATCTCCCCATCCTTTAAAAAAATTTTATTTGATTTTGCCATCCCACCAAGAAACCATTCTACAACTTTCCTACTTTATAGCCAGACATAGAAAAAATATTTTTACTCTGGGTGCCTAAATTTTCTCACATTTATTTCTTAATGCTTTGTAATCTGGAGCAATGTATGGAAGTGGTAGAGAGACAAATATAGGAAAATATGAGGAAACATTTCCTAATAATAGCACTATTTAAAAGTAGAATGCACAATCTTGAGAGGTAAAGGTATTCATCTTCATTTTAAGTTTTTAAGAATTAAACAGATGACCCTTTCTTAGGATTGTCATAGAGGAGATCCACCTTTTAACTATATTTTGGACAAAATGGTCTCTGAGGAGTCTATTAACTGAAATTTTGAGAATTTTGATTCTATGAATAGATTATGTCTAAAGTCTCATTTCTGATATTCCTTGAAGTTTCAGCCTTTTCCTTTATTCCTTACCTAGTTATGAATTATCAAGCTTTATAACTACTTAGGTCATTCAAAACCTAGGGATATGCTTGATTTTTAAAACTTTCTCTTTTTTAATAGCTTTTTACTTTTCCAAATACATGCAAAAATAATGTTCAACATTCACCTTTGCAAAACCTTGTATTCCAAATTTTTCTCCCTTCCTTCTCTTCTTTTCCCCTCCCCAGACAGCAAGCAACCCACTATAGGGTGCACGTGTGTAATTCTTCTAAACATACTTCCATATATGTCATACTGTGCAACAAAAATCAGATCCAAAGGGGGAAAAATAAGCAAAAAAAAAAAAAAACCCACCACCAAAAAAAGTGAAAATACTATGCTTTGATCCACATTCATTCTCCATTGTTCTCTCTTTCTGAATGCAGAAGGCTCTTTCCATCCCAAGTCTATTGAAATTGCCTTAAATCACCTCATTGTTGAAGTGCACCAAGTCCATCCCAATTTTGACCCTTAAAACCTAAGGAAAGCAACTTATTTTGAGATTTTTATTTAATACACTTAGGTAAGGTTATTTTTTGAGCTATTCAGTCATGGTTTTCTACTGCTCCTCCCTTACGGCACATTTATTAGTTTACAAATATAGGTTCATTTTAGATGTGAAAGAAACCTTAGAAATCATCCAGTCCAACTTTTTCATTTTATAAAGGAAGAAATGGAGACCAGGAAAGGTTAAATGATCAAAGGTTAGATGGATTTTTCATCCCTTCCTTCTATAATATGCTCACCCTGACTCCCTTGGGTTGAGATGAATGGAGGAAGAGTTGGAGATTTGAAGCTAACACCTCAATTATAGATTGCTAAGCCTACATAGAGAGAGAATTATACTCCCTTACACTTAAAGAGGTCATGGAAAAATCATGCAACATGTGAATTTAAAATTGCCTTTTAAAATGATCTTTAAAAATAGACAGTAATTCTTTTTTTCTTTAAAAGCTGTCAAATAATACCATAGGGAAGGAGGGCTTAAGAGAGCCAAGAAAGATGGGGAAGTGAATTAATTCAGAAGAAAAGCATTGTCTGTACCAGTGGTGGCAGAACAGTCCAGGACATTATGATAATAACTTTCAACAGCATCCACCCACCTCTGTCACAAGGGGAGAATGGTCAATGCCTTATTTTCCTAGATTAATTAAGTAAGCCAATATGAGAAAACTTCTGATAGATTTGGCCAAAGTTATCCTCAGAAATACACTGCTTCTGCTGCTGAACACCAAGATACAGCAAACAAGGAGCTCTTGCAATATATTTTTCCTTCCTTTTACTCTGGGATTTGGTGAAATCAGCTTCCACAGCAACATTGCATTTGTACATGTATCACAGTAAATGTAGGGAAATGGATTTTAAATGTTATTTCAGCTCCTTTTTAATATGAAAAAGAAAAAATCAGTTGTGGAGATACGTATGTCTGCATTCTAGAAACTACTGGTCTATCATCTAACAGTGATATTCACTGTGTCACTGTGAGAAATGAAAGAAGTCAATGATCTTGGCAGCCCTGGATGAGAGTACCTCATCATTGTGCTAGATGTGACTGTTATGGTTTCTAAATGACATACAGTACTGTCTGCTATCCCTGCCCTATCACTGAACAACCTTGGATTTGCCTTGCAAATTGCATTGCATCAGCTGATAATAGCTTCCCAAAATAGGATCATAGATTTAGATCTGGAAGGGACCTTAGAAGCTAACTACTTCAACTCCCTCATTTTAGAAATGAGAAAACTGAGGGTTAGAATGGTTGAGTGATTTGCTCTTACAGGGAATAAGTGAATGAGACAGGATGCTAGAATAGTGTCACAGTCTACCAAAGCTTGTTTTATTCTATAAATTAGAAATAAAATTTTTAAAAATTTAAAGATTATGTATTTGATTCAGTGATACAAGGCAATCCAAGTAAATTTTGGATAGAAAATACTATCTGAATCCAAAGAGAGAACTATAGAGACTGAATGTAAATCAACACATGCTTTGTTCACTTTTTTCTTTTTCTTTTGTTTTTGTTCTTGTGTTTTTTTCCTTTTGTTCTGATTTTTCTCTCCCAATGTGATTCATAAAGAAATTTATATTAAAAATGAATGTACATGTATAACCAGAAAAGAAGCAATAAAAAAGGAACAAAAAAAATCATATATTTATTGAACCTAGATAGTGCTACTTAAACACCATCTATAGGAACATATCAACCCCATATCAATGACCCCTATCAACTCTTGCCCTAAGCAGGGGAATATGACAAACAATCCCTGCCATTTTATTTCCTTTAGAGCTCCACAATGCATTCCTTCCAGGGGTCTCAGGTCAAATATGAACCAATTATCAGCTACCAGAGAAGTTTTATATTTTGTCTCTAAAAGATAATGTGGTATTCCTCTTAGCTAGAGGCCCTTCTACCTGCTCTGCTCTTACTATTGTTCATCTTTGCCAAAGAGATTACTCTCATCAAGATGCAATATAGCCTAATAGATAGAAAGCCATTCTTGGAACCAGAAAACCTCAATGGTACATACTGATTCTTTGATTCTGAGCAAGTCTCTTAGTGTTTCAGGATCTTAGAAGCTCTCTAAAACTATATTGACAACTATGTGGCTTAGTGAATAGAGTGCCATACCAAGAGTCAGCATGACTCAAGTTCAAATCTGGCTTCAGAGTCTCACTAATTGTGTGACTACAGGCAAGTCACTTACCTCTGTTTACTTAATCCACCAGAGAAGGAAATGGCAAACCATTCTAGTAACTTTCCCAAGAAATCTCCACTTGGGTCACAAAGAGTCAATGCAATTGCATGACTGAATGACAAGATGAGCATAAGTCCCACAGAAGGTGCTGACCAAAATTAGGAGATGCTTTTTTCATCCAGAATTCCTATACCAATGAAATTCCCAGTGCTATTAACAATAACTAGTATTTCTACAGCACCTGGAGGTTTACAAGGTGCTTTACAAATATTACCTCATTTAATCCTCACAACAACCTAAAAGGAAAGTGCTATTATTATCCTCATTTTATGGATGACAAAAATGAGGGAGACAGAGATTAAGTGACTTGACTAGGATCACACAGTTAGCAAGTATCTGAGTCTATGTTCAAACTCAAGTCTTCCTGTTGCCAGGTACAATGCTAGTTGCTTTTTATTAATAAGTTTCCCACATCTTGATGTATATGTGTGTAATCCCTCTAACAATGCTGATGACAATCTATCCATTTCAATCCATTCTTCATCATGCTTGTCTATATTCTCTAAAAAATCTGCCTTAAAATAGCTACTGAATATTATGAGGACTTCTTTATCTTCTCTTGACATGGCCTAAATACCAGTAGATCCTAACAACTATTCTTTGATTTTCCTATATGACCAGCCCTTTTTTTCCTGTCATGCATTTATCCGATGACATTAATAGACCATTTTAAATTTGCTTTCCTGGAATTCCTTTAAGATTTCTAATATAAGTATTACTATTTCCATTTTATGGAAGACTTAAGCTGAGACCTATAAAGTTTAAGGGACTTGGATAGGATCAGATGACTAGAAAGAGATAGAACTATGATTTTGAACACAAGTATCTCAATTAGTAAATCAACCAACAAGCATTTATTAAACATCTACTTTTTGCCAGACATTGTGCTAGGATCTGGGATTTTTGAATAGGTAAATGAAATGAAAGTTTACATTATATGAGGAGGGGGAATATGTAAGTATATAATTCCTCCTTTAAGTACATCTCTTTTTCCATTATACCAATCTAATTAAGATGCTCATCTTCAGCTAGTTGACTCAGTAGAGAAAATGCTGGACCTGGAGTCAGGAAGATGTGAGTTCAAATCTAGCTTCAGATACTCAAGTGAATGACCCTGGACAAATCATTTAAGCTCTGTCTGCCTTAGTTTCTCTCTTTTATGGAGATAATAATAAGTGCATACTTCCTAGCAAATTATTTCTAAAAAAAAGTTCTTTACAAATCTAAAAGTGCTGTATAAATTAGTTTTATTCCTACTGGGGTAAGCTTTTTGAGGAATAGTCTTTTGTCTCCTTTTATATCCCCAGGACTTAGAAGGTGATTGCAAATTATAACAATTTCACTGCTCTCCAGGTCATTCATTACCTACCATCTGAATAAATATCAATTTCAATCAATCAAATTTCAATGCATATACATAAGGAATAAATAACAGAAGGCAGAATGAAAAGTACCAAGAAAGTGATAATCACAATAATAATATCATACATTTATGATTACACAAAGCAACTAGCTTGGCAGTTCTCAAAATGTTTTCTCTTATATTCTTGCATTTAATTTTCCTCACAACCTTCTAGGATAGGGCAGACATTTCCATTTTACAGATAAGAATACTGAAGGTCAGTGAGTTTTAGTGACCCCCTCCCCAAGATCACTGAGTAATAAATGGTAGACCAAGGATTAGAACCCAGATTTTCTCACTCCTATTCTACTATTCTTTCTGTTTAATGAATGATACAAGCCAGGACTCTTTACTTTAGCATAGTAGGTAAAACCTTGAGTAAGAAGGTAAGTCAATTAGTGACAGTGACTTCAATAGCCCTTTACCACCAAAGTATAAAAATTATTTAATCAGCTACAATTAGTGTATCTCTATGTTCTATTTTGAAAGCATATAAATAACATCCCCCACACCCTACCTTGCCTTAAGGACTTAACTTTTTCATGTCAGTACTCCTATCCTGTCTAGAGAACTTAACTTTTTCATCTTTGGGGCCTTTGCCCTGGACTAAATACCTAATTGATTAGACTGGCCTCTTCCATGATTTACTTTATTCAGAGCTATATTCAAACTAGCTATGTTATCATTGGGATCAGAAATCATGGCCTGAGGTATTAACAATTTCAACTCAAAAATTCTCCCTCTCTCATTTTCTAATTCTGGAATAATAATCAAACTAATACTGTCATTACTTTCAGTCATTACTTTCAATAAAGGCTATTACTCTTTCTTATGACTATTTAGCCAAATAGTAACTTTCCAAACCAAAGAGATTCCTTCCCAATAAATACTATCCTAAATGTGTTTTCTTCCACATTAGAATTTAAGGTCTTTGTTTTTGCATCACTAGTGTTTGTCATATAATAAGACTTTAATAATACTTTTTAATGCTTTTTAAAATACTTTTTCAATCATGCAGTCATCCATTCAACAATCCATATTTATCATTCTCCCTATCTCAAATACTCCCTTCTCCCATTTTCTTTAAAAGTCAGCTTAAGCCTTATATTCTTTAGGAAGCCTTTCCTGTATTTCTGAGTTGTTAGTGCTCCCTTCTTCAAAATTACTTTGGTAAATATGAAGATATGTACACTTAGGTAGATACATAGATAGATAGATAGATAGATAGATAGACAGAATTGAATAAGGAAGTCAGAAACCAGATATCAGAGGAGAATTAAAGGAAAAGAAGTAGAAACACCTTTTGTTGTTCATCCTTCATTCTTGAGGAAGATCAGTGACATTATAAAGGAGATGTCTTAACTTGAGAATGAATTAGATTTAAATGAGGCAGGTACACAAAGTCATCAGCCTCACTTTCTCCTCCAGAGTCACTGAAGTCCAGTGGCAAGACAATCGTTAATAAAATTTTAAATGACCCAGCTAAAGGCATCTAACATAGATGTGAATGCTAAGAATAAAGAGAAGACAAATATAGGAAGACAACTAAAGAGGATAATCAGATTAAATAGTTTTTTTAAGGATGAGTAGTGTTTTTAGACAGCAGGATTAAGCCATTATATAAAAGACTACAGATTAAGAAAAGAGTGAGGATGCTAATGGCAGTTTTCCAAAGATGAGAAGGAATAGGATCAAGAGTGAATATAGAGATATTGTCCTCAATCTGCTAAGCATTCCCTATGTGCCAGATGCTTGCTAAACATTGGTGATAGAAAGAGGAAAGAATGTCTATGATGGCAAGGAATTTAAATTCTAATGGGGAAGATATGAATCAGAACCTAGCAGATAAATACAGAATAGTTGAAAGATAACTAGAGAGTATAGTACTAGAAGCTGAAGTAACAAGGAAATGCCTTCAAGAGGAGGTGGTACTCAAGCTGAGTATTTTTTAAGCCAAGAAAGAGGTTGGGAGAGAAATCCAGGTTTGGGGAACAGATAGGAGATAAAATTATGATAATGAGATGGAATTATGATGAATAGCATCTAGGCAACTATGGCTAGGTTATAAATTATATAAAAAATAAAATGTCAGAAGTTTAGAGAGGTAGAGAAGGGGCAGGTTATAAAAACTTTTAAATGACAAATTAAGTATTTTATATTTGATGCTGAGGTAAAAGGGATCCATTGGAACTTACTGAAGATGGGGTTGAGGGAAGAGTAATGAATCTTTTCAAATGAATAATCTGTAGGTTAAGAAACTCAACATGTTTGAAATAGCATCAATAATCTTTCTCCCTAAGTCCTTTCCTCTTCTGAACATCTTGATTACTATTAAGAGTATCATCATTTTCCAGTCACCCAGGTACACAAACTCAGTGTCATCCTTGATTCTTCTCTCTTGTTCATTCAACATATCCAGTTGCCAGACTTTTAAATTTCTTTCTGTACAACATTCCTTGGAAAAAGTCTCTTTCTCTTTACTCGGACACACATAATTCTTATCCAATCTCTCCACAATTTGGCATGACCATATCTTTCCAGTATCATTTCACATTATTCTCCTGTACATATTTTATGCCTTGGCCAAACTGAATTATTATCTATCCCCTATTCATTATTCAGACTTTCTTGCCTCTATGCTTTTGCTAAATCTATTCCCTATAACTGGAATGCTCTCTCCTTCTTATTTCAGTCTATTGACTGTGTAGTTATTTTTTAAATGTCATTTCAAATAATCAGAATTACCTTTTCATATAGAAGCCTTTTCTCATATTTTGTATTTCTGATATATGTGTCTATTTATCATGATGCACTTTGTATCAGTAATAGTATCTTTTCCTTACAACAACCTTTATGAAGTAGATGATGCAAGTATTATCTATTTTCAAAAAGAGAAAACTGAACCTCAGAAAATTGAAGTGGTATACCCATGATCACATAGCCAATGAGTGCCAAGGCTGAAATTTGAACTCAAGTCACAGGAAAGGACCTAAGATGCCATCTAGTCCCACCCATATCCAAACAAGAACCGTTTCTATAATGTTTTGGACAAATGGCTGCCCAGAGTTCTCTTAAAGATGATTCCAAATTTACTGCTGTTTTACCAAACCACAACTATTTGTGTCCCTCTTCTGTCCTTGCTAGATTGTGAAGTTCCATGAAGACAAGGATTTTATTTTTTTATCTCTATATTTTCCCAAAAAAATCTGCACATAGTTCTCTGTTCAATTAATGAGCCAATGTCCATATTGCAACCAAAAGAGAGCAATACTGTTTTATAAAGTCAGATTAAGTTATATTTCTTTGCTTACTAGTCCCATTAGTTTCCAGAACAGGTTGATTATCTATCAAAGTTGTCAACTCACAACTTTAATGAAACAGAAAAAAATAATTTTAAAGACCTCTAAACAGAAAAAAAAGGTCTTTTTTGTGCCCTTCCCCAAACCTGCCAATATTTAATAGCCTTCATTCTCAAACAGTCTTTCCCATTTAATCTATCTAAATCTTAGCCATTATCATTTTAAATTTACTTAAATAAAGGCTTTCTCTTATCCAGAGTCAAATGGGCACAGCATGATGAATTAGCTTTACTTTTCTGGACCATTTTCTCAGTGAACAAAAAGCCCTGATTTGAGCTGAATATTTCAGAGTTCTGAGGTTTATTTGGTTCTAAAAGCTCCTTCAAGAGCATTTCTGACTATGAATTACAATTGAATATTATATAGAATATCAGAATTACATGAATAAAGAACATTGCCTGAAAAAGCACTAATGTTTTTAATGCACATTTTTAGATTCCTAGAAAATTCACTTATTTTCTCAGAAATCTCTTGTGAAATCTATTTACCCTTTTTCAACTCTGGTTTAAACTCATCCAAGAAAATAAAGGCATATCAAGGGCTAATTCCTAAAGAACTTTCTTTCTAAGGAAAGTATACAGTGTCATGAATTTGTCTATCAGACTTACTACTACTCAAAGTCGTAAGAAAGGGATGTTAAAGGATATTTGAGAATAGAGAGTTGGCAGCTCTAAGAAGGAGAGAATTGTCTAGGCTTGTGAATATGAAGTGTGAAACAGCAGATGAACATACTTTTTGATACTAATTTTAAACATCTTAAAAAATAACGAATGCATTGTTAGGCAATAAGGTAGTCTATCTACTATTTCAATTTTTCAGTTATTCATAGCTATGCACTTTGAAATTGAATTAATTATTTAGAAAGCATTAGTTATATTCTTAATAATCTGCCAAGCACTAGATTTATAAGCCTTGGTAATACAAATACAAAAGTAATTAAGAACCTTCCTTCAATAAGCTTACATCCTATATGAGGAGGCAATTCATATAGAGACATATAGAGAAGGTGTCAAAAAGGGGTATTGTAGGTTTGATTTTTGGATCCTTAATGAAGTCATAGAAATACAGATTATCAGGAGCAAATAATGGCAAAGCCAATTTGATCATGGTTCCAATGGGGAAGCAGTGTAATATTATTGTATCCAGGAAGCATCACCCCTACCAATCAGTTCCCAAAGAATTCTGAAAGGGTTCCATGTTTAGGGTTTCCTTGCTTCAACTTGTCATGCAGCTACCATTTGGGTACTTTTCACCTATCTGTGCTTCATGCACAAAAAAGCAAGCTCAAAAGAAATTGCATATATTTTAGTAGATTCAACATTGGTGATTTGGTTCAGGCACAGAATCTCTTTCTGCAGGAAAATGCTTCCTTAGTGCTTGAGTCAGATAAAGAAGTTTCATATTCCATAAATTTTTACACAGATTAAAAAAGAATTCTATAAGAAATAAGAAAATGCATGTCTGTCTTTGCTCTGCAGAGGCTGACAGGACTTTGAGTGTTCTAAAAATTGGTTGGTATTGTTCTCTGATTCTTAGTGATCTTATTTGGGGTTTTCTTGATAAAGATACTGCAGTAGCTTTTCATTTCTTTTTCCAATTAATTTTAATAGATAAAGAAGCTGAAGCAGACAGAGTTAACTGACTTGCTCAGGATCATATAGCTACTATCTAAGACTGGATTTATACTCAAGAAGATGCATCTTCCTGAGTCTAGACCTGGCACTCTATCTACACCTAGTTGCTCTAAAAATTGGATCTCAACACCTTAATGGCCTACTCACCCTCCTATTGAAATATGAATATGGGAAATGTGATTTTTTTTTATTTTCATCTTCTTCCTACCTGAATTCAGCCAAAGAATTGATAATTTAAGGTTGATGGATCTGTAACCATTATGATGTAATCCCTCTGATCTCTGCTAAATTGTTCCTCAATTAATGGAAAGTTATTTATTGAGCACTTTTCTATTTATGAAGCACTTTTCTATCCCTTTCATCCTTGAGTCCTCACTTTTTCTGACACATAATACAATCAGTTGCCAAATATTGTTTAGCTTCTTGTTTTCTCCTCCATACATACCCTTTCTCCACTCATTGGTCCTCATCATCTCTCAATTGGACTATTACAATAACTCCTATTTGGTCTCCCAACTCCAAGTCTTTTTCTACTTCATCTTATCTTCCACATAGGCACCAAATTTTCCTACATTTCCTAAAGCAAAGGCATGACAATGTCACATCGATATGAGAATTCTCTCAGTCCTTTGATAGAACCATATTCATCAACAAGAATTCAGTGATAGTGCCCCAAGATAGGAGACCAATGATTTATTAGCACACTAAGGAATCTGTTCTTGATGATAACAAATCAGATTCCTAGAGTACAGATTTAATTTTTATAATTAACTTAACTGCTTAGTGTACACAGCCAATCAGCAGCATTCTATAACAACTTAGGTTAGGAAAAAAAAAGAAAATAAAATATTTCACAAGAGAAGGAGAGGTAAAGAAACTGGGGGATCAGTGAAGGAAGAAACAGGAAATAACTGGAATTTGAGTGGCAGAATTTATCATCACAATAAGAAAACATTCCATGTTCAAGGGCAAAAGGAAAAGACACTTAATTGTAAAACCAGTCCTTTTAGACAAAACTATAAGGTCTCTTATCCAAAGATAACAGTAATTGTTACAACAGTGGATACACTTTTACCATATCCTTACATAGGGTTTAAGATTTTCAAATGTTACATCACTAGGTGGTTCAGATACTTGGACTTTATTTTCCATCAAGATGCATTGAAAAAATTGTGGTTTCTATTCCCCACTCCACTCCCATCTTCTTTAATAAACTCCAAGAGCTTCCTCCCTCAAGGGTAAATCACTTATCTAACATTTATTTATTTTATTTTTAATTTATGAATTAAAATAAACATTTTCATAACAGTATAATTTTAGAAAGATAATTATACATGAAATTGCAAATCTATTATGTGTAACTTGCTATTCCTTTTAAATATATTTTAAATATTTTCAAATATGATTTTAAAATATTTAAATATTTTAAATATGATATTTAAATATGATTTTCTTCCCTTTTTTTCCCTTCCTTCCCCACCTGTCCCATCTAGAGATAGCCTCCATTAGAAATGTAAATGTTTATATAGGTGTGTGTAAAATCATTCTATACATATTTCTACTCACCAGTTTTTCTCTTGATTCAGATAACTTCTACCTTCATACATTCTTTGTAGTTAATTTGGGTATTTATAATAGCCAAGATGACTTACTCACTCAGTTGTTCTTAAAACAGTATTGCTGTCACTGTATATAATGTTCTCTTGGTTCTGCTCATTTTGTTCTACATTATTTCACACAAGTTTACCCATGTTTTTCCAAGATCACTGACCTTCTCATTTTTATAGTATATTAGTATTCCATCATAATCATCTAACAGAGAACACAACCCTTTCTTTCATTTTCATTCTTTTTATATATTATTCCTTTCAATGTGCTTTTTAGTCTAGTTATACTATCTCTCACACATGACACATAATCTTTCATCTCTGTGACTTTGCAAAGACTGTCTTTTATGCCTACATAAGTAATTCCTAATGTACTCCCCCTAACCTTCAATTATTGAAATCCATTGTTTCCTTCAAACTTAAGTTCCATCTTCTATAGGAAACTTTTTTGATCTTTCTAGATAATTGTGCCTTCCTTCATAAACCATTTCACATTAATTTTGCATATTTTATTTGTACTTTGTGTGTGGGAGGGACAAATTCTAAATGCTCAGTTGTTTAAAATGTTATGGAGATTTCTATTCAGATAAACTAAGTGACCCCCTTCCCATTCTAAGATCCTAATATTCTGTGAGATAGCAAATCAATGTCAATGATAATTAAATTGTCCTCTTTAATAGATTTGCCTACACATTAAAAAGTTCCAATTCATTCATTATGCATACATGTCATTTATAGTTAAAATATTGTATTTGTGGTCATTTATTTTGTAAAGTTTTAGGCATCAACACAGATGGGTACACAGCTTCTATTTTAATGTTGTTTTGGTGAAGAAAACAGATTTAACTTACATTATTTTTACTTGCATGGGCTTTTGCTGGGAACATAATCTTCCATTAGCTCAATTTATAGTTTTATATTTCAAATAAATAAAAATTGAGAAGTCAACAACTATTTCTGGAGATCTATATGCTCAGAACTGTGCTAGGGCTAAACAAGACAACTACACTAAGGGAAAAGAACAGAAATATATCAGGAAAGTTCATTTTGTAGAGGGCATAATTTCACATAAAAGCTCAGTTTATCATTGCATTGTACAAAGCATGCAAATAAAATATACTTTCTGATAATAAATGGGACTGTCTCATTTGCTTAACTTAAACATTTGAGGCTCATACACTGAATGTTATTTTAAAGTGCTAAGCAGAAGTCATAACATCATTAATTATACTGCAAATACCAGGTGGTTTTCAAATATGTAACAGCAATGATTAACTGAGAAATGAATAAAAGCTAATTTTCTCCTTTTAAGCCTAATTGCAAGAATTTTAAGTACAGAACATCTGGGACATGCATATTTCCCCATTCACAACAAATTTACTATCCATTGGACCACTCTAAGATGATAATGGCAACTAAAGGAAAACTTCATTCCTAGGCCATAAATACTGTTGGAAAGTAGATCTTACTCATTTCAGTTTTGGAGACCCTCTCAATTTTAGTGCTTATTTCAATTTCAGTATACCTCCATTTAAGGTAACTATTCTGCTTTATTCAGGCCTTGTTCTCTCTGTAAATCTAAACCATCTACCTCAGCCGAAGCATGGATTTACCAAGATCCTTTAAGGATTCTATTATTGACATATTCCTCTTTGCCATTGATCTAATAATCTATATCTCATCCTTTCATGGAAGACCATTAACAAAGGTGTAATATATAATAAGAGATGAAAACGAAGATAGGAACTGAAGAGCAATACACGAGATCCTGTACTGTTCCTGTAAGAATGGTGTATGGAAGGTATAAGTTAAGTGGAACAAGTTGAGTGACATCAAGTTGAAAATATCTCTATATTCAGGCAAAAAAAAAAAAAAAGATCTTTTTTGCATCCAAGCTTGAGTAGAAGATAATGGGCTTCCCCAACCTAGATTAAATTCTTTGTAAGGTTGAATGGAGTCTGGCCAAGATAAGGAGAGTCAAGGAATCCCACTATCAATAATGTTCTTCGAGGGGCTGAATTTTCTCTATTACTGAGAATATTTAAATAAAAGATAAATAATGACTTGTAAGGAAGAATTCTATATGCGGAATATGATTGGAGTCTGGCCAAGATAAGGAGAGTCAATGCAATCTATATGATTCTATATGATATCACAGGTCTCTTATGTTTTCAAGATTTGATGAATTACACTAGATAAATTATTTGTGACAGACTTTGTTTATGTCTTCCTTTTCCATGAGAAATTACATGTTGGTGCTTCCAAAAGTAGTCAGTAAAAATGTGAATAAACAATTCCTTGATGCTGAAGTATTTTAAAACCAAGGATAGGAAGTCTAATTAGGGATTGACATAAAAGAATAAATGAGTAAAAACAAATAAAAATGTATGAGAGGCAAGTGGAATTGCAAACTAAAAAAGACACCTTATTTACTTCCTGGGTATCAATCAGAAAACTAAATAATCCCAAGAACATTGGTTAAGACATTCTCTAGAAGACTTAGAGGAAAGTGCAGCAATTTGCTATTCAGTTCTGAAAGGATTTTGCAGAAGATTTAGACAATAATCAATTCTGAAAAGACTAGCCCTTTTATTTTGTATGTTTAAGGGCAATTTCCTAAAGAGGAAATCTTGGCATTTTAATGGAAAAATGTAAGGAAATGGGAAACAGGAACACAAAGAGAAAAGTAATTGGTCAACTCACTAATCCCTCACACTGAATCTAGGAATGAAGTTTCCAGAGCAAGACTGGAAAGGAATAGGAAAAGAATGTAATTATGGACATCTTCAGGAAGCCTCATATGCAGTGGTCTTTAAACCATGAGCAGAAAAGAGTAAAGAATAAAATTCCAACCAAAGTATACATTTATACAGAACAACACCTGGACTTTCCAGTTCACTCCACTTTCTGTCTTCAGCTGTGCTTGGTCATGAAACAAAATATCCCCTCCAATCCTCTCCTTCCCAATACCTTGAGGGCAGGAACTGTCTTTCTTTTTTGTGTCTGACACATACTAGGCCATCATTGAATATTTATCATAGTGAATGGAAAGATGGCCTTCAAGAATTTATTTTAAGTGGATTTCCCCAGGATTGGGTACATCTCTATAAAAGCTCTAATTCCTAGGTTCATTTCTAATATTGAGAAAATTCTTCTGAGTCATCCCAGGAGTTAGAGGCATTGTATCCATTTCATGTTCTGTATCTAGGTATATGGTTTGAAACATGTTCAATACTGGGAGAACCTGCCTTTAAAAGATGGTTTAAACCCCCTGTTTTTACACTCATGTTCATTAAGCCCCCCCCACCTCCATCCCATCTTTCTCATATTCCAAAAGTTTATTTTATGGCTCATGTCTTGGACCTCCCTAAAAAGGAGGTGGGGTTTTTTTAAGTACTCAATGTACAAATACAGATTAAATGTGGCATGGCTTTTCCCACATCCACAAAAATATATTAAACATAAGACACACATGCACATTAACTAAGGGCATCTGGGGACACAGTAGATAGAGCACTGAGTTTAATATCAGGAAGACTCTTCTACATGAGTTCAAAACTGGCTTCAAATACTTATTACCTGTGTGACTCTGGAAAATCACTTAATCCTATTTGCCTCAGTTTCCTCATCTATAAAAATGAGCTGGAGAAAGTAGTGGCAAACCACTCCAGTATCTTTGCCAATAAAACCCCAAATGGGATCACAAAGAATCAGACATGAATGAAATGATTCAACAGCAAAAACACATTAACAGAACAAGAGTCAGTCACTTAGTTTACAACCACTATTATAATCTGCTAGGAGGAAGATATTAAAATTCATTCAAATATAAAAATGTTTGTGGAACTGCTGATTAAAAATTTTTCATTTTATTTTGCTTCTGTACTATCACTATTCCAAAGTAAAATCTCCTTTGAACTTCTCACTCAACCACTTTCATAACCAACTACTCCTTCCAGTGGATGCAGGACTTCTGGATGTTTTGAACTGTAAAAGTCTCCTCCAAGCCTGGGTACCTCTCCCTAGAGATGCTTGTTTGGTTATCTACTCAGCAAAAGAGGCAGAAAGCAGAAAAAGGCAACTAGGAACCAAAGGCAATTTTGACTATTTGAGTTTATGATCCATTAAACGGAAAACATCGCTTACTTCCCCATCTCCCTTACCTCAAATCAATAATGCACTATTTGCACTAGGGAAGAGTCATAGCTAAGATGATGAGCCATAATTTGTCTATTATTTTTGTTTTCAAATTAATACAGTCCTTACCTCATTGTTGCTATTAGGAGGCAAGATGATGCCAATGATCAAACAGGATTTGCCACATCACATTAAAATGCAGTTCTTTCTTTTATTGCTAGACTATATGAAAGTAGGCCCCAAAGCACCTTTGTGGTTTTCAGAATCAAAAATAGCAATTCTGATCATGATCTATAGTGGAGAGTCACCCCAATACATTCACTGCAGGGCAGCTCAGACAATTCAGAGTTTAGTGCAGTTCTTTCAATTTAAGGGAACAAGATTACTGAGGTATTTAGTACAGAAGGGAGGAGTTTGATTAATGTACATCTGATTGGTTCCACGCTCCTAAAATGATAGATGGGAAGAAATCAAGCAGCATAGAATGGGGACATGTCTAACTTAAAATAAAAAATATGGTTGGAGAGTGAGTAAAAAGGATTGAGTTTCCTAAGAAGGGACCACAGAGCAGAAAGAAGAGAATATTAAAGCAAGAGGAGGATTCTGTAGAGTTACTAGAAGAAAAGTGCTTTATAAATCTTAAAGCATAATGTTAATGTGATCTGATGTTCAAATAGATCAGAAAAGGCAAAAAGGCAAAGCCAATTTGTAGGAGTAAAGAAACAATCCCAAAGAACATGTTTATAGTATAAATATCCTGCAGTACAGAGAAAGACTAAGCTATTAAAAAGTAGTCATTTTTTCAGACCAACTCCCCCCAAAAACCCCACAAAAAATAAGAGTAAAATAGGATGAAAAGGCATCAGTTAGTCTTTATTGAGAAACAGAAAGGTGTCATTTGGATTTAGAATCAGGAAGAACTGCTTCGGAATCCCACCTCTAACATTCAGTAGCTATATGATCCTGGGAAAGTCACCATCTCTGCATCAGTTTCCTCATCTATAAAAAGTGATAATGGAAATTGTAGGAAGTACTTACCTCTTAGAGTTGTGCTGAAAAAGTGAGATAATATATAATAAAGAGCTTTATAAATCTTAAAGCTATAAGAAAATGTCCTTTTCCCCCCCCTCTTCAACAGTGGAGTGTAATCTGCATTGGTAATCTGTATTGAGGAAGAATTCAAACTGATAGAATAATAAGTTATTTAATGTATCAAAATTTCCCAAATTTTAGTAACTCCAAATAGATTTCTTTGCTTGCACCTCTCTGTAATATTAATCATTTTTAACAAACTGCCTTCTTTTAAGTTCTTTGTTGATTCCTATTAATTTTCCCATCTGCCTGCATTCCTCTGGATTTCTTCAACATACCGCAAAAATATTTTCATCTTACAGGATCACTCCAACTCTGGAATTCATACTTCCTCCCTACCATCACTCCACAGGGTCCTTTCTTCACTCTGACTGGAGGTAGAAAATAAAGAGGTTCTCACAGAAACTCCATTTAAGGAAGTCTCCTAGATCAATCATCTTTTCATTTTCCATCAGTTTCAGTTTTCTGGACTATTTTTTTATAAATCCCAGAACCCACTCACTTCTTAACTTACTTTTGTGTATATGTTTTCCCATTAAATTTTAGGATATTTCAGAGCAAGGTTCATATTTTGCCTTTTTTTTTTTACTACTAGAGCTTAGCACAGCATCTGGCACATAATAGATGCTTATAAATTTATTGACTGACTGATTCTCAAATCAGCCCTATAAGGTAAACAGAGCAAGAAAATAAGTTTCATAAAGATCAACCATTTAACAAGTATTTATTGAACACCAACTCTGTGTATGAAATATTTGGGGAGTACTTGAACTTCTGGTATGAGAACTTGCTGAGTCCTTTTCAGGACTGCTCATTTTCCTTTGGTATCCACCTTTCCAAGAACTATAAGATGCATAGTGGCCATATTCCCATTAACTATCTTGGCATATGAGATAAACCAAATTGAGGATTACCTATGAACCTTAACCCCACTTAAAAGTTAAAGGGATATCTATCCTGAGGGTGTAAAGTCATTCCTCATTGAAATGAGCAGATGAGCATAAATAAATTGTTCCAACTGAGAAAATAAGACAATATATAATAAAGGGCTTTATAAATCTTAAAGTTATAAGGAAATATCCATTTTTATTTCTCCTCATCAGTAGATGATAATTCATATTGGTAATCTGCATTGAGGAAGAACTCAAGCTATTGAAATGATATCATTTAAAGTATCAAAATTTCCCAAATTTGAGTAACTCCAAATAGATTTCTTTGCTTTTCCTTTCTGTAGACAGTTGAAACAAGCATTCTGGAGCTCTTAATGCTTGGCTAGACATCAAAGATAACAAAATCAACCATTGCATCCTAGGTCATCACCAGTCATCTTGACTTTTATCCTGCCACTGGACTTTCATAATGATTCTGGAAGAGAAAGTGAAGCTGACAAGTTTGAATAACTACCTCATTAAAATTCAATTCACCCACAAGTCAAGATATCATCTGTGATGTCATTGGTTCTCTTCAAAAACAAAGGAAAAATGGGGAGACAACATATATATGTGTGTGTGTGTACATATATGTGTGTATATATATATATATATATAGAGAGAGAGAGAGAGAGAGAGAAGAATTCGCAAACATATAAAATAGATTCAAGGTGGTTGAGGAGAGAATTAGCAGTTAGAGTAATGATGAGAGTGCAGAAATCAGGAAATGTTTCATATGAAAAATGGCACTTGAACTGAATCTTGAAAATTAAATATCCTAAAATGCAGAGGTGAGGAGAAAGGAATAATTTTCCAAGGAAAATAAGTTCTGAATTCATGTCCAGTATTCTATGACTCTATGTCCAGTATTTTTTTCACCATATCACAACGCTCACAGGGCAGGACCTCTCACTCATTTGATTGCTTTAATGACCTCTTGTGGAGTTTTTCCTCATTTTATTATATCTTTATTGAGTTTCATTGACCATAACTACATTTATGTTCCATAAACAGACATGCGATCATTTTTATGTGGTTAAAATATCTGGATTACCCATTGTCTTCTTATTTCTGAGACTTTTATGATGCCTACTCCCATTTATACCTACTTTCTCCTTTCAAGTTCCTTCTAAAATAGGTAACATGGAAATTACCTGATTAGAAGCTAAAAACACTCATATGAAACCAACTCACATCTAACTACCCATCGCATTGCCAAAAAATTAATGCCATGTTGTTTATTTGTGAAGCCAGCACAGCTGCTACCAAGAGGAAGAGGCGATCACAATATCAGTAAGATGGCACTGTAAAACACAAAGGTCCTGCTCAAATTTTGTGCCACCATTGAACTTGATTAAAGACATGTGTTTAAGAAAGAACTGAAAATAGATGCATAGAATGATTTTAACATACACACACATGTGCATATATATATAAATATATATATATATATATAGAATATACATTTTTACAGTTTTGTGTCTAATGATAGACATCTATACGGTAGAGAGGGAGATAAAAAGAGGGAAAAAAGAATAACATGATAACTTTATTATATATATTTTAAAGAAGAAGAAAATTATATTACAGATTTGTAGTTTCAAATGCAATAATCTTTTTCTATTCTATGTTATAGAAATGCTTATTTTTTTCCCTTAAGATCAGAATAAAATAAATAAAAAATTTAAAAACTTTTAACTTTTGTGATAACTTTTGCCCCTTATACATTGCAAGTATGTAAATGTTGTAAATTTAGCATTTCTAAATATGAACCAGTAATTTGCTATTCAGAAAAATTTAGAGCCAAATTCAAAAGGCATTTATTAAGCATCTACTATGTGCCAAGCACTGCAATAAGCACTACCTATACAAAGAAAATAGTCCCTTCTCAAAGAAATAACAGTATAATGGTGATGAGAAAAATATGCAACATTTATGTATAAATAAAATATATATAAAAGATGAATATAAAATCATATGAAAGGAAAGACACTAATATTAAGGAGAGGGAAAGCCTTCTTGCAGAAAGTGGGGTGTTAGTTGAGACTTGAAGGAAGATAGGAGGTGGAGACAGAGATGGAGAGCATTCCACAAATAAGGGAATCAGTGAAAATGTTGAGAGTTGAGCGATGGTTTCTTGTACTAGGAACAACAAGAAAGTCAATGTAACTGAATCATAGAATATGTAGATGGGAGTAAGGTATAAAATTAGAAAAATAGGAATGGAAAGAATCAAGGGTCCTCAAACTACAGCCCCCGGGCCAGACGTGGCAGTTGAGGATGATTATCCCCCTCATCCAGGGCTATGAAGTTTCTTTATTTAAAAGCCCACAAAACAAATTTTTTGTTTTTACTATAGTCCGGCCTTCCAACAGTCTGAGGGACAATGAACTGGCCCCCTATTTAAAATGTTTGAGGACCTCTGATGAAAGGTTTTGAAATCTGAAATGGAGGATTTTATATTTGATCTTGAAGATGATGGGGAGCTTTTGGAATTTGTTGACTATGAGAGTAATATGTTCCAACATGGACTTTAGGAAGGTCTCTTTGATAACTGGAGGATAGATGAGAATGGAGAGAAATTTGAAGTGAGGGGGCCAACTAAAAGGTTATTGCAGTAGTCTAGATGTGAAGCGATCAAAGTCTGCAGCATATTGGTGGCAGGATCAGAAGAGAGAATGGGATGTTTATGAGAGATGTCACAAAAGTAGAAAAGGACTTGGCAATTGAATGGATATATAGGATGAGAATGAAGAATCAAAGAAGATATCTAGGTTGCAAGCTTGGGTAACTGGGAAGTTGGTAGTGCCTCCAGCAGTAATAAGGAAGTAAATTATGTAC
Source organism: Sarcophilus harrisii (assembly GCF_902635505.1). Lineage (NCBI taxonomy): Eukaryota > Metazoa > Chordata > Mammalia > Dasyuromorphia > Dasyuridae > Sarcophilus > Sarcophilus harrisii. The sequence goes on from NC_045429.1 coordinate 220,932,986, forward strand.
ATATTAAGTTCTATGGGTCATCCAATTCTATATATTCTTAGGTAACTTAGTTTGAGGGAGAGAGGTTAGGGCTGGATAAAGAGATCTAATAATCATCTACCTAGAGGATAATTATGATAACTGAATACATGAAAAATGATGAGATAATCAAATGAAATAGTGCAAAAAAAGGGGAAAGGGCAACTCAGAAGAGAACCTTGGATGATACCCTTATTTATCAAATGAAGAGTAGAGGGAAATCTACCTAAAGCCTCTGAGAAAAAGTGGTCAAACAGGTAGAAAGCATCATGAAAATCTAAACTGAAGAGTGAATCAAGGAGATGAGAGTGATTGATAGTATCAAAGACTGAAGAGAGAATTCAATTTAGCATTTAAGAGATTGTCAGATCCAGAAAATAAATGACCAAAGAGCCACAGAAGTTATGCAACAACTGTAAACTCTGAAAATACCAAAGAGCTCACAGAGGTTATAAACCAACTGTTAAACTCTGAAAAATAAAATAAAATAAAACCAAGGATCTAACAGTGAAGAGCATTCTTTATTCGCTTGGAAGAGGGAAACCAAACATACATGCTGGGGTCTGCTATAGGACCAAGCTGAGCAGAAGCAGCAGGGCTAAGTTTTGATTCATATTGTCTTGGCTGGATAAAAAGCCAGGCTGTTAGTGTTAGCAGCAACATTGAGGCAAGTTTGACTAATGGAAAAGTCTGTTCATAGCAGGGCTTCTTACCAAAATGTGGTTGCTGCCTCCTTGTTTAGGCTCAGGAACTACCCAAATCTGGCTTAAGTTAATTCTGATTTACCTGCAGAAGTTCATCTATAGAGTAAGCAAAAGGACTGTTATTAAGCTAAACTCAAGGCAAAGCTTGCTTGCTGGGCCTTAGTTCTACAAATCAGGTGTCTCATAATAGTAAAAAGGGAGGGGTAATCTTGGCATGGGGATCCTAACAAGATCATTGATTACTTTGGAGAGAATGGTAGTTCAATTGAATAAAGGCTAGAAGTTGGATTGTAAAGAGTTAAGAATAGAGTAAAAGTCAGAACAGAAATGAGTGCAAGGGATAATGTAAAAAAAAAAAAAATTACCCAGGCATGAGTTCTGTCAATAAAAAGTTATAATTATTAAAAAAAAAAAGAATAGAGTAAAAGGAAAACAAATGAAAACACCAATTATAAAATGGTCTTCTCATAATTTAGCCATGAAAGGAGGAGATATACAGTAAGTATAATAACAGTGACAGAGCAAATGAGGATTTTTTTTTTGAAAATAAGTAAAACATGAGGGTATTTGTAAGCAGCAAATAATATAGCCAATAAACCAGGACAAAATACAGATTAATTGGAAAGTAGGGATGATAGAAGGAGCAATCTACTTGAAAAGATAAAAAGAAGAGAATAGAATTTTGTGAGTGACTTGTCCAAGGTCACAAAGCTGGTAAGTGTCAAATGTCTTGAAGCCAGATTTGAATTCAAGTCCTCCTGACCTCAGGACAGATATTCTATCCAATGTGTCACCTAGCTACCCCTTCTGTATAGTCTTAAATTACACTGACCTCCTTGTTGTTTCCCAAACAAAACACTTCATCTCTCAATTCTAGGAATTTCCTTTGGTTATCCTTACATGCCTAGAATATTCTCTATCCTCCTCTCTACCTCCCAATTTCTCTAGCTTTTTTCAAGTCCTAGCTAAAATCCCCCCTTCTACAAGAAGTCCAACCTCTCTTAATTTTAGTCCCTTCATTTTGTTGATTATTTCCCATTTATTCCAAATATAGCTTGTTTGTACATATTTATTTACTTGTCATCTCTCTTGTTTTATTTTTAGCTCCTCAAGAGTCTTTTGTCTTTCTTTGTATTCCTAGCATTTAGTACTTACTAGGAATTTAATGAATGTTTATTGATTAGCTGACTGGCTATTCTTTTTGAAGATAATTCCTTAGCCCCACACTCCATGCCAGAAAGAATTGTTTACTGTACAAAATCAAAACAGATAACAGTCAGGATTGTGAAGTGAGTGAAATTTATCCCCCAAACTTTCTTTTCAACATTGTCTCATTCTTTTTTTAAGTACCTTTCTTTTAGCTATCAGTTTGGAGTCCCTTCAGGGTGAAACTCTTAGCAAAGGGTCAGGTTTGGAACGTATCTGAATAGCTGACCTAATTAGATTGGCTGAAATAAAGACTTGAGTCAGTGAAGTATAGTTCAAAGAATATTGGACTGTGAGTGGAGATATCTGGGTCCTGATTCTATTCCTGTTCTTAATGATCTTGACTAAGCACAAAACTACGAGTTTCCTCATCATCACAATGAGGGCATTGGACTAAGTCAATTAAAACATCTCTTCGAGCTCTAAGATTCTATCAGTGCTATTCTCCTCCAACGTTTATTTGCTTTTTAATGTGGGTTACTTAGTGATGAAAAGCTTCCAAAATCTAAAGTGATAAATTTCTAATGGTGAAGTATTAGTCATTGGTTAGAAGGAAATATTTTAAGGCTGCCAGCCTTTCATTATCTTACTCAGAGTTCCCAAACAATGTCCTTCCTGCTTTTCTTTATTATGTAAGTTGCAATAGTATTGATAGCTTATCAATGAATTAAAGGAATATAAATCTAGAACCAAGACAGAGATGAGGGAAAATTCCCAATCACATCTCTTCTAACTAAAGTGGTTTGGCTATATCCTAAGAAGCCACTAGAATATCCAAGTATTTCTGTCCTGTCTTTTAAAATAGGCAACTTAGGTTAAAGACAGAAAAATTATTTTTTCACAACATAATGAAATTATCTAAAACAAAGGCCAATGATGTCTGAATAGCTTTTATTTAAAAAAAAAAAAAAAGCTATAGCTACAAATGTAGAAATCAATTAGATGACTTTCACAAAATCAGTGACTGCCTCATATTCCAAGTGGAACACAGAAGACTGATACATTGATGAAGTAGGGAAGAGGAGGAAGAATCTACACAAAGTGATGATAATTGTATATCCTCCTAGGAAGACTTACCTCTTAATAAAGTAAGACACAAAATAATTACAGGTAACTTATGAGTCATGTTATGCATTAAGACTAGGCTAATCCTTAAGTAACAGGTAGTCATTTACAATATGTAACTTCAGGAATAGTCAAAATGCTTCCTCTCTAAACCCATCTTGCCATAGTACTTGACATGATCATCTTTCCTAAGAAATGTCTATTTGGGGTTAAAGTTCTTTGTCTCCCAAAGGGCACCATTAAAATACAAATATGTTTTATTAGTATATTTAGTAAAGCCTTGCTGACAACTTTATCTCCCAGAAGGCTGAGTAGGCAACAAGGGGGACTGATACTCAGGACTTATTTTCATCTAAAAGGAAAATTTAGTGTCTTTGCTTTAAAATGACAAGACTTTCTTATGATTCTCAATTATTAATGAGGACTAAAGACCAAAGAAAAACAAGGTTCAAAAAATTCAGAATAAAGATTCCAATACCTGAAACTTTTTTTTAAAAAAAAAGGAAAGTATATCAAGACAATTAGAAGGCTTTTAAAAATACAAACAAATAAATCCCAATGTAGAGGATGGGAAAGTTTTGATAAAGACCAGCCAGACATCACAAGGAGTTCTCTAATAAACTTTAATTTTAGAAGGCCATAGACAAATTATAATTTCAAATGAATATAAAGGTGACACAATCTTTTAACCATATTGCCAAGAAGATAGTCCAGAGTATCTGATACACATGAAAAAAAGTGAAGAAAAACAAAATGCAGTGGCACTCCTTTATTTTCTTTGGTTGGTAACTATGCTTAGAACAAGAAGGTTACAATTATCCTAAAAGAAAGAAAGAAAGAAAGACACAGGCCTGCTATTTGAGGTAAATGGTATAATGGTGATGGTTAAGAAAAAGCCAAACTGCTCAGTTTTTCATGGTATCTACCTCTTGCCATCAAAAATACTCTCAAGGCGGAAAAAGGCTAAGAAAGGAGCTGAAATCCAGAATAGGAAATTAAATTGTAAAAGAGTAAAAGTAAATAGTAAAAAATAGTAAGCAAAAAAAAACAAACAATTTTTCAAATTAGATAAATGTGTCTTTTAAATTTGATTTGATACTAAAAGAATCCAGGTGTATTTGACAAGCGTTTTTTTGTGTTTATCTCATTTACATTGTTTGGGTTGTTGTACATGTTGTTCTTTGGGCTCTACTCTCTTGACTCTGAATTCTTCATAATCATCAGTTGTGGTAGTACAGTAATACAGCACACTTATCTACCAGAATTGGTTTATCTATTTCCCAATAACTAAGCACCTACATTGGGATTGTGATTATCACAAATTATGTTATTATTAATGTTTTTGTGTATCTAGATCCTTTCTTGAAGATAACACCTCCTTTAGATATAAAATTCCTAGAATAGAATTTGGAGGGTGGAAGTGTGAACAACTTAACCATTTTTCAACTTCTCACTATCATATCCTTCATATGTTTAATCCATTGCAAAATCTTATCAAATCCATGACAAAATCTTGTCATTTCTACCTTCATAACATCTCTCTTATATATCATCTTCTCTACACTCATATAGTCACCATTATAGTTCAGGTCCTCATCACCTCTCACCATGAATTTTGCAATTTGTCTCCTTGCTGGTCTCCTTGACCTCTCCACTCTTCAATCAATTCTATATTTAGCTACCAAAATGATCTCCCGGAAGTGCAAATCTGACTATATTACACAGGTAAGCTATAGGGTGAATAATTCTTTTTGCTTACAATTCTCAGACACCTTTCTACTAATTTACAGAGCTTGTGTTATGCACTGGTAGACAGAGAATCCACTGATCCTCTGAATATTAAAGTAGTTTCTATCCAAACATCCCTTCTCCAATATTTTAATAGATATTGGACTTTTTAATTTCATTGTTATATCAGTTAGTTAAAAAACATTTATTAAGTTCATATTATGTACCAATCATTGGGGATACAAAGAAAAGAAAAAGACAGTCATTGCTCTTCAAAATAATACATTTTAAAAAGCTGAAAAGTGGGTTGAAGTAGAAAAAGAGGTAGGTACCCTGCATGGGAGCATAATGAAGTAATACTACCAGATGAGAAATGATGAGGCTTCTGCCCAGGACCTCTTCTTGAAATAGAGGGTCTTGTAGGAGCTCTCTTATGTGCACCTTCCACTCTCTCCAATCAGAGGGAGGGAGGAACCTAAAAGGTTATAGTACATGTAATTCCCATGTAAGGAAACCCTCTTTAATAATTCAGGTTAGCATCTTCTCTAAAACTTAAAGTCTTAGAAAGTTGTCCAAAAAGCTGCCAGGTCAAATAACTTGCCTAGGATTTCATAGATGGCAGATGGCAGAGGCAGAATTTCAAATTTTTGTTGTTTTCCTGATGGCTCTCTATCATCTATGTTATGCTGCCTATCTTAGTCATCAATAATGGATATAAATAATGGATAAAATACAGCAGGTATGGTTCTCAAATATGCATATAACAACCAGATATATATCCTCCAAAGAAGTAAAAAACTAAAAGGTTTCATATATATCCAAATATTCACCCTTTTTGTAATAGAACAAAATTGAAAATAAAGATGTCAGTTATTTAGAGAATAAATGTTAAGATTGTGGTATATTGAAGTATGAATCAAATTAAATACTATGTAAAGAAATAGAGGCAATATTGCAGAATGATAGAAGGCAGTAAATTAAGCTTTCTTCCACAAAATTCCTCCAAATATATTTGGAAAATATGCCAGACCAAACCTTGATAGCAAACTGAAAAAAAGTCACAATGAATCATTTGTCCAGCCTTGCTCTGAATAAGGAGAGAAGTAGCACCTCATGTGGAGCACTCATGCCCAGGGAAAGGATGTGCACCAGAGTAAAAGGTTTTAGATCTATATCAAAAGACCATTAAACTACACCAAAGCATCATGAAAGTGATCTATACAAACTTGCAGTAATATTACCCACTTCCCAGTTCTGGATCACAGATCTAGGATAAACGGATAAGGGAACCTGAATGCAGAGGTTAGGGGTAGAGACTGATTAACCCAGGTAGGGAGTTTCTCAGTAGTGTATTTCAGAAACCTTCAGTAGTGGTACAGTTCAATCACTATGGGGAGAAAATAATTAAAAATCACTGGATTATCTGAATGTCACAACTAGGAAAAAAAAGTGTAGACATCTCATCTCAAGAGAGTTTAAAAGAAAACTATCCAGATCTTTAAGAACCAAAGAAAAAAGTATAAATAGGAAGAATTCACCAGTCATCTACAAAAAGAAATCCCAAAATAAAAATTCCTAGGAATATCTAAGTAAAAAAAAAATTATTCCAATCTGCCAAAAAGAAATAATTCTAATTCTTAGGAGTCACAGTCAGGATCATATGATTTAGCAACCATCATTATATAGGAATGGAGAATTTGGAATACAATATTCCACAAGGCAAAGAATATGAGCTTACAGGCAAGAATAACTTATCCATAAAAAGTAAGTCTAATGCAAGGAGGTAGGAGGATGAAACTTTAATGAAATTTCCAAGCATTCATGATGAAATGAATAGAACTCACTAGGAACTTTGAAATGCAAACAGGAGTGAAGAGAAACATAAAAATGTAAACATGAATGAACAATGATAAGGGACTAATTATATTCAAAATATTCAAATATTGGGAAATGATACAAGAACCAACTTTGAATCCTATCATCATCAATGCTCATAGAAGCCAATTAGACAAGACCTAGAAGTTGTTCTGCTATGTCTTGATAGTCATTTTTTTAAAAAATGGAAAGGAGGATAAGAGGAAGGCACTGTGGGGTGGAAGAAGAAAAGGAAGTTTATGGAGATATACAGAGATGTAGATTTTGACACTAAGAAATACTTCTTAAAAATAAGAGGTATTCAGAAATAAACTACAACTTCATGTAGTGAGTTTCCCATCATATAAAGTGTTTCAGCATAAGATTCAAAAACAGATAGACTTTAGTCTCTTTTTTCAGATAAGGAAATTTAAGATTAAAAAATTTGTCCAGGGTCATATGTATACTGAATGAAGAGCTCAGGTTCAATGGATCTTCAAGTTTTAAGCATAATAATATACCTACTAACACACTATATTAAAGTTGTTTTGTTATCCCCCAGGAAATATGAGGAAAAACAATTTGTTATTAGATAATATATCCTTTCCAATTCTGAAATTCTATTATTGTGCTTAGGAAGATAATACAATAAAAATGCTTAGTACTGATAATCAATTTAGCTGATAAATAAATTAACTGCTATAGGGAATCATCTATTAGTGTCCTGGGAGAACTAATAGGACTAGTGGATGTTGTGACTCATATGATTTTAAAATTGAAAATCACTTTGACAATCATCTTATCAACTCTTTCATTTTACAGATGAGGAAACAGAGACTCATTGAAGTGCATTTATTTGCTCAGGGACACACAGCTCATACATCTAACAGCATTTCAATGATGCTCATTGCAAATCAACATAGATAAGTAGAAATGTATCGCTGGTAGTAGATAATAGTTGATACCCAAACCACAAATTCATTATTAAAACAGAGCATCTGCAATCAGGGAAGATAAATTACAAGCACTTTCTAAGTTTTCAAATACCTCATCAAATAATGTAGCATGGCTGCCAAATGGAAAAGTGCCAGGGCCTCCTGATCAAAAAATTAGGTGACAGACATGAAGGAATGGGATGTTGGGTTTTGTTTGTTCATTTGTTTTTAAGCAAAAGCTTCTGGCCAATTCTGAAGAAACTAAAAGGCCAGCAGCACCAGGTGCAGTAAATAGTGGCCACAGCTGCTGGCCCAGACATGTCCTTTCCCTAAGAACAGAGAAGGAAAAGGTGCCAACATTGCAGCAATCTCATGGGTCATTTCTCCCACCCACAATAAGCATTTTTAAATAGACTACAATGAAATTCATTGCAGTTTATTCACCAATATCTATTGCAAAGAATAAGATAGGAAGGAGATTTGACAAAGAGTACCTTAAAGGCCCCAAATTAATCAGCATATATTTTAATACTCAATGATTTTGATGTAAAAGGTGGATATAAAGGAGAAAAGTGAACAAGTCCCGAGTCTTAAAAGTAAAAGAATCCAAAGTATTATAAGCCTATACATCATAAATATTTTCCTCAAGGAAGAAAGATATTGATGAAGCATTAAATATAGAATCATTAAAAATAATTTAATGGCTAGTTATGAAAGTGGGATTTATTTCCAAATCAATTATGTGTTTAATTAAACCACCATAAACTTGAGGTAAAAATCAAACCAATGACAAATTTGAATTTACTAAAGAATTTATTTAAAATGAGAAGATACAGCATGCACTTGAGGCAGTTTCAGGCTGTCCTATTTAAAGAAGCTATGAACACCAAAATATAAGAAATAGATAAAAAGAAGAGGTAACAAGACAGAGAATCCTAAAGAGGCTTAACTCATACAGTAAAAATTAATCATTCAAATGAAGAGACTGGAGTAGCTTAGAATCCACCATGGTCAGCAAACATATAATCTCCTTGACAAGTAAAAATAAGACAATCAAAAGTAACACTGTCTTAGAATATAAATTTATTTCTAAGATTATATAGAAGGAGAAGACTTAATGTAATGTACAGCAGTGGAGGGAAAAAATAGCATTATAAAAAGTCTTGTTGAAAGACCTAATAAAGAGAAAAGTTACAGATGAAACTGAAAGAAGAGCTAGAAATAAATAAAAATTCTAACTTAAAAATTTTCCAAAATTTTTATTTTACAAAATATTATTTTCTCTTTCTATGAGAGCAAACCTACTTCATTTGTATGCTAACATCACCCACCTGTTTATTAGCACAAGGAAATAGAAATAGAACTAAATAGAGATGGAAAGAGAGACTGGAACTTGCCAGATGTGCAGAAAGGAGGAATATGATAAAGGCAAGACAGTAACATATATTGAAGGATAAATCAAGTTATCTGAAAAAGAATAAGATATCAAAAAGACATTATGACTACAAAAAGGATATATGATTTACAAATCTTAAGATACAACATAAATTAGGATTGTCTCACTAATATTATTATAACAAATAATATTATACCTATTTTTTCATTTCTAAAACAATTTTATAAAAAATAGTCTATTCATATCTAAGGCATCCAGGATTAAAGTATGAGAAGAGGATTAAATTTTCACCAAAAATAAACTTTCTTCCACAGAAGCATGCAAATATCATTTCTTCCTACGCTCCTTTTCACTTAGTCTAATTCCTCCCAGATTTCCTGAATTCAAACTATTTCCACAACCAAAATTCAATCTTTCCCTTCACCGTGAAACAAGTATATACAAATACTCTGTGGTTATTGAAGGATGGCTTTCTTCCTTAGTCACTGAAAAATCACTCCCAACAATTGGAGGTAAATCTATGATCTTTGCTCCTTTGAATTTCTTAGTTCTATTAAATGTTTTCTCTTCTAGATCATCTTATGGGGAACAAAAAGTGAAGGGAAATGGGTCAGGAACATGAAGCAAGCCAAAGATCAGGAAGGTCTTCACACTGAAGAAAAGAAAGGGTGCTAAATGGACTTGAAAATGGGATGTTCTAAAGAAATAATTCTATTTAGGCTGATCTCTGAAACCCAGGGTATACGCCATAAATATTCTGTACAGAAGAGATCATTGGCATATTGGGTACTTTCTACATCCAACTCAGTTTTACTTCTAAGGATAAAAGAAAAGACCATCATGAATAACCTAACCAAAAAAGTTGATCCGGATTCATTATTAGACTAGGAACATTAGACTAGGAGATAGGATTAAAAAATAGCAGAAAGAAAAATGTCTCTTCCTGGACTTTACCCCCAAAAATTACATTAAGTATCATAAACTCAATAAAATTATCACCAAACTCACATTATCTCTCCTTCCCTATCTTAACTGATCCTTCTTTTACTCTCATGTCCCAACCACAAGGATGCACCCAGCTCAGCCACTTCTTTATAATTTTATTCTGTCCATCATAAGACTAACTTAGACCTATAGTCTTGTTCTCCTCCCATATTATTTACTCTTATTATATGATTCTAGAAAATACTATTTCAAAGAAATAAAGGATACAGTGTTAAAAAATAGTAGACATAGGGCAGCTAGTGAATAAAGCACTGGCCTCCTGTAGTCAGAAGGACCTAAGTATAAATTCAGCCTTAGACACTTGGTACTTATTTTGCAAAAACAACAAACAAAAAGAATACTGGACTTGGAATCAGAAGAACTTGGGTTCAAATCCTTCCCCAAACATTTATTAGCTATGTGAATCTAGACAAATCACTTTAAAGTTTGCCTTGTGTTTTACTTATATTGTCTCATTTGATCCCTATAACAACCCTTAATCAAGTTGTCTTAATTTGCATTTCTCTGATTAATAATGACTTGGAGCATTTTTTCATATGGCTAGAAATAGTTTCAATTTCTTCATCTGAGAATTGTCTGTTCATATCCTTTGACTATTTGTCATTTGGAGAATGACTTGATTTCATATAAATTAGAATCAATTCTCCAAAATATATAGACCCTTATCAGAACCTTTGACTGTGAAAATGTTTTCCCAGTTTATTATATGCCTTCTAATCTTGTCTGCATTAGTTTTGTTTGTACAAAAACTTTTCAATTTGATATAATCAAAATTATCTATTTTGTGATCAATAATGATCTCTAGTTCTTCTTTGGTAATAAATTCCTTCCTTCTCCACAAATCTGAGAGGTAAACTATCCTATGTTCTTCTAATTTGTTTATAATTTCATTCTTTATGCCTTGTGAACTCATTTTGACTTTATCTTGGTGTATGGTGTTAAGTGTGGGTCAATGCCTAGTTTCTGCCATACTAATTTCCAATTTTCCCAGCAATTTTTGTCAAACAGTGAGTTCTTATCCCAAAATCTGGGGTCTTTGAGTATGTCAAAAAACATTAGATTATTAAAATGATTGACTGTGTAACTAACTCTTTTTGGATTTTCTTGACAAAGACACTGGAATAGTTTTCCCTTTCCCTATCTAGCTCATTTTCCATAGGAAGAAACTGAGGCACACTGAGTTAAGTGTCTGCCCAGGGTCATATAGCTAGTAAATATCTGAGATTGGAATTGAATTCAGGTCTTCTTGATTCCAAATCCAGAATACTATCTGCTGGAAAAGAGAAAATAAAATACTTTTAAAAATGAGGGGCCTACAGTTTCAGAGCTGGAAGGCCCTGAAGATGATCCAATCCATTCCTTTTCATTTTATAGATGACAAAACAGAAGCCTATGAATTAAAGTTAGTACTTCAGTTAATTACCAGCACTACTAGGAGTGGAATCCAGTGCTTCTGCTGACTCATATGATCCTTAGCCCACAACACTCTACCTAAAGTGGCTCCAGTCTGGGTTAAAACCTCAATTCACAAACCATTCTTCTCCTGTTGTCACATTGATTACATGAATGAGAGTCACAGTTGTGAGTGATTAAGTACAATGCCAACAAATAGACTCACAACACCATTACATTCTTGGCCACATATTCTTCCTGCTGACCAGAAGGTAAGAATTGAAAGGACATCCCAGAGGGGTAGAGAACAGGATAGAGTAAAAACAACACAGTATGGAAATCATAACTGTTGAAATATTTTAAATGCAATCAACTAGAGAAAAGTACTTGCAAATGTGATTAGAAGGTACTTCCCAAAGAACTATAATTAGACATAAATGCGAACAGATGAGAGAGAAGATGGACCCATATCTGAAAATTCATTTTAAAAAAATCATTGCTGTGAATCTAATATTCCATATGAAATTAGAGTTTTATTTAATTGACTCCACATGACTTAGAGTATGTACTTTCAGGTAATAATAACTAATAGCAATAACAACTCAAATTCACATGGAACATTGAGAGATACATGACACTTTCCTCACAGTAGCTTATTGTGAGATCAGTATTATCCTCATTTTATAGATAATGACTAGTCCAGAATTACACTGTTGATAAACATTAGAATAAAAGTAACATAAAACATAAAAATTCAGATTCCTTTCTACTTTTCATTGTACCACACAAAAATTGGAACAATTCTGGGGTTCATCCCTCCTCAAAAATATTAGTGGCTTCCTAATTTCCCATATTCCAACTACTAGAAAGATTCTAGGTTCTCTCCCAAAAGAGAGGTATGAAACATTAATGGGAAGATTAGTAATGGAGTCTGAACAACCTGATATAGAGAATGGAGAGGGTAGACTGCTTGGCTTAGCTTAATTGGAAACTTCCAGGCACTTCAGTGTGCTCTGGAGTGGAATGGAGCAGGAGACAGGGAAAAGGAACAAAAGAAAAGAGGAATTACTTGAAAAATTAATAAGGATCCTAACTAAACTAATATATAACTTAATATAAAAGGAGATATAGGAGAAGATAATATAAAATGTTGGAAAATATTTAACAATATAATAATAAGACTTGCTAGAGTCACACAGTCAATAAATCTCAAAGGCAAAACCTGAAATTTATTTAGCTTTTCAGTATAAGATGGTAAATGTTTAAATAGTTTCACATCAGCATTTGTGGAGGGAGTTTTTTTTTTTAATCAGGAACTTCCTACACTAAATAAATAATAAATCAAAATCAAAATAAAGTAGATAGAGCTAGTAGAATACTCAAAAGAATCATGTCTATATATATATATATATATATATATATATATATATATATATATATAAGCATACCTCATTTCATTACACTTTGCTTTATCATGCTTCAGAAATATTATGGTTTTTTAACGAGCGAAAGCTTTGTGGCAATCCTGCATCAAGAAATTCTATTGGTAACTGATTTCTAACAGCACAATATGCTCACAAAATATCTCTATGTTGCATTCTGACAATTCTTACAATATTACAAACTTTTTCATTAGTATTATATCTGTTACCCGTAATATGTGATCAGTGATCCTTGATGTTACTACTATAATTATTCTGGAGCCCATAAATCATGTCCACGCAAGACAATAAACTAAATTGATAAATATTCAGATTCCTTCATTAACTGGCTGTTCTCCTTTCTCTCTCCCTCTTTTTGGGCTTTCCATATTTTATGAGGTACAACAATATTGAAATTGGCAATTAAGAATCCTAAAATGGATTCTAAGTGTTCAAGTGAAAGGAAGAATCAATTGATGTGAAACTTTAATATTGCCTTATTTTAAGAAATGGCCATAGCACTTCCCCAAATACCACCCTGATCAGTCAGCATCTATCAACATCAAGGGAAGACCTCCACCAACAAAGAGATTATAACTTGTTAAATTAGGTTCATATGAAAGTTAGCAATTTTTTAGCAATATGTTTTAATTAAGGTATGTATATTTTAGATGATTGCTCATTTAATAGACTATGCAGGGCTTAAACTTTTTACCCATTCACAATCCCTTTTCTCCCAAAAATGTTCACATGATCCCAAATACATGTATATATAAAATAGGTATACAAATCAATCATTATTACTGATAATAAAAGGCATATAAATCATCCATTATTACTGATAATAAATCACAATTTGTGATCCCTGCATTCATTTATAAGTTCAAAAAGCTGGAGGCTATAGTATAGTGTAAACATAGAAAAGAAATTTATATGAAATTTATATATGAAAAGAAAACCAAAAATTTATATGAAAAGAAAACCAAAAATTCATATGAGTTACTTTATTGCAATATTTGCTTTATTGAAGTGGTCTGGAATTAAACCTACAATATTTCTGAAGTATTCCTGTTTCAAGAATATTTTCTTTAAGAAGAGATTCAAAAACAAGGAACATGATAATTGCTGACCATCATTGTTTAAAAAAAAGGAAACTGACTATAATTAGGAAATGAAATATTACTGATATAGTAGTCATTTATGAATCAGCTTTCCATATGTAGTTAATACACTGACAATTTTAGAAGAAAGATTAAATAATATATCAAAAGAGAAGATAAAATGAAATTGTAATATACATTATTGCAACACTTCTAACTCAACATATCTACACAATCAGTTGACTGGGGGGGACAAACTAATAAAGGACATTAATTTATCATTATTGCTTCAATTTAAAATATCTAAAAAGTCACCATAACAAAAAGGCCAAAAGAGCCCAGAAATCACTTATAAAAAGCAAATATTTTTATTTCGTTGCCAAGAAAAGAGAGATGATAATCAAGGGTGTTATCACTTTAAGGAGAAGTTCATTCATAAAATATTTTGAAAAATGATGAAGAATATGAGTTATATCACCAAATAAGCAATCAGTGGGAGGAAGGGGGAAATGAGCTTGTAGAAATCCTGAAATAAAACACAACAAAGTCAAACTATCCCAAGAAGAATTATACAAGGAACTAAAAAGAGTATAACAAACAAATATGGAGAGGAATAGATTTGTCAGTGATTCTATAATAATTATTGTCATCGTCCAAAGCACTAGGATCACCATATTTGGATTCTAATAAGCTATGTAAAGAACTGAAAATGTGGATTTAAGAGATAAAGTCAAGAAGAATGACCATAACTGACCAAATACAAAAACTGAAGGTGACACAATTTTAAAAGCACTCAAGTATTACTTTTTCCAAATTATGAAGTGATTACAAAATAATAAAAATATCATAAAAATATATTAATTAACCCCCTAAAAATGGAAGTAACCAAAAAGACAACATCAACTATTAAACTATTTACTAAATTTGCATCTATCTGAAGATTTCTAGATTCAGATGTGGAAAGGACCTCAGCAGCTACTTCCCCCACACCATACTGGAAAATAATTCATCACTCCAACATAAAAAGATACTTATCCAGCATTTCTTTGAAGATTCCTAATGATGGCTTACCATACTATTCCAAACAATTCATTTTATTTTAAGAATTATTTGGTTATTAGAGGGTTTATTTTTATTTCAAACTTAAATTAGCCTCATTATAACTTCCACCTCATACCTATTCTGTAAACAAGCACATAATAGTATTTTTCAAAAAAATGTCATCACAAATCATAATAGATTCACAGTTTTGTGTGCAATCTTTTTTTATTATTCTATGTTATGGAAATATTTGTCCTATCCTATAAATTAAAAGTAAAATAAATAAAATTTTAAATGTTATCACTGAACTTTCTTTTCTATAAGTTAAATATCCCCAATTCCTTAAATTGATTTTCAAATAACAAACTCAGGACTTTTCACTGTCCTGGCCATGTTCTTCTGGATGCTCTCCTGCTTATTATTATCCTTCCTGAAATGTGATATTCCATATATCACCAAGAATGTTTTATGTGAGAAACAGCATAAAAGATGTCATAACAGACAAAAATGACATAGAAAACATTATGTTAATAGATAGAGAACCGACCTCAAAAATCAAGAAGCTCTGGCTTTAAATTCTGCCTCTGATTCCTACTGGCCATGTGACTGTGGACAAGTCATTTAATTCCCCCAGACTACTCTCTAATTATATAAACCACAAAATGTTGCTTATCTGCCTTGGTAGAAAGAATTTCCTCATTCAAAATTTTCTCGATTGATAATATCACCAGATTCAGATGAAATGTAAGCATGTATATATGTTTATATAAATAGGAGATGAATCAGTTATGATTTTTGACAATTGTTTTATATATATATGATCTCATCCAATCCTCACAATTCTGTGAAATATGTTCAATGTAAATTGTATAAATAAAATATATGCATAACAATATAGTATATATATTAACAATAGTGTATTATGATATATAGTAAGACATGATATCCTGTATCATTATGTTATTGTACATAGGATATAGTAATTATATGTAATATACAGTATTTGCATATATATATATATATATATATATATATATATATATATATATATTGCTATTATTATTGAGACACAGCTAGATGTTGCAATGACAAGATTCCTAGACCAGAAGTCAGGAAGATCATTCAAATCCCACTTTAAACATCTATTTTGTAACTTTAATCAAGTCATTTAACCACTGACTGAGTTGGAATTGAGTGATTTCCCATCTTTAGATGGGAATAGTAATAGCACCTACCTCCCAGGATTGTTGTTAAGATAGAATGAGATATGTGTAAAGGATTTTGCTAACTTTAAAGGACTATATAAATTCTATGTATTGATTTGAAATACATGTTGCTGAAATGGACATTTCCAAATTAGGAGGTAACATAAAAAGATTAGCTTCTAAGTTCCTCTGTGCATGCAAACAGTGTCCTTTGCAGCTACCATCGCACCTCTTAGAGAAAATAACCACTAATGGGAGTTGAATCCAAGCACTGAGTATACTCTCCAGAAACACCTGAACCTTGAGGCAATTTTCAATACAGTGCAGACTTGAAGCAATGATGAAATACCTATTGAACAATCACCCTAAAAGGTATCATGTTTTAATATTTAGAACCAAACCAGACTTTTCAAAGACTAGTTTCCATCAAGCATGAACCAGCTTCAAATATATAAACTTAAAGCTGAGGAGAACTCAATAGGAAAAGGTAAATAACCCAGAATCCCTGGACACAGCACCAGTGCAGTTATTACATAAGATTACCATTAGGAGTAAAGAATTATGCTGCTGTTTTAGCCAAAGGAGATACTGTGCCTCCTTGGGTACTTTCTCTGTCCCAGCATTAATATAAAATGTTTTAAGAAGTATACCTTATTTCTACCTTATTTTTAATCTCATCTTAAATTGTAACAGCCTGGTCATGACAACTACAAATAAATATACCTCTATTTGGCCTCCTAGGGGTATCTCAGGATTTTTACCTTTGTCTTAAAGACTGGATTTATCCACTTAAAAGTAGCCCAAATCCATTTATGTGAGCATGGTTCTTTGTTCTTTAGCAGTGAAGGATCAAAGAATGCTGTGTGAGTCTGTTGGAGATTAGGAGGATAATGTTTTGTCTGACTAGCTCATTTCTCTTTCTCTGAAAATCAGATTAGAGGTTTAACCAGAACAAATAAACAGAAGGATTTAAAGAAGAGAGTCTTAAAGTACCCATTAGTTTTTAGTGACTAAAATTCAGTTCTAAAACCAGGATTAACACATTTAAAAAGTATATGATAAAAGAACTAAAAAAAACTAGAAACCCAGCTAAAAACAAAAAGTCATGAATGTAAAGTAAGTACTTAAAGCTAAAATTCTCATACTGAAGGTTGTTGATTTCCAGGCTGCACACCAATATCTACATCAAGGGTAATCTTATTTTGTAAGGATGGGTGGTCAATGAGTTTATAAATTAAACCAGTCCAGCCCATCTAAAATGAGTGACAAGATTCTACAGCTCAGAGACCTTTACCATATGAAACACATGATTTAATCAATCTAAGCAAAAAGGTGAATAAGGCTTTGTCAGGTATATTTTTAAAGAGTGAAAATATTATGTTGTGGTTCATCCTCAGTTCCCATGGTTCTCTCTCTGTGTATAGATGGCTCTCTTCACCACTGAAGAACTGAAAATGGTTTGAATCATACCATTGGTGAAAAGAGCCATGTCCATTAGAATTGATCATCGTATAATCTTGCTGTTGCCATGCACAATGACCTCCTGGTTCTATTCACTTCCCTCAGCATCAGTTCATCTAAGTCTTCCCAGGCCGCTCTGAAATCATCCTGCTGATTGTTTCTTACAGAACAATAATATTCCATAATATTCATATACCACAATTTATTCAGCCATTCTCCAATTGATGGGCATCCATTCATTTTCCAGCTTCTAGACACTACAAAGAGGGCTGCCACAAGCATTCTTGCACATACAGGTCCCTTTCCCTTCTTTAAGATCTCTTTGGGATATAAGCCCATTAGAAACACTGCTGGATCAAAGAGTATGCACAGTTTGATAACTTTTTGAGCATAGTTCCAAATCACTCTCCAGAATGGCTGGATGTACTCACAATTCCATCAACAATGTATCAGTGTCCCAGTTTTCCCACATTCCCTCCAACAATGTTTTCCTGTTATACCATTATCTTTTCCTGTCATCTTAGCCAATCTGAGAGATGTGTAGTGGTATCTCAGAGTTGCCTTAATTTCTCTGATCAATAGTGATTTAGAGCATCTTTTCATATGATTAGAAATAATTTCAATTATTTATCTAAAAATTGTCTTGTCAGGTATTTCTAACCAAAGATTTTAGACTGAGTGGGAAAAGTCCTTAAAAACTATAGGATGAATGTAAATATTATTAAGAAGAAGGCTGTTTTTATTGGTTGAAGGATTTGCTTGAGAGTCTTGTTAAAAGAAAAAAAAAACAGCAACTAGTTCAGATGCCAAGAGCTGAGTGGCAAGCCAGGAGAAGGCAGCTTGTGCCAAAGGTTAGAAAGAATCACTTAAGTGGGATGGAAGGAGAACACCTCAGCCTTAACCTTGGTCTTCTCCCCATTCCTTGCTTCCATGGAGAAAGACATTGTTACAATTTGGAGAATTAGAGAATTTAGACTTTTTCATTAGCATCCCTGGGATGGTAATTTTTGGTGGCAGTGTCTGAATTGGGAACAGATTGAAAACTTCAGGAGAAGCCCTGTAGAAAAGCTACAACATGAGACTTTCTGGGTACCACATGAGAGGGAGAAAACAATTTCCAGACATGTGAAACCCCCTTGACATACGTACTTTCCAAGCTTCAGCCCATTTGGTAGAAGAATATGTCAAAAATTTTTTGGAAAATATTTTGTGAAAACTGTAAGGGAATGTAGGATCCTTACAAAAAGTTAATTAATATCAACTGATAATCATGGGGGGAAATACTTTGGTTGTACTTCATGAGCACATGATCTTACTAGGTCATCTCCTAATAATCCTAAAACTAAACTAAAAGTTCTGAATGGTTGTAGTAACTATACTCTGGAGAATCCACTTGTCAATATAAGTGGAATTTGAGATAGTAGATCTAAAACAGTGATACTCTTCAAATCATCAAGGTTATATTAAATTCCTAGTGGATACAAAGCACTTTGCTAAGGTTAACTAGAAGAGAAAAAAAACCATAAAGACAGTCTTTATTTTGAAGAAATTTATAATCTACATGAGAGATGAACAGTACATAAATAACTGTGATATAAAATAGATTATGTATGAAATAGGTGGGGAGAAAGTGTGAGAGATAAGAGGAAGAGTTGATTTCTGGTTTTAGTGATTAAGGAAAGTTTCACACTTTCTCCTGCTTTGCCTCCAACATTTCTGACTGCTCTTTCTCAGATTCCTTTGCTAATTTATCATCTGTATCCATAAGAGTGTTTCCCAAGATCCTTTCCTAAAATCTCTTCTCTTCTCCCTCTATATGTTTTCCTGGTAACTTCATCAACCCACATGGTCTTAACTACAATCACTATGCAAAATATATATACATATACATACATATATATGTATGTATATGTATATATATATATATATATATATATATATATGTATGTAGTATGTATATGTATGTGTGTATATACCTATGAGTGTTTACCTCCATTGTCTCTCTTCAATTTCAATCATGTATTGCTAGTTGCCTATTACACATAACCAAATGTATGTCTCAAGAGATATTTTAAATTCAAGATCTCTAAAACAGAATTCATTATTTTTCTCCCTAAATTACTCCCCTCTTTCAATCTTCCCTATTTTAATCAAGATAGTGTAATCCTTCCAATATCACAAGTTCATAATCTCAACTTTTTACTGGACTTCCCATTTTTTGCAATCCACATATCCAATCAGTTGCCAAACTTGTCATTTCTACCTTTATATCATTTGTACCCAACCCCTTCTCTCCGCTTATACCTTATGTTCAAACTATAGGATATTTATTATTATTATTTAGACCCTCATCAACTTTGCCTAGGTAGTAAAATGGCCCCCCTAATTGTGACCCTTGTTTCAAGTCTTTTATCATAAAAGTCTATCCTCCATATAACTGCAGAAGTTATTTTATTTAAGCACATATCAGACCATGTGACTCCCTATTCAATCAACTCAAATGATTGCTCAGTGCTTTTATGATAAAATGCAAATTAATTTGTTTAGCCTTTAAAGTCCTTCATAATCTCTCCCCAAACTCTATTTTCAGCTGCATAGGATATTACTCTCCATCCCACACTCTTTGATCTAATTAAACTAGCTTTCTCTCTGTTCCTCACCCATGACACTACATTTTCCATCTCTGAACATTTCCATCAGCCATCCTATGTGTCTGAAATATATCCTTACCTCTTCTTCATGAAACTTTTCCTGATCCCTCCCATCTGTTAATGCTCTTCCAATTTGTCTTGTATTTAACTACTTTGGATAAATTTATATTTGTTAATCATATATTTATGCTGCTTATAATATCATATATACTTGTCTCCCTTGTTGAAATGTAAGCTTATCATTAGTTGATATTGTTTCATTCTTTGTACTTGTACCTCAAGTATTTATCACAATTTTTGACTTATGTTATTGCTTTGAAGTATTTGCTTTGATTATGAAGGTTTTTTTTCTGAGCTGGAATCTCTGGAGTAGGTAGGATCTCAGCAAGTTGATGTGGAAAATATAGTATAAGCAAAGGGGCATAGGCAAGAAAATTAGATGAGTTCAATGAAAATGTTAAGAAATTCAATCAGAATTAAAAAATCTACATAATAGAAGAGTAAAAGATATGTACACATTAAAAGTATTCAAGCAATAGAAAAAATATGTACAGAGAAGTCCCTTAGGAATATGACCAGGGATAAAATGTGTAGTACAGAATTGAGTTAAGAAAAAATAGAAGGGCAATGACTCTAAATAGAAAACTTTTGAAAAAATTAATCAAGAGATAATGAGGATCTGAAATGGGATAATGGCAGTGGAAATATAAAGGAAGAAACTACTATAGATAAAAATCACAGGATTTGGCAACTTCCCAAGAATAGATGCTAAAGGAGAGTTAGAGAAAATAACTTCAACATCCCAGTTTTCAGTTACTGGGGAAAAAAATCATACAGTTAATAGTTGTATGAAAATTAGGATAAAAATCAAAATTTCAAGGAAAAAGTGATTTCAACTTTAGTAATGATGACTATAACATGATGTCATGATACCAAAGTGAAAGTGATGGGTCTAATCACTCTCTGGGAAGAAGCCAGTGCTGAAGACATAGACTTGGTAATCATTAAATAGTGCTGATTATTAATATATGAGGTAATTATAGATGACACTGAAAAGATAAGAAAATGCACCAAAAACAGAACTTTATTTAAATAGGATCATAGCTCTAGAATTTGAAAGATTTCAGAGGCCATCTGGAACAATTTCCTCATTTTGCAGATAAGGAAATTGAGACCCAGAAATATTATATTACTGAATATCAGAGGAAGGATTTGAAAAGACATCCCAGTCTAACTCCAGAGCCAATATTCTTTCCATAATATGATGCTGCTTCACTTTAGCGACATCTATGTATAAGTGATGAGAAATAAAATTGTCAAAAGATAGAGGGAAGGTAATGAACTGTAAACCTGATAGCAAGGAGTTGAGACTGAAGTAATAAAACAGGACACCAATTTTCAAGAAATAAAATTATTTTAGTGCAACAGTGGGAGCCTAGCTTAAGTTAAATCATATGAATTTGATAGATCCAAACAGCGTTCTCTAATTTTCTTTAGCAATGATCCCCACCTTTGAGTTACCATCATGAATTTAATGATTAGGGTTGTCTATTAGCAGAATTAGAATATTATAAAGCCATGATAGATGTTAGATTACTAATAAGGAAACTGATGTCAAACCTGAACAAGGGCTACAAGTTAGAGAAGTAAATAGTTATAACAAAGATTGATGCACTTAGAATGTGCAAAGTTTAAGGGCAGGAGCAAATTGAGTAAAATTGATCAATTATCTAATCCACTTCATTTCAAATAGATAACAAGATGCTATTATGTCCTGATATCTATGTTGAATATGAATGATCAACTAAGCAGAGATGTGGAAAAGGACTAACTATCTCCACTTTCACACACACACACACACACAAAATCTGGCCTCTAGTGCTTACTAGATCTGTAATCCTAGGCAGGTTTAACCTTATTTTCCTAAATTATCCTCATCTGTAAAATGAGTTGAAGAATCACTCTTAGTATCTTTCCCAAGAAATACCTAAATGGGGTCACAAGGAATTCAACATGACTGAAACAACTGTTCATCATACATCTATACAAAGTTTACAGAAAATAAACACAAATTAATTTTGGCATAGAGGGATTACTGATTGAGGGAGATGTTTTAAGCTGAGTTTTGAAAAAAAAAACTATGGATTTTAAGAGTAGCAGTGAGTACAGAGTTTATTCTAGACATGGTAGACAAGCTTTTACAAAGATGCAGGGGGAAGGGAAAAGAAAAGAGTGGAAAAGTTTGTATTTTATCCTCAAGGCAATATGTAACTATTAGAGCTCACTCTTAAATAACTAGTGCTTTAGAGTTAAAATTTATTTTTGGAACTTTATTTCCAGATTTCCAAGGCCTGCATCCTTGTCAGAGACCTCTTTCTATGTATAGCTTAATGCTAGAAAGACTAAGTGTCAACCTTTTTAATTCCCCAAATTGGGATCTCATACCATTAAACTCATTCCAGGAGAGTTATGCTATAGAATTATGTGGGGATGATCCTTTGCACCATTGGAGGAATGGGAGAAAGGAGGACTCAGAATGATTTTCTTCTACAATGCTAATTAATATAGATAAACAATAAAGCCAGGATGCAGGGCAGAGTAGCTCATTATCTATTGCTTGCCTAATCACATTTCTAGCTTTCTTAAATGTTGAGTCTACTCTAAATCTGTGCACCATTTCACAGCTAGAAAGACCCTTAGAGATTGTTTATCCTTCTTATTCATTTTACAGATGTGGAAACTGAGATGTAGAAATTGTGACCTCCTCAATGTCAAATAACTATCTATAATTAGGGATAGGATTACACTCTGGATTTTTTTTAGGATGCCCAAATCAAAGCACATTTTGCTAAATCAATCTGTATCCCCTATACATAACTTGGAAAAAAAGGACAACTAATAAGGAGCAGCTGGAATAAATTAAAGACATTGACAAGTTGGAAATGAGGCATAAGGAATCCTATGGGGAAAATTCACTTTTAAAATGTTTAAATGCACTTGTCTAACATGTCACTAAAAGCTGCAATCTTCCATTTTCCATTAACAATTGCATTAATTCTCCCTTAGTGATTAAAATTGCCTGTCTCCTCTCAGGCATGATGCCATAAAACATTTGAAGAAAATGGTCCCATTTTCTCTCATTCCAGAAATATGAAATGTGCAGTGTATTTATGTGTTATGAGAGAATATTCATGCTGAGACTTCAGGAGGTGTTTTCTTCCTGGAAATTTTAGAATACAGTTTAAAAATTTAATTTGTCCATTTCTTTTCAAAAGAGCAGGGAGTTTATAGAAGGCAGCTGTCAAATCCCATTTTGCTTCAGAAATTTACATTTACAAAACTGAAATTCTGTAAATTGACCTCCTTTTTACATCATTCTTCCTTTCGCCCTTTCTTTGTATTCTCCAGTCTGCAAAGCTTCCATGGACTATTCCAAGATAATTTAAACAAATGGAGAACATGATGGTTACTTCAGTGTCTTATATCTTATAAATGCTCTTGGGATGAGACCATCCTACCCAAACACCTTTATCAGACCTTTTGACCAAAGCAGATCTCACTATTCTCAGACCAATTAAATTATATAATCATATAGAAATCAAAATATAAATTTGTATACATTCACTAAATACCTGCTGAGAGGCAATGGGGTTAGTTCTTGTAGGCAGATAGCATGGATCTATTTTACCAATAAAGTAACAAAGGTTTTGAGAGTTTAAATTATTTTCTCACAATGATACACATAGCAAGTGTTGGCAATGGGCCTCAAACCCAGGTCTTCTATTTCCAAGTTCTTTGTAAAACCCAATCAAGAAAGTTTGCTAGCACAGCAGAATAAAATGCTGGATCTATAGACAGGAGTACCCAAGTTCAAAATTGATTCTGATCCTTAGTAGCCGTGTGACCCTTAGCAAGTCACAATTTCTGTCTACCTCATTTTTCTCATCAGTAAAGTAAGAATAGTATCTCCTTACCAGGGTTATTGCAAGGATATAATGAAATGATATCTATAAAATGCATTATAAATGCTAATCATTATTTTACAAGTAAAACTTCACTAAAGATTTCAAACTATTCGAATAATGAGGGTTTTTTTTAAAAAATGATTTTAAAAATTAACTATTAAGACTACAATTTCAAAATGTTGAACCATTTTTAAAAGTTAGAATAGTGATTTGGGATATGTTTGGGGGCTAAGATATCCACCTCACTTTCTCCCCTTGCAGAGTTACTTTGCAGAACAGAACTAGCCCAGGATGGATAAGGCTTTGAACTGATTATCAATATCTAAGAAAGCCCGATTCATTTTTCACAATATGTTTCTGGCAGAGCACAGGTCATATGCCAACTTAAGACCCACCTTCCTATTCAGTGCAGATTGTCTTGATTGTGCTATCACTAATACTCATTATCGGTACAGGATAATAGAATATATACCCAGCTAAGCTCTGGAAATGGATTCCTTGAGAGTGAAGATTGTTTCTCTTTCTCTTTCTTTCTTCCCTTTCCATGCCCAGCACCTATCACCATGCCTTGAACATAGTAAGCACTTAATAAACACTTGATTTGAAATGAGTTTAAAAACAGAAGATAAAAGGCCCATAAGTTTCTCATGATGTAGGTGGACGGAAACAAGGTACTTATCGAATAAAGCAATTAATAAATGCAATTGCCAGAATGTGGCAAATGTGGTTCCCTTTAATCAAATCAAAAAGATGGAAACATAAAATACAATTTAGCAGGAACCAAACCAAAGAGCACACTTGGAGTGTAGATCAATTTATTTTTTACAACAATATTGAGCCATTAATGATTCTTGAGCAAGTTAATGCCATGGTCACACCAATGCTTTAGGTAAATCATTTTATCCAGTTCTGTAGAAAATGGACTAAAGACAGCCAAAACTTCAGGAAGACCTCTAAATAGGCTGTCATGATAGTCCAAGTGAGAAGTAATGAAGCAGAATATGTTATCAAAGAATGAATTCAAAAGATTAAACAACATCCTAACACATCACAGAATTTCAGAATTGGAAGAAGCCCCAGAATCCATCTAATCCAACCAATAATTGGCTAAGATTTCTATCAACAAAATCACTTATAAGTAGTCATCCAAAATGTACTTGAAGACCTCATGTAAAAGGAATCCTATTACTTCCTGAGGTACCTGATTCTACTCTGGACCACCTTGATTAGAAAGGGTTGTTTGTTTGTTTGTTTTTCTGCAGTTGAGGAATAGTTGAAGGAGGAGGGAGAAAAGAGGAAGATATGAAAATAAAATGTGATCTCTTTCCTCTTCCCAACTTAGAACATCCCTCTTCATTTAAGATTGTAAGATTTAATGTTTTGACAGCTCTCATGGTGAAAATATCCTCTTCCTTCCCCCCACTTTATCATATAACTCCAAGAAATGGCCATGACATCATCAGTGAGAGCTGGAGCCAGTGGCAAAGACTAGACACTACCAAACTATGTCAAGAGTACATGAGAACCCTACAGGAACAGTGAAATGTAACACATCTGGCTTTTGCTTAATGTGTGCCATGATAGTTACTTAAAGAAAAGGGAAAACAAGTAAATAGTTAATTTCCTTTATACCCCATAATGAAGAAAAATATTAATCAGTTCAGAGAACACAAACAAAAGACACAAACCCAAATGGAAATTTAATAATGTAATCTCTAATAAGAAGTGGATAAACTAACAAATCATAGAAGTAATTAGCAAGTGTATGGAAGAAAATTATAATGATATAACAACCAAAATTTCTGAAACATAACTAAAGTAGTCCTTGGGGGAAAAAAAGATTAATGAATTTAATACATATTTTTTTAATTAGAAAATCAACAAATAATGTAGAAGCAGTGCAAAAAAAGGAGTCATTAAAAATTTTTAAATAATCTACACAAATGATAAATGAAATTTAAAACTGCTCTTTTTTTAATCAATTGTAAATTTTATTTTTATTTAAAAAAACAAAATAAGGAAAAACAGAAAAACAGAAGAGGAATAAAAACAAAATAAAACAAAACAAAAGAGAACATTGTCATGTGCTCAGCAGAATGTCAGGGAGGATCTAAAATATATAACAACAAATTATCAGATCAAGAAAGAATATATATTGGTAAAAATTATATTCAAGAATGTCCATTTTTTCTTTACTTCCTTGTAAATTTTTTTGTAGTCTGCTGACACCTTATTTACTTTATCCATTTTTTCCTCCTTTCATCTTCTACTTTCTTAACTAAAGCTTTTTAAGAAAAGTTATATTTGGGGCAGCTAGATGGAGCAGTGGATAGAGTACCAGCCCTGAAGCCTCAGCAAAAAAAAAAAAAAAAAAAAAAAAGTTATATACACGCACATATTCACCCCAACCCATACACATGTCTTTTCTATCCCTGATAACTTTGTTTTAATTCTGCACCTTAACTTGCCTTCCTATTACTTAACCTCCACCCCCACCCATGCATCCTTCCCTGTCTTCTTCCCACATCTTTTGCTTCCCCATCCATCTATCCCTCATCCCCCACTCCTTATTTCTTCTTTTTTTTTTTTTTTTTTTTTTTTTTTTTTTGGTTTGTTTTTGTTTTTGCTGAGGCAATTGATGTTAAGTGACTTGCCCAGGGTCACACAGTTAGGACATGTTAAATCTCTGAAACCAAATTTGAACTCAGGTCCTCCTGACTTCAGGACTGGTGCTTTATCTACTGTGCCAGTTAGCTGTCTGCCCTTATTTCTTTTGTAGATTTTGGAGAATGCTGTATCCCTCATGGTATGTTTGTAGTGTTGCCTATTAAACCCATTTCCAAAATGAATAGGATTTGAGAACTACAAGCCCTCATTCCCCCTCTAATGCCTCTGTAACTATGCTTCCTCTGCACCTCATTTGTATAATATGATTACTATTTTTGCCTTAACTCTGCCAGTCTTTCAAAAGATTGTTGTTAATTGTTAATGTGAATCTTAAACATATAGTGTACACTTCCCATGCAAAAAAAAAAAAAAAAAAACAAAAAAAAAACTTAAGCCATTTGTTTATGCTGAGTTCCTTGAAATTGATGTTTGATATTGTTTTTTATATGTTAATTTTTCTATTAAGTTTGGGTTTGGTTAATAGAAAGTCCTGCGAATCTGGAAGTTCATTAAATGTCCTTTTTATTTCTTGTTCAATATTATGGATAATTTTGCTGAATATATCTTTGACCACAGTCCTAGTTCTCAATTATCAGTAGATATGATTCCAGCACCAGCAGTCCTTTATTGTAGCTACCAATAAGTCCTGTAGAATTCTAATTGTAGCTCCAATATATTTGAATTGTTTTTTTCTTCTTTCTTGCAAATTTTTTTTCTTTGATCTCAGAGTTTCAAAATCTGGCAATTATATTCCTATGTGTTTTCCACAAAGGATCTTGTTGAGATGGTGATCAGTGGATTTTTTTCTGTTTCTAAGTTTCCCTCATTTTCTATTACTCCAGGACAATTTTCTTGGATTATTTCCTGCATTTTTGTGTCAAGATTCTTTTTTTGGTCACAACTTTTAAGCAGCCCAATTATTCTTTTATTTTCTCTTTTTCATCTGTTCTCCAGATCTGTTGTTTTCCTTATGTTTCACATTCTGTTCTATTTTCTTATTCTTTATAATCTCTTTTGTTATTTCTTGGTCTCTCATAGTTTCACTGGCCTCCCCTTGCCTGATTCTAATTTTCAAAGAATTATTTTCATCTTTGAGACTCTTATCTCCTTTTCTAGTTGGTTAACTTTTTTTTCATAATCTTGTTTTTCTTGGATGGTTTTTTTTTTTTTTAGTTTTTCCTCAACATCTCTCATTTGATTTTTAAATTCTTTTTTTTATTATTATTTCTATAAATTCTCTCTGGCAGGGAGCCATTTCACGTTATTCTTGGGAGTAGAAGCTTTTTTTACTTCATTGTCTCCCATCTTCCCTGTTCCCTTAGTATGTTTCTATGATAGCATTCTTTATTCTTTGCCCGTTCATTTTTTAACATATATTTTAATAAGAGGTGTTATTATAAGCACCTCTAATCATGGAATAGGGGGATGATGCCTCAAGCTTCCCTTCAATTCTCCCCTCTGTCCAAGAACCTGAAACTAAGAGCTCCACCCTCCTGCAAGTGCCTACAGCCAGCAGCATCCTTACCCCACTGCCTCTGCACTCCCAGGGTGCTAGTTCCCTCTCACCCAGGACTATATCTCAGTTTTATAATTGAACAAAATAATAAAATTAAAAGTCCTTAAGTGAATTTGATTGTTAAAAGAGGGGAAATTCAAAATTACAAAATAGTAAACAAATAACATGGATTCACATCAAAAGTAGGAGAAATAAAAAATATAATCAGCACCTGTAGAATCATAGCTATCTGTTAACAAACATGAGAATAAAAATTAATCAAGGAATACTGTCAAAAATATAAAATACCCAAACTAACAGAAAAAAATAGAGATCTTAAATAAACCAGTCGCAAAAAAAAAAGAAATAGATTTAGCTGTAAAGAAATGACCACAGCCATTAGTCCTAATGTATTTAGAGAAGAAATCTTCCAAATTTTTCAAGAATGATTTAGTATCAATATTATACAAATTATCCTCAAAAAATAAGGTAGAAAGCACCCCCAGAAGATTCCTTTTATTAGATAAAGATAATACTAATAGCAAAGTCAAGAAAGAATAAAACACAATAGGTAATCTTTCTCAATCAATATCATTAATATGAAATTTTAAAATGTTAATGAAGTACTGTCAGATATAACACAACAATATGACCAAGTTGCATTTATATCAAAAATGCAATGACAGTTTAACATAAGGCAAATAATATAATAAATCATATTAGAAACAAAAATAAAAACCTCTAAAACCATATGATTATCTCAATGTGATGTTAATGGAAAGCTTTTGACAAAGTACAACATTCATTTATGCTTTTAAAAAAACCACAAAGTATAGGCAGAGAAGGACTTTTTTTTAATATTATAAAAAGTATTTAAAACCAAAAGCAAGCATCATTTGTAACATGTATGGAGTGGAAGCATTCCCAGTAAAAATGAAGTAAAGCAAAGATTCCCACTCTCCCCATCATTATTTAATATAATTCTGGAAATGATGGCAATAGCAGTACAACAAGAGCAAGAAGCTGAAGTCACAGAGACAGGTTAAGAGGAAAGAAGACTATTATCTTTTGCTAATGATTTGATGATTTGCTTAGAAAATCCTAGATTATCAGAAAAGATTGATCATCTAAAATTGAGACAACAGCTTCAACAAAGTTGCAGGATATAAAATGAACCTTTAAAGTCCACAGAATTTCTATCTAATAAATAAT
Organism: Sarcophilus harrisii; assembly: GCF_902635505.1. Lineage (NCBI taxonomy): Eukaryota > Metazoa > Chordata > Mammalia > Dasyuromorphia > Dasyuridae > Sarcophilus > Sarcophilus harrisii. The sequence goes on from NC_045429.1 coordinate 220,962,507, forward strand.
AAAATAAGATACAACATAAAGGAAAATCTCTTTCTACATAATAAAATAAGAGACAACATAAAGGAAAATCCCTACTAAATATATCTCAGACCAAAAACTTTTCTTCAATAAGTGACCAAATCTCAAAAGAAGAATCAGTGTTATTCATAAACACATGAAAGAATTCTCTAAGTTATTAAGAAAATTTTAATCAAAACAAATCAAAACAAGCTCTTACCACACATCACACAAATTGGCAAAAAAATGACAAAAGATGGAATGTTTTTGAAAAGGTTGTAAGAAGATAGGCACACAGATGTTTTGTTGATGAAACTGTGAATCAGTACAACCTTTCGGAAAGCAGTTTGCATTTATGCAAATAATGACAAACATGTTTACTAGCCCAGATATTCAATTACTAGGCTTATACCCCCAAAAGATAATTGATAAAAGAGAGTTTTTATAGAAGCCAAAGTATTTGTAGGACCACTTTTTGTGATAGCAAAGAATAGGAAACAAAATAGATACCCATCAGTTGGGAAATGGCTTAGTAACTTGTAATAGATGAATGTAGTGAAATATCACTTATAAAAAAATAACAACTATGATTAATAGAGAGAAGCTTGGAATGATCAATATGAACTGATACAGGAAGAAGTAAACCAAGTTAAGAAAGCAATATATACAATGATTATAACAATGACTATAATAACAAAGAATAACTACAAAAACAATCAAAAGCAAATTTTTCAAAATTATACAGAATAAGAATGACTTGAAGAAATACAAGAAGACACTCTATACCATAACTTTGCAAAAGTGGAAGCTTCACAAATGTTTCATATTCTATATATTTTCAGATTTTTAAAAACATGTTGATCAATTGTGCTGGTTTTTTCCTTTGTCTTTTGTTATTAAAAAATACTGTTATATGGAATGACTCTGGGATAGGACAATTTAAAAGATCCCTGCGGAAACTATGATAATGTTAAAAAAAAAAAAAAAAACCTAAATATGTCAAAAATATTTTTTAAAAAATATTGATCCATAGGAAACTTCGTTTTTTTTCCTATTATTCTTTGAAACCTAATTCTTCCAAATCTAGTGACATGTCTATGGTTTGTATTTCTTTTTCCTCACCATCTCAGTCTTGTATTCTAAAATACATTGGTTACATTGGCCTAAGACCAAATACTCTTTATTGATCAAAATCAGGTACAAAATATTTGTTTATGCTTCCTCCACCTTTGATGAAAGAATTCATTGCCGCCTTTTGAAGTCAAACTACTGTTATTAGTATTATCATTACCATCACCATTTCAGAATATGTGTTAACTATCCATAATATGAATTTCCCCCCCAAGATTCTTCACATTTAAGAGCTTATGTTAAACCCTCAACTTTGAAAGGGCATATTGTTGGGTTTTTTCAAATATTATTTCCATGCAAAATAATCTAGCCTCTAATTAAAAACTACAAGCTCTATTAGCCTCTGATTACTTTAAAATTAGAAAGTCAATAATCATTTGGGGTACGATGAGACATGTTCACTTAAGGGGACATGCAATTATGCAGATGCCCATTCTACATCTGTTCATAACTATGGGTACCAAAGAAACATCCTATCAAAATGTAAAATCATGGGATGGAGCTAGTTTGCTGGAATGAACAACAGAGAATTATACTGATATGAAATGTATACTGGTTTAGGAGTTAGAGGACCTGAATTCAAATCGCACATTTGGCAACATCATCTTAGATAAATCATTTAACCACTCAGGACCAGCATTTCCTCATTTCTATGCAGTGATTATAAACTCTGAGAATCCTTATTTCAACTCTCATTCCCACTTCGGTTTTCAAAGTTTGGCTAACTACATCTCTTTATCTGGATTCAATCAATGGGTAACTAAAATATCAAAACTGATTCTCTAATGCTATCACTTTAAACCCCTGTTATATTCTTGTCCCTCAAGACTATCAGTTAAGAATCAATTTAGTTAGACAATTTCAAGTAACTTTTAGAAAATAGTATTTATTAAGATTGATTGGCATAAAATATCCTCCCTGAAGTCTGTGGCTTACTCTTCCATATATATGCACAGAACCCAGGAAAATTTGAGCTCAAGACTAGAGAGAACATGAAACAAAAGGACGGTTTTTTGTTGCTGTAAGTTCTTTTCTCCCATTTGTGAGGGACTCAGGGAAGTTGTCCAAAATATGGTAAATCTGTGCCCTATTTATCTTGATTCATATCAACAGAGGGAGGGAGAGAGAGGGAACTGTGAGATAAAAGTTCTAGCAACCACAAAACTATATGATAATGCAATACTGGCATTCTAATTGTGGAAGAAGAAACAAATGTACCTTCAGTATCTTTATGTCTTTAGAGGATATTGAAAGAGTCAAATAAGAAAAGCTGAGGTCATAGGAATAGATTATTTCTGTTCCAAGGTTTTTAAGATGGGAAGGATAAGAGAACATAAAAAAGAACAGTACTGTAGTGTAGAAAGGAAGAAAAAGAGGGATAGAACTTACTATTTGTCATAATTAGGGTTTGTGATAAGAAGAGTACCCAAACGTGGCTGGAGGGTATTGGTTATCAGATAAATGTCCTCTTATCTGAAAGGGACAAATAATCATTACACATGCAAAGAGTTTAATTTAGAAATTCATCAAACTCAAGAAGAAAATAAAACTGGAATTGAGGGATGAGATATTAAGAAGGATAATACCCAGGAAGAAGTAGCCACAAGCAAGACAAAATTCATTATTCTGAAGAAAGGAATAAAAGATGAGGAGAAAAATAAAAGAATCTAAGAGAGTGCCATAGATGATCACTTATACAATGGATAAATAAACAAACCATGGGATATGAATGTAATGGAATTTTTTTGCAGTAAAAAAAAAAAACTACAAAAGAGGCAATGATGCAGTTAAGTAAGTAGAACCTGAAAAACAATTTATCCAAGGACATTAACATTATAAAGAAAAATAACTGAAAGTTTTAACTCTTATTAATGCAATAATCAATAATATCTTTAGAGAACCCATAATAAAGCATATTACTCATATGCTGGCAGAGGTAATAGATGCAAGGTGAGGAAAAAGACATATTTTTGGACATTGCAATCATGTGGATTCATTTTGCTTAACTAATTTTTTTGTTTCAAAATTTTTTTTCTCTCACTCAAATTTTAATGAAAGGAGAGAAATAATGATTAATTTTTAAATTTTAGTTTATTATTTTATTTAATTTTTTATATTTTTTAATATTTTTAATTATTTTAATTAATTTTTTTAGATTGTGAAATTCCCTAAAGTATGTGGGAAAGGCAAATTCTTAAAATTAACCTAGGATATATTTCTTTTCTATTCTGGTAATATGGCTATATTATATTTTTAATAAATATCTATTTATTTCATTTGTTTTCATTTGGGGCATGTAAATTGGTTATAAAATTTCTATTTTTCTCCTCTATGAATTCTTCTTAGTCATTTTTTGGTTTTCTTTTCTCACATTCTTTTACCCAAGTTAGCTAATGAACTAGATGAGGTGAGATCTTGCAAGACAGTTATGAAAATCGAGTAAGGCTTCATCTACTTCAGAGTTGGAGTAGGCCTGAAGGTCTTTGAGCATTGACTTAAGGGCATATCTAAGTCCCATTCCTGCTATCCTTCCATGGCATCATTTTCTCCCTACTTCAATCAAATATGAACTTGTTAGCTAAGTTCAATTTCTTGGGTTGTTCCCACATTTAGAATGTAAGACCTTCAGCCAATGAGGATGATGGTCAGTGGTGGGAGGAGTGTTTGTATTAGGGACTATTTAAAGTGTAAAACCTGTCCCAAAAGTCACCTCCTCCTTTTAATTGTTTGCTCAACTTCAAGGACACCCAATTCTCATGAGAATGTACAATAAGCTTTTGTTTTGCTCCTAGAGATATCTCCAGCTTATTATTAAATGGTGACCACTTACCATTCTGAGCCACAGTTTTGGGTGCTCATCCGGGATCACATGGCTTGGTGAGTAGTCAAACTCTTGGGTGCTAGCAGGACAGCGCCCTACCCTGATTTAGGCAGCCTGCCAGTATCCAGAGGCTTCCCCTTGCTTCCCAAGGTAAAGTAGGCCCAAAGTGGAGAGACTCAGGGCAAAGAAAAAAGGAGAAACTCCAAAGTAAAAATTCTAACTGGCTCGATATGAGAACAGATACGTCAAGCAATTTGCTGCACAGCAACCCAGAGGTAAGCCCCTGTGAGCCCCTTAAGTTGAGTTACAGACTCTGGAGGAGTGCTCTGGACAGGATAGGATAGGCCTTCTTGGGTGACTGAGGTCAACTGGCAACAATTGACATATTTGGGTGTTTTGAAATTTAGATTCCATCCAAATTCAGTGGGTGTTGCCCAGTCCCAGCCATGCCTCACAGAGAAAAATGATCAGAAAATACCAGTAGTTAGTCTTTTGGGAAATAAGTTAATTGGAACAAACTGTCAAAATATAAAGGAAAAAGCAAGAAAAAAGATAAGGTATTCTTACTTTGTCTGGGGTACCAAGTATATTGGTGGAGGCATCATTTGGCCTAAGTATGGCTCCCTTGAAGACTGGGTGTGCCAAAAAAATAAATTTGTATGTTAATAAAAAAGAATCTGTTAATCCAGAGGAGACCCTATATGCAGGACTATAGCTCTCCAGCACTGATAATGTTGAGTAAGAATCAAAGTGAAAAGGGTGTAAAGAAGGAGACTTTAAAGACACAGAAATGGGACTCATTGTTATCTCTCCCTCCTGCATACTTAGCTCCACCTCAGATAGCCATGGCCTCCTGAACTGAAAGGGAAGGAGAGGACATAATTCAATCAGCCCCTCCCAGGGCCCCAAAGGGCACAGGAGGACTTGATTCAATTAACCCCACCCAGGCCCCTCAAGGGGCCATTTGCTTCACTAAGGAAGGAAATAGAGCAAATTCAAAGTGATATCCAAAATTACTCTCTTCCAGAGTCCAAAACCCCAAGTCTTAAATTGTATCCCTTAAGAGAAGTTCCCTTGGCTCAGGGATATGTGAATGGTCCCCTAAGTACCACAGAAGTCTGGACCTTTAAGAAGGAAATGAGGCCCTTAATAGAAGATCCCACCAGGCTAGCAAAACAATTTAATCAATTCCTGGGTTCTAATCTTTTTACTTGGGGAGAACTTGTGTCGACTTTGAATTCTCTCTTCTCACAAGAGGAGAGGGGACTAATTAGAGGAGCATCTATGAAGAATGAAACTCCAATGGTAGGAGTAGTCCCAGCTGACCAGAAATAGCCTTTAGTAGATCTAAATTGGGATCACAATAACCCCACACATCAGGGAAGTATGAGGGATCGTAGAGAACTGATAATTACAGGAATTCAAAATGCAGTACCAAAGGCATGAAAAAGGCCTTTGGGGTGACTCAGGGAAAGGACAAGTCACCAGTTGAATATCTGAATAGACTAAAAGATAGCATGAGGAAGTATTCTGAGTTTAACCCTGATGACACAGGAGTAGAAGATACCTTGAAGTTGCACTTTGTGACCAATGCATGGCCAGATATCAGTAAAAAGTTACAGAAAGTAGAAGGATGGAATAAGAGCCTTTCCATTCTATTAGAAGAGGCCATGAAGGTGTATGATAGGAGGGATGATAAGAAACAAAAGTACAAAGCCAAAATCTTAGTCCAGATGGTACAGGGAATTGCAAGGAATGCAGAAAAGCCAACAAGACAAAACCAAGGAAAGGAGACAGAGATATTCAGGAAGGAACAGGAGGCTTGCTGTTCCTGACAGTAGAAAGCCTTTGAGATCTTGGGGATGCCAAAAACTAGGGCATATACAAAAAGACTGCCCCCAGCAGAGGATGGAACAGCAGATATACTCTATTGTTAAACTTGATGAAGATTAGGGGAAGCAGGGGTTCTTGAAAGACTCCCACCCAGAACCCTTGGTAAATGTAAGGGTGGAACTCCTCCAGGAGATTCTTGTGTTCTTAGTAGACACCAGGACATCAAAATCCTCCGTGACCTGTTTGCCTGAGGGGGTCCAATTATCTAAGGAGACCCTGGTGATTTCTGGGGTTAAAAGAGAAAATTTTCTTGTACCTATGACCATGCCCTGTAAAAATTTATATGGCAAAAAGGGAAACATTGGGCAGATTTCTGCTCATCTCAGAAGCAGGAGTAAACTTTCTGGGGAGAGATTTATTGTGTTGATTCCACATGGACCCAGCATATACCCCAGGAGAATGGCACTAAGGAATGAAGAAGAGCAGCCTAGGATAAACTCTGAGGTTTGGTCAGGACCTGACAATCCAGGCAGAGCAGACATAATCCAGATAAAAATAACATTGAAAGACCCTAGGTAGGTGGTAAGAGTCAAACAATACCCAATTTCACTAGAAGGAAGGAGAGGTTTACAGCCTGTGATACAAGGCTTATTGAGAAATGAACTAATAGAACCCTGCATTTCACCCTTCAACACATCCATATTTCCTGTCAAGAAGGACAGGAAATACAGGTTAATTTAGGATCTAAAGGAGATTGCAAAATCATGTTAGTTTACTCCCCTGTGGTTCTGGATTCATATACCATTCTGGGCCAGATTCCTAGTTCTGCTAAGTGGTTCAATGTATTGGATCTGAAGGATGCATTCTAGAGCTGCCTTTAGAGGAGAGTAGAAGAAACCTCTTTTTTTCCAAAGGGAACATCCAGAGATTGGAAAGAAGCAGCAAATGAGCTGAAGCATCTTTCCTCAAGACTAATTGAGTCCCTGAATTTGTTTGGTCTGGATCCTTGAAAAGTGCATGGGCGATTTCCAACCAGTAATGCGAACTTGGTTGTTACAGTATGTAGATAATCTACTAGTAGTGCAGGATACAAGGGAACACACAGGTAGTTGTACTATTGATCTATTAAATTTCCTGGGAGGGTTGGGGTTTAGGGTATCAAAAGAGAAATCGCAGTTTGTGGAGAGGGAGGTGAAATACTTAGGACATGTGATTAGTGAAGGCAGCAAGAGATTGAACCCTGCCAGAATTGAGGGAATATTACACATACCCAAACCTAAGACAAAGAAAGAGCTATGCAAATGTCTGGGGTTAATAGGATATTGTCAGGCATGGATAGATTCGTTATGTGCTATCACTGAGCCCTTGTATAAGCACCTGCTGGAAGAAAGTCCCAATTCTATCTGTGGGATCCAGAGGGTGATCAGAAGTTTGAGGATTTAAGGCATTTGTCAATTTCACCACCTGTATTGTCTCTCCCCACCTTGGAAAACCTTTCCACCTGTTTGTCGATGTTGAGAGAGGGGTGCCTCTGGGACTCCTGGCTCAAATAAGAGGCAGGCAGAGAAGACTAGTGGCTTTCCTTTCTAAAGTATTAGATCCTGCAGCCAAAGGATGGCCTACCTGTGTACAAGCAGTAGCTACTACCACTTTGTTAATAGAAGAGAGTAGAAAGCTCACCTTCGGAGGTAGTTTATAGTGAGAGTCCCACAAGTAAGGACAATACTAAATCAGAGGGCTGGAAGGTGGCTCACAGATTCCAGAATTTTGAAATAGGAGGCTATACTATTAGAAAAGGATGATCTAGTAATCACCCAAGATCATAATCTTAATCCTATCTCCTTTTTGTCCCCCAGAACAGAACCATCCCCTGCTGCTTAGAGTTAATTGATTTTCAAACAAAAGAGGATTTACAAGAATCACTAATACCTGGGGGAGTAAATTGGTTTATAGAGGCTGTTCCAGGGTCGCCTCAAACAGCAACTGTCTAAATTATCTTTAGAGACCCAACTACCTTGGACTAAATGCCTTCCTCTAGCTCTGGTCAGAATCAAACCAAGCCAAGTTGAGATATTGGGCTTTCACCTTATGAATTATTGTATGGTCCTCCTTTCCAGGCTTATCATATGGGAAACTGGGACCCTATTTTAGAGAAAAAGGATTTATTATTAAGAGATATGTTAAATCATTGGTACAACATTTACAAGAACTACAACAAAAAGGGTTAATAGCTCAGACTCCTCCTCTAGGTTTCCCTGTTCCTAGAATTCAGGTTGGAAATTGGGTTTTGAGACGATCCTGGAAGGATGAGAAGCTGACTCAGTGCTGGGACAGACCCTATCAGGTAATACTGACCTCGGACACTGCAATTTGACCCAGGAATGAGGCAGGACACATCATCTCAGAACAAAAGGACCTGTGGCTTCACTTTTATTGGAGTGGACAGTTGAAAATAAGGGAGACCTCAAATTACAATTGTGGAGGGAGCACTGAATGGGAACACAATCTCTGAATCCAATGCATTGTAATTGTCTATGTATCACTCTTCTTATTACTTTTTAAAATTACTTTGGGCATTTTTGCCTGTTTGGGAACTAATATATTGTCCCCTTGGAATTTCACCTTAATCTCACCTGCCTCTTAATTGGACAGGGATCTGTTATATTGGATTAATAAGACCAATTTTTTTCTTTCTTCCTGAACAGGCAGAAAAATATTTAGGGATTCAGTTATATGATGATTTGGGAAGAGAGAAACAGAATTTAAATACCTCCATTAGCCAAACTGGAGATGCAAATGGTTGGGGTGACACGTGGCCCCCAGAAGGAATAATTAAAGAGTATGGGCTTTATACTCTTCATACTTTATGTATGCTTTATACTCAAGGTATAAACCTTCTCTCCTTGATATGCTAAGATAGCTATTTTGTTTGCTACCTCTCCACTTTTGTCTTTTCTTTTTCCCATGGTAAATATCTCAATTTCCTCCATTTCTTCTTGCTCTATAAAGAATATATTTCACTTCCTTTTCCCATTCTGATCATCCTCTTCTGGACACTCTGTGACCTATGAATATTCTTCCTAAAATGTATCACCCAGAAATGAACATATTATTCCAGATTTACTTTGATAAAGACAGAGTACAGTATGACCATCTCCTAATTTGTTCTGAACCAGAGATGTTCTTAACACAGTTTGCACTGCATGCTGCTCACACAATTCCTAAGTGAAGCCCAAACTAGATTAAAATGTAATGGGAAATGTTTAACAAAATAAATAAAAATACAATACAATCTAGATAATATTAATCTATGGTATCCTAAGTCAATATTCTCTTACCAGCCTCTATTTCTATTTTAGTTTGACACTACTGTTCCAGACACTAGATCCCTCTTAATTCAACTTAACATCATGTCAACTATTTGGTTGCCTGTCACCTTATGACCTCAGAGTTTTAGTCCACAAAAATCCTCAGATTTTTTTCCAGACGAACTATTATCTTGCCATACCTCCTTAATTTTACACTGGTAAAATCACTTTTGGACCAAATTTATCCTTTTTAATTTTCAGAACATTGAATTTGGTCCAACTTTAGGTCCCAACAAAATTTTTTGGTATCCTAACTCTCTCTTAAATGATAACTATGTCCTCCAATCTTGTGTCAATAAATTTGATAACCAAGGCACAGATTCTTTCATTTAGGTTTTTGATTATATTAAATTACACTTAAGGGCTAGAGATTTCCTTATATTTGACAATTAGAACAATTCATGTTTTAAATCTGCTAACTGCACTACAATCTAGACCAAATCTCTCCACCAAGTATATCAGGAGAATGTATTAGTGAGATCTACATAATCCATAATAACAACATTCCCCCAATAGATTTGTCTAGTCATGGGGGAGGGGAAGGGAATTAAAATGAGGTCATTCCCATATTACTTGTTCTTCAATAAACTGTCATGATTGTGATTACTACTGCCTTTTCTGGATGTTCACTAACTAACTATTCCTTTAATAACACATTCTATAATTTTTCAGGAAATAAATTGAGTTCAAGTACAGTTTTCAGATTCTATTCTTCACTATCATTTTCTGTTCTGTTCTATCCAGTCAAAATATTATTCTTCTTTTCAGAAAAAAAAAAAGAAGAAGAAGAACAATAATGATTAAGGAAAGAAATGTTCTCTCTTCCCATCGGCTACTGACAGTGTGCTGCCCAAGTTCAAAAGAGTATTCAATGTTTTTTAGAGGTTGTCCTTGGCAGAAAAACTTGCTTTCTATTTACATAAGTTCTTTTTTAATTTTAATTTTCCTTGTAAACTTTAACAATGATCAACAAGCACAACCATGTCAATATACAAAAAGAAGAAAAAATGTTGTACAAGAAAATGAGATCTTTTATTAGTTTTTAATATATAATTTTATTTATATGTTACATATATAGACAAATTATATATATATATATATATAAATATATATATATATATAAAATACAAGATAGCAACAAAATTTCACTATTTGTTTCCTCTTCTGTACTTCTTCCATATAAAACATCCTATCTACTACACTTACCATGACTTCTTTTAATATATAAGTTGAATTGCTACTTTGCTACTCAATTAAGATGCAAAATAGAAAGAAAACCATTTCTGAGGAAATTTTGGAATGTAAGAGTCCAAATTTTATCATTCTGTCTGTGATTAGAGAAAAAAAATCTTAGTTTTTCCAAGTTAGAAACATTTTAAAGGCAAGGACTATATTTTATTTAATTCCTCATGTTTGGGGCATTGTAGACACTCAATGAATATTTGATGGCTGAATGGGGAAAGGTGTAGGTCAGCTGTCTGCTCTACTAGTCAAAACAGGTTGTTCCTCAGGACTGACTCCTCACCAGACTTAGCTGCCAGCAAATTGTTGTAATTTCTCATTTCTTGGGCCTCTGTTAGTTTTTTGCTCCTTTGAAGCTCACCAATAAAAGTATCCCTTAGAGATATTTCAGGTTCAATTCCAAACCACCATAATAAAGTGAATATTGCAATAAAGTATATTACACAAAATGTTTGGTTTCCCTGTGCATATTAAGCATACAATAATATTATGTCTTTTTTAAATGTACATATCAACTTTAAAAATACTATATTGCTAAAAAAAAAAAATGCTGTCATCTGAGCCTTCAGTGAGTCATAATCTTTTTGCTGGTAGAGGGTCTTAATTTGATATTGGTAGCAGCTGATTAGTCAAGATGGTGATTGCTGAAAGTTGGGGTGGCTATGGAAATTTCTTAAAATAATAAAACAATGAAATTTGCTTTATTGATTGATTTTTCCTTTCACTTCAACACTTAGAGGCAAATATAGGGTTCTTCGTTGGCCTAATTTCAATAATGTTGTATCTCAAGGAAGAGAGAGATCTGAGGAGGGAGAAAGAGATTGGTTGGTGAAGCAATCAGAACAGACACAAGATTTATCAATTAAATTTTATTTTTATATTTTTTATAAATTATATATATTTATAAATATAAATATTTATTTTTATATTGTTATAAACAATAACAATAGTAACATCAAAAATCACTGATCACAGTTTTAACAGATATGATAATAATGGAAAATTTTGAAATATTGCAAGAATTACCAATATGTGACACAGAGACACAATGTGAGCATTATGCTGTTGAAAAATAAATGGTGCTGATAGGCTTGTTCAATGCAGGATCGCCACAAACTTTCAATTGGTATTACCAAAAAAAAAAAAAATACAATGTCTACAAGGTACAATAAAATAAAGTACAATAAAATGAGGTATGCCTATGCTCATTCACTTCACAGACTCCAGAAAAGAATAAATGTAGCAGAAAGAGAAGATACAAAAAGATGTGTGTTTTGGGCTAAATAATGACTGCCACTTAAAGGATTATAATACTTAAACCTCCTAACTCAAAAATTTCTGGAGAAATAGATGATGTGCTATAGTAAGCATACTCTGAGATGTGATCTCCCATAGGTCAGTCTTTTGTTACAAATAAATAAAAATCAAACCTATTATAGGAAGGCCTAGCAATTTTCATTAGTAGAATTAGCACCATGTCTGGCTTGTGTTAGGTGCCTAATAAATGATTCTCAAGTGAACGAATGAATGATTACCTTCCTGTATCTAGCAATCTAAAAATGACTATTTTTAATAATAGAATTTTAATAATAGAAATATTATACTAGAAAAGGAGGCAGAAGGAATAATGTGGTCTGTAGATAGAAATATAGTTAGGACAATTTTGGCCCTATGGTAATACTTTTATTCAGAGTGACAATCACTTCTCTGTTTATATTGCACCCTAAGATTAACAAAGTTCTTTCTCATAGAAATGTATTAGGTAATTCAAAGATTATTAACAGTCATTTTAAAATGAGAAAATGGGTTTAGAAAAGAAAGCTAGCTTTTTATCAGCAGATTCAAAAGCAGAACTTAGATGGAGAATAGGGTATTAGTTAATTAACTTCAAACTGCCCTTAGGTTTTTATAAAACAATCTGACTTTTGCACATTATAAGAGTCACATTTCAAACAGAAGAAATCAGACAGAAGACACAAAAACTGCCTTTGCTCAGTCATTAAAATCTTTGTCTAGTCTTCAGGACCTGTGATTCCCCTAGTAACTACATGAATATGTTCACACCTCAGCCAGGTCAGCTTTTATGGCAGCCGTTCTCTCTTTTTTTTTTTTTTTTTTTTTTTTAATTTAATAGCCTTTTATTTACAGGATATATGCATGGATAACTTTACAGCATTAACAATTGCCAAACCTCTTGTTCCAATTTTTCACCTCTTACCCCCCCCCACCCCCTCCTCTAGATGGCAGGATGACCAGTAAATGTTAAATATATTAAAATATAAATTAGATACACAATAAGTATACATGCCCAAAACGTTATAGTGGCAGCCGTTCTCATTAACCTTTCTTTTGGGCAAGCTCCTGAGGTATTTTCTGGATTGGGTATGAAATGATTCACTCCTGGCTCTGCTATTAAGGTGCTGCCTGACCTTGAGAAAGGTGATTAACTTGATTTCTCTCTTAGAGGTAGAATAAGGACAGGATCTGTCTGTGATTTCATTAGTGTGAAGAACTCAGACCCTCTATTAAGGGAGATGATCATCAGCTACATTTTACCTTGTAGGGAATTACCTCTAGGCCTTTAGAAGTTAAGTAGCTTTTGCAAGTTCACACTGACATTAGTTATCAGATGAGACATATAAGATTTGAACCTAGTTTTTATTAACTTTGAGGCTGTCTGTCTAGCTATTATGACATACTGTCTTACCTATCACCAAAATGAAAGAACTTTCTGCTGATTGTCCCAAATACTCTTATTTAATTCTTCCTATGACTGATGATAAAAAACAAGAACTTTTGTTGTTTACATTGTTGTAATTTAGTTGTTTAAGTTGTGTCTGACTCTTTGTGATCCCATTTAGGGTTTTCTTGGCAAAGATATTGGAGTTTTTTGCCATTTCCTTCCCCAGATCATTTTATAGACTAGGAAACTGAGGCAACAGGGATAAGTGATTTGTCCAAAGCCAGTAAGTGTCTTGAGGTCCGATTTGAATTCAAGAAAAGTCTTCCTTACTCCCAGCCAGGCATTCAATCCACTGAATAACCTATCTGTCCAAATATTAGGTTCCTTGTTATTTGTTCAGTCATATTCAATTCTTTGTGACTCCATTTGAGATTTTTCTTAGCAAAGATATTGGAATTATTTACCATTTCATTCTCCAGCTCATTTTTATAGATAAGGAGACCAGGGTGAACAGAGTTGGAACAAAAAGGCCAAATAATGAAGTAAAGCTAGCATGGCTGATGGCAATGGAGCCTTTCCCTTTTGAGGACTATGCTTCTAACTAACAAAGCTAATTAATTAGCCACAACAACCACATTTTCATTGACTAATGCTAAAATTTTAGCTTAGTGTTAAATCTACCCATATTTCTACTTCAAGGAATATCATCCATAGCAATTCCTTTAAGCCCTTCTCATCTCTGTTTTTCTCTTCAAGTGAAGTTTCTTTGTTTTGTGGGAGCAAAGTCAAATGCCATAGTTATCAATGAGAAAATTAGTACACTACAAGTCATTCTGGAATACTTGCTAATGTAATGCCAGAGAAACTGAGGCAAGATAGAGATTGGAGAGTTTTTAATATTTTATTTGAAAGGGAGAGATTTACTGGGACCAAATGGATCCATGGTTTGGTCCCAGGGTTGAATGAGACTATCAGCTCCAAGCATCCAGCCTCCAGTCAGCATCCAGCCTCCAAGGCAAGTTCCCAATGACATGTTTATACACAGTAACTAAACAAAGGCAGGGGGGTGGAGTCCAAACTCTGGTGAGTAGGAATCTCCAGGCAGGGACCATAAATCCCATTCTGACAGGTTGGGGGGTAAGATCATAAATTCTAACAAACTAGGAGTTAAGAAAATGTCTGACTACAGACACAATCCCCCTTTCTGAGTTTACACATTGACAATTTATAACCTTAGAGCAAATAGCCCTGAGTTATATCAGTCTTCATGAACCAGAAAGAGGTGAAGGATTGCAAGTAAGGAGACTGAGGCAAAACAATTAAGGAAATGGAGGCAGAACCAATTTAGGGAAACTGAAACAGGACCAATTAGGGAAATCAAGGCAGAACAATTTAGGGAAACTGAGGCAGAACCAATTTAGGGAAACTAAGGCAGGACAATTAGGGAAACTGAATCAGGACAATTAGAAGAGAACTGTGGCACAACACTACAACCCATATTTAATATTATTATATTTTATTACCTCTTCTTTTTCTGCAATAGCTTACCTAGTCATAGGTACCAGCTATCTTAAGAGAGAATTCAAGTTTTAAAAGTTATCACATAAAACCAAGGATGCTTCAAATTCTTCTATAATTCTACTTGTATCATAAATAATAGATTTGAGGTCTAATTTATCAGTGCTCTGAGCAGATTAAGATAGGTTCTCTGTGGGTGCCATAGTGACTAAGAAATTCTGCATATTATGTTTTCTATAGTATCAACTATCTTTACTTCATTGTGGATGGCAACATTATTTTAAAAAGATCCCACAATTTTATGAGTCATTATCACACAAATTGAAGTATTCTGAAAGTCAAATTGTATCCCCTGAAACAGAAATGATAGATAGAAATCAAATTCTATGTTATCAAATCATAACCAGAAGCCTACCAGAAGCCTTTTCAGTAGTATTCAGCATCACCTAAATAGCACAACTTTGGGAGATTTCTCAGACTTTAAATTCTACCCAATAAATGGGAACCAGAATATTTTTATTTAAATCCCACCTAAAAATAAGACTGCAGAGCTGAGCTGGGATGAGAAGCAGTAGAGGTGAAACATCTTATTTTTATAAAATGCAAGTAAGTCACTTTAAGTAATAATAGGTTCCTCACCATTCCCAGAAATATATTTCGATCACTTCCTAACTTTAAAAAAGAACAGGTTTCTCAATAAGAAATGAAAAAAAAAAAAAAAGAATCAAATGATGCTTTAAATATCCATAATATAATGTTATTTGGTAAGAGATAGGGTCAAATGGTGAATGGACAATTAATTGTTCCATTCCTGTAGGAATATTTTACTTCTAACAAATAGTTCCAATCTTTTTTGAAATTGTTTTAATAAGCATTTTCCTTCAGATTAAAAAATTAAAATTCCTAGAGGATATGCCTATTGTTGCATATTGTCTTTCAAGACTAATATTTATAAAGTCTTGCAATCATATTTAGAGCATATTGAATACTCAAAGGGAATCATTAGCACATCTATCATTTGTATCATAATTTAATAATTTTAATTGGTCAGGCAAGCAATGCATAAGGAAATATTTGCCTTAATATTGAAATATAATTTTGTTTGGGAAAAATTATGCCTTCCAAAAATGAGTTTTATAGTTTGTTATCCATTTAACTTTGAAACCAGGACAGATATTCCTTATAATCTAGTTGTACATTCATTCTTATTTGAATGCCAATAAACTATAGATTCATGGATAGTTTGAATTTCTTCTCCTTTATATTCAACATGATGGGTGAATGACTGAATTAATTAATGAACTAAAAAGCATTCATTAAGTGCTTACTTAGTGTCAGACACTTTACTAAGCATTGGAGATATAAACATAAGTAAGTAAAATAACTCATAATGTCAAGTACATTATACAACCCTAATGGAGAAGACACACATATAAGGGAAAAACAGATAAGGAATCAGAGAAAGGGGTTGGTCAAAAAAAATCAGAGAAATGTATATTGGCATGTCCTTTTTTAGCAACAGATGTTGGTTTGATTATTACTCTCAAAGCTAGATTAGGAAGGGGACAAAGAAAATTTATACATATAATAGCTTGGCACAAAAATGATGGGGAAGTATGTAGCGGATCTCAGAAGGGACTAGATATGAAAACTATTAAACCATAAGAAGACCCAGGGTCAGATGGAATACTGGGTAGGAGGTGGAGGCTAGAATCCAAAGGCAAGGACACCTGAGGCTGATGCGGGAGTAGCATATTAAGAACAAATCTAGTCACAAAAGAAGCAGAGACTGATTTTCTCTGTTGAACAAACAGTTGGGGAAAAAAATAACTGCACCAAGGTTGACAAAATATTTAGTCTTTTTCATGGGTGGTAATTTGATGCTTTAGCTGAAGGAGCTATAAAATATGACTACATGACAAAAATTTTTAACTAAATGTAACAAAATTATAAAATCTAGTAGGACTTGAATAAAGATCCAACTCTTCATGAGGATGGAAGGTTCATTATACATTTTGGCCTTTTCAATGTATTAATCAGTTATATTGATTTTTTTTCCTCTTTACAAAATATTATTTATTATACGGAATTTCTCCTCTGCGAAAGGAAAAAAAGCATATTTTATAAAACTAAGATCTTGTAAGAAACAGAAGATATCAATAAAAAACAAAAAGAAAAAGAATTGGGTTAAATCTGCCAGTTAAAGGCCAGCAAGCATAGTTTTGCTTCCTGAAAAAATTCTAGCATTTGCTATTAATAAGATTTTTTGTGAACAGTTAGAAAACAAGAATCTTTTTTCAAAAAAGTATTTGAAACAATCTTCCTTAAATTCATATTAGGTAATATGGATGTAGTTTTATGACCTAGTTCATCATATACTAAATATATTCAGAACTGGCTGACTGATTGGATCAGGAAAATGAAAGGACTGGAGAACATTCTACATGAGGATTGGTTGAAAGAATAGAGACTGCTTAGCATAAAGCAGATGTTGAGTAGGTAGGGGGAATGTGATTTTTCAAATATTTAAAAAGAAATTACATGAAAGAAGAATAAGTACCATTTTATTGACCACAAGATGCAGAAAAAATTCTAACCAACAATGGCAATCCTGCAAAACTGAGTATAGTCCTACAGGGTTTAAAAAAAAAAAAAAGGATCTTTAATAGAATGCAATACTTTCAAATATTCCCAACATAAGGACCAGGGTTGGCTAGAATTTTTGAAGTAGAAACATAGGAAACAAGTGGAATGTGAAAAGGTAAATGAATTTGAGTTAATTAAAGGGACTAAATGATAGCTAAGTGTTTATGTTCTAATAGGAAAATGAAGAACTATTCCTTTGCCATCCCACTGTCTTAAAGAGTCAAAGGGGAAGTAAAGAAAGACACCTGTAGGCAATAGTTATGACTTTTCCCCCTCTTTTATTGTTTTTTAAGAAGGAAAATAACAAGGAAGGGAAAAAGGGAGCATAGTAGGGAAGAAATGAGGAAGGAGATAGAGAAAATTACTATTTCTCATTACAGAATTATATATATATATAAACATGGAAATGAAAGCACAGGGAATGGGCACTCAAGAAACATATCTGGAAAACAAAAGTTTACCTAGAGTTAAAATGAGGAACTGGAGCAAATTTTATTGTAAAAACAATGAATTGAGTGTGCAGTTTGAAAACTTAGGAAAACATATCAAAAAATACAAAAAAATTATGGCTATTAAAGAAGAGGTAAACAAAATTGAAAATATAAAAAGAAATAAATTGATAGATTAAATTAGGTACCATTTGTAAAAGTAATTTAAAAAAAATAAACCAGCATTAGTTATTTAGATTTTTTTTTTAAATAGGAAAGCCAAAGTACCAAAATCAAAAGATAAAATTCACAACACAGGAAAAGGAAATAAAGAAAGCTCTTAAAAAGTATTGTAACCAATTTTATATCTACAAACCTGATCATTTAAATGAAATTTGTGAATACTTAAAAAAATATAAAAATATTCTTATAAAAATTTAAAAATCAGAAAATTAAGACAATAGATCACTCTAATTAATAACATTGCATAAATATTAAACAAAATGTTAATAAAACATATTTAAAACATTGAACATTAGTTCAACATTAGTGAAACCACAAATTGATGGATCATATTAATAACAAAAACAATAAATATCACATTGTGTTATCAATATATGAGAATATCTTTTTCTACTTGCTTTTTGCTTTTGAATCAAAGAAATAAATATACCTTTTCTTAATTTGGTAAACACTATCTAAACAAAAAGCTAGTATTATTTGTATTACAATAATACTAGCAATCTTCTTAAGAACTAGCAGGAATTAAGCACAAATATCCATTGTCACCACTATTATGTACTTCTAAAAATATGCTATTGCAATAATATAAGACAAAAAAAAACTCAAGAAATAAACATAAATGAAGAAAAAACAAATTATTACCATTTGCAGATGATGTGATATTTTATTTGGGAACTCTAGAAATTCAACTAAAAATTTTACTGAAAAAAATTCATTGCTTCCATAAAGTCACAAAATAAACAGATTGATAACGATACTCTTTTTAAATATTACTCACAAAACAAGAACAGATGTAATGAGAAATTCCATTACAAGTAACTAATAATATGCAAAGTAACTGGGAGTGCACATTCTAAAGATATAGTTAGGAATTAATATGACTATAATTAGAAAACACTTTCCAGGAATAGAAGAAAACAAATAATTACAAAGATATTAATTAATCTTTTGTGAGTGATCCTGATAAATTATAATATTTCCTAAATTAACTCATAAATTTAATGAAATATCAATTTCACTACTAAAGGGTTATTTCATAGAACTAAAAAAAATTTTAATCACTTTGGCAAATAAAAAGGTCAAAAACATCAAAGAAAATCATGAAAAAAATGGGAATGACTGAAGCTTAGAAGAACATATTTCATACTGTACTATACAGAAGCAATCATCGAAAGTATTTGGAACTGGTTAAGATATAGAAAAACATTAGTTGAAAAGATTAGGGAAACAAGACCCAGAAAGAAGTAGATATTACTGTTGTTATTTGTCCTTTGTTTTAAATATAATCAGACACAGTTAAATATACATTAAAAAATTGATTAATTAGTTATAGATTCACTATTTTAAAAAAATAAATGTACAGGAGTCAGGAGAACTTAAAAGTAGCATGGAAGAAATTAGGATTGGATCAACATCTTTCATCATATAACTGCACCAAACTTCAAATAGATATATGACCTTTAGGTCATATCATAGACAGATTAGGTAAAGGAAGAATGTGCATTTTACAATTATTACAAAACACTTCTGTACCAAATAAGGGATAGAAATTATTATACAAAATAAAAAACAAAAACTATTGTAACATAAATCTGGAAATTTTTTGTACAAGTAAAATAAATGTAGTTGAATTAAAAAGAAACCAGTTAACTGGGGAAAAAATTTTGTAGTAAATTTTTCTGGTGAGCTAAAAATCTGAAATCCAAAATATGTAGGGAACTGGTTCAAATACTTTAGAATAAGAGCCATTCCCCAATAGATAAATGATCAATAAATCTGAATAAACAATTCTTAAAGGAAGAAAGACAATTAACAACCATTTAAAAAAAAATACTTCAGATTACTAAAAATAAGACAAATTAAAATTAAAAGAATTCTTTAATTTTACTCACAACTATCATACCAAGTAGAAAAAATGGAAAAAATGTCCATATCTGGATGGCCACTAAGAGGACATGAACAATAATATATTCTGGTAGAGCTGTGAATTACATCTACCATTATGGAAAGAAATTTGGAACTATACCCAAATTATCTCTAAACTATACCCCAATTATGTCACTATGAAGCTTATATTCACAAAGAAATCAAAGACAATAAGTGCCAATAATTACAAAAATAATTTAGCGGCATTTTTGTTTTAGGCAACAAAATAGACAACCAGAAAATAGGGAATACTGGAAATGTATGAATTCATTGTGATATTATTCTGTCATAAGGAATTATGGGAAAATAGATTCAGAGAAAATTGGAAAGACTTTGATGATTGAATGAAATGATTGTAATATGAACGAAATGAGCTGAAACTGGGAGGAAATGCATACAATGAAAATAGTGTAAAGGAAAAAAAAAACTTTTGAAAGATTTGAAAACTCTTATCTATGACTAATTATAACTTTAGAAGACAAATGATGAAAGATGTTTACCTTCTTTTGGCAGAAGAACGATTGATGAAGTGTTGAATAAGATCAACATCATCAAACATAGCCAATATGATGGATGATTTTCTTTGTTTGCCTATACTTACTCATTACAAAGGAAGGCTTCTAGGGGGAAGAGAGTAAAAGAACAAGAGGTTTTACCTGTTAGTGAGGGTGTTGTCAAAACAAAAAAAAATTATAGGAATGCAAAAAATAGAAAAGCATCAATAAAGCAATAAAAACACAGAGGAAAAAAGAACAAACTTCAGAAGTAGATAAAGACAAATAGGAAAGTTCGTTTACTACCATTAAATTTAATACCCATTTCTTTTTTTAAAAAATACCTAGTAGAAATTCATGGTTTAACATACAATTCTCTAATGTGTTCTTATTTGTATATTAAAATGTTTATGTTGGTTGAGATCCTAATAAAATAGAAAATTAAGCAAAAACTTTAATTTAAATGTTCAGATGGATTCTAGGGATATGAGCCCTTTGGAAAATAATTTCTGAAAAACCTATCCGAGTTTGCTTGGAGGCTGAAAAACCATTGATGTGATTATTAAACAAGTTTCTTATCTGGAACTGATTCTGCCTATTGTATATAAATTAAACTCCTGTAAGCAGAATTTGATTGGAAAAAAGAAAAGAAAGGAGGGGAAAGAGTTTAAATGGACAAAAGTCATGAGTAGGAGGGAAAGTATAGAAAGAGAGCACTCATTTAGCAGCAAGACACCGAATCTAGCATTTCTTTTTCTGTTATGCAGCATAAAGGCAAAGGAAGCACTAACTCAAAGAACAAGGAGATTAAAGAAAGTGAGCTAAAACCTTCCTTGCAATTAGCTTTAAGAGTTGGCCCTTGGTGAACAAGAAAGAGGTTTAGAACGAACATTGAGAGAAATTAGCCAATCACTGATACATAAACAGCCCAGGGACACTTTGAATCTGAGGCAACATGATAATTAAGGACAAACCACTGGCAAAGGCTTTCACTCCAAGCAGAGTTTCAAAAAGTTGACAAAGAAGCAGTTCAAAACAGACAAAAAAGACTAATAAAAATCATACCTAGATATGTTCAAAAAATAAAATTCCTACTAAAATAATTATCTTCTTTATTAGTTAAAGTAGTTTAGAGTCAGCTATTTGGTGAATTGTGGGGTTTTTTTCATAATCAAAATATGTAAAGAAAGATTTTTTATCTTCCCTAAGGACATTTATGACTTTTATCTAATTGCTTGGACTAGGGAACTGGTACACAGTTCTGATGACAGTCAACCTAAATTGCAAGGTTTGGCTTGGGTTTTTGCTTCTTAAGAATTGTACAAGTCTCTTTTGGAGGCTGAAATAAAAATAAAGTCATGAATATGACAACAAATATCATGATTGCTTTTTTCTGAAGCCATTCCATATCATTTTATGAAATGTGGAGACATAAACTAGACAACATTTTTGTTTGAAAGCCCTATACTGGTTCCCCTTTTGCAAAACTGACTAGTTGGTAGTCTGTTATGTCTTCCCAGATATTGATGTTAAGTTGACTAGTTAATGTTTGTATATATCACTTCCATAATATTAAGAATTTAATGAATTTGTATCTTGGACTAAAATTCAATAAAAATACTAGATCAATAAATCAATCAACAAGCATCATATTAAGGTACCATGCAAGGTATTGGAGATGTAAGGCAAAAAAATGGAACAGATCTTGCTATCAGGAAGCTTATATTCTGTCGCTATATTCCATACCTTTGATTCCTGGAATAGCTCAGAATTTTCTTCTGAGATTATCTCACAATCAGAGAAAGTGATCCAATGGGTTCATAACTGTACCCAGATAAAATGACTCTGGATCTTGAGGAATAATTTTTGACTTAGAAGCTCTTAGTGGAAGTGGAACAATCTATGTATTTATTGGGATTCCAATGATTATATTTGAGGCTCTAGAATATATTCTGAAGCAGACAGTCTCAAGTGGTTTTTGTATTAGCGATGTATACAGTTTTGCCTATTGCAGAAGGTCTTACCATCACAGACTTCCTGGTACCTAAAAGTTGATTTCCAACCAACAGAAAGGAGGCAAGTACAGCCACGGAAGGCAAACATTTATTTTATTATTATTATTTTTTTAATGATAATAGCTTTCTACTTTTCAAAACACATGCAAAGATAGACCCTTGCAAAACCTTGTGGTCCATATTTTTCTCCCTCCCTGTCCCCTTTCCCCTCTCCTAGACAGCAAGTGATCCAATATAAATTAAGCATGTGCAATTCTTCTAAACATATTTCTACATTTATCATGCTGCATAAGAAAAATCAGATCAAAAAGAGGAAAATGAGAAAAAAAAACAAGAAAACAAACAACAGTAATAAAAAAGGAAAAATACTATCCTGTGATCCACATTCAGTCTCTCTCAATATAAATGGCTCTTTCCACTATGTCCTTTGGAATCATTTTGAATCACCTCATTGTTGAAAAAAGCCAAGTTCATCACAGTTGATTATCATGTAATCTTGTTGCTATGTACAAGGTTCTCTTGATTCTATTCACTTCACCTAGCGTCAGTTCATGTAAGTCTTTCCAGGCTTTTCTGAAATCAGTCTGCTCATCATTTATTTTAGAACAATAATATTTCATTACATTCATATATCATAACTTATTCAGCCATCCTCCAACTGATGGACAGCTATTCAGTTTCTAGATTTGATAGCCCTTTGGGCATAATTCCAAATTGCTCTTTAGAATGGTTGGATCAATTCTCAACTCCACCAACAATGTATTAGTGTCCCAGTTTTCCCACATCCTCTCCATTTATCATCACTTCCTGTCATTTTAGCCAATCTGAGAGATGTTAAGAGTTAAGAAGTTAAAAGGGCACATATTTAGAACACAGACACAAAACATTGCTCCCTTGGCCATCATGTCAACAAGTGGCACCCCAAAAGAAACACAGAGAGAAATATCTACATCAGGAATAGGTCTGGAGAATCTCAGTACTACCAAAGTCTTCTCAAGTCCCTAACCCTACTAAGTCACTCTGCAACAAAATCTGTTACCAATTTCCACAATAAAATCTGGTTATTAATTTCCAGCAGTGGGCTTTCTTCTTAATTCTCTCCCCCATAGCATACCCCAAATATGGTACAATAGAAATAGAGATAAATGTAAAATCTTCTAAGAGGTGCTATGGAATAGGAAAAATTAAGGGTTATCTTCTGAAGTAAAAATAAATAAATAAATAACTTCTACTTCGAACAATAATGTGAAACAGCTTCCTGCTCAGAGAGAATTTATTGAAGAACTCAAAAAAAAAAAAAAGAATTTAGAAATCAAATGACAAACATTGAAGAAAAAAGTTAAAAAACAAAAATCATCCAAGAAAAATAAGATTATGAAAAAAAAAAAAACATTAACCAACTAGAAAAGGAGATAGAGTCTCAAAGATAAAAATAATTCTTTGAAAATTAAAATTGGGCAAGGGGAAGTTATGAGAGACCAAGAAATAACAAATCTTATTATGAAAAATGAAAAAATAGAACAGAATGTGAAACATCTTGTAGGAAAAACAGTAGATCTGTCTGGAGAACAGATCAAGAAAGGCAAATATAAGAATAATTGGACTACCTGAAAATTGTGACCAGAAAAAGAACCTTGACACAATAGTGCAAGAAATAATCCAAGAAAATTATCCTGTCCTGATAGAACATGAGAAGAAAGTAGAAATAGAAAAAAATCCGCCAATCATTACCTCAGTGAGATCCTTTATGGAAACTGCACAGGAATGTTATTGCCAAATTTTGAAAACCCCAGAACAAAGAGAAAATTTTGTAAGAAACAAGAAAAAAAATTCAAATACACTGGAGCTATAATTAGCAAGATTTATCAGCAGCCACAATAAAAGACCACAGGTCTTGGAATCATATCTACCTACAATCAAAAGAATTAGGCATATAGCTAAAAATATCATATCTAGTAAAATTATCTATGATATTGAATGAGAAAAATGCACATTCAACAAACTTTCAGATTTTCAGGACTGTCTGTCAATCAAACCCTAACTTAATAGAAAATTTAACATATAAGAGCCAATATCAAAGATCAATTTCAAGGAACTCAACATGGAGAAATTGTTTTTGTTTTTGTTTTTTTTAACATGAGAAAGGTATACCATATGTTTAAGATTGACATCAACAATAGGATAACTCAAAAGAAAGACTGAGGCAGAGTTAGGGTAAAATGGTAATTATGTTACATAAATGAGGTGCAGAGGAAGAATAGACACAGAGGCATTAGAGGGAGGAATAGGGCTCATAATTCTGAAAACCTCACACTGGGAATGGATTAAATAGGCGACTACATATATATAAAAATCAGTGCTATAAATGATATGTGTGTGTGTGTGTGTGTGTGTGTGTGTGTGTGTATGTGTATAATGAAACATATAGCACTCTCCAAAATCTATAAAGAAATAGGGAGAAGGGATGTGTGGATGGAGAAGTAAAGGGGAAGGGAAGAAGACAAGGGAGGGATCCTTGGGTAAAGGGAGGTTAAACAATATCAAAGCAAGTTAAGGAGCAGAATTAAAGCATAGAGTCGGTGGAGATGGGAAAGACATGTATGTGTATATATTGGGAGGGTGTATGTATATAAATACATATGTATAAATAAGTATACAATTTCTTAATTGTTTGCTCAGAAGGAATGCAATGGGGAAAAAAGAATAAAGTAAAAAAGATGCACAGCAAAGAACAAAAGGACAGTTTACAAGGAAGTAGAAAATAATTTCTTCTACTAATAAATATGCTTCCTTGAACTAGTAATTTGTTGTTATATATTTTGAACCATCCCTGATATTCTGTGGGGCATATGACAATGTTCTTTTTTGTTTTGTTTTATTTTGTTTAGTGTTCTTTTTATGTTTTTCTTTTTTATTATTTTTTAATAAAATAAATTTTAAAAAATTTAAAAAACCAATTTAATGTTGCATTCTTTTATTGGTTGTTATGTCACATCATTGATTCAAATTAAACTTGTAGTACACTGACCCCATTTTTCAAAGACACTAAAATTCTCCATTATTTATATTTTATATATTATTAATATAAATATCATTTATAGATTTGTTTATTCCCTTGATTTATTTATATCATTATTTTTATATCATTTATAGCACTGATTTTTAAAAATTTACATATAGATGCCTAGACTTAACCATGTTAAATTTAACCCTATACAATTCAGTCCATAGTACTAAATCTTTTTAGGATCTATCTCTGACATCCACTATATTCCTCATCTCTTAGCAACTTCACTTCGTCTTCATAAATATGTCATTTATATCTCTAGATATATAGCTTTGATTCTATGACCTAGACTAACCAGAGCACAAGTTTTTTCTGCTAAAAACATATCCAACAAGAACTCAAAATTCCATTCAGGAAAATAATAAGTGTGTGCAAAAAGTTACCTTCATAAACAAGATGTTCTGGTGAGTTAGCTATATTCTTTCTTTGACCAAGACAAGATAAATGAATCAATAACTTGTCCAATCATTGTGTATTATTTAAAGACCATGGTTTTGTGTCTGAATCCTCTGTTTATACTTACTGTAAATCTTTCATTTAATTGTTCATTTGCTTGAATCTATTATCAAATAGATACTACCCCCTTACCTCCTTATAAATGACTAGAGCACTGGTTTGCTTGATCATATAATACTCCAGTGTGTCTTCAATTAGCTCAGGTGATGTCTCAGATTCTCAACACACAATGTGTATAATTCATGTTCATTTTCAAAATAATAGCAGTTTCAGGAAAATAGAGAAAGTCAAACCAAAACTGTCCCAGCAACAGAGTGGGCAACACTTCTGTATAGGTTATTAATAGCCCCTGCTTAATTTACTTGGTGAAGTGGTTTGCCAAGAGTATACACTGATGGGGTTTAATGTTTTGAATAATGAAGCCAATCTTTCTGTAGTTGTTGACATGATGTCATTGTGATTTTTGGTAACCAAATATATCACTGAATGATATAGGGGAAAGTAATGATCTGAACAGACCCAGTTTCTTGAGTTAAATGACCCTAGTGGAATGATTCTGCCTCAGCCCCAGCTGGGTAATAGCTTTTGAGAAGTCTAATGCCCCCAGGGATTGAGTTGATTTTGTTGGAGAATAAATTCCAGCAATAGTAACTTCAATTTTATGACCTAAGCAATATTTTTAAATGGTGTCCTTTCTCACCTGAAACAACTATGATAAACATCCACCCCCTGAAAGAACTTTACAGACAGCTTAACTTGCAAGTTTTCATGGGGTAGAGCCATAGGAGAACCATAGTGGAGTCTCACTCTTTCCTAAATTTTTTGGAAGCTGGACTGGAAACTTAAAGGTATAACATAATATTTTAGCCTAAAATAAAAATTAACTTTTTTTGGCTCACTCTTATTCTGTCCAACAGCCTGTCATTTCCTACTCCAATCTCCACTTTCCTGGTATCCCCCTACTCCTGCCCTGCTCTTTTTCTATAATTCCTCCTATAGCTGGATCTTTTTACCTGGAAGCTTACCCTGCCCCAACCATGCTTTGCGGGGCTTAGTTCCCTCCCTAGTGGGACGGGATCATAGAGCTGTCCCAGTATCATTTCTTTGTTGTTCTAGTCTTTCCTTCTAAGGCCATAGAACTTTGGGATCTTCTTTTCAGCACAACAAATAAAAAGATCCATTGCTATTAATAATGACTAATTCTAATATCTCTGCAAAGTCCCATATGCCTCCAATGTATGATTTCAGGGAGAGAAAATATTCTCATCTCCAAAGTTAGACCTGAAAAGCAGAGGATTGTACCCAGAAAGGAATGACCATACACAATGATCACCTGTGCTTCAAACTCAATAGAATTCAAATTAATCACCAAAGTCTTTTTAGTTTAAACCATTGTGATACAGTATAGAAGACAAGACATAAAATCTGGAAATCCTAAACTCAAATCCCTCTTCACATGTGAACTAATTGTGTGATGCTGGGCAAAAGTTTTGCATCTCAGTTTCATGGTCTGAAAAATTGGAGGGTGCTAGTACTTATTTCACATGTGAAATATTTATGAAAAACTTTACAAATCTTAAAGCATTCACTATATAAATGCTAGCTGCTGCTGTTGCTGCTGCTGCTGCTGCTGCTACTACTACTACTACTACTACTACTACATTATAAAACACATTTGCATCTTAAAGCAGACATACCAATATCATCTGCTATTGACAAAAGTTTACATTTTTGAACAACTAGTAATTTTCTCATTTAGTGCTAGAAACAGCATTGCAGATGTCTGAAACTGTGTCCTCCATCAAACTGCCAGTGCACTGTACCAGGCTCCCTGCCTTGAGACATGTCAGAGCATTTTTATTTACCCAACCATGCAAATTGTCAATTAATATCTCCTAGCCTTCGTGTCACCATGGAAGCCTTTGTTAGTAAAATGAGTCTTTGTCAAAAATAAAATGAAAGCACTGAAATAAAAAGACTTTGAAAAGCTAAAACTATTAAATAAACTAAAAATCCTGGCATTCTCCAATTTACAAATCACATATATAAATGATGGGCAAGCAAGGAGTATTCTCCAGGGTCTATATCCTAAAATCATGCAACCACAGATGTGGAGCAAAGAGACCTTAAAGTTTATTGAAGCCACTCCTCTTATTTTATAGATGAAGAAACTGAATCTAGGATTCCATGATGAGCCTGAGACTAGAGTCCCAATCTGTGATGAGAATAGAGTATATGAGAATCAGAGAAACAGACAAATTTAAAAAGACAGAAAGAAACAGAAGCACAGAGGGAAAAAAAGGGAAAGAGAAAAGACTGAAGAGATAGATTAGCCATTTTGTGCAGCCTTCATCATATTGGATGCATTTTCCATGGAAACACATAAATGGTAGTTAGGATCTCAAGGCATTACACAAAGCACAGAATTCTTCAAGGAAAAGAAGTCCTCCATCAATCAATCATATGTGAGTAATGTATAAATGAAATTGGGGAAAGGGAGGAAATAGTATTAACATGAATTATTTGATGATTTTTTCCAATTAATTGCTTTTCCACATTGTAGGTTGAATAAAATTTTGTCAACTCCCTTAAGAAACCACTCATCATGGTTTGTATTGGGTAAAGGTTTTCTAGTAACCAACAACTAACTTACAAGTGAACTTCCATGATGGTGCTTGTTGTATGATGCTGACTGCCAGTCATTGATTCCAATGATCTGACTCTGTCTTCTACTGATAGGCATCCTGACACTTTTGGTAGCTTACTAAATTATTTTGGAAATTATTTTGGTTGACAAATTCATTGTCATGCAGCCAACTTAATGATAAACCTTTTGGAACTTAACTAAGCCACTTATCAGGTGGCAGACATATGGTCCATCTGACAGTACTATGGGGATTGTGGGAATTGAATGAACTATACTGACTTTCTCTTGTGACTCAGTTCTGAAACTAACTCTGTTCCTTTTCTATTCTAATTCAATTTGGGAGCCTCGTCCAATTTTTGTCTTGTGAGAAACTTTATGTTTGTGAAGATTGTGAGTAAAGTTTGCATTGTTTGAACCAAACCCTGAGAGCCTGGGAAGCTGAGTTATGGCTCCCTGTGGCTTAGAGACTCTTAACTAAGTATAAATTATGCTTACCAATAACTGAGTCATATCCAAAGATTGATGCAAGGAATTTTCTCAAAATTATATCTCTCAAACAACCTTCAAGTCTTATATGAAAACTGGCCCTGTAGTCATCAATCAGTTACTGCGTCTTTGAATATAGACACCTGATAAAGGAGAGGGGGAGAGTGGGATACCTTTTTTCTGATTTCATGGAATTGTACCTATTCATTCTCCTCACTCCTAACTCTTGAAACTCACTCATCCCCCTCCCAACCTGGAAAGCTCTTAATCTTTCCTCCAATTAGAAATCAGAATACCTACTTTTGTATTCTGATTTATATGCTGCCATTGTTATCTTATAATGCGTAAAATCTGTCTCTATCTGAATTGAGTCTAGCTGAATCCTAGCTGAAGAATCCTAGCCCCAATTTGTTATGCAATTGGTATGCATTGCTTAATAAATCAATATGCTTGGAAGTTCAAATTTTTATTTCTTTAGTCATTTCAGATTTCAATCATCACAGTACTGAAAACATTTTTAAAGAAATAGTTAACTGATCACTTTTTGTTACTATCTCACCTTGCTGCACAATTTTTATAATCACTTACTTAACTGTCCTGTAGTAAAAATAAATTTCTCATAGAAAAACAAGTGTTACATAATCTTGACCAAAGAACACACTAAGTTCTGATTGACAAAATTTTAAAATTAAAATTGGTTGTTTACACTGACATTTTAAGTTAATGACAATAAATCTGAACTTTTGAGATTTCTTTTTTTGTTTGTTTTACCAGAACTTTCATTCTGTCATAAAAGTCTTTGAGAACTAGACGTTACCTCCAAGTTACAATGTGATGTCAGATAAGGAATTTCATGAAGGTGTTATTATTTTTCTCTCTATTATTGTTAAGTTAGCATTGTTTGAGGAGGTAAGGGGAAAGAGCAGGATTAAAATACAAATAGATGTATGGATTTACTTACCATCAGAATCAGAAGATATGTCTCTTTTCAAGGCTGTTATAAGATTTTGGCTAAAGTCTAGTCTTTATTGAAGCAAAACCTAATAACAGCACAAAGTGTCAAACATCTAACCAGTGGTTCTCAAAGTATGGTCTAGAGAATCCTGGGGATCTCTGAAACCCTTTTAAAAGGTCTACAAATTCAAAAATAATTTTTATTTCCAATATGGTAAATGTCTATAAATATAATCCAGATAAACAAAAACTCTTTGGAGAGATCCTCAATAATTTTTAATAGGATAAAGATACTGAAAACAAAAGCTTGAGAACCAAAACCCACAATAATCCCAAATGCAGCCTAAATCAATATAATTGAGATGGTCCAGGTCACATGACAGAGAAGATGGAGTACTCATACTCTATGATCTCTCACATTCCTCCAAAACAGAAATTATGTACCAGGGCTAAAGAAACATCAGCTCTTTTTATGATTCAGAACATCCAGAATCTAAAAGATGATTGAAAACATATCAACCCATGAACCGACTTGTACAGTGAACTAAATCAGAACCCTTTTCCCACTCCACTCTGCTTTCAAGTGTCCATCAGCCCCCACATGTCTTCTTTTTTCCAGGGCTATCGAGTCTTCTTGGAACATCTAGTTAATATGCCTTTACAATGTTCCAGATGATGGAATTTCACTGGAGCCACATAGCCAATACTTTGACAGACAGTGTTCCATGTTGGTAAAGATCTCTGCAGGAGATCTACGAATAGAGGGAAAGGAACAAGACACATCTGTGATAGAAACAAAGCTCAACATCCTGTCCCATCACTGACTCTACCCCAGAACCTCAGAGACTCAAATTATAAAAATCAACCCCATAATAACACCAGAATACTAAGTGACAGAGAAAATAGAACTGGACACTGAGACAGGACACAGTGTGTGTCTATTGGAGTAGAAGGGAAATTGCAGGATTACACTAAACCTGGGGAAAAGTATTCAGCATCTAGATGAGCCCAGGTCTGTCCATTGCAGAGTTACTTGGGATAGAGACCTGGGTTGATGAGTTTATGGCAGCACTACCAAGGGTAACCCAGAACTTCAGTCCTTAAATTAAAATCTACTTTTTGCCCTGAACATACTAAATAACCTACAGCATGGAGTATACATGATCAGGAATTGCACTTCCAAGTGAGAGAAAAACCACTGTCTCCAAAGGCAGTCCATTACGTTTGTGGACAGTTCTAATTATTAGGTCTCTTGCAGCTCCAACATTCTGTCATTCAGTATCACCCCTATAATGAAAATAGCATTAGCACATAATTGTCCAATTTATTTCCTCTTTTTAACTTGATTTTGTCTCCTTACTTGTCATTTCATCCTTAATTTCAGCCAGAAGCTTTCCACTTGGATTTTCAAAATTCCAAACTGCTTTTTCCCTTCTATAAACCATGGATGCTCTTCATTCTAAAATTTCTATTTAGATATTATAAATAAATTAGTGGGGATTTAGGTGAAGACCCTGAAGCAAAAATCTCACTTCTCAGGGGTTCCTGATAAATTAGATATTTTGCTTTTCTGTAACCCCAAGTAAAGGTATTTTCCTGGTGTTGGGCTGATTTGAGGAATTAGTTTATTTATGGTAACAATCAAAATGCTTGCAAAATGTCAACCTAAGAAGTTTGAATACTAATACTCAAAAACCTCCTGAAAGGCAAGAGAGCTTGCTGTGGCTGATTGACATGGTCATTCACACTGTGAAAATGTCAATGTTGAATTATAAACCAATTAAAAGATCCACAGATGAAAAGTTGATTTGGGGTTTACCAAAAAATATTAGAACTATAAGAAATCATCAAAATGGCTTGGTTCAAACCCATGATTTAAAAGATACAGAAACACAGACGCAAAGATATGATAGCTTACATGATATCACACAAGTAGCTGCTGGAAAAACCAAACCCATAATACAGATCTCCTAACTCCTCAGTCATTGCTTTTTTCCACTGCACCATGCTAGAACAAAGACCAAATGAGGTCAGACCAGATGAGTTCCGACTCACCATTCTATCATCTTATGATGTCTCTAATAATAGACTATAAATTGGAACATTAAACTCGGACTATAAAACAGACTATAAATTGGAACAATCTAAATTCTAAAACTATACATTGGAAATTAACTTTTTGTGTCCTGGACCCCTTTGGTGAAATGTATGAATCTTTTCTGAGAATGACATTTTGAAATAATTGGAAGAATTATTAAATTTCAGTTATTCTTTTTCTCTTTCAACTTCACGAACCTTAAATCTTAAAAATCTATCCATGGCTCCACAGAACTCATGTTAAAAACACAATGTACTTGAAGATAATATAAGCATAAAGCACTGTACTTTTTGGTACTTGAATAATGTTTAGTGATGCTGCTAATGCTGACGTCAGTAAACACAATACATCTCCCACTTTTTTCTGCCTTCTTAACTAGCTAGTAAAGAGAAAGAACAAATGGAGTAGGAACTGAAAGTCTTTTAAGTTTGTCAGTCCCTGAACTGACATATATACTATATATGTCATATATGACTGAATATACTAGAGGGATTAAGGGGTAAGTAAAGAAGATGGGTGATGAATCAGCAGAGTCAAAAACAGCATGGTGGCAACAAGTAGGGATTCATATAAAGACACAATGGGGTGGAAGGTACAGTCATCACCAATGGCCTCTGAAAATATTCCTTTTGGCTTCTCTATGCCAAATTCCATTGGTTTCTGAGATAGAACGTTGTTTGTTTTTAAGGGAAATGAAACCTTCCCTTTTCTTCCACACTTGAAAAATCACACAGATTTTCCCAGCTTGATAGGTCTCACAAGTGATTATTTCCACCCCTTGCTGAAGGCAGCTATGTGAGGAAGAGACAGAGGAGTGTGGAAAGCTTTCTACTTCAATCATATCCTTCTCACCTTATATAAATGTCATATTCATAAAAATGATTGAATGAAAACAATATTTTGTCAGGCATGGCACATGCACAGACACTGCTTTCCATACAAAGCTAACTAATTAATTGAAATTTTCTAGTTGACTGAGCACTATAGTCCTAGGCAAAGAAAAGACAGTAGGTAGTTATTAAATAGAACAAAAAAGTTATTTCTGATGATTCTGTTGCTGCTGATGGGGTTTGGGGGTTTTTTTGGTTTTTTATTATCATTTTTCATTAAAATACTTGCTAATACAAAACCTGAAAGCACCATGTGGAACACATAGTAGGGTTATGATATGCTTTGATTGATTGGCTAAATAATCAATGCTTTTTAGGTTCTTTCTTTGACTGTGCTCTAGAATGTTTTCACTATAGATACACAGGAGGATAGACTCTTTAAAGGAAGGAACTGCTTTTGTTTTTACTTGTATCCCTATTATTCTGTGCCTACCACTATTGTTTGATAATTTCATTTGTGTCCAACTCTGTGATTCTATTTAGGGTTTGTTTTTTTGTTTTGTTTTTTTTTTGTTTGTTTGTTTTGGTTTTTTTTTTTTTTTTTTTTTTTTTTTGGCAAAGATATGGGAATGGTTTGCTATTTCCTTCTCCCGCTCATTTTATAGATGAAGAAATTGAAACAAACAGGGTTAAGAAATTTGTCTAGGATCAGACAGGCAATAGGTATATGGCCAGATTTGAACTCAGAAAGATCCTGACTCCAAGTTTCACACTCTATAATTGTACCACCTCGCTGCCTGCCTACTACTTAGTAAGCTTTAATAAATACTCGATGAATGATTAATTAATTAGCCAATTTTGTCTTATAAACAGGATGACAAAAAACCTTAAATACCAACAAAAATATTAGATATTAGATTAAATAGGAACTTTTATATGTTCATTCATTCATTTGATAAATGTATTAACTACATAATATTTCCAACACACTTGAGTCTTAGTGTATACCTATTGTTCCATCAAGATTGATAGGAAAAAAGGAGTCTAAAAGGAGAATTCCTTGTATGTGTAGTAACATTAGTTAAAAGAATGAATCAATATGAGCCTATTTAATGTGCCACTATGACATAATATATGTATATGAATACATATGATACATAATCAAAACAAAAATCCTAATTCCTTATGGATGTTAAAAATGTAAAAGCGTTAGCTGAAATTAGGTACTTATGGTACAATATCAAACTATAAAATTTTATCACACTGTATTGTGGGAAATGATAGTATTTGTTCGATTTAATTTACTTTCATAGTTATGGCTATAAGAAATTATTGAGCTTCCACTTGTCAGCACTATTGCTATTAACATTAAAAAGATTTTGTTGTGATTAAAGCTGAACTAAAGAGAAACTGAGACATGACCCACATATTCAAACAAGACCACACATCTTAAACAGCAATATTTTTTTTAGCTAAAGTGATATTTAGTTTATGAATCCATATATTATTAATTTGTAAGATAAGGGAGAGAGGAAGTATTTTCAAGAACTTACTAAATATAAGGTATTTCTTAAAAAAGAAAGAGAAGTCAACTATGTTCTAAAATTTAGTTTTTAGCTACTAGATCATCTCAGAGGATAGATAAAAATAAATTGTTTTTCCTCCTCAAGATTAGGTGAGAATAGCTAATAGAATTTGCTATTTGTCCTTCACTGTCAAAGAGGACCATGACATCAGGGAGATGATGCCATGACATGCAAGTGAATTGGATTTAAATGAGGGAGGACTGTGCAAGGTAACCTGCTTCCCTTTCCCTCCAGAGTCTTCTGAGTTCAGTAAAATATACATCTGGACAACTGGAAATAGTTAATAGAAACTAAGTACTTAAAGAAGTGCTGTAGAAAAATAGTTAAATTATTGAAGAACTCATTTCCAAAGGAACAAAGACAAATTTAGCCAGCAGAATAGGAGGGTATTTTATTCACCATCACCTCTACCTCCCTACTAATGTTAAACTTGAAGGAATCATTCTTGGTCCTGAACTTAGTGTTTGTTCTCCCTTTGACGACCACCAGGGCTTGACCCACATGCTTCATGACTAACACTCTTTCTTCCATCTGGATTCTAGACCATTAAGACATTGTAAAAAAGGAGGGACAACTTTCCATTCTGCCCTTTCTCCTTATTTTTTAATTTATTTTATTTGTTATCTTCATTCATTCATTTATTGTTATTAGTTAATTTAAGCCTCTGTCTGTTTTCTTCACCAAATACATGTGACATTTGAATTTACTATTGGCCATTAATGGAAAAAAGTAATAAGAATAATTTTTTTTAAATTTTAATATGGATATGTTTCTTGGTTTTAACCAATATGATAGCCTGATAAAAATATATCATGAATATCTCAGTTAAACCCTGCCTCAACACAGCTAGGTGATCCTGGGCACTCTCAGCCTCAGTTTCCACAACTGTAAAATATGGATAATGATAGGACCTACCTCCTAGGCTTATTATTAGGGATTAAACAAGATAATCTGTGAAAAGAGCTTTGCAAAGCTTAAAGTTCTACATGCATTTTAGCTACTATTATTGTTTTAACAAGATTTCATTGAGGTAGAAAGTTATTGGGAACTAATGATAGGGTTTTTAAAAGAATCAGTGGAATACATTTTTTAAAATAACTGAGTCTTGAAATAGTCATCTAAGCAGAAATCTAACTCATCTAATGCTAATTGTCTTTTGTTGGCTGGTTGAATTTTAGTTGTTACCTATATTGTTCAGACAAATGAATCATCTAAGTGACAACAACTATCCCATTATAGATGGACCCCCTCTCACAGCACTTGAATTCCCACGTTATTTCAAGTGTATAACTCACAAGATATATTTCTAGATAAATGCTCAGGACACTAAGACAAGTACAAAGAACTGAGCATGTTCAGAAATGGACCTCTCTGAACTCAATCATTTCTCCATCTGTTACCCTCTGTAGCTTAGCTATTAAATCCAAAAAGAATGCTATAAATTTTACATAGAGAAGATACAGAAGAAAAAAAAAACAATTACAAGAAAGAACATAGCAATGAGTCAGAATAATCTTCTTGTTAGGTTTTTAGTGAGAAGTGGGATCAGTGCAGGCTCTTAAAGACAATAATCATGACTCAAAAGAAGAGGCAAAGGGGATCTGGGTTGTTTCCCAGCCCTTTCCCCTCTACAATCACAACACAGTAAAACTTCTACTTTTGTATAAGATAAAACAAATAATTAGAAAGAAATATTTATAAAACTTGTATATGTGTTCAATTCTTCAAAAGTTATATCATTTATTGTTTTCCTTCATTGGCAAATATTCTATTAAAGTCAGTGACAGGATTTATGTTTTCCAAACTCCAATTCATAAGAAAAGGTATGGGTAATTTTGTTAGATTATCTGTCACTCTACCAATTTCCATAAATATTGTTAATCATGAAGGTTAAATTTGGGGTACCTTCCCCCATTATACAAGTAGGCATCATTTGTACAGCTACATAGGTTCATTAGTAATCAGCTATTAAAATTCCAAAGAGATATGTTTAGGAAAGGATTAACAAAATGGAAAACATAGCAAATGATGGGAATCTGGAGAAAAGGGACAAGTCTGATTGAAGGGAAATGAGCAGATTATAAAAAGATCATAAAAAGAAAAGAGGTCTTGTGAAACAACTAAATGGGTTAAAGAGAGAAATCACTGCCTATAAACATCAGAAGTTTATGGAAAAGAGAATGATAGTCTAGCACATGAGATACAACAAATAATGAGAAGAAAGGAAGGAGAATACTAAGTTAATAGTAGCAACTCCATAATGGCAAGAACTGAGAACACAGAGCAATTTCTCTAGGCCATGGGTTCTTAAGAGAAGATCTCAAGACATATAGAATTTAGACCATCTATGAACTTGGATAAGAAAAAAAGTCTTTATTTTCAATTATCTCTAACTGAAGTTTGGAATTTTTTTCAATGATGAATTTAAAAAAACACATTATTGTGTAAAGTCTATAGGCTTTATTAAACTGCCACAAGTTCCCGTCACACACACACACACACACATCAGAGACACATAGAGACAGAGACAGAGAGACATCAAGGTTCACCTTTATATGTCATTTCTGACAAGAAGCCTTTCCTTATCTCTCTATTTGCCAATGTTTTCTCCTTCTTCAAATCACCTTATATTTTTCTGTGTAAATATTACAAATGTTCCCCCTATAATATCTGAGCTTCTTGAAGGAAAGAACTTTTCTTTCTAGCTTTACAATTCCAGAACTTAGCATAGTGCCTTAAGGAAAGAAGAAGGAAGGGGATACTCACTGCATTATACTTTGGGAGGGGAATACCTGAGATTTCATTGACATAAGAAACTCATACTAAGGATTCTCTCTCCACCAATGAAATGATAGATCTAAAGAATTATTTGGAACAGGGAAAGGTTTAATGACTTGCCTGGGATCACATAGCTAGAATATGTCAGAGACATATGGGTCTTGAACCTGATGTTCTTTCTCAATTCAAAGGCCAGGTCTTTTATTCACATCATTCTACCTTGTATAAAGTTAGGGCTTAGCTTAATAAATGCCTGTTTATTTAATTAAATTAAATTTAATTTTAATTAATTTAATTTTTAAATTTAATTTAATTTAATTTTAATTAAAAGAATTTTGTAAACCTGTAGCATTACCAAATTATTAATGACATTCCTTGTTACATCATTGATACAGCCTGGTATAGTAGTCTTGGGAGTGAAGACCGGCAATCTTCTAGCTTTGGTCACCAGTCTCAGGCAAGTCATTTAACCCCACTAACTCTGTTTTCTCATCTATAAAATGATGTTTATAATATTTACTCCACAAGACT
This sequence comes from Sarcophilus harrisii, assembly GCF_902635505.1. Taxonomy (NCBI): domain Eukaryota; kingdom Metazoa; phylum Chordata; class Mammalia; order Dasyuromorphia; family Dasyuridae; genus Sarcophilus; species Sarcophilus harrisii. Next base: position 221,000,285 of record NC_045429.1, read on the forward strand.
GTTGTTGGGGACAGTGGGGAAGAAAGTAAATAGTATGAAAAGTGTAATGGGCTGAAGCTTGAGTTGATGCACTGAGGTCCCAAGCACGTGAGGCTAAAGAGTAATTGGACTATACCCAATTAATATACATGATTGGATAAAGAATGGTTTCTGCCCACTCTCTGTGCAAGTCCTGATGTGTTGTATAGGAAATGACGATTTTGGTGGGTGGAGGCAGAGAGAGACAGGAAGAGAAACTCAGAGATTGGCCTGGGTTCCATGCTTGTAGCTGCTGGTCATGTGGCTGCTGGTCTAGCTAGCTTCTTGACTCAGCTGCATACATTGCTATCGCTGATTCCCTTCCACCTCCGATCTTTCATCACTGAGAATAAAGAGTGATGATTTTCCCTTAACCTGAATTCCTGACTCTGGCTCATTTTAAAATACACAGTCTTCACAGAAAAGTGTTATGTCTTCTACAATAATAATAGCTAATGTTTATATGGGACTTTAAAATATAAACAAATTATTATTTATTTTGTGGGCATGGCTGAATGTTTTGATAACATAGAAAAATGCCTAAAAAGACCTTCTAGAAAACAGCTTTTCAGTGACAAAGGAGCAGATCATGTGATTCAGAAGGTCTTACCCTTCCTCTGTTTCCATATATGGAAAAAGGCATGTTGATTTATAAAAACTGGTGACAAGATAAATAAACAGAACTAGGAAAACAGCACATATATACAACACCTATTACAATTACAACCAATTACAAAAGAACAAAAATACTAAACTAAAGAAACTGAATGCTACAAAATTATAATGACTAAGTTTTACCTAAAAGAAGACAGATATGTGAAAAAGTACCTCCACAGGCTGGAGGCTATCAGAGTAAAACATTGTTCACATGTCAACTTTTTTGATATGTTAGCTTTGTTGAACTTTTCTTTTTTTAACTTTTTTGCCATGAAGTATAGTTCTCTGAGAGTGGAGAAAAGAGGGAAGGAAGATAATGTAATGCAAAAAATAGCATTGGAATATCATTTTTAAAAAGTAAAAAGCACGTTGACTTTTTATACTGGTAGGAGGTGCCATCTAGCACATTCTTAGTGAAGAATATTGGACACTAGTTCAGCCAAAATTTATTTCTTCTAAATTTAAATGGAGCCAGAAAATTTAGTTCCCATTCATGATGTCATTTTGCTAGATGATAATTTTGATTTTCAGACAGTAATGATACAAATGACTGAAAAATAATTGACTAATTATCTCATTAACAAGAAAAATTATCCTCTATCTACAGCAGAAAAGATATTTCACAGTTACAAAAATCTTTTATTAAATAAGGCTCATGAAAACTACAAAATGGATATGCTGAAGCTAATATTCTTTTTATACACTCTACAGTATTTGTTACTTCATAAAATCTCTAAAGACTAATTACCATTTCAAGTACACTATCATTTAAGTGTTTTATGTATATTACATAGTATGTTAGGATTCATACACTATAAAAGTCCAGAATCATGTTCATCTTCCTGTAACCTCATCACTTTAAGACTCTCCTTAAAAGAATAGAGGCTACTCATTAATCCCCAAAATGAATTTGTAAAGAATACATCCTGTCAAAATTAATCAAATATCCTTCCATAAATGAATCGAATGAGCATTCAGATATAATCTATTCATACCATAATAGAATAATTGATTCAATCCAATGTGACTCATTCCCACCACTCATTCCTATGCAGACTAAACTTCATGTTTTGTGTGTCTCTTCCAACAAAACATCCACACCATAACCCTCATTTCTGCTGTGGCTTACCAGTGTGACCCAAGAGAAATCTCTTACCTGCTCAGCACCTCAGTCTATTTATATATAAAATAAGAAGTTTGGGTTAAAGTTTAGCAGATCTCTTAGGTCTAGAAATCCTAATGCACTTGGAAAAGCCAAAGGGCATGTGCAAAGCAATTTTTGTTGCATCTTGCTACTTATGTGTAACTTATTGGTGGAAGACTTGGATAGTTGGAGATGATGTACTAATGTTTTTGGTCCTTCATCCTTTGGTCCTATGATGGCCATGGGTATCTTTATCAAGAGAATTGACCTCTCATACTCATACTCATGTTTGCTCGGGCTCTCTCTCACCTTATTTCCCCTCTCATTGCTTTCCATGGCCCCCCCTTTCTCTTTTTGATCTCTCTTTTAGCTCTCTTACTGCATTTCTCATAAGGGATGCCTTCCCTCATCCTGGAAGCAAGATGGTTATAAATACTTATCAAAGGGTATTTATCCTGCTTGGGTAAGCTTGGTCCTAAGTCTTGTATCCCAAACCTGCCTCTTCTAACTTGCATCTCTTCCCTGGACATAGGTAACCAAAAAATGATTCTAATATCAATAAATATAGCCTTAGTAACTATCTTTTAAGTTCAAGAGATAAGAACAGTGACAGCTTCACTTAAAGAATAACTCCATGCAATTGTAACAGCCTTTTTCAAAGAAGGACCACAGAAAGAGGAAAAACCAATTCAGAAAAGACAAAAGTGGCTCTTGTATTATACAGGCCTTCATTCCTAAGCAAGCCTTTGACACATGGAGTCAAAGACAAAAACTGAACAAATTCATGTAGTTTCAAGAGAATTATTTAGACAACACAGAGCAAAGGAGAAGTCAAATGTCAATTCAGCATGCCAACAAAATGTGTCAAAACCCTCTGCTTGGCATTCAAAGATCTTCATAAGTTAGACCCCTTTTCAAGTCTTTTTACATCTCAGTCCCCACTAAGTACTCTTTAATCCAATGACACTGGCCTCCTTATTATTCTATGAACAAAATCTAAGAATTTTCTCTGGTATCTGCCATATCTAGAATCTTTTCCCTCCTTACTTCTTTCTACTGACATCCCTGGATTCCCACAAATCCCAACTAAAATCCCATCCTTTATAAGAAACCTTTCCCAATCCTTCTTAATCCCAGTACCTTCTCTGTTTTATTTCCTATTTATCCTATAGCTCATGTATACTTATTGTTTGTTGTCTCCCCTGTTGAATATGAGCTTAAAGGCAGGAATTGTCTTTTGCCTCTTTTTATATCTCTAATGCTTAGCACAGAATCTAGCAAATAGTAGGCATTCAAATGTTTATTGATGTTTGATAATATCAGTCTCCTGTGAGAATATAATAATAGTGTTAGACTTGGAGTCAGGCAAATATAAGATTGAATCTTGCCTAAAACACTTAAGAGTCACATCATTGAACAATTTACTTAAGCTCTTTTAGTCTCAGTTTCCTCATTTATAAATTGAGGATAATAATAGCACCTATCTCACAGCTTTGTTATAGCATATAGAATAATGTATGTGAGATGCTTTGTAAATATGGTACAGTATAAAGACTAGCTATAATTATCATTATGCAATTTTTGTTATATGGGATCATTTATTGTAGGGGAAGGGGAAATGATAAAAGAATTTAAGCAATGTAAAAACAAAAGATCTCAATAAAGTGTATTTTAAAAAACAAAAAAGTATAACTGCTGCTTAATGCTTAAGTCATTGCTGATAAATACTTTTTGGAATCTTGTGTTAGACATGTCTTCTTTGTGAAGGAAGACGTCTATTAGTCCTTTAATTTTAACTTCTTTGTAGTGCATAAGTGGAGAAAACTTTCTAGAAAATATGAGTCAAGATATCTCTAGTTGTTGTGGGGGAAGAAGAAAGGATATGCGAGGACAAAATTTACTGGTAATTATTTTGAAATGATTTTTGTTGAAAGAAAAATTAGTCACAAGCTTTAATTGTTTTTACCATAGAAAATACTTTGCTTAACTTGGACACTAATAAGACTCTTTTTCTTTCAGGACTGTTATTTCTTTGTCTCTATTTTTTTTAAAGATTCCACAAGTTTATTTTACTCAGGTTATAGAATTTAATAAAGTTAATCAGTTAAAGTCAGGCTTGAAAGAAAAAATAAAATAAAAAGAAATGATTTTCTGAAAACTGACTGGAACAAAATATTTTACTAAATTATGAGTGAACCAAAATTTTGAACCAAATTTTTTTTAAATCTAACAAAAGACTTACAGCTATGTCTCTGTAATCCAACTTAATAATAACAGAAAAAATCAAAAACACTTTTAATTCTTAATACATTGAGCTCATAACAAAAAACCTTGTGAAATAAAGCATTATAAGCTTTTATTCAATGCTGTCTATTAAACTTTGCACATATTATCATTCTTATTTTATAGATGTAAAAACTAAGTCCTATGGAGGGTAACTTACATATAATGTCACACAGTTAGTAAATATAAGAGAAGATTTGAATTCAGGTACTCTGACTTGAGTCAGTATTCTTTTTATTAAGTTGCTGAATTAAACTAAACTATTAAACTAGAGAAAGTCAGTAACTTCAAAATTACCTTTGAATGAAACCTTAAAGCTGACATATATTTCAGTTGATTTGAATTCCTGAGGAGCTGTCTCAAAATATGTTTATTTTCATCTTGGTCTTTCCTTTATTTTTAGCTAGCAACAAGCATGATTGCATATTAGCTTTCAGCAGCTTTGGCAACCACAATTAGTCATACCAGAAACACCAGATAAAGGACTAAGTAATATTCTGAAGGAAATAGTGAGTCAACACTGTTGGGGAAGATTAGAGACTGTCAAAGTGGATGTACCATTCTGTCCCAACTAATGATGGGTTAATTGGATGACCAAAATACATAAAACATGTTGCATTTTTCTCTTTAAAGAAGAAATTCAATGTGTGTATCTAAGCTTCCAGATCCAACATTGAAGTATTAATAACCTTAATTTTCCATCAAGACACTTGCCCATCATAGGCAAAGCACTGTCCTAAACCTGTAGTATTCAAAAATAACTATGACACAGCTTCTTTTTTTTCCTCCTTCTTCAAAAATAATAGTCTAATTGGTAATAAGGGACAGGGAAAGAGGGACAAATAATCAAATACAAAGGAATTTCTGTAAATTCATTAATATATGTGTTCCCTTCAGTGATGTATTTTTCAGAACTGATCATTTCGCGTCATCTTGCTCATTCTCTTGTCCATGTCCTCTCAATAGTTTACCTCAGGTTCAACAAACATGACGCTAAGCTTATTTGAGTTTTAACATCCTGAGGATACCAATTAGGTTTTCCATAGATTTTCTCTCATTCTTGAAACATGACCATATGACTTTTTTAATTATACATTTTATACATCCTTTATGTTGCTTTTCCTGTGTGATTCCTTGTTTTATAGGTTGCAAATTCCCTTTGAATGATCCTTGATTTCAGTTTTCTGGATACAATTATTACATGACTTTCAGGTAAATAACAACATGAGAAGAATATAAGTATTGAAAGGATGACTTTTCATTTCAGAGAGACTCTTGGAGACATTAAAAAAGACTTTGAGAAATTGCCAACAATTTCCCAAAAGCAATCCTCATTGGTGATTCTTTTTGTTTGTGATCCCCATTTGTTGCAATGGGTATCTTTCTTCCTCTACTTGCCCCCAATTTTCAGTATATGAATTAGCTATCCCCCACTATAATGTGAGCCATATAAAGACAAAGGCTATTGAGCTTGGTACATAGCCTCACTTTAGCATACACACTGAAGTGATTTGCCATTTCCTTCTCCAACTTATTTTACAAATGAAAAAACTGAGGCAAATAAGTTGTCTTTCCCAGGATCACACAGCCATTAAGTGCTTGAGGCTAGAATTAAACTCATGAAGATGAGTCTTCCTGACTGTAAACCTTCCAACACTCTGTCTACTGCACTTCCTAACTGCTGAGAAAGAGAAACAGAGATACAGACAGAGAAAAAAAGAGAGTATTAAGAATTAATATGGTAGGGAGATGATTAATTTGTATAAAAATATAATCTGTCTGTTTTGCTAGATTGGTAAAATACATAGATTTGGTTGCAGGTCAAATTGGTTCATGGTGGGGGGGAATTGATTCATTCATGATTCAGTAAAAATATTATTTTGTATTCCATGATGATCAGTTCTAATGGATGTGGCTCTCTTCAACAATGAGAGGATCCCAATCAGTTCCAATTGATCTGTAATGAACAGAACCAGCTATACCCAGAGAAAGAACATTGGGAAATGAGTATGGACCACAACATAAATTTCCATTCTTTCTGTTACTGTTTGCTTGCTTTTTTGTTTTTTTTCTTCTCAGGTTATTTTTACCTGCTTTCTAAATCCAATCTTTCCTGTGCAACAAGATAACTGTATAAATATATAGACATATATTGTATTTAACATATACTTTAACATATTTAACATTTATGAGACTATCTGTTATCTAGGGGAAGGGGTGGAGGGAAGGAGGGGAAAAGTTGGAACAGAAGGTTTTGCAAGGGTCAATGTTGAAAAATTGCCCATGCATATGTTTTGCATATAAAAAGCTATAATAAAAAAAATTTAAAAATATTATTTTGGTTCTGATTAATTTTCAAAAAATGAGTACTGTTCATCTTGAGTAAAGAAAGTACATAGACTCTTTCAATTAAAAAAACAGGGTCAAAGAGAGAAAAATATCTCTGAAAAGAGATACACATATCCAAGCAAAGCATACTATCTCTATCCTCATGGATTTTATATTCTTATAGAGAAAGACAACAAAAAAAGAATTCTAGAAACTTGGAGATAAGGGAAAAGATACCTTTATAGGGAACAAGGTTATTAGAAAGAAGCTAGAGAAGTTCTCAGAGGAAAGATTAGAGTCAGGAGTGAAATGAATGTGATTTAAGCATTTTATGACCAAGCCAGGGACTCACCATCCATAAGAGAAAGCCACAAGGCAAAGGTATCTTGAGTGTTAGAAGGCTGCTGGTGGGGGACACAGAGGTCCAGAGGTAGATGAATAGAACAGAGAATAAAGTGAGCATCTTAGTGAATCATGTTCCCCTTATTCAAACCCATTGAAGTTTTATAAACTTTCATTTCTTTCATTGTTATCTTTCCTTATTAAAATACAAGCTCTTTGAGAGCAGGGACTGTCTTTTACCTCTTTATTTTATCCCCAGTACTTAGAGTGTGCCTGGCACATAGTAGGTGCTTAATAAATGTTTATTGGTTGGCTGATTAATTTATCAAACATCCCAGTTTCTGTAATTAAGAGCTTTATCTTATAGTCTATCTTCTTTCAATAGATATCCCAGATTTCTTTAGCTGCCTTTTTCTGAACCTTTTTCAATTTCATTGTCTTTACATAAATAATGATCTCATTCAAGTAAGGAAACATTTATGAAGCATGATCCCTGTCCACAAAAAATTTGTAATCTAAATGAAGGGTGTCAAAGAGATAGTATACAGTAAAGTAGAAAGAAACTGGTTCTGGAATCAAAGAACTTACCTTCTGACATTGTGTGGTCTGAGGCAAGGCACGTAAGCTCTCTGGGACTAAATTTCCTCCTTCACCAATAAAATGAGAAAGTAGAATTAGATGACATCTGAGTTCCTTTCAGCTCCTGATTTTGTATACAATAACAGAAGGATTGGAGCCAACATGGCAAAGCAGGAAGCTGCTTGACTCTCCCAGTTTCCCTAGAAAACCACATGAAATCAAACCTCTGAACAGAATCTGATGGATTGAAACCTCTCTCCAGCTCAAGATAGACTGAAAAAAATTCAAGAAAGGTCAGTCTTACTGGGGTGAAAAGGGTGTTCAGACCAGGTCAGATAAACTCTGGGAAAGCAGGTGAAACAGTCTTAATCATAGTAAATCAGCAACTGAGACCCTCAGTCCTGGCTCAGTAGAGAAGCAGATTAAGGGGGCAGCTTCCAGTCCCAGCTCAGAAGGCAAATTCTGGGAAACTAAGCTGTTTCCTGAACATAGCAGGCAAAGCTACTTTTGCAAACATAGAGGACCTATATGCTCAAAAGCCAAGGCTCAGAGCTGCACAGGAAGCTTGAGACAGCACCCCCTTTACCCCAGAAGCAGAGTTCAACCATAAAAGTAAAAAAAGAGAAAATACCAAAAGAAAAGGAAAGAAAATGAGCAAGAAACAGAAAAGAACCTTGACCATAAAAAGCTACTATGGTGACAGGGCAGACAAAACACAAATTCAGACATTAAATAATTAAATAATTGAAATGAAATGATTGAATGAAGTAATTAGGTGAATGAATAAAGAATTGAATCTAATTTTAAAGAATGAGTGGGTCAAATAAAAAAATCATAGAAACAATTCATAATTTCTTCCAAGAAAATGACAATAATGAGACAACATACCAAAACCTATGGGATGCAGTCAAAGCAGTTCTTACAGGAAATTTTATATTTCTACATAAATAAAATAGAGAAAGAGGAGATCAACAAATTAGACATTCGACTAAAAAAGCTAGGAAAAGAACAAATTAAAACCACCCAATTAAATGCCAAATTATAAATGTTGAAATTCAAAGGAGAGAGTAATAAAATAGAAACTAAGAAAGCTATTGAACTAATAATTTGGAAAAATAGGTAAGAAAAAGTACAGCTTAATTCCTTCTATGACACTGATATCTAAACCAGGAAGGGCCAAAACAGAAAATTACAGACCAATCTCCCTAATGAATATTGATGCAAAAATTTTAAATAAAATATTAACAAAGAGATTACAGTAATTTATCAGCTGGATAATACACTATGTCCTAGTAGTTTCATACTAGAAATGCAGGATTGGTTCAATATCAAGAATCAAAACCATTTGGTACTGGCTAAGAAACAAAGTGGTGGATCAATGGAATAGATTAAATATACATAACACAATAATCAAGGTCTCTAGCAATCTAATATTTGATAAATCACCAAACTCTAGCTTCTGGAATAAGAACTTACTATTTGACAAAATTATTAGAAAAACTGAAAAATAATACATTAGAAACTCTGCATAGACCTACATCTCACACCCCAAACCAAAATAAGGTCAAAATGGCTACATGACTTGGGCATAAAGGCTGATACCATAAACAAATTAGGAAAACAAGGGATAATTTACCTATCAGACCTTTGAAGAAGGGAGGAATTTATGACCAAAGAAGAACTGGAGAACATTTTAAAAAGTAAAATGCATAACTTTGATTACATTAAATTTTAAAGGGTTTACACAAAAAAAAAAAAAAAAAAAAAAAACAGAAGCAAGTATAAAATTGGGAAAAAATCATCTTTATAGCCAGTATTTCTGATAAAGGTCTCATTTCTAAAATACACAAAGAATTGTGTCAAATTTATAAGAATACAAGTCATTCCTTAATTGATAAATGGTCAAAGGATATGAACAGACAATTTTCAGATGACAAAATTAAAGCCATTTATAGTTATAAGAAAAAAATGCTCTAAATCACTATTGATTAGAGAAATGCAAATTAAAACAAGTTTGAGGTACCACCTCACACCTTTCAGATTGATTAAGATGCCAGCAAAAAATAATGATAAATGTTGGAGGGGATTTGGAAAAACTGGGACACTAATGGGAGTTGTGAAACGATCCATCCATTCTGGAGAGCAATCTGGAACTATACCCAAAGGGCTATAGTGCATACCCTTTGACCCAGCAGTGCCATTACTGTATCTATAACTCAAAAAAATCATAAAGGAAGGAAAAGGATCACGTGTACAAAAATGTTTGTAGCAGCTCTTTGTGTGGTAGCAAAGAACTGGAAAAGGAATGGATGCCTACCAATTGGAGAATGGCTGGATAACTTGTGATATATGAAGCTAATGGATTATTATTGTTCAATTAAAAAAATGATGAATAAGATGATTATAGAAAGACCTGAAAAGAGTTACATGAACTGATGCTGAACAAAACAGGCAGAACCAGGAATATATTATACACAATAACAGCAAGAATGTGTGATGATCAATGATGAAAGATTTGGTTCTTCTCAGTAGTTCAGTGATCCAAAGTTATCCTAATAGATTTTGCACAGAAAATGTCATTTGCATCCAAAAAAAGAACTGAAGAAATTGAATGTAAATCAACGGATGCTATGTTCACTTCTTTTTTCTGTTTTTTATTATTTCTCCCATGGTTTTTCCCCTTTTTCTCTGATTTTTCTCTCCCAATATGATTCATAAAGCAAAGTATTAAAAATAAATAAACTTACTACAGTAAAAAGATAATAAAAAGTAGAATGAGATACATATATGAAAGAGAATCAAAGCTGCTTATGGATAGGGATTATTTTGAGGTTGCTTTTTTCCCATTTTTGTTTTTTTATTCTGAGTGCCTAGCCTAGTGTCTTGTACATAGCAGAAGCTTTATAATTTTTTAATTGATTATAAGAATTCAAGCCATTCTCCAGTTGATAGTCAAAGGTATGAACAGACAATTTTCAGATGAAGAAATTTAAACTATCTCCATTCATATGAAAAGGTGCTCCAAATCACTGTTGATCAGAGAAATGCAAAATAAGACAACTCTGAGAAACCACTATACACCTCTCAGATTGACTAAGATGACAAAAAAAGATAGTGACAAATGTTGGAAGGGATATGGGAAAACTGGGACACTGATGCATTGTTGGTGATATGGATCCAAAATGGATCCAACCATTCTAGAAAGCAATTTTGGAATTATGCTCAAAAAGTTATCAAACTGTACATACCCTTTGATCCAGCAGTGTTTCTACTGGGCTTATATCCCAAAGAGATATTAAAGGAGGGAAAGGGACCTGTATGTACAAGAATATTTGTTGTGGTCCCTTTTAGTAGTGGCCAGAAACTGGAAACTGAATGGATGCCCGTCAATTGGAGAATGGCTGAATAAATTGTGGTATATGAATATTATGGAATATTATTGTTCTGTAAGAAATGACCAGCAGGATGAATACAGAGAGGCTTGGGAAGACTTACATGAACTGATGCTAAGTGAAATGAGCAGAACCATGGCAACAGCAAGACTATATGATGATCAGTTTTGATGGGCATGGCTCTCTTCAACAATGAGAGGATTCAAATCAATTCCAATTGTTCAGTGATAAAGAGTTATCTATACCAAGAGAGAGAGGACACTGTGGAAACTGAATGTGGACTACAACATAGCATTTTCATTTTTTCTGTTTGATGTTTGCTTGCATTTTGTTTTCTTTCTCGGGTTTTTTTTCCCTTCTTGATCTGTTTTTCCTTGTACAGCAAGATAACTGTATAAATATGTATGCATATATTGGATTTAACATATATTTTAATATATTTAACATATATTGGACTACCTACCATCTAGGAAGGGGGTGGAGGGAAAAGAGGGAAAATTTTGAAACGGAAAGTTTTGCTAGGATCAGTGTTGAAAAATTACCCATGCATATGTTTTGTAAATAAAAAGTTTTAATTTAAAAAAGATAAGAAAAGAATAATGATAATAATAATTTTAATTGAATTTAAAACAGATACATATTAGAGATATAAATACTATTAATTTATGGTTATAAGCCATTCCTAGATTCAGAAAGATCTGGATTCAGTCCTACCTCCCACATTTACAATCATTGTATAATGATCAAGGGCATTGTACAATGATACCATGATCAAGGGCAAGTCACTCAATCTCCCAGAGTCCTAGGCAACTATCTAAGACTGTAAGTCATAGATGAGTGACCAGTCAGGATCTATAGAGGTATTTTTTCATCCTGGAAAGTTATTATCCTGTTGAAATAACAAATCTGGGAAGAAAGAGGGGAAAAAGGAATGAATGAATGACCAAATGAAGGAATGAAGAAAGCAAGGACAAAAAGCTGAAGGCACAAAAGAATCACTTAAGAATGCACATAGCACTTAGAGTAAAGACATATATTATTGTGGTTTTATAAAAGAATGAAGTAACTATGATGTTGTGGGACAGATTCTGGTTTACAGACCTTAGGTTCCCTCAAAAGGACCTAAGAAATGTATAAAAGCAGATTCCAGAAGGCTGATATTATACAAATCAATCTAACCAAACAAATCTACCAATTTACAAGGTGGGACCAAGCTAAAATCAAGAATAAGACCTAGAAAAATGAAGAAATGCTCTCCAAAGAGAGGAGGCAGAAAGAACAAATTTGAATTCTGAAGTAAACACTTGAGAGCAAGATTAATAATTAAAGACACACAAGGATTTGTGTGTGGCTACACAATCCAGCAGTCTCTGGAGTTAAGACCAAAGGTATCCTATTTGACCTTACCAAAGAATTTTCTTATTCATTAATATTTAGAAATATTTAAGACCTTAACTCATCTAATACTTAATAGTATCAAATCACTTGACTACTAGTCTAGCAGTTATTTTCCATAGCTGTAACTTTTTCATGAGTTACTTGATCTTTCGGGAGCAAAGTATGAATTTGAGAACCGTTTGCTGATTTAGAATACTCAATTTTTCTAATATCCACTGAATATGCATACATTTGAGAATTTTTTTTGCTATAAAATTAATGGGCTCTATTTTTATTATTATCATAAAGTATCATTTTCTTATTTTAACTCAAATAGACTTCAAAGAACCTAGGCATAAGAAAGATAATGTATTCTGCCAAAAGAGAGGCATGGCTGTGTTCTGTTCACATATTGTCATATATTTTTCCCAGAATCTTCTGCTTTAATGATCATTTTTTAAAACAAACTTGATTACTTTTGCAGCAACTTGAAAAATTCTATATAATTCCTCATTCATATTTCATTTTTTAAAATTTTATTTTTAACATTCTTTTCTTTTTTAAACTTTGAGTTCTAGATTCTCCCCTTCCTTCCCATATTTCTCCATTCATTAAGGAAGCAAGCAATATGATATGAATTACATATGTGAAATCATGCGAAGTTTATTTCCATATGAGCCACATTATGGAAGACAGGAAAGCAGGGAGGCAGGAAAGGAGGAAGACAGAGAGAGAGAGAGAGAGACAAGAAGGAAGAAAAGAAGGAAAGAAGGGAAGGAAGGGTGAATAAATAAAGGGAGGGTAGAAAAGGAAAGAAAAAGGAACAAATGAAAAAATCAAGGAAAAAAGGAAAGAGGAAAGGAAGGAAGAAAGGAAGAAAAGGAGGAAGGAGAGAGGAGGGAAAGAAGAAAGGAAAAAGGAAAGAAAGAAGGAAAAAGAAAGAAAAAAGGAAAGAAACAAAGAAAGAGGAGGGAAGAAAGAGAGAAGGAAAAAAGGAAGAAGAGAAGGAAAGAAATAGAAAAGAAACAACTAAAGAGGACATAAGAAAGAAGAGAAGGAAAAAAGAAAGGAAGGGAAGAAGGAAAGTAAGAAGAAAGGAAAGAAAGAAGGGAGGGAGGGAGGAAGGAAAAAAAGAAAAGAAGAGATGGAGAAAGGGAAAGAGGAATAGAAGGGTGAAGAGAGGGGAAAAGGGAGGGATGGAGGAAAAATAATAAAATAATGATGCTTCAATTTGTTCTTGAGGCCCATCATTTCTCTTTCTGGAAGTGCATAGCATTTTTTTGATCATGACTCCAGATAATTATCTTGGATCATTATATTGGTCAGAGTAGCCAAATCTGTCATAGTTGATCATCATTGTAGCATTGCTGTTACTGTACACAATGATGTCCCAGATCTCATCGTTTCACTTTAAATCAGGTCTTACACGTCTTGCCATGTTTTTTCTTTGTCATTTCTTATAGAAAAATAATACTGCATCACACTCATATGCCACAACTTGCTCAACCATTTCCTGGAAAATATGCATCCCTTCAATTTCCAATTTTTTGCCACCACAACAAAAAGCTTTAAAAGCTATTATAAATATTGTTATACATAAAGATTCTTTCTCTTTTTCCTTACTCATATTTCTTAATACAAATAATTTTGAAGCATGTAATGTGTCCCAATATTTGTTAACTGGTGTTTATGGATTTTCATTTCATACTAACATCAACTAAACTACATTGGGAAAGTATTCAATAAAAATGTATGACATTACTTTCATTCACAATTTTATCAACTATATTACAAAAGACTTCTTGTTAATGTTGCCATCAATTCATTTGCAAAACCAAAAATCTTTTTTAACATCAGTTTCAATAATATGACCTAAATATACAAGCAGATGAGCACTTTAAATACATCTGTTGTTTCATTCATTTGCCATGCAAAATAATAAAATTTTGGTTTCTTAATTGAAAGCAAATATCTTCAGAAATAGAAGCAATTCTCCTTTTCACTATATTATTTACAACTGTAACACATGCAGAAGCAGCATATGATTCATCATGCATCACTTCAAATACATCAAGAGCTGCAGGCAGCATTATTTAACCCATTAAAAGAAACTATTATACATAGCAATCCTGCAAATTATGCAAGACATCTCTTTGATGTCACAGATATGATTTTTGAAAGTTGGCTTTTGTTTATTACAAGCAAATAATTTTACTTGATAATTTTCCTTTCTTGCCAACATATTCCACATATACTCCTTAAAAATGTCATTTCAACTTATTGGATAATAGCTAACTGATGATAAGATATCTATGCAAAGCAAACATAATATACTTTTCTATTAAAAACAATATTGTGAATCTCAATAATAAATACAGTAACTTGACTCTTTTATTGTTTCTGTATTTCTACTACTTAACCTATATCTATGCCCTTTATTTAACCTGGTTCCAGTATTAAGGTGGATTTTCTTTTAAAACTAATCATGCTTTTATATATCCCAAAAGAATATAATTTCTCTCAAAAAAAATTAAACAGGTAAATTTTATTGCTAAATATTTCAAATGACAATCCTTAATTTTTCTCAGATAATTTCAATTTTTTAAAGTTTCTGAGTTTGTTTGGTTTTTTTTTTTTTTTTTGAAAAAACAAAAATCAAGTTGTGTTGTACTTATCCAGATAAATAATAATGAGAAAAAAAAACAGATATTTTGGTATTTTTGAAGAAATATAATTTTGAGTTTATATAGTTCATATTTAACTACAACAAGCATTATGATGATTCAGGTAACCTCTAAAATGAATCTACATAAATCAATAGTGAAGAAAGCAAATTATGAATGCATTTAGATTCGTCCCATCCCCACTCAAATTTGACCTTATTTGCACATACTATCTTATTTACTGCACTGCATTCAATGTCACTTGAAACAAATTCATCATACCATTCTTGCTTTTAATGAGTTTTATTTGAACTTCTGTTTTCATTTTTTAAAAGTGGTTATGTTTATGGAAGATTTGTACATGAAAATGTTTGATAATTTTGTATATTACTTAATTTCCCTGCCCTCCCCCCCAGGGTATAGTTAGTGGTTTAATGGATTATATATGCTTTAATAAGCCAGTTGTTAATTTTTCAGCATAAGCATTTGCACCTCAGAAATCACAAATGCTACAATTCAGGACTTGATTTATTGTTTTATTGATTATTTGAGTGAAGGGAGTGATGGAGAAACTACTAATAAATTAAAATGTATACGTATATACATATATATTTTTTTTCCTAGAGACTCTGTTGTTAAACTTACATGGGCCAATACATCTATATAAATAGTTCATGGTTTTGAAAAAAAATGTGTTTCAATATCTTATCATATGCATCGCTCTTACTCCGATACCATCTTTGAGTAATCTTTTTTAAAGTACCTGGGAAAAGATGTAATATTACTTTCAGGAATTTAGGTATGATAAGAGTACTTTTCCATGGTTTTTCTTTTTTCTCCATTTCTCTCCTTTTTTGTCTCAAGATATTGTTATAATATAGACCATTTCCCAAGAAGTAATTTTTTATGGCTAACTTGGGCCTTCCTCAAAGTGGTTCCCTAAAAGCTGTACTTAGATTCAAGATACTCTTTCAATTAACATATTTTAAAAACCATTGACTAATGAACCGATATTTTTATTAGCTCAAACCACAGGCATTAATTCAAATCAAAAGCATTCAGTTAAACAATAAGTAAAAAAAAGGAAGAAAAAAAATGCCCCCATACAATTGTTTCATTGATTCCCATGCTAGCAATGAGAAATAATGCTCAGAACTTGGACAGCTCCTGCTCCTAATGTTTTGTTGTAGTTCAAACATGAGTTTACCTCTAAAGTTTCTGTTTATTACTTCTTTGTATTTCTGGCAATGTGATCTTTTGGACTGTTTTCTTGAGTTTCCATCTGCCATTTCTCCATGAATTTTCTTCTTCTACACATGTGAGTACTTACAGATTTTACTGCCCATTGCCTCAGTGCTAGTTTTGCTTTTTTATTAATCAGCCCCACAACCACTCTCTGCCTGATGGCTCTCTTTTTGCCCTTTTAACTTTTCAAGTTAAAACTAAGAGGATTGTACATTTATACAAGGAAGGGATCTCAGAAGTTATCTGGTACAACAGATGAGAAAACTGACCCCCACAGAGGTACAGTTGTCGAAAGTTACATACTTAGTAAGTAGCAAATATAGGATTCAAACTCTATCTCCAACTCAAAACTTAAAGTCTGACACTCTCTCCACTGCGTTATACTGTCTCTTATGCATGACTGAAGTTCTGCTTCAAGTGAGACATTTTTTTTCCCAGTTTCCATGATGTTTTTGGCCCCACTATCATCAGTCTTGAACATTTCCTTGGAGCTTCATTAAACCATGTTGGAAAGGCAGCATAGTTGCCTATTCCTGTATTCATGAAGGTAAAATAGCTACCCCCTTATATGCGGTACTTTCCTTAAATACAAACTACACATTTCAAAATAATTAAAAATATTTGATATGTGCAATAGCAAATTATGAAAAGGGATTTAACATCACATTGAATTTAGTTTCAAAGAATGATCTATAATGTCCTTCAGCTGCATAGTAGAATTCTGATTTTTCTTTTGTAAATGCATTAGGTATTTCTTGCCTGCCTTGAAATTCCCCTGACATCTTTCAATTAATAAATAAGAACTTACTAAACAAGTATTTCTAGCATTGTGTTTGGCATAATATATAATGTAATCTGAAAGACCAGATCCTTCATACCCATCACAGGGTGATGCATGTAAGACAATTATAATGAATGACAAATATTAATGAATATAGCCTCTGATTCTAAAGGAATTTTACCTGTTCCATTCCCATCAGTCACATTGGGTGCTACATTTATTTGTTAATTTGTTTTATAATTTGTCAGAGACCCCTAAAACCTATGAAGCACCCAATTATTAGACTATTGCAGTCTAGCTATATTTGGGGAACAATTCCATTCCTTGAAATCCCAAACTCTGATCAGAACACATGAAATAAAAGAAATTTGAGCTATATTTTCTACCTTCCATCACATAATCATTTTGGGGAAATGATTCAGAAATGTGAAAAAAAATAATGAAAAATATGAAAAAAGTAAGATTGTACATCAGAGTATTAAAGGATATTTCTCTGAGAAAATGAAGATCTTCAGCTTTTACATATGTGGGCCTCTAAGGAATATAGGAAATAAGTGAGCAATATCTCTTCCCAATGGTGTAGAAACAATCAATCATGAAAAACAAGCCATTATGAGAATTGATTTCTAATTAATTGGTTTTTAATTTTCCAGCTATATAAAGCACTAAATCTGAGCTGCTTCATATCTGTTTGCCTCATTTTTGTAAGTAAGAAGTTGTCAAATGAGATAGAGATGCATGTTGTAAGTGTTGCTCTGGTTCAAACATGACCAGTTCAAAGCATCATAAAAGCTAAATCCTAGGTTATCTCTTAGGTCAAAATTAGTTGATCACTGTTGCTGGCTACTGGGAGAACTGGATTGGTACTTTGAGTCATATTGCTTTCCACTTGTTTCCCCAAGCATTGATATTTGAGTAAACCCTTTTCAAGAGCTGAGTCTAATGCAGCCATTGGAAAGTAAAGTATAACTTATGTGAGAGGATAGAAAACATTAGTTGCATCCATAGTTGATCCATAGAATCCATTAGTTGCATTCAAAGAATACCCATAGGACAGTCTTCCAGACTTCTCCAAATCACTATAACTAATAATCAATTGACAATTCAACTTCTCATTGGCTATTATTGTCTTACAAAAATTATTGAATCAATTAACAGACCTAATATAAGGCTTAAATTTAAAAGGGATGTAAAAACCCATTCTACAATTCTCCCCACAAATGATGGTATTTTTGCAGTTAAAAGAAAAATATACACATAAACTTTCCATTCCAATCAAACTGATCTTCTTGAAGCTCCTCACATAGAGCATTCCATGTTTCCCATTACTTTTCACTAGTTGTTCTTCGTGCCTGGAATGAACTTACTCACCTCAGCTCTTTAGAATATTAGAATATTTAAAATTTAGAAGTGTTTCTTCCTCTTCCTCCCATTTTTGTTAAGTCATTTTAATTATGTCCAATCCTTCATGACCCCAGTTGGAGTTTTCTTGGCAAAGAAAATTACAATTCATGTATTTTGTATAAATATATTTATGTTTATGTATGCAAACACATATGCATAAGCATAGATATTAGACCTGTGATTTCATTTGAATGAGGAACTCCTGGGGGAAGAAATTCCATTTATAATTTCCTAACAGCTTCTTCTCTGAAACTTAGAAAATTGCCAGTTATGGCTTGTTCAAAATCACACTGCCAGTATGTGTCAGAGGCCCAGGTCTTTCTGGCTTCAAATATGCATCTCTGTCCACTACATGGTGCTGTCTAACACATTATATATATGCATATGTATATACATATTTGTATTTATGAATATATAATTAGAGGGCTGACCAATTTTTAGAGCCTGCACATTACTTGTCTGATTTTAATACAACATATGGAGGCTTGGAAAATCTTCCTCTGGTCACAATTGATTGAGAGGTCAGTGGTCAGGGGTGATAGAGGGTTTCCTAACTGGATTTAGAATCAGAAAGACTTAATAGCCAAGCCAGAATTAAGTTAATGTATAAAAAGATGGATACAGCTTTCCCTAAAATGGAGATCCTGGGAGAAACCAATGAGAGAAAGAGATGACAGGGTCTGACAGATGTTTCAGAAGTGAAGGCAACAAAATCTAGAATCTTATCAGTAGTGTAGTTAGACACAGCATCACCATTCTTATCCTGCCTTTCTACCTTATATATGCCTATTTTCACAATAACATTTATATAAGATTTTGAGTTTTGCAAAGGACTTCCTTCAGGGAAAAAAATAGCTATGAGGTTGGGTATGAAGGCTGGCTCCTTGTAATCCTTGCCACTGGAGAAGCTAAGGCTAGGAATAAGGATCATTCAAGTTCCGGAGTTATAGAAGGATCAAACCTGATCAGGTATCTGAATTAAATTCAACAGAAATACAGCAAGCCCTTAAAAGCAGTCTGCCTAAAATAGGGCAAACCAGCCAGGGTCAGAAATGGAAAGCTCCTCTGCCAGTCGGCAGTGAGATAGGATCCCTGGGTGACCACTGTAGTTCCAGTCTGACTGAGATCCACTGCATCTCAGGCCATCACCAGTCATCCTGACTTTTGTCTTGCTACTGGACTCTGGAAGAGAGAACGAGACTGGTGAGTTTGTGCAACTCTCAATTAAATCCAATTCATGAACAAGTCAAGACATCACCCTGTAATGTCACTGGTCCTCTTCCAAAATGAAAGATGGACAAAAACAAATAAAGGAACAAACTTGAAGTATTTCCTACATCATAAGAATGTTACCTAAAAAAGAGCTGCTTTGTAAGCAGTAAAACACTAAATGTAGATCACAGGATCTGGACCTGAGAAAAGCCTTAAAGGTCATCTAACCCAAACCTCTCCTTTTACTTAGTAGGAAACTAAACCCAGAAGGGAAAAGCTCATGGTAACAAAGCTTTTTAGTAGCAGAATTAGAATTAGAATTCAGGTCTTCAGACTCCAGGACCTCTGTCTACTGCATCACATATAAATGTGAATTGTTAATAAGAAGCCCCATATAAAACAGACAATATCAGAAACCATCAATAAAACTTTTGCTTCATGGCTCATGAGAAACTTTAAGTATTACAAATACCTAATGAACAAAAAAGGTGTCCTTTTCTCTACATAAAATAAATAGATGAGGGAGTAGAGAAGCATATACTAAGAAGGATGAAAAAAAAAAAAAAACAACTGTTCAAGCATATGCAAAACATGTACACCTTATTATAGCTGATCAGTCCATGAATGGTAGGCCAGGGTTCTGGAAAGTTTTCAAGTACTGAAAATAAATTATAGACATTTGTTTCAATTCATGGTCCAAGGCTAGAGCTGATAGAGTTTGGATTTCTGATCAAATGGGGCGATAATCAGAAGAAGACTAAGCAACATTTTTATCAATTGTCTGAGAAACTCTACCAATCTCTGTGGGAAGAATACTGGACTTTGAAGTTGGAAGATTTGACCATTTACTATGCCTGCAAATGTAGGCAAGTCACTCATTTTAAGTCTGTTTCCTCATATAAAGCAGTAATATAATGACAATTTTGATACTTCCTCACAGGGCTGATATGAAGAAAGAACTTTGGAAAGTATTATTACTAATGACTATCATCTGGAATAATTTGTCTTGTTCCATTCTCCTGTCAGTTACTTTGGAATTCTAATATCATTCTTGTTCTATTTATCACTATCTCTTCTGATTTCTCTCTCTCTCTCTCTCTCTCTCTCTCTCTCATTCTCTCTCTCTCTCTCATTCTCTCTCTCTCTCATTCTCTCTCTCTCTCATTCTCTCTCTCTCTCTCTCTCTTTCTCTCTCTCTCTCTCCCCCCTCCACTTTCTGTCTTCCTTTTCTCTTTTTGTCTCACCCTCTTTTATTACATCTCTTTCTTTTTTCTGTCTCTTTCTACCCTTCTCTCTTTCCATCCTTTCTTTCCCTCCTTCACTCTCTCTTGCTTTCTCCTTTCTCCTTCATTTCTTCTCTTCCTGTTTTTCTCCCTTTCTCCAACTCTCCTTCTTTCATCTCTCCCTCTCTTCCTGATTCTGTCTTCCTCTTTTCCTCCCTTCTTCTCTCTCCATTTTCACTTCTTTTCTTCATGCATCTCTTTTCATCTCTCCTTCTCTCCTTCTACCCCTCTCTCCCTTTTCCTCCATTTCATTCTGTCTCTGTCCCTTTCTGACTCTATTTCTATCTCTCTCTGTGTCTCTGTCTCTTTCCCCCATTTTCTTCCTCTCTCTCTTATTCACTCCTTCTTTCTTACCCTCTCTCCTTGTCTTACTTCTTCTCCCCACTCTCAACTGAGAATTCTTGAGATTGGAGCAAAATCTTAAAGTGGATCATCCTTTCAGAAAATATTTATTGAATGCTTAGTGTGTGCAAGGTATTTTGCTACGTGCTATAGGGGAAATAAAAGTGAATAAAGAACAGAAAAAGATTGGACCAAATGGGAATGTTCTGCCACACATTAAACACAATAGTCTCTATGAACATTTGAAGTAGACTCTCTAATTTTGCACATCTCATGTTTCTTCTGAATTAATTCAATTCTACTTTGCTCATAGAGCACAATACCTTCTCTGATGACAGTACACCATGCTAGCCCTGATACTATTATCAAGTGAAAAAGTTTTTACTGAATCAACTAATTAAACTAATTTTCATCCTACAGGTCTTCTAGATTCTATATGTAACTTTTAAGATAGTGTGTCACAGACTATGAAAGAGGGTAATAGGATGTTTATACCAATTATTTTGAGATATTGCCTTAATAAATATATATTTCTAAAAACTAATCAAGCTTGACTGATTAATTGATATTAACTGATATCAATTCAGTAAGCACATTAATGGGCTCTCATGAGCAAGAGAATTAAAAGATCATCATCTCATACCATCAAGATCTCCTATAACTTTAAGAGGAAAATAATTAATCTTTCTCTAGAGCCCCAGAACAAAGTTTGGAGGCCCCAAAGTATATTTTAGAATGAAATCAATCTCCACAACAGTAGTCATCCTTTCAAGCATTGTCAAAAAAAAAAAGCCAACTGCCAGCAAAGCTTAACCATCAAAGAGGTACAAGCAAAGAGCAAAGATAACTTAAAACAATGTTCAAAATAAATTTAGACAGAACCATCATTTATCATCTTTCCACTCAAAACTTACACAATGTTAGTGATTGGATTACCATCATTGGCTCTCCAACCCTTATTTACCAGGAGTAAGAAATCATTATAGAGTGGAAACTCTTTTAATCACCAGTGAAGAGACTTATGCAATTTGTATGAGGGAGAAGGAGAAATTAATATTTATATCAAGCACCTATTATATGCCAAATACTTTGTTAAGTGTTTGCTTTTTTACAATGTGCTTTTTTACAAATATTATCTCACTCAATCTCTCATAACAAAGTTGCAAGATAAGTGCTGTAAAATGTAAAATCATTTTATAATTGAGGAAACTGAGGCACAAGTTAAGTGACTTGCCTTGACCACAGAGTCACATAACTAGTAAATGTCTGAGGCCAACTTTGATTTCCCATATTCATTCAGGAATGAAAGATCAGATCTTCCTGATTCCAGGTCCAGTGCCACCAGCTGCCTCTGTATTGTTGAGCTGTTTGTGTATATAAACACATATAAATACATATGTATACAGATACATATGTATTTATGTGAGTGCATCCATGTATATAGCTGATGTGCCATATACATGCATTCATACACAATGCATATGTATATACAAATATATATTTGTGCATGTATGTATTATACAGAGAGGTCTATATTATATGTACAGACAGAAAGGAAGAGGGGAGAAGATGTGTAAGATGATAACCTTTACCCAAATTGAAATCAGAGACTCTCAAGGAAGAAAAGCAAAAAGTATTTGTGATGATTTTGCTAGAAAGGGCAATTCCCAACAGACAAGATATTATCAGCAGAAGAGTGCAAAATGTAAGAGAAAGGATTATATAGCCCTAACCCAGATTTGCCTACTCCCTTCTAACCTTTCCCATTGGCTGGAAGTCCAGGCTCACATTCTAAATGTGGAAATCTACCAGAGACTAAAAATCTACATCAAGACTAACTAAAAATCTACAGAGACTAAGAACAGTGAAGCTAATGATTACTAGCCAATAACACACTCTTTACTGTATTATGAACTTAATTCTGTTGTAGCAAAAAGATCAGGGAAAACAGAAGGGAAATTTATGTTTGTCCAAGATAAGCTGATACAACTTGTTATTGCAAAGCTTCAAGTTATAATGAAGGCACAGCTTGGAGTCACATTTTTATGAGAATTCTTCACCCGTTATTCAATCCCTCCTCTTACTGATTAACCTTTGAAGACATCTCACACCATTCTTGACACATTTCCTCCACCATCTCATCCTCAGTCTCCAATCCCTCTGAGTCTGGTCTGCCCTATTGTTCTAGTGGGATTCATCCTTGTCTTTTTAGTACCATAGGTGTAACTGGACCTCCCCCTCCAGGTTGTTCAATCTTTACCATCCTGGTCAGTGATATATGTACTATCCTTATGATAAGCTGTATCATATAGGGGAAGCAGACAGGGAGTAGTGTGACTCCACTTAAAGCTATCAGCAGGAACCAGAAAACCTGTTTCCACCAGCAGCTTCCAAACCAAGACCACCAAGAGATAGTAAATGGTGAGATTCAGGTCTGAACCAGGACATGGGCCAATTTTCTGATGTCTTTGGTGATTTCCTTCATTACCAGTCCATTATCATCAGTTTTCACAGAGCAAGTGGATAGATAATTCCCTACAAATTCCAGCTTCTTCTGTCAACAAGTAGTCTAATACCAATTTATGCTGAAGTACTGCTTCTCTAGTTTGAGTGGCTGATCTGCTAATAAATCCAGTGCCTTTGCTGTCTGTTTAGCAATTATTTCAACCATGTCCTGGAGTCTAATGATCCTCTTCAGCATATAATAAATTGGCATTCTATAACCCCAACTCTTATCTGGGGGCCACCTATCACCCCGGCCATTTGTGTTCCCACTAATTGGTAGAGGTCAAATCAAAAGCAAGAGGAATCCCCTTTCAGGAAAGAGTTCAACCCTTCACAAATAAAGATCCCTATTATGAAAGTCAGCAACAACAGAAAAAGAAACACAGATCACTAATTTTCCACACATGCCCTCAAGGCTCATGTATCTACCCTTGGGAGGTAATTTTCCTCAGTTTTAATTTTAAATCACCAGAATAGTTTGAGTCTACAGTCTACTCCATGGGAGAGATAACTGGTCCTTTGCCCAGATGTGGTGGATCCAGTCTTTCTCCTTAGTTTTCATACCAGTGTCCAACATCAGAAAGACTTGGAAAGGTCCCTCCCAGTAGGGGGTGAGTTTTTCCTCTTTCCACATCTAGATTAGTACCCAGTCTCCAGGCTGAAATCTGTGTAAAGGGAATCCCAATGATCTGAGCAATCAGTCCTTTATTCTTCAACACAATCAAATGTTTTGCCAGAGAATACACATAATTCCTGAAGAACTTGTCTCTACTCTCAAATATGGGGTTCACGTATCCTTCTCCTGTTCCAGAATAAGGATGTCCAAAGAAGAGTTAATTCAATATCCCTATAGGGTTTGGACCTAATTCTGAGTAGGGCCAGGAGGAGGCATTTAGTCCATGACAATTGCGTTTCTAACGCCAATTTAGTAAGTTGCCTCTTGATCTCCTGGTTCATCCTTTCCACCTTACCCAAGGAAGGAGCATACCAAGGAGTGTAAAATTCCCAGATAATATCCAAGGCCTGCAACAAAGACTGGGGAAACTTTAGAAATAAAGTGAATCCCCTAGTTTGAGTCTATACTCTCCATCATCCTATATCTGGGAATAATTTGTTCCAATAAGATCTTACTAATGGCCCAAGCAGTAGCTTGGGTCACAGGGAAAGCCTCAACCCATGAGGTCAGATAATCTACCATGACAAACAAATATACAAAGATGACCTACCAAGGTATCCTCTGTAAAGGCCTAATTCCCAGAGGCCTCCCTTCTGCTGGGTGCCTAGCACTGGACAGACTTATTCATCCTTTGACAAAAAGTAACCCTCTACCAGTTGGCATGCATGCAAGGGTATACAGGCCAGGAAATACGAACCAGGTCAATATGGCATCACACAGATTTGGATGTCCTCAGGCCCATCATTTCTTTTCTTCTGACAAAGGTGGAGCAGCTAGACTTGGGAAAATAGGGAATCAAGATCAACAGAGGGTCAATCCATTCAGGTTCCTCATTCCCTGCCTTCCTTGCTTCCTCATCTGCAAGGCAGTTTCCTCCTAGTTCCATCTATCTGATGTCCATTTACATGTATAATAGCAATGGTTTCAGGAAGTAAGAGGTTTTTGAAAACTTGTAATTCTTTCCCTTGCTATTAATCATACCTCTCTTTTCTTAAATTTTCCAAAACACTTGCACCACTCCCCAGGTATACTTGTCAATAATATAAATATTCCCTTCTTTCTTTTCCAATAACTTCAGGGCTTCATTGAGTGCATAAAGTTCACAGGTCTGATCAGACCATGTTTTAGGCAATCTGCCAGCCTTAATTACAGCACTCTTATTTCCATCAATTACAGCATATACATTTCTTTTTCCTTCCATCACTATGGAGGATCCATTTATGAATAAATTACTAACCTCTGGGATTGGAGTATTAAAGGGAGATCTGACCACCATGCTCATGTCCTTCAATCTGATTCCTGTGGGGGTTACATTTACTTGGCCTCAGAAGGCACACTCAGTCCTTAGGGGATGGGTCCAGAAGATATTTCTTCTGAGCAGGGCACCTGCCCAAGCAAAACAACAGTATTTAATCCCTTTATATTTTGGTATTTCATCCCAATTCTTAACCTATTTCCTAAAGGGTTATCTCTCAGGACACTAGATAGGTTTTTAGAGCCAGCTACCTTAGATTGTTCCTTTCCCATGGTTCACAATATTTTGCCCTCTTTGATGGAGGACAAGGACTCACTTGGTTTTGCCAAAGGGGAATTAGAGCACTTTTATGGACTCAAACCTCTTAGAATCTCCCAAACCCAGTCACCCAGGCTGCTTACCAGTTCTTGACAAAAGGAAAGCACTCTTATGAACTTGAACCACTTAGAGTACCTGCTCACCAGTTCTTGCTTACCTGGGTTGTGCATGCAAACTTACATAACTAATTTCAAACTTTTCTCCACTGGTTTATCTCCTGAGTTAAATTAATTCTCTATCTTTGCTAGCCGG
This sequence comes from Sarcophilus harrisii, assembly GCF_902635505.1. Lineage (NCBI taxonomy): Eukaryota > Metazoa > Chordata > Mammalia > Dasyuromorphia > Dasyuridae > Sarcophilus > Sarcophilus harrisii. The sequence goes on from NC_045429.1 coordinate 221,026,341, forward strand.
GTCCAGAACTCCACTTATTTTCATTTTTGCTTTTTGAGTGTCTCTCTTCAGGAATTTACCTGATCAAAGCAGGAATTCCCAAGCCAAGTCTAAGGACCACTGCAAATACTCCAACGAGTGCCTGACCAAGGATTCAATCAGGAGAGAATTCTCATGAACAGGAAATATCCTGAACGAGTCCCCAAAGCTTTGTGGAATGGTCTACCCAAACTGAAATCAGAGACTCTTGAGGTAGAAAAGCAAAAAGGATTTATTACAATCTCACTAGAAAGGGCAACTCCCAATAGATAAGGTGTCATTAGTAGAGGAATAAGAAGTATATATTGCAAAGAATGGATTATATAGCCCTAGAGCAGAATTCCCCCACTCCCTTCTGACTTTTTCTCCCATTTGGCTGGAAGTCCAGGCTCATATTCTAAATATGGAAATCTATCTACAGATTCAAAATCTACCCAGAGATTTTCAAAATCTACCAAGAGACTATAAACAAGGAAGCTAACGATACTGGCCAATGACACACTTTTTATCGTATTTGGAATCGGTATTTTGGCCAGAAGATATTTCTTCTGATGGGGCACCTGCCCAAACAAAACAACAGTATTTAATCCCTTTATATTTTGGTACTTCATCTGGTACTTCTGATGTGGCAAACAGGAAAGGGGAAAGAAAAATGTATGTTTCCCCAAGATAAGCTAGTACAACTTGATACTGCAAAACTTCAAGTTATAATGAAGGCCATAGCTCAGAATCACAATCTTACAAGGGGTCTTCATTCAGCTTATCCCATTCAAGAGGGATAGAGGGAAGGGCAGACAGATGTATGTGTGTGGGTACAGGTGCACACCTCAAAGAGTCCTTTACTTATAAGTTCTAAGATTGCTTCCTTAGCTGACCTTTATGTAAGTTAATGAGACTCTTAGATACCTGCCTAAAGAAGGTCCTATCTATGGCTTTCTTCAATATTTTAACATATTTAACATGTATTGGACTACCTGCCATCTAGGGAAGAGTCTTGGGGGAAGGAGGGAAAAATTTGGAAAAGAAAGTTTTGCAAGAGTCAACGTTGAAAAATTACCCATGCATATGTTTTATAAATAAAAAGCTTTAATAAAAAATAATAATAAAGTAGGTCCTATCACTGTATTTCTGAACAAGTAGCATATCAATATTTTTTTTTTTTGCTGAGGCAATTGGGGTTAAGTGACTTGCCCAGGGTTACATACCCAGGAAGTGTTGAGTGTCCTAGGCCAGATTTGAACTCAGTTCCTCCTGACTTCAGAGCTGCTGCTCTAATCACTACATCAACTAGCTGCCCTATAGCATAAAGAAGTTTTAAAAAAAATCTTATCATATTCTTGAGTGGCTGTTGAGAGTTAATCCCAGACTAAGCTAAATGGACTCATGTCTGCTCCTACAGCTCTTTCTGAACATTTTCCTGTCTCTATTTTCAATTTCCTCATTAACAAAAGAAAAAGACTATAGTGGCCTCTCAAAGGACATTTAAAAGAATGTGCTGCCTTGAAAGTTGTTTAAAAACAGACATTCCAAAAAATGATGTGAGAATTACAGCTTCCCTAGAATAAGTATATCGCCTCCCAAATGGCTACTTTGCAGTGTGTAACACTCATTTGAATGTATAAGTTCTGGTACGTTAAAAAAAAAAATAAAGTAAATCATATGTTATTTTATATCTTATGTTGTTGACAATTTTAGGTTCTTAAAAATACCTTCTTTCAACTGAAACTGGTGGTTCCTGTGCCAAAATAAAAAAGATTTAGAAAATGCTCTAAATCCAGTTTTGTTAAAGACCTCAGGGACCCAGCTAGTTTTGTCTGACAGGGACACTTTTCCTTTACAAAGATTGCTACATTCTCTTTGGAACAAAATACCCTAAACTCATAATATCCACAGAATACATTTTTCTCTTTTCCTATTTCTTATCTGCTGGCAGCATGTTTTTTTAAAGGGAATTTTTATCATATAAGATTATGAGCAAAGAAATAGGCTTAGCAATTATATCTATTCTTTTAAAAGTAAATAATATAAGGAGGAGAATTAGATGCACAGGTTTTTTTACATATAATGTGTGATTTTTAATGTCCTGATAAGTTTTACTGGATTTTTTTTAATATTAAAAAAAATTGTTACAAGCCATCACTCTGGGGAGGAACACAAGGGAAATTTTTATGACAAAAAAAAGATATCAATGAAAATACATAATTTTTAAAAAGCATTATTCCCTCTTTGTTCCTCCCACTCTTTACCTTCAGACAATTTGCTTCCTTGGGGCCACTGACTCTTCTTGTTTTCACAAATTCTATTTTGGATTCATCTTTCAATTAATCAATGCACCTTCCCATTTTAATTCTGATTCTCCAGTTCATGCAGACTCAAAAATGTCTCTTACCTCACAGCCCCACCTTCTTCCTCTTACTCCCATTGTCCAAGGAGCTGCTCAGTACTTTGATTCTTGTTAGTCCATAAATACATCAATACAGGCACTTTTTCTACTTCGTAGAGAAATGCCTCCAAGAGTTCTTATCCTGTACAATTCTTTAATCAATGAATAAACATTTACTAAGCATTTGCAATGTGTCAGGCATTGTGCCAATTGTTGGAGAAAAACAATCTGAAAATCTTCCCATGAATCTTTTATAGAGGATTTACCCAAAGTACTCAAAGTCTTCTTCATTGTTATGGAGGTTTGGGAAAGGGACAAGGAACAGGAGAAGGTACAATACAGCACTTGGACTGTATTCACTATCTTTCACTCTCACAATATAACCAAGACACTGTTTCTATATAACTCTGAGAATATCTTTTTTTTTTTTACTTCTCACATACATATTATTGATAACATATTGCAGTCTACTTATGCTTACCATGTGTCTACTCTCTGTACTAATGAAATTTTTGTTTTGCCTGATTCCCAGAAAAGGCAAAGAAATGGGAATGGTGTTGATTTTATCGTCCAGATTATTTGTCAGTTTCGATCTTCTGAGACTATAACGTAGAGGTGGAAGATACCCCAACAATATTAGGGTTCTCCAGGTTAGTGTTGCAGATATAAAGAAAGAATTCACAAACTCATCTTGTCACCAAGTTAAGGAGCAAAGATTTTATTACACTACCAACAGTGGGCTAAATTCCAAAAGAATTTAGCAAAAAAACAGAAACTAGAAAATAAATTTATAGGGCAAAAATAGAAAGATCAGGTGCTTCAAATCACAAATATGTTAATTTTATGACTTATTGCACCCCATTATTGAACTCTATGGCTTAGATTATCTCAGAAACATTGTTATTACTGACCAACAGATTGTTAACTGAAAGCCAGCATTGTTTGTGACACTCCCAAGGCTGGATAGCCTTAGGATTATTGCTACATCATCCCCAGAATCTGTATCACATCAATTCTAATTTATATAGGATCATTAGTAATGTTATAGGATCATTCAACAAAGACTGGTATGACCTTGACATCAAAGTGATAAGTTGTAACTCCTAGGGAGAATGTAGCAATTTCTAAAAAACCCCAAGACTATCAGGTCTTGGGACCACCATGCACAATGCAGGCTATCAAAGAACAATCTGTTGGTCCTCAGTCATAGAAATCCAATGGTGGGAACTGCTTCACCTCTGTTCAATATTCTTTTAAGAAGCCATAGAATTCAGTAATGGCTGCAACTCCACCACTACCACTCTACAATTGTACCTCTAAGCCATAAAATTAGCTTATCAGTTACTTGAACCAGATCTTTGTTTCTCTTTTCTATAAAAGTATCTTCTTACTTTTCAATCTTTGTTAAATTCCTTTGGAACTTAGCCCGCTTCAGTTGGCATTACAATTTTAATAAACTTTGCCCCTAAACTTGGAGATGGATCCAAACCTGCAAATTCTTTTGAGATACCTCACAACACCAATCTGGAATCCCAACCTTTTGGTGTCTCTTTTGAATCCCATCAAAAACTTCGATGATAATCCGACAATTAAGACAGGACTTCTTTAACTTTTTTTCATGCATGACTCCTTTCGCCAAAAAAAATTTGTGTGTGTGTTTGATTTGTATACCTATTATATATATATATATATATATATATATATATATATAATACATGTTTGATTTGTATACCTATTATATATATATAATAGGTATACATCAAACATTTACAGATAATAGATTATCATTTCACGATCTCCCATTTTTAATTATATGAATCCACATGGGGTTACAGCCCACAGTTTAAGAAGCTTTGATCTGGGACATATTTTCAGAATTTCTTGCTTTTTTTGCTTGTTTTCCTCAAGCTAGATAGGATTTGAATGGGTCTAACATTTGCCAACCAGTTCCCTTTATAAACACCCAGGCTCACAAAATATCAGGTTTTGTTTACACAGTAAAGGACACCAAGTCCAACAGAAAATCAAGAAAGATTCCCTATTCCAATGGAACTTGATTCCTCTACCCAGGGACTTATGCAGTCCCTTTAACTTCTAGGTAAAGCTCCAAAGAGGGAAGAGATCAATGCTCCACTCAGCATGTTCATAACAGTTCACTGCCACTAAGAAGTTAGTTCTTAGTTCCTTCTGTGATCTAACTCCCTTAAGGAACAAAGCAATTATTATAGTGGTGGCTCAGCTAACAGTATTGGAATTCTTTTACTCTCTGGGAATCAACATTTCCCTAAAATATTTGATATTTTCTCTTACTTTTTTTTTTTAAAGCACTAGGTTTTATAATACAAACTACAGAAAGAATTTTCTCAGGTGACTATCCACCCCAACCTCTCTACTTTTATGTGTTGTCTTCCCCCATTAAAATTAAGTTCCTTGTGTTTTCTTTCCTTGTGCTTTCTATTTGTATCTCTAGCACTTAGTACAGTGCCTGTCACATAGTAAATGCTTAATAAATATTTATTACCTACCTTCCTCTTTCCTCTGGGACAGCTGGGTTAGGTTATGCAAATTTGCCTTAAATAGTTTCCTGAAAAAGAGAAAGGGAAGGAGAGAGATGCTTACAGCTGCTTCTAGTACTTGCATCTGGACCTCAGAGGAAGAAATTCAAACTTGCCCCATGGCATAACTTCCTGATTCCAATATATTGCTGATATTAAAGAGATGGATCTTTTTGTAGCAACAGCAATTTAGGATCATTCAAAGGAAATCATAATTTCCCAAATGTCAACCAACCTCATGTCCAACAAATACTAATCTTATTCTAGATACTGAAAGGGATAAACTGAGTGAAGACTTCTCATAAGAATGGTTTCAATCTATACCCTAATTATGACTTGAAACTTTGCAATAACAAGTTGTGCTACAACCTAGCTACAAGTGTTTGATTATCTTAGATAAACATACATATCCCTTCTTATCCCCCTCCAATTCCAATTAGTTTTAAGTTGCTAATATGGTAAAGAGTGTGTCCTTGGCTAGAATAGTTTGTCTCTGGAGTAGATTTCTGCATTTAGAATGAAAGTCTGGCCAATTGGAAGAAGGGGCAGGAAGAGGTGGGGGGCAACCTTTCCATGTTAGAGTTTATATAATCCTGTGTTTTGCAGCTTGTGCTTTGTATTTCTCTACTCACAACACCTTGTCTGTTGGGAGTTGTCCTTTCTTGTGAGATCATAATAAATCCTTTTTGCTTTTTACTTTGAGAGTCTCTGATTTCAATTTGAGTAAGGGTCACTGCCACACAATACTATAATAAGCACTAGGAATGTAAAATCAAAACAATCCCTATCCTCAGAGAGACTGTGTTCTATTTGGGTGACATAATATGTACATACATAAAGATAATACAAGGTAAGTAGCTCAAATTATGACAAACAGTTAAATAGGTAACTCATAAAACAACATGAATATCTGAGTTTCACAGTGAAAATGAACAATGAGTTGGATCCAAGACTAAATATGAGGAGAAAAGAACACTAGATTGCTTTAAGAAAACTGAAAAACTACTTTAAAATGACCCCAAGTTAAGGGCAGCTAGGTGATGTAGTGGATTGAACATCAGCCCTGAAGTCAGGAGAATCTGGCCTCAGACATTTAACACTTTCTAGTTGTGTGATCCTGGGCGCATCACATAATCCTAATTGCCTCAGCAAAAAAAAAAAAATGGCCCCTTCTTCCAAGTAAATGAGGGTCTGTACTCTAAATTCCAATAATCCCCTAGTGTCATTATATTACTGCAAGATATGGAATATATTTCCCAAACACTGAAAATTAATATATCACACAGTGGCTGACAGGAGTATGATATGTGCAAACACATAAATAATAAGGAATAAAAGATTTGACCATGGAAATGTCTGACAGCAAAAGAAGATAAGGGGGTCACATGGAAAGAGTGAGGGGTGACATGTAGATAATCAGAATGCCTCAATTTGATATCTGGTAAAAGTTTTAAAAAGCTTCCAGCATTTTGGAGTGGATCCTCTTTTTTTGAATTTATGGGAAGACATGAACAAAATTCTCATGAGATGGGCAAATACGATTAGGTTTGGGCCTAAACCACAGGAGAAATAACCAAACTGATGAGATAATAAATCCATTGGAGTGTCTGAGAATTAAGTATTTCCTCCATTCTTTTTCCTCAGTATTTCTACTTTTTTCCTAGATTGGAAATACTAGATTCTATTCCAAAATATATATTTCTAAGGCTCTTGGCATTTTGGATGAGTCGAATTTATGGGATGACATAAACAAGAATTCCACACAAATCTTATAACAATTAAAACACAATTCCAAATTGTAGTGATGAAAAAATGGCCACATCCATGAGAGTACAGATCCATTTACATGAGTATACTTGCATGTTGATTACCTCCACTGAAGGCAAGCTCCTATATATGTCTGTGTATATATGTGTGTGTATATTGTGTGTGTGTAATGTCTTTGTATGTATGTATATATAAATATATGTGTGTGTGTATGTGTATCTTTTGGATATTTCCTCAGTGATATAGACCAAAACCTATCCATATCTCCCCCTCTTGAAAAACTACTATTCTTGTTCTTCAATAAATTCATTTAAAGAGGGTCCAACCCCCAATACTGGCAGCCTTCAAATCTTTTACCAATTATCAAGATGGAGCTCTTTGGGTCCCCACATGTTATCTCTCACTCTTGCCCATCTTCTTTTGCTGTCAGATATCTTCCTTCTTCAAATCTTCTGTTCCTCATTCCTTATGTGTTGTCTGCACACATCATGCTCCTTTTCATTGCCATCTGTGTGATATAGTCATTGTCAGTTTTTTGAAAATGTCTTTTTTTTCTTTACATTCTGGTGCTTTGCACAAATTTTCCATTTAATAGTCATTGAATTGAATCAAAATTAATTGAGTTAAACTAAATTGAAATAATAGAGAAAAAGTATTATGGTTCTGCTATTTTTAATTAATTTATAATTTTTTCTATCTCCTCTTTTAATTGTTCTTCTTTTGGCATATTTTTAGTGTTTAAGAAGTGGTAAGGAAAAATTGGATAGATGAATACTGTCGTCAAAAAGAATAGATCAGAAGTATCTGTTAACTCCCACACTGAGTACAGCATAAACTGTCAGTTAGTAAAGACTCTCTTCCTATCTCTCTGCATTCTGGACTCAATTCTCAGTTACCTATTTGACTAAGTCCTACTTTTCCTGCTAATATTCTTAAAGCAATCCTAACCATCTTCCTTCTCAACTCAATAATTTTGAGCATCTCTCCAGAGACCTTTAAGTAGAATAGAACCAATAGAATGAAATCAAACTCTTCTGCCTGTCATTTAAATCCTTGCACAATCTGACTCCAACTTGTCTTTTTAGGATTATTTTGCATCGTTGTCCTACATGTCCAAGATGATCCAGCCATATTGGCTTTCTTTTTCTCTACATGGTATTCTGTCTTTTGTCCCCATGAGTTTGTACAGATTATTTCTAATCCCTGCAATGCTCTCCTTCCTCAGTTTCTTTCAAAGATGAAAGCAAGTGAGCTTCTGTTAATGTTGTTGAGCTGTATCTGACTATAACCCCATTTTTGGGTTTTCTTGGCAAAGATAGTAGAATGGTTTGCCATGTCTTTCTGAAGTTCATTTTATACATGAAGAACTGGAGTAAAGATATTTAAGTGACTCCCAGAGTCATCCAGCTGGTAAGTGTCTGAGGTTAGATTTGAACTCACAAAGCAAAATCTTCCTGATTCCAAACCTAGTGTTCCATCCACGTGCCACTTTACTACCCACAACCTCCTATTGATGTCCTTATCTGATTTCCCACCACTTGCTAACACCCCCATCCTGGAATTATCTGATATTTTCTTAATGTATCTTTTGTATGTACTTGTATGTATGCATGTTGTTTCCCCAGTAGAATATAAACTCTTTGGGAAGGGAACTGTTTCATTTTTAGTTTTGGGTCATCAGTCCTAGCACAGCACCTGGCACATAGCAAACACTTAAAAAATGTTTATTGATTGTTAATAACAGGTATTTTCAGCTCCTCTCCATCCCTGGGGTCAATTGCATCCTTTTCTCTCACAATATAGAGTATGTGTATATGCATTAAGTGGAAGACTATGTGTGTGTGTTGGAAGAAAATAAAGTTGATTTCATATACTACACAAATTCTTTCTTCCTTATATTCCTTATCCTATCAAATATTACTTTTCTTTAACCAGGATGCTTTTAATGATTTAATTTATAATAACTACTCCTATACCATTTGGCTTCAGGGACACACTGACATCTGAAGTTATACAGTAGAAAACTGAAGAACAATTTATAATTCAAAGTGAAGGAAGCAAGCTCCAATCTGGGTTTTGTTCTAAATTCCAAGCAAGTTCACAGCCTTAATTTATCTGCAAATACCCCATAAAGATATTAGACATTTGTCCAAAAGTTCTGATTACAGCCTTCTAGCTAGGTCTAGTGGCAGATTACAGATGGCTCAGTTAGGAACAAGGATGGCTCATTAATTTCACTTATTGCTATTAAATATAAAGGGAATAGTTTTTTGCTTCATGTGGATATGAAAAAGCAACACTTACTCAAATGGACTCAGACAAAGCTGTCTCATGCAGTGCTTAATATGTGGTTTGTCACACTGAGAACACATATCACAAAGCTTGGGTTAACTGTTGGGGATCTAATTTAATCTGCTAATAAAGGGAAACATAATAGAATTTCCAAAGATCTCAAAAGTTAATAGACCATGAAGTACTGAAGACTGTCAAGTGATAAGGAAAGACCTCTGTAAGTTAGAAATAATGACCATTCCACTGACCTGCCAAGTAATAATAATAGTTTGTACTTGCATAGGATTACAAATAGCTTTACATACATTATCTTATTTTATTCTTACTACATCGCTTGATTCTGCTCTTTTGTCTCTACTATCATACAGCTACTTAGGGCTTTTATCTCCTAACACCTAGGGTATTTTGATTGCTTCCTAATCGGTCTCTCTCCTTCAAGTCTCTCCTGAATCCAGTGATCTTCTAATCTGTCAAAGTGATTTTCCTTAAGCTTAGATCTAACTATGTGTTCTCCTGATCAATAAATTCTAGCAGTTCACTTTTGCCTCTAAAATAAAATATCAATTTTCCATTTAACTTTTAAATCCCTTTACAACCTGACCTCAACATTTCTTTCCAGCCTCTTTGTATGTTACTCCCCTTTCCATACTCTGCTATGTAACTAAACTGGCCTCACATTATCATTCCAGTGCCTTTGCTCTACCCATCCTCCATGCCTGGGATGCACTCCCTTCCCACTTCTACCTCATAAAATATCCTTCTTTCTTCAAAACTTTTCTCAAATGCCACCTCCTATATAAATCTTACCTGATTCATCTCAAAAAAAAATTCTGGTACTCTTCCTCCCAAACTGTCTTATATTTAACCACTTTATATTTGTTTCTCTTTATTCTATATATACCTATGGATATGTGTATTTGTTGCTTCTAATGTGTAAGAATTGTTTCATTCTTTGTATTTATATCTTAAGTGATTAGCACAGTACCTGATATATAGTAAGCATCAGGTAAGTGCTTGATGATTGAACAAACTGATTTTGCTTCTGCACAATTGATTTTTTCTTAGTAATAGAAAACTATAATAAAATCAAAACATGATAAAGGGAAAAAATTTCCCTAGAAATGGTGGGTTTTCAGATGCTCCTATTCATTTCTACCATTGTCCTAGTTATATGAAACACCAGAGCATCTAAGAGTACTCTCAAAAAAATCTAAGTATTCAAAAAAAATTTCAGTTTTTGGTGATGATCATAAGTCTAGTAAATCACATAGAAAAATCCAAGTAGATGAAGAATGTAGAATGCTGAGATTATAAAATGAAATTTACATATTATCCGCTGACTTATGTAGATCAGTACAACTATCTTGAACAAATACTATATATGAATAATAAATTGAACTAAAAATGGAATAAAAGAGAGGTCTGGATTAGTTTTTGATAAATGTAAATTTTCAAGAATCCCAAGCTTCTCTTTCCAATACCATTGTTTTCAAAATCTATATTCTCATAATGATGCTACATGACATATTGGACATCTCAGAAAAAATAAAAATTAGAGGTGAACCAAAAAAAAAAACCAAAGAAAAATTGATGGTAAGGATAAGTAAGTGACAACACATTAGCAATAATGAGTTCCTCATAAAAAGAAGTATGAAAGATATCTTTAAGAAATAAATTAATTAAAAATATATTTGGGCATGCCCCAAGAGTTGAGGGATAAGGGTGGTAAATAGATGGACAGCTATACAAAACCTGCAAAATGCTAAAATATAAAGGAGCTTCTGGGGCAAAGAATTTATTTTCAAGAAATCTTAAGAGGATGAGAAGCAAGGCTGGAGAAGGGGAGAGTGGGAAAATATAGGAAAAAATTCTAGAAAAAAATAATTGACAAAACAAACAATTACCTATCCATATAGCTGCAAAATCTTTATCATAATAAAATACAAGTACACATTAAGGATATATTTAACGAAAATATGAGAAATAAGTAAGAAGACTTTCATAAAAAAGACCACATCTTTATGTCTATATGATTGACCAGAAGACAGAGCACAAGCTCCCACTGTAATTTTCCTTTGTGGTCAATTTTTAAAAGTATATTGGAATATACAAAAGTGTATGTTTTTACATATATATATATTCATGTTTGAGTGTAGGTAGCAATCATCTGCAAATAGAGATAACTATCTTTACATCTATCTATATAGATACAAATATATGTACACACATGTATATAAAGTTATACAAGAGTCCATGGAAAGAGGCCTTGTGTGAGTGTCCTCTGATTGTTGTATCAAGAGAAATACAACATAGGTAGGGGTTTGTTCCCCAATTTATGTTTGCCATTGCCAAAGAAGAAATGTAGTGAACAGTCCAAAAGGAAGAGGGATTCATTAGAGATGGTGAGGTCTGTCAGATCCCTCAATTTATAGATGACCTTGTTCTGGCTATAACAAATCTAAACATACTACAGTCTCCTAAGCAAGGTTCATAATTCAAGAGGGCTTAATCTGACTATCCATGCAGAGATAACCAAGTAGATGTGAAGAATACTTGCTGTTTCAACTATGATGGGCAGTCATATACACACCCCATAGGATGGTTCATCAGTTCTTATATTATAGACAGACACTTTGGATGTGCAACTAGAGGTTAGAATTAAATAGGAGAAAAAGGAGGAACAGTGAAATTGCCTTTAGTGTAGCACTTTTTTGCGTAATATTTTTAATAATTCTAATATTCTCCCTATAACAAAGATTTATCTTTTTACAGTCATATACTGCTGATTATGATGCAAATATGAAATACAATAATTTCCAAAGAAAGTTGTAGGTTATCCAAAAAATAATGAAGAACATATTGGGTATAAGTAAGCACAACATATGATCAAAGATGAATCATCCAGTTGAAATGAAATGAAATAAAAGATATCATCAAAAAGAAGCATATCTAGAAAAGGATATGGGAAATCAAATAGTGAAAGCTTCATTGATAACCCCACAATGTCAGGAGAACAAAGGAAAAATCCTACATGTTTGATGGATTTTCAAGAGGTGAGGTAGAGTCCCTTTACAGATAAAATTAACATTGGGTAAAAAGATTGAGGGATTATAATCATGGAGAAAATTCACCATTAGTAAGATCCAAGATTCACCAATATTGCATAGAAAAATTAAAGGACAAAGAAATGGGTTACTGTCTCTGAGAGATCTGCTTAATGTTTTGTCAGGATAGGTTTTTGCCTGGCCAAAAGCTAACTGTGCATAGGAAATGAGCCACAGTACAGTATCAACAAAGTTTTAATATTTCTGTACTTTCATATTTAAAACCTTGGGAATTATTCCCCTTAAGAGATGTTCAGGCTTCAGTGCATTTCATAATTCTCATAGCTACTTTAGACTGAATATGTTTTATATTCACAAAACTTAACCTAGCATGAAACCATTTTAATAAAATCTCATACATTAATCTTTTTCTCTTCATCCCAACACTGTAATTGAGATTAGAGATCAAATGTGCCAATTGACTATATTTCTTAAGTCCCATATTAAAAAATATCAGCATGTATGCATATATATGTGCGTGCATATGTGAATGAGAGAAAAAAGACAGAGAACAACGCCTTTCATTCAGCATGATGTTACCATATTAGAATGGAAATTGCAATCTTTTTTTCTGTTCATCATATATCATCATATGCTTTAACATGTATGTACATTTATGTTGAGAGCAATCTTGTAAAACCCACAATAGTTCACAAATTACAGTTTTTGGTGTCCATCATCTTTCATTTCATACTTAAATAATTCCCTACCTCATTTTACTAATTGGATATGCCCTACACTAATGCATATTTTGATCAATCCATCCTTTTCCTTCAATGCAGTTTTTATCTTTCTCTTTCCAAGAGGATCTACTCAGTGCTCACTAAAATGGAGATCTTTGTCTGGTTATTTTCTATATTTAGTGCACTAATACAACACTTGGACTGTCCCTCACTCACTATATGAGTGCCTGAACTCATTTTAATGAGTTTAATTTAAGATTTATTTAAGATAAATAAAATCTTTTTTTTCCTCTTCCCAAATTATTGAAAAAGCCTGAAGTACACTTGATCAAGTGGTTTTGCTTAACTATTTTTCTCTTATGAAAAAGCTCAAATTATAAGGCAAATAGGGAGAGGAATAGCTGGAAATTAGCATGATGTTAAAACAAAATCATCAATAAGATTTTTTAAGCAACAAGTTTAAAAAATATCCAACAAAGAACTACAAGAAGCCAACTTCTCCCACCCTGCTTTTTAGAGATTGCAGACAATGCATGGAAAATACTGTACGGAGCTTCAGATTTTTTGATATGTTGGTTAATTTTAACTAACTTTTCTTTTTTTATTCTTTGTTAAAAGGGATCGTTTTCTAGAAAGGAAGGAGAAAGGATATATTGGAAAATTTAATTTTATAGAAATAAATGATAGCAACCAAAACTCATTTTGAATAAATACAACAGAATTTCTGCAGATTGTTAAACTATTTTATAATTACAGAGGGATCAGGAAAGTCATGGTGGGTTAGTGATGCAAGGTCAGAAGACAGAGGTTATGGGAATCAGAAGGTTTTTCTAATGATTTCATTGTAGTTCTATTGGATCATGATTATTAAACAAGGGCAGATTCTCTGCTGACCTGTTCTTTGCAAGAATGAGGAAGATATTATTCAGCTTATTCCTAACAGCTCTCTAATCACCATTCTGTCATCTCTAAAGTGAATAATTGTGTGTCCCTAACTACCAGGTCCTTTTCTTTTTCAACTGAGCTCTGCCTCCATACAACTAAAATTGTGCCTTGCATCCTGAGGAATGGATTTTCTATCAAGCCATTACATTCTGCTAGAGTGACGTGTTTAGATAGATTGTTCTCCCCCTTTAGAAGACAGCAATAGCATTTGCTACTAGTGATCAGCCTTGTCTCCCCAAATGCAGTAAATTGCCTATTTAAGATAAAAAAGCACACAGTATCCTGGGAAAAATCTGTGATGTATTATGAATATCAAGCATTTTTCCTAAGGGTTATAGATGGCTTAGATATCATTTAGAGGCCTGTGAGAATATAATGGGGCTAGGGTCACTTAGCATTCAAGTTAAACTCTAGATTGGGAGTCGATCATTTTTGTTAGAGCTTTCAAATCTTTGATTCAATCCCTTTGCTTTGTTGGAGAGCTAAAAATCCAATTTAGTTTTGCAGGAAAAGTGGTTCTGATTTTAAAAAGTTAATGTTCACAGAAGCTTTAACTTCTGCCACACTATGCTGCCTCAAATTTGTTCCATTAGGAACCCACATGCAGAAGAAAAGAACCAGAAAGACTCTATATTTTCTTTATAGAGGAAGTATGTTACAATGGCTAAATGACCTGGATTCAAATTCTACCTCTGATATTTACAATATTTTGACCTTGAGTAAGTAATAATTTTTCTTGGTTTCAGGCCCTGCAACTCTAAATAAAGGGTATTTAAATAAATAGTGCCTTTTTAGATCTATAAGCCTAGATCTATGTGCCTTTTTTATCATCTTCAGGAAAACAGGAGAGCCTTTATAAAAGTCAACTGTATAGAAATAAACCTCAATCAAGAGGGAGCTACTGAAAAGGCACAGGAAGTCAGGTCGCTCAATGAATTCAGGAAGACCTGAATTCAAGTCTATTTTCAGACATTTATTACCTACATGACTCTAAAAATTCACTTAATTTCTGTTTGCCTTAGTTTTCATCTGAAAATGGGGATAATAATGACATTAGAGCACCAAAAAAGATAAACTATGTAAAGTACTCAGCACAGTGTCTGATACATAGCAGGTGCTATATAAATATTAATTACTTTATTATTATCACAAAAAGCAAACTACATTTTCTTTAGGGTGTTCCTACATTGAGTTATTACCAGTACCTTTACTAAATAATATAACTGATGAAAAAAATACCATGAATTTTCATTTTTCCCTTTTTTCTTCCAATCTATACTTTTTGTTTTTTTCAGATTATAGGGTATAAGGGGCAGACCTGCTTTTCCCTGATTACACTAATTGTAAGCTGGCAGACCCTCTTAGAGAATACTGAATCTCAAAAAGAGGCCCATGGCATGCTAGCTTGGTTAAAAATAAGGTTTATTGAGATTAAGTCACAATTATGTGTGTATGTATGTGTGTGTGTGTATATATATATATATAAAACATAGAATAGAACAAAGAAGGGATGACCCAAAGTCACATGTAAATTCTCCCATGAGATAGGTGGGCCTTTGTTTGTTGTTTACATTTACAGCTTACATTGTGGAGTCAAAGGAGATGTTCTTAGGCTTTGACTCCCACCATAAATAATTTCATTTTAAAATTCAATGTCTTTTAACAGGGTTCCTAGATTGAATAATTATAGGAATCCTGTAGAAAGTGGTATATCTAGATGTCAGCATGGTCTTTAAAATACTCTTGTGGACAAGATGTAAAAATATAGATGATAGTTACAGTAAGAGATTCAAAATTAAATGACTGTCAAAACCAAAAATTATAAATTAATGTTTACTTGGCAGAAGGTTCTTTTATGAAATGCTCTTATGGGGTACTCTCTCAATCACTCTATACCATTCTCTATACCATTAGGTTGCAATCTTGCTTAGTTCTCTGTTTTATCTCTTATTCTTCCTCACTCTTCTTAATATTTTTGGGCTACTCTATCCTCTACCTATTCCTCAAGGAATAGAATATGGATTTGTGAAGAAAGAGCCTGAAGCTAAATGGTCTTGTGACACTTTAAGTAGCTCAGACTACTCTAAAAATAAAATAATCAAGATTTCAGATACTGAAAAAATATCTGCTAGAAAACAGTTTATATGAAATAGATATAGAAGGTTAATTAAGTGGGCCATGGGTACAATACAAGTTAAAGCAATTTTAGACAATATTATAAAAAGATGGAGTCCAGAGCAATGTAGTTAATAGTGCCACTGAAGTCTTGATGAGGTTTAGAGTGGACTAGATTCCTGGTGGTCTAGAGGTTAGTGGCTATAAGAAATTTATTAAAAATCCCCATTAAATTGACTGCAGGTTTTAGGAGTGAAAGAATTCACTAATTTCCAAATATTAGTTGCAAAATGAAAGTTCATTGTTAGGTAGAAATCAGTTCACCCAGAGACTGACTTCTATAGTAGCAGATCTATGGAAAATGGAGTTTTGTGCTGAGAATGCAATTCTCAGTAGACAGAAAGTCCTGGCAGCTGAGTGAGGTACTGAGGTCCATCTGCAAAGACTTTAGTTGATGGAAGCTTATTATATTGGGTGTCTTAGTGGGGATTGGGAAGCCCGAGCAGATCAGAACCAGTGGGGGCTGGGCAAGCCCAAGCAAGTCAGAATGGGGGCTGGGACAAGCCAGAATCTCCTATTGGAATTCAAAGGGATGCTTTTTGACCAGGATTTCTAATTGAATCAAAGGCTCTGGCATCCCAGAAAGACAATTTGTCTGGGGAGGATATGCCTCAGCCAGGAAGGGCTGGGAATCTGAAAAGAATCACAGATCAATAGGAAATATAATTTCTTAAAGGGACCACAACCCACTTCAGTCTGCTTTGTTCAAACCACCTCTGGAGTATCATGTCCAATTCTACATGTCATATTTCAGCTGAGACAATGACAATCTTGAGCATGTTCAGGTGAAGGTCACCAGAAGGTTAAAAGAAATTAAAAGCATACCAGACAAAAATGGGTTTAAGGAATTGAGGGTATTTAACCTAGAAAAAAAAAAGACTTAAGTGAGTCATGATTGTATAAGATGTGAAGGGCTCTCATGGGAAGAGAATTTCCATGTCACATTCTACTTGGAACATAAAGGTAACATAGTGGTTCAGTACAAGGAAAAATCCTTCTAACAATTTGAACTGTACAAAAATGAATAAAAAATACCTTGATAATTAATGAGTTTTCCATCACTTTTTCACTACTTATTGGTAATATTAGACAGAATTAATGATTTCTGTATAATTCTGACCTTTCTTCCAATTATGCATATCTATAATTCTAAGTAAAAGATAAGGGGAAGAAGGGAGTAGCAAAAAAAAAGTAGTTTTCCCTAAGATTCTCAATACGTTTTATGTAAATCACTTTTCAATTGTCTGCACTAATGTAGAAGAATACACTGAAGCAGGTAATTTAAAATTATAATTAATCCAAACAAATTATGTGCATTCAGTTTGGGGAGCATGGGTAGAGAATTTGTGCTATTGTTTGTTTTCCAACCAGTAGACTTATTTCTCTTTACACTCTAGTCCATGGAGTGGAAATATCACCTTTTTGAGTTTATGTGGTAGATAACTGTTATTGAAATTGATCTGCCGCAATGCACAAATTCTAGAGATAAAAACCCAAGTTTTATTATGTTTAGTCTTAAGTTCATATCTCAAACAAAAAAAAATAATAAATCAAAACACAAATTAGGATTCTAATAACACCTTCTATAATCATATCATAAAAGTTGAATAAACTTAGTTATACAGAGTTATATCCTACATAAAGAAACCTTGTTAAACATATTGTATACATAAAGTCAAGTTTCAGAATAAATTGCATGTAGAGGATTTACAAAGAGGCTAAATGAGAGAGATTTACATGACACCAAGCAATCAAAGATAATTGAGATTCTTCCTTTTGCTTCTTACCTAAGAAATGTTTAAGGTAGTAAGTAAATTTTCATAACCTACAAGAACCGGGGTTATTGGTCAGGTGAGGTTAATATTAACACAAAAAAAGTTTTCAGTTAAGGAAAAGATACAAAGAAATGTCCCTGAGCCCCAAATAATAAAAATTAATAAAAGGAAATCACCAAAAACAGGAAATCAAAAATTCCCATTAAATTCTACTCACCTATTAAAGTGATCTTTCTAAAGCACAAGTCTGACAATGTTATCCCTCCTCCCCCCATTCAATAAATTCTCTGTGGCTCCCTATGGCCTCTATGGTGAAATAAAAATGCTCTATTTAGTTTCTAAAACCTTTTATGATCAGGCCTCTTCCTACTTTTACAACTCTATTTATACCTTTCTCTTCTCCATACCTAACAATCTCCTGAGATTGGTCTCCTTAAAATTCATCTCAAAAAATTTCCTTCTGCAAGAGGCTTTTCCTGGTTGATTTAATACTAGTGCTTCTACACAAAAATTAACTATTAGGATTCTTAGAAGGTGCTAAGTCAGTTATCTAATTTAGCATGGTACTTAACAGTTCTCTAATTCACTAATGTACTTAGTACTTATTAGGGTTCTACAAGATTCACACCTTTAAGAGAGCATATATAAGCTAGGAGCCTCGACCAGGATTCAGTCCCAGACATTCAGAAGTCAGAAAGGACAAACACACTCTTGGAGGCAGAGACAGATTCATTCCATCTTCCACCTTTGTTCTGGCTGTAGGCTGAAGCTGGTAGAGGCAAAGGAGTAGTGGCAGGAGCTCTTGGAACCAAAGAGAGAGATAGGCCTCTAAGAAAGCTAACTGGGCCCAAGAAAGGACACAATAAAGGATTTGGACTTGAACTGATGGCTGCTTTTGGGGTGATTACACTGAACTGAAACTAAGGCTGCTCCCAGAAGTTCCCCAAGAAACCTGCTCCCAGAGAACATTATATTTTAGAGAAGAACATTACATTTTGTCATCCAAACATGGGACAGACATGATCCTGATTTCAGTGGGAAAGCCTCTGATCCTGATTTCAATGGAAAAGTCAGTATGGAGAGAATTCAGAACAGATTAATTACCCCACAACAGCTTATGAACAGATCACTACTGCTGCTATAAAAGCTTGAGATTACCTCCCAGAGAAAGATGAAGGTAAAGCCTTCACAAAAATAGAGCAAGGTCCCAAAGAACCCTTTGCAGATTTTGTGGGACATTTGCAAACAGCTGTCATAAGAACCATTGGAGAAAATGCAACTACAGAAATAATGACCAGATATCTGGCTAAGGAAAATGCTAATGAGGTTTGCAGAAGAATTATATGGGGACTACACAAAGATGCTCTTTTAGAGGAAATCATAAGATGCTGTGCTACAGTGGGCACAAGTGCTTATTATACTCAGACTATGATGAACATGGGAAGACAGGGTCCCTCTTGGCAAGGGACTTCTAGAGAGAGTCGTCGATGTTTTCAGTGTGGAAAAGTTGGACATTTGAGAGCCCAGTGTAGATATGGAGATAGAGTGAGAGGACAGGGTGAGAGAAAACCCAAAACCCTATGCCCAAAATGCCACAAGGGCTTCCACTGGGCCTCAGACTGTAGATTGATCCAGGGAAATGAGCAGCGGGGCCCAGCTTCAGGGCCCCAGGTGGGACATGATGTGCAGCTAAGTTTACACGCAGAGAGTCTTTAGAAGGTCAGGACTCTGATGTGATCAATCAGTCAAAAAGCAATCACGTGGCAGAAAGGGATTACAATTGGGGAGAATACAGGCTTTTTAAACCAACAGGGCAGTGTTCAGTGCAAACAGCTCTAATGTAATTGCCAGATGATAAGAGATTTAGAAAGTGGTAAATAGAAGGGAATTAGATAGGTTAACTACCTGGGGGAGAGGGTTTCCTTGTGTTCCTACAGATAGAGAAGGAAACAGATAGGTAGCAATGAGCACCTGGAGAAAGATAGAAAAGGAGAAAAACCTCAAAACAAAGGAGAAGATCTAAGAAACATCTGACATTGAAAGAGCATGGCTGATAATGAGACTGTTGTAGGATCGAAAACCAGCAGGAATCATTGGATTCCCTAACACAAGATGAGACTATTGCAGGACTTCAAAACTTGCAAGAATTATTGGATTCCTGGTACATGAACTAATGGACAATGGATTCCTTTTGGATTATTTCTAGGATTTATGGGCATGTATAATTCCTCATGTTGATTCATGTTATTTGTTACATCACTTCTAGCCTGTGTTATATTGCTATGTGCTTATGTAATTTATGTAATTATGTGTAATACCTCCCATACTGATGGATTTATGTATACCTGTTTTAAGAGTGAGCCCCTTCAGAAACCCACTAATCTGATTTGATTTCCCATTTCCTTTGGTGTTTTCATCTCCCTTCCTCAGATATCAGAGAGGGCGAAATCACCTCCTTTTTATGGTGTTTTCACTCCTTTTTTTGAGCAGTCAGGGAAGGCGTGATCACCTTTTTTGGGGTTCTCACCTCCTTGAGAAGTCAGGAAGGTCATGACCACCTATGTTGTAAAAACAAAAGAAAGTGGGAGATGTTAGGATTCTTACAAGGTTAGCATGGTACTTAACAGTTCACTAATGTACTTAGTACTTATTAGGGTTCTACAATATTCACACCTTTAAGAGAGCATATATAAGCTAGGAATCTCAACCAGGATTCAGTCCAGGAGATTCACAAGTCAGAAGAGACAAGCCCACTCTTGGAAGCAGAGCCAGATTCATTCCATCTTCCACCTTTGTGCTGGCTGGAGGCTGAAGCTGGCAGAGGCAAAGGATTAATGGCAGGAGCTCTTGGAACCAAGGAGAGAGATAGGCCTCTAAGAAAGCTAACTGGGCCCAAGGAAGGAGATAATAAAGGATTTGGACTTTAACTCCTGGCTGGATTTGGGGTGATTACACTGAACTGAAACAAAGGCTGCTCCCAGAAGTCCCCCAAGAAACCTGCTCCCCAAGAACATTATATTTTAGAGAAAAACATTACAACTAACCATGTATAAGGCATAAAAATCACAATGCAGAAAGACAAAAATAGTGAAGACACTTTCAGATCATGATGCAATAAATAATATATGTAAGAAAGGGTCATGGAAAAAATAGACCAACAATCTAATCCTGAAGAATGAGTGAATCAAACAACAAATCATAGAAAGAATCAATAATTTCATCCAAGAGAATGGCAATACTGAGATAACATACTAAAACTTTTGGGATGTAGCCAAAGCAATTCTGAGGGGAAATTTTATATCTCCAGATGGTTATATGTATAAAAGAAAAAGGGGTCAATGAATTAGACATGCAAATAAAAAAGCTAGAACAACAAATTAAACCCCCCCAATAAATGACAAATTAGAAATTCTGAAAATCAAAGAAGAGATTAAACAAATGGAAAGTAAGAAAACCATTGAACTAATAAATAAACTAAGAGTTGGTTTTGTGAAAAAACCAACAAAATAGATGAACCTTTGGTCAATTTAATACTAGTGCCTTCCACCTGAGAGTGATTTTGCCATATCTTGAGGATCTTAAGAATGGAAAAAGAAGAAAAGAGAAATGTACTGGAGAATGGAGGAGAGAAGGAAAGAAAGGTTAGGAAAAACCATCTCACATAATTATATAAACATCTATATAAGCAAGGAGGAGATTATAAAAGGGAATAGCTGTCACTTGTACCTTACTATCACCTAAACTGATCAAAAGAAGGAAGAATACATACAGAGTTGGGCACAGAAAGACATTTGACTTAACAGGAAAATTGGAGAGAATTAGAAAGAAGATAGAGTAAGGGAGGGATTAATCCCAAACAAAACAATATCTAAGGATGTACAAAAATATTTATAACTTTTTGAGATGTCAAAGCATAGAAGTCTAAGGGGAAACCAATAAACTGGGGGATGAATGAACAAGGGACAGCATTTATATAATACAAATATAAAACACAATTGTACTAAACTTTTAAAAATATTTTCCTCAAATACATTTTAAAACATTTTAATATTCATATTTTATGTAATATTTTGAGTTCCAAATTCTATCCCTCTTTTTTCTCTAAGATGGTAAACAATCAGCATAGTTATACATGGACAATCATATAAATATTTCCATAATAATCATTCTGTACAAGAAACCTTGAATAAAGGAAAAAGAATGACAGAAAGAAAGTGAAAATAGCATGCTTCATTTTGCATTCAAAAAATATCAGTTTTTTTCTCTGAAGGCAAATAATATACTTCATCTTTAGTCCTTTGAGATTGTTTTGGGATCTTGTATTGCTGAGAATAGCTAAGTTCATTCACCATTCTTCATTATACAATATTGCTATTACTATGTACAACACTTTCCCTGGTTCTGTTCACTTCATTTTGCATCAGTTCATGTAAGCCTTACCAGGTTTTTCAGAAATCATCCTGCCTGTCATTTCTCACAGCACCATAATAATCCATCATAATCATATAAAATAGCTTGTTTAGCCATTACCCAATTTATGGGCATCCTGTTATTGAACTCTTATCAACATAACGATCAACTAAGATTCCAAAGGACTATTATAACCATGCTTCCCATCTCCTCAAAGAGAAAGTTAAGAACTCAGAATGTAAAATGAGGAAAAAGATGTTTTTTTAATAAGGTCAATGTGGTTTTTTGTTTTGATTAAGTACACGTTTGCAATGGGTTTTGGTTTTTTTGTGTTCTCAGATGAAATGATTTTGGGTGGGATAGTGAAAAGGTGCATCTTGGCTAACTAAAGCAATCTTAATCTAAGTGCCTTCCTTCTAAGATTAAAAATCTAATATTCTATTAACCTAGCTACCTAGACTCTTAAAGGTTATTCTATAATAAATTGATTTTATTTCTTTTATTTCTTAGGTCATGAGTAAAGAAACTATACAGGTAAGTTATATTTAAGTGACAGACTTCATTTTGCCACATTTGTCCATTTGTTCTTGAATGAAAATGAAGCCCAAATGAATAGACAGTTTTCTTAAATTGATGGAGCTTGAACCAAGGTTCTTACCTGGATAAATTCACACTAACCATACCCTCCCCAGACTAATGAGATTAGCAGCTGCCATTCATTCAGAGAAAGAGCTAGGCCTAAAGCAAACGAGGAATTATAAAGGAGTTAGGTTTTTTTTCCCAGCACTTCCTTGTGTTGGATAGAGTAAACAATTGTTCTGGTGAACATGGAATTGCCAACACCAGGTAATTGAGAAGACTACCTCTAGCAAGAGTGAAAGGGGGTTACAAGGACAGTTGACACATTTGACACAAATTTATTTCCATTTTCCAGATAGGAAACTAAGACCCAAGTTCAGGCAGCAGTTGAGGAATGGGCAGCAAATTCAGGAATCTAGTTCTTGTTTCTTTGCTTCAAGCCTAGTTCTATAGACTCAATTATAAGTAGCACTGCTCTCTCCCCCCCCCCCAAAAAAAAAAAGAAATAGCACTCAGTTTTTATTAGGGGAGTTATGGAGGGAGGGCAAGAGCACTGACAGTGAAGCTAAAAGAAACAAGATTATCAAAAAGACAGCTAAAGGATACAAAGAAGAGTGCAAAAAAAGAGCTCAGAAGGGCAGAGACAAGAAGAGCAGTGTTGGTTCTACTATGTTAAATTTTATATATTTTTAAAATATATAAAAAAGTTATTCAGGGTAGAATTATGGTTTTATGTGCAGTTTTCATTATTTGTTCTGGAAACATACATTTGACTGCCAAGTTTATAATTTTAGAATATTTAGTTATTATTTATAATTAATTTATTATATTAATCTATTAATAACTTTAAATTAATTATATTAATATTAATAAGTAGTTTACCATTTATTTATTTATTATTTTTATTTAAGTACCCCCCTCCCAAAAGCACAGAAACCTTCATTTTAATCTAAGACATATCTTCTCAGAATGTCTCAACAATAGCACAATGAACTGAATCACTTAAAATATGATTAGGGAAAGGGTTAATATGCAGATCTCTGGCTAAAAGAAGTGGGTGAATTTGAGTTCTGAGATCAGAACGCCAATTTTCCCAGTGGGCTTTTCCTTAATCCTACATTAGCCTTATAGCTAAGGCATCAATTCCTGCTAGTTTTTATTCTAGCAGAACAAATGGGCATTTTTAATTATTCTTAGCTCTCTCCAGCGTGTTTGGCTGGTGAAAACTGTCTAGAATTGACAAGAGGGAAATTTAATCACTCAAGAAATCTAAACTGCAGCCTGCAAACAAAAGCATAATCAGAAAAGGAGTGGGATGATTCCCCAAACAATACAGATGTGTTAAATCTGAATTTTTAAATTACAGTTATTAGAGAGAGAAACAGAAAGTAGAAGAGAAAAGGAGGAAAAAAAAGGAAGGAAAGTAGGTGTCTTCATCAAAACTCTTGAAGCATTTTATATACATTACAAACTTTTTTCACCTAAGGAGAAAAGAAATACAGAGAAGTAGGCATTCAAAATGATGGGTAAGACAAGGCATGTGTATTTGTCATGTGAGTCTCCCAAATGGTGAATTTTCTTTCCTTGCATGTAAAAGGCATTTGTTCATCTGGTGGTAAAAATGTCATAGATGAACTACTAAGTAGATAATTTATATCAATCTGCAGTATAGACTATGCCCCTTCTTATTAACACCTTACTTGACTTTCACACCAAAACTGTATCAAAATGAAGTTAAGAACAAAACAAATTTACTCCCAGAAAAGGAGGAAAAAGAATTCCTTATACATACTGCTCAGCATTAGCTGCCAAGTTTGCCCAATGAGGCAAAACTATTCTGACTCATACCCAGCTGCTTGGGATACAGGGGAAGGATATGGTCAGACCATTATAATTGTATTAAACTACATTTAAAAGATTTCTAATCACTAGGAAATTAGCCCTCTCTCTTAATGTTAGCCTTCTGGGTCTATCCTAACCCAGGACTATATGCTCTATGCTAAGACACTTTTTATCAAGACAGCTCCTTCTAGAAAAAGGCAAGAATGTTCAATTTTCCTTCCACCCATGATCCAACCTTTTTTTCCACCCCCATATCATGCTGGTGTTTTAGAACAAAAGGGAAGGACCCTGCAGAGGCTTGGAAAAGAGAATTCAAGCTGTTGTGAGTAGGTTTTATGGCAAAGAGAAGAGGAACATTGGAGAATGGTTTGATTGGTTCAGTTATTTTGGAGATTCATTATTAATTATGTCCCTTCCTCAGGAACAGTACTTATCTACAACCTCCTGGGTTTAGCTCCACTTGAGGCCATGTGGTTCTTTTGTTCAAGAGCATTTTTATGTTCACTAGCATTTTTATGTACCTAGGACAAATAGCACAGAATGTCCCCAGAATAAATTCAGATCATCAGGAATCCTAGAAGGATGGCCCCAGTGACAGAGATGCTAGGATACATAAGAATGAGGAAGGTAGACCAATCTCCAGAGCTCATGGGGACAGCCTGAGGGAAGACATTTCCTATTTTCATTGTTCTGAGTCATTATTAAACTGTTTATTATTAGACTGTGCTGAAGGATAGCAAAAGTTCTCAATGGCATCCAAATGCTGGCATATTGAGGAAAAGCCCTAATCAGACTTCTATCAAGTGGCCAATGTTTCACCTTGTGAATATACTGACTCTGCTTCCTATCCCATTATTTCTCCCTTTCTTCCTCTTATGTTTGGTGTCCCTAACATTCAACATATGCAATAACTCAAGAATTTTTATTGTTTTTATTCTAGTTGCTAGATCAAGTCTAAAAACAAGTAAATCTATGTATGGCCACATTAACTTGGCCTTCAATGAGTATGATTTTTTTCCAGGAAAGAAAAAGGGAAGAAGAAAGAGGATAGTGAGTGAGCTACAGAAGGTCAGTTTTTACCACCTTAGAGAATGAGTTACTTCAGAATGATAGTGGCTGAGAAAAGCCATTAGCAGCAAAGGAAGACTGTCAGAGCCAATTAACAAAGCCTTGCTATTACAACTAGAGCAATATGAATGGTAATATTCCTCTCTAATTGTAGCTTTTTTCTATCCAAGTCAAAGGTTTTACAAAAGAACAACATCATTTTCTTTATCTTTAACCTGTTTCTAGAATCCCATGTACCAGTGGAAAGAACACTGGTATCAGGGTCAGTAAGGATAGCTAGGAAGAACAGTGTAGTTAGAGTTCCAGGCCTGGAGTCAGGAAGAACTGAATTCAATTCTAGCTTTGGACACTTATTAGTCCTGTGACCCTGAGCAAGTTATTTAATCCTGTTTGCCTCAGTTTCCTCATCTGTATAATAAACTCTAGAAAGAAAATGGCAAATCATTCCAGTATTTTTGCCAAGAAAACCCCATATGAGTCAACAAAAAGTTGGACATGGTTGAATAATATTGGAGTAAAAAAAAAAAAAAAAAAAAAAAAAAAAACTTAGTTCAAATCATAATGTTATGCCAGTTTCCTTTAATGTTCTGCCCCAGTTTTCCCAAATTGTCCTGCTTCAGTTTCCCTGATTGTTCTACTTCAGTTTACCTGAATTGTTCAGCCTCAATCCTCCTGGTTGCAAACCCCACCCTACCTGACCATTAGGACAGATATAATTTAGGGCTGCCTACTCTAGGATCATAAAGTGTAAATGTTTAATCTCAGACAAGGGGAAAGATCTATTTCAAACATCCTGGCTCCTAGGTCCTCCTAAATTATCAAGAATTTATGGTCCTCACCCCCAACCTGTCAGAACCGAATTTACGGTCCACTTACCAGTACTCTACTCCTCCCTCTGCCTTTGTCTTTCCTGATCGCTGGAGCCCTATAAAGAATCCCCGGAATTCTTCATTCGATACTGAATACTTTGAGACTTGAGTCCCAGTCAGTCTGCTGGGGGCAACATGGATCCTGTTTTGGCCCCAGACAATCTCTTCCTCTCAAATAAAATATTAAAAACTCCCTAATCTCTATCTTGCCTCAATTTCTCTGGCATTACAATAATGTTTCCATTTACTAGTTTTATGATCAGTAAAAATAAGTATCTCACCAAGAACTCCGCAAAGCCACAGATGATTCAGGAAAAACTATTATAATATTCTTACAACAGTAGATGTCCAAAAAAAAATGGGTACACCTGTTAAGACAAATACCCAATCTTTTATTCCCATTTTCTAACTATCATTTCCCTCCCCATTTCCCCACAGCCTGGATACCTCAGGGTTTATAGTCTATCTGAAGAATCTAAACCCCCCCAACATGAGTCTCTGTGCCCACATTTTAGTGCCCCTCCTTCTCCTTATTTTAACCCAATTTTAACCAGACCAGCGTCCCTGTTACATAGGCATCAATACCCTAATAAGTGATGTTCAGAAGCAACATACATATTTTCTACACAGTCAGGGCAAGTTATTTCACATCTCTGTGTCTCGGTTTGCTCATCCACAAAATGGGAAGTAAAAATACTTGGGAGGCACTAATGACTTTTCAAGACTCTATAGTAAACTTAAGTGGCAGATGGATGCCCCTAAGCCTGGAATCAGGAAGACTTGCTAAGTTCAAATCTGGCCTCAAACATTTAAGTGATTCTGTGACTCACAAGTCACTTAATCCTGTTTATCTCAGTTTTCTCATGTATGAAATGAACCGGAGGCAAACCCCTCCAATATTACTGATAACAAAACCCCAAAGAGGGTCACAAAAAGTCAGGCAAGACTGAAAAATAACAAAAAAACACAAACAAACAATGTAATAAATTTGAAGGGGTGGGAACTAAATACTAAGAACAATCTCCACCCTGTGAGCTATGTGAGAATTCAAGCCCCTAGATGTTTGTGATATGGTACAAAATGAAGTTTGACTGGACTGAGAGAATAGCCAAGAAGAGTTTGATTTGAGTAATTTGTGTAAAAACAGAGTGCTAGTGCTTTCCATGCAATTTAGGTTAAAGCAAAAAGACCTGGACTTTCACAGGAAATTGGTGCTTCATAGGAAATTAGTACAAATAAGGACCTTATTATTATGTGGCACAAGAAGCAGAGAAACAAAATAACAAAAAAAAGCTCACACTATAGGGTCCTATCGGCAAAGTTTCATCCCCCTAGAGGCAAGAAACTCAGCCAGCTTGAGGGTAAGGGAATCACAGAAACTGCATACCAACATCTGGGGTCAGGGAGTTTTATACCCCTCAAAAAAGTAGAGGGAGTTTCTTTATTGAAAGTAGAAATTAGAAAACACTTGAGCTGGCTAGCTGAGGGAGCAGAAGAGTGGATCAGAGCCTGTTTATTCTGCCAGGAGTTTTATATGATGCCAAAGCTCTGACACTAATTAACTTTTTTACACAGGATTAAAACAGTTCATAACAGAGAAAAGATAAAACCATCCTTTTCCACATGTTTTATGGGTATGAGGACCACGTAGCCTAATCCTATCATTCTGTGTGGGACAGGTGCTACACCCCCTTTCCCAAATTAATTAATCAGAGACATCTTTAGGTACAAAGAGAAAGCATTTATTTAGTCCCTGCAGAGAGAGGCCCAAAAGCACTTGGGATCCATCCCAACTCCCGCCATGTGCTCCTGAACCTGGTCTGAGTATAGGGATCGTGTGACTTAGGCCTAGTCCCAATCCTGAGAAAACTTCATCCAATCCGTTCCATTCAATTATAACTATAATATCAAACAATACAATTATCATAGATTGATTAGTTAATGTAATTAAGGATGGTAAAAAAAAAAATTAGTTGATGTGAATTACCCTGAGTATTTCTTGGAGGATTTTACAGTATGAATCCTCAAGTATTTGGGGCTCTAAATATGTATCACTGGAAGATCATGATTGCCTATAGAAGTTTGTCCATACTATACACCAGCTTCATCATAGCGTGTAGGACTGTGTGTTTCCCATCATGATTTTTAGCATGTTTTCAGCAATGTTGTCAGATGCCTTTAACGAAGACGAAAATAGCATCAAGGTCAGCTACTATACTGACAATAAATTAACTTGGAAAAGGCTACAAGCCTTGGAGGATGAGTTGGTGTGAACTTTTTGATCATAGGTGATGGGGTACTCAAGGCAGCCTCTGAAGATAAGATGCAACAGTGTATGGACTGGTTCTTTTGTGATCATTTTGGCGTGGCAATTAACCCAAGCCTCATCAAGCAATTTGGGATTCAGAGATCATGAAGAGAAAGTGTGGTGTTTTCTTCTTTTCTATAATATAGGATGGTTCTCTCTGGGAGCAGGTTTCTTGGGGAGGTTTTCTGGAGGCAGCCTTAGTTTCAGTTCCATGTAATAATCACTCCAAATTACAGCCAGCTGATAAAATCCAAGCGTTTATTTTCTCCTTCCAAGTCTTGTCTCTTTTCCTTGGACCTGGTTAGCTTTAATAGAGACCTATCTCTCTCCTTGGTTCTAAGAGCTCCCTCCGAATGTCTCCAAATCTAAAGGTTTGTCCTTCAGCCTCCAGCCAGCACAAAAGTGGAAAATGGAATGACTCTGACTCTGCCTCCTAGAGCAGGCTTCTGCCCCTGCCCCTGAAAGCTTCTTGCTTATATGCTGTACACTGAGTACACACCAATCATTATATCACTGGGAAACCATTATTTGTTGTAGGGTTAAATCATTTCTAAACTAGATTTAAACATTGTCTCCTCAATTCCACTTAGTACCTTGTTTCAAGTTCTGGCCCATAACATCTCCTCAAAGGATCAAATCAAGATAATTATTGTCTCTATCAATTCTAATGACTTAACACTTTGTAAGGATTCCAACAAGAAAGCCCTGGCATGAAGGAGACACCTGATTAATCCTATTCTTATTCCTCAAGTTTTACAAAGAGAGCATCTGAGGGATGGCAGTAAAAAAAAGGAAGGAGAAAGCAAAGGAAGCAATCATAGGATCATAAATTTAGAACTGGAAGAGACTGTAGGCATTATCTAGTCCAATTTCTTCATTTTACAGATGAGAAAACTAAAGACCAGAGAGGTTAATCTACATACAAGGCAAGTTACAGAACCAGGATTTGAAAACGGGTTCTCTGATTCCAAACCTATGCTCTCTCAATCCTATGAACAGACTCAAGTCATGAAAGTGTTTCTAGGCTGTGAAAGAAAAAACTGAAAAATGCTGTATATTTATTGCCCATAGAACAAAATTCACCAAGAAAAGAGAAACTTTAATATCTGAGTCCTGCCACACAGTCACTTTGTAGGGTGTTTTTCAGTGGTGCTTTATGATTGATTGGCACATAACCAAGAATGAAATGGGACCTGCAGTACAATTTAATATTATTGACTGTGTAATTATTGGACTAATTATTACTCAGCAGTTGAATTCCCTTCAATCCCTAAGTCTCAATGAAATTTAATCACCTGTAGATGTGATAATTATATCTCTAGCATTAGAACTGAACAGGGCTCTGAAAGGACTAATTAATAAATATGTCAGCCTGGTGGCATGGAGGTAAAGAGAAAGGGAAGAATATTGTACTCTTCCTCTACTAGGTGGCAGGCTACTTGTACTGGGAAAAAAATAATTTCTAAAACATGATGGTGCCTCTCTACTCCATCTGAGACACTCTAAAGGCAGGGTCCAATGCAATTAGGCCCTTTCTTTTCACAAGGGAAATTCTCAAGAAATATTTAAGTAGAATTTGTATTCAGTAGAACATAAGTTCTTTGAAGTCAAGAATTGTTTTCTTCCTGTTAGAAACCAGTATGGTGCCTTTAGGCATTTAATAAGTTCCTATTGAATTTTAATTGATAAATTTCCCAGAAAAGGGGAAAAGAAAAAAAAAAGGAGTAAGATTTCATTTTTAGTAACAGGACATTAAAGTTCATTTTGTTTTAAAAAAATGTTTGTCATTTGCTTCTAGTGACTATGTATTTTATAGGTTTTAATGAGTATTAATTCATCTGAAAAAAAGTTGAAAATACCTTTTTACTAAGCTACAATTCTACCAACTGTTAATCCTCAGTAAATATTGTAAACACCAGAGAAAACGGAGCCAAGTTTTGCTATGCATTTCACAATAGTAAAAACCAAGCCAATGTGCTGCAAAATAATATGGATGCCCCTAAAGACTATGACATTTTGATTGTTGATTTCCCACAGAGTGTTGGCTTTAATGTTCCCACCATGTACTAGGAAAAATAACAATATATACCACTAGTTCTTCCAAAGACTAATGTATGTTGTAAAGATCAGATCTTTGAGCTCCCAAGCCCAAAAGAAGTCCCAAACTGGAGACATTGTTTTGCTGCCTGTAAGGCTCTTGAGATTAGAGAGAAGAATGTGATCATAAAGCTTTTATGACATGGGAAGGGACCTCCCATCACAATGTTCTTTCATTCTTGGAACAGATGAATCTAATGACCAATAGATAATAAATATAGGAGCAGAATCTAAATTTAGGTCTTCCACTGAAAGTCTAATAGTTTGTTGTTGTAATGTTATTTTGTTGGATTTTTTTTTTTTGCATGATACTGCTACAAAGAAGAAGAAATATGTGAAATCAGAATAATTAGAAAATATTTTGCAAATATTTTCTCTAAAATGCAAAGAGATTCTAAAATGGGAAGGGAAAGCAGAAAAAAGAGAGAACAGAAGTATAGTCAATAGAATAATGAACTTGAAGCCATTAAAAAAACTAAATTAGAATCATGCCTTAGATAACACTTATTCACAGTGTGGCACTAGGTAAGCCATTTTACTTCTTTTAGCCTCAGTTTCTTCATCTGTAAAATGAAAATAATGATAGTATCTATTTCACAAAGATGTTATGAGGATCATATGAGATGTTATACATATGATGGTATATATATAAAGTATCCTACAAATCTTAACATACTATATAAATATTAGCTATTAATTATTGATTTGATAAACCCAGGGATTGAGTTTGCTGTATGAATGAATAGTAATTGCCAACTTTATGTTAAAGACATTCCAGAGTAAAGCCAATAATCCCAAGGGCTGCCACAAAAGTTCTCAAACTGAGATTAATTTTAATTCACACTAATTAAAAATATGTATATGGTACAAATGCCTTGGGAATGGAGAGGATTGGGGGAATAATGTGACATCAAATAAGCAGGAAGGTGTTAATTCCAAAAAAGTTGGGAATTGTTGTCTTAAGGCAATTTGTTATTTTTCTTTCTATAAATCAATGAGAAAAATCCAAAATACTTTCATTAAGAAATAAAATAGTAAAATGATAAGGCTGGGGGGAAAGCAAAATTCCAAGAATACATCCTCAATTTCTAAGGAAACTCAATACTGCTTTGGTATGAATCTGTGATTTCATTGGTCTAGGGAGTTTCTGGTAGAAAATATCTCTCTCTGCCAATATCTACTTAAAAATTTATGATTTTCGAGAGTTTTGGGGAGCACTGAGAAGTTAAGAAACCTGCTGAGGGTCATACAACTAATGTGTCAGAGGTATGACAAAGTCTTCTGACTGTGACTAGGTTTCTCCTACTCCAAGTCATTGAAACACTAAGGCATGTTTTCCACAATCATTATGTACCTAAATCATTATTGTTTCCTATAGAGCTGGGAGAAGATTTCATGAAGAGGGCTTTGAGTACTCTTTCAGAAGAAGAGATGTATGGCTTGTTCAACAATATTGGTTCCATTGTAATGCCGGAGGAATTGAGGCAAGATAGAGATTTACTGGGGGCAAAACAAAATCCATGAGACCTACATGAACTGATGCAAAGTGAAATGAGGAGAACCAGGAGATCATTATACATGGCAGCAACAAGACTATACAATGGTCAATTCTAATGGATGTCGCTCTCTTCAATATTGAGATGATTCAAATCAGTTCCACTTGTGCAGTGATGAAGAGAGCCATCTACACCCAGAGAGAGAACCGTGGGAACAGAGTGTGGAATACAACACAGCATTCTCACTCTCTCTGTTGTTATTTGCTTGCATTTTTTTTCATTCAGTTTTTCTTTTCTCTTCCTTCTTGATCTGATTTTTCTTGTGCAACATAACTGTATAAATTTGTATACACATATTGTATCTAATATGTATTTCAACATATTTAACATATATTGGACTACCTGCCAGATAGGGGAGGGTGTGGGGGGAAGAAGGGGAAATTTTGCAACAAAAGGTTATGCAAGGATCAATGTTGGAAAAATTACCCATGCATATGCTTTGTAAATAAAAAGCTAGAATAAAAAATAATAATAAATAAAAAATTTTAAAAACAGCATCCGTGTTGACCACAGCAGGCTGGATCAGACTATGGTCTCAAAGTATTCAGCAAGAAGCAAGGGATTCCAGAGACTCTTATAGGACTCCAGCAATCAGGGGAACAACGACAAGGTGGGGTTAGAGCTCTGTTGAGTGGGAACTTCCAGGAAAGGACCATAAATTTGGTTCTGACAGGTTGGGGCTACAGAAGTATCATAAATCCTGATAAGTTGGAAGACTACAGTCTGAGATAGGAGATATGCCCACCTATCTTGAGATAAACCAACTGTAGTTTATGACTCTTTGGAATGTTAGTAGTCAGGGTTCCCAGCCCTAATTATCTCTGTCCTAATAGCCAGGAAGCAGGGTTGCCAACAGGGAGACTGAGACAGAACAATTCAGGGAAACTGCAGCAGAACAATTTAGAAAAACTGAAGCAGAACAATTCAGGAATACTGAGGCAGAACAATTAAAGGAAACTGGCATAACACCATGACCATCTTCATTTTGGATCCTAGTTTCTGAAGATGGGTAGATCAGGACTTAAAAAGGAAAATGTAGCAAAGCTTACTTCAGTAAGTTGTTCAAATACTTATTATAGATTCATAGAATGCTTGAGTAAAAAAGGCATCTTAGAAATTATTTGATCCATTATACTAATGACAAAACTAAGATCCAAAGAGAATTTTGAACCTTGGACAGATTACAAAGGAATTTACAACAAAAGCAAAACTAGAATCCAGAACTCTGAAACTTTTCCCAGCGTTCTCATAAGGAATAATATCTGGAAACCACTGATATAGACCTTATTGCCCATCAGGTCCATACTGCACCACTGGTAATTGTCTTTGTGATGCCTTTAAGTCAAATAGAGAATTTAGCAGGTGATAAAGGATGTCTCAAACTTTCCTGCAATGTTTATTTGTTGAAGGTAGGAAATTAGTGGAGGGAGTCATGGGGGAACATGGTTTCAAATACAGAATGAGGAAGGAGTTTATTTCATGCCATGCCTTTTTTCTCAATATATAGAAAAGCATCAAAGGATTCCTGAGAGTTCAAAGCTTCCTGTTACTTTTCAGAGCATTCTAATAGGAGACCTTCACTTCACCAAATTACCTTTCAATTAGCTTCACAATCATTAGATGAAAGTGTGGATGAAAACAATTTTACTCAGGCTCTTGTACAATAATTTCTTCCTCTCTGGTCTAGGATGCATCTTGGGGCCAAGAAATATTTTATTTCTGATGTCTTGTCATCACACATGCAGTTACTTCTGAGAGCTTACTTCCTTTCCACTTGCAATATGAGAAAGGGTAGTCTGTCTTATTATAAATGACTAGCTAGTTAGATATTCTATATGAATATACAGGAATGAGCAAGAGACTCTTTCCCTACTGTGTGCTTCAAAACGGGGTGGGGGGGGGAGCAGAAATAATCAAACTACTTCCTCATAAGTTTAATATCCTCTCTTGCAGCATGAACTTTCACCCTTTCAGCCTTTTCTAGTCAACTTATATCTTCTTTCTCTTTTCTTCAGCATCCCCAGAACACTTCTGATAACCCAGATTTCTGGAGCTTAGATGAGAAATTAATGGCAGGTGCTTCTGGTTTGCATGGGATCCAAAGACAAAGGGAACCAAAGCCAGAAGCTTTCCTACAATCCATAAGCAGCATTAATATATGTTTTATTCCTTCATCTGAATTTCATTTCCTCCAATGGTTGGGTTTATCTGGGCCTTTTTGCTCCTTATTGTTTTAAAGCTCTCTTCTCTGCCACTTACATTCAGGTAGCATCCTCCTGTGCCACGTGCTTTCCTGATGACAAACACATCTGCTCTTCATGTGATGCTAAGCCTGCCTGAAACAAGAAGCAATGTCATTATAAGCAGATTTATTCCAAACAAGACATAATTACTTCATTCACTGCTGCACAGCTGGAAGGACTGCTTCCTAATTACTCCTTTACCAGCAAGCCTCTCAAGGGGGAATCTTTGCAATTCTCTCTTCTGCTTGATACGCGACAGGTCAGAAGCACAGTTTAATTGATAAAAACAAAGTCTCTTTGACCACACACCTCTGATGACTATTTATTCTATGTGATTTTGTTCCCTAAGTTTTGTCAAGGGACTCAAACATGATCAGAAGTGAAAAAATCTTGAGATGTAATAACAGGAAACTATTAGTTGAAATGTCTTTTCTATGAAAAATTTAAGTTATGCCATTGTATTTTTTGTAGCAAAATCTAAACAGGGTCTCTTAACCTAGATTATGTATGTGTGTATATATATATATGTATATATATATATATATGTGTGTGTGTGTGTGTGTGTGTGTGTGTATACTTCCAAACACATATATACATATCTCTATACGCTTAATTATATGTGTGTATATACATGTACATATAAAGTGACAACTATATTGGTTTCCTTTGCAATCCATTTAATTTTATTTCATACATTTAAAAACATGTTTCTAAGAAGGAATCCATAGATTTCAGCAGACTATCAAAGGTGCCCATGACCCAAAAAGGTTAAGAATCTTCAATGCAAAAGATAGGTGTTGAGGTCAGTGAAAGCACTGAATGGGTAGTCAGGAAGTTTCTGATATATTTCCCTTTTAGATGACAAGGATTCATTCTGTGACACTGATAAAAGCAGTTAAGCTCTTTCCATGTCAGTTTCTAGCCCATAAAATCTAGAAAATAATATCTGTCTCATAGGAATGTTTTTGTTTGTCAAGCACCAAGAAGTCCAGAAATTTTAAAAAATCATGTCATTTTTTTTAAATGCTATTATTGACTACCTGAGTATTTCTGAAAAGGATTTAGCTTTATTTGGAATGGGATTACAGAAGAAGGGTGCTCTATTTTTCCCATAGTATCTTCTCTTTAAAATTACATGCAACACCTGTTAAGAATTCATTCAACAGTCTCCAGAGTCTTTCCTTCCCTATGTGATTCTCCTGTTGTTTGTTTGTCATTAGAATGACTTCTACTCCTTGTTTTACCTCCCCCCCCAACAGAATATAAATTCCCTGAGATCAGGGATTAACTTCCTTGCTTAGATTTGTATCCCCGGTACTTAGCACTATACCTGGCACACAGTGATTACTAATTATTTTATCTATCTATCATCTCTAGGGATTTCTATGGTATAAATCAAAACACATCTCTGTATCAGTCAAAGATTTAAGAAGTTACTGTGAAACAAAAAATAAAAATTACTTTAAGGCAAATCCTTCAGTAATTAGCCTCTCTCCACACTAAAGCAGGACATGTTCAGAGATATATATATATATATATATATATATATATACAATCCATAGGTGGAACTCTTTTTGAATTCTTTCCAACTTTGAAAGAAGCATCAGGCAAGTGTTCTACTAACATGGCCTTTAAGAGCCCAAGATCCCCTCCATGAGGAGATGAAAGACTGATATAAGTCTTGAGTCAAACATTAATGTGCAAAGAATTAAATGTCAATGCATCTGCATGTAGAAACACTGAGCTTTTTCACTTCCCAAAATAGATCATCAAAGAAATTATGGTTTTATGGTGGTAGATACGAATAATAAAGGTAGAAATGAAGATTACTTGAGTAGAAAATACTGACTCTGATTCTTTAGCATAATTTTTTTCTGATTCAAATCTGTTTGCACACTAGAAGGGATCTTGGAGCTAACTAATCATAAGTGAAATCATTATCTGTAACAACATGTTTGGATCTGATCTGTTTCCAGGGATCAAAATGGAAACACAGGCTCAGTCTGAAGATGCTCTGCTTCTCCAGGAGATTTTGTTAGCTTGGTGTAGTGACTATGACTAAGGAATGTTAGTGGTCTCTTTTGATCAGGAAGGGGTTGTAGCCATCATATACTAAGAAAATAAGCTACTCAGAAAAGATGAGACAATAAGGTTATTATCAGGCAGCAAAGCTCATCAGAAATTACATAACCTGTAGTTAGCACTGCAACATTTAGCTGAGTCTTTGGATCAGTAGAAAAACTTGCCAAGAGACAACATAACCAATTGAAAAATGACTACCTGCCAAGTAGTCATTATGGGAAAAGCACAAAATAAGAATACAAGATTTGTGGGGGGCAAACTATATATAAGGGGGCTGCTTTCTCCTGCCCTAACATGCCTGTGATAGGAATGAAAACCCTCCAAGAGAATCCAATACCAAAGAGTGGCCCATGCCAACTTGATTGTATAAGTATAGTTTCATTAAGAGTATTTAGATTAATTGGGTTGGGGAGTTTACTCACAAGACCCAGTTCTTGGTTGGCAGAAGAACATCTATGTCAGGTTAGATATTATATAGAGACAAAATAAAGAAGGCATATTACAAGGGATGGTCCAGAGTCATGTGCAAGTGTTCTTGCACTTCAAAGAGTTGAAGTTTCTTTAGTGGTTTACATTTATTCAAGATAGTTTTCATTCTTCATAGAGTGTGAAGTTATAGGTCACATATCCACTCTGACTACTATAAGAAAAGAACAGAGAGAGGACCACAGCATCATCAGAATGTAATCACCCAGAAGGAAAACATATTAGTGACATCACCCAATGACATCAATGACCCTATAACATCAAAACTATGAGCTGCCTTTCCAAACAGAAGGTCCTCTCATTCATGATAACTATGTATGCTCATGTTCCCCTCTGATGGAGAGAAGGGTAATCTCCCATATTTATGAGAGAGTATAATGTAGGTTTAAGTACTCACTAAAAAATTTAATTACGAGTTTTCAAGAACCACAAGAGCTGGCTTCCCACATAGCTGTTTTGGAAGCCCCCACCTTTTTCTTAAGTCAATGTTCAACCTATGTGTCTTCCTTTGAAATTGAATATTACTGATTGTGAGGCTAATACCCAGTTTCTGGAAACAGGTTTTGAAAAAAATGACCATACCTAGAGTTTAACAAAATATCTAAGTAGTACAATGAATAGAGCACTGCGCCTGATCTGGAAGGCCTGAGTTCAAATAGCCTCAAACACTTTCTAACTGGACAAGTCACTTAACATTGTTTTCATCAGTTTCCTCATTCATAAAAAGATCTGGAGAAAGAAATGGCAAATCACTCCAGCATCTCCGCCATGAAAACCTAAAAATGAAGTTGTGAAGAGTCATACGTTGTAAAGGGCTGAAACTCTTAAAAGGTGTGTTTGAATCAGATAACCAAGCACTTAAGGCTAATTACCTATTGGACAATAACTCTATTAGCATATGCTTGGAAAAACGGCCCTTCTCACTATTCCGTGATGGCTTGATCTTTTGGTGTATACAGATAATCGTAGGAGGTATTAGAGGGTGGAGTAAGACGAGCCAGACTCACTTTGGAGGAAGACAAAGAGAAGGGAAGTTGGTGAAGAGCTTGTGGCAATTTTGTCCACTCCCTTTACTTCTCCCCCTAAAGACCAAGGACTTTTGCTTATCCTGACTTTGGCTGATTCTGAGGCCTCCAGGGAGCTAGTCCGGACTTTACAATACATGACTGAAATAACTGAATGACACATCAATTTTAAGAATTAAAAAGAGCATCAGTAGAACTGATGCTTGAGTCAAGTGAGCAGAACCAGGATAACATTGTACACAGTAACAGCAACATTATACAATGATCAACTATGAAGAACTTTGCTCTTCTCAGCAATACAATAATCCAAGACGATTCCAAAAGACTCTAGATGAAAAATGCCATCTATACCCAGAGAAAGAACTATGGAGTCTGAATGCAGATCAAAGCATACAATTTTTACTTTTTTGTGTTTTCTTTCTCATGGTTTTTCCATTTAGTTTTGATTATTCTTTCACAAAATGACTTATGTGGAAATATGTTTAACATGATTGTATATGTATAACCTATATCCTATTGCTTGCTGTATTGGGAAGGGGGAGGGAAAAAAAGAAGGAGAAAAAATTGGAACTTAAAATTTAACAAGAATGAATCTTGAAAAATATCTTTACATGTAATTGGGAAAAATTAAATGTTATTAAGTGAAAAAAAAAAAGAGAATATCAGTTCAATTCAGTCAGAATTTATTTTAAAATTTGGCCAATGGAAATACAAATAAAAAAAAACATTCCCTGCCCTTATGTTCTCCCAGGCGAAAGGGGAAAATATAGCATCATACAAATAGGTTATATAAGATAATTAGAGAAAAAGATGTATAGAAGAAGGAAGTTTTAATTTCCTCAAAGCTTTGATATTCCTGGAATTATTTGTAGGTAGCTGCTGATGTAGAAATACTTCACTGGAGGTGGTG
Organism: Sarcophilus harrisii; assembly: GCF_902635505.1. NCBI lineage: Eukaryota > Metazoa > Chordata > Mammalia > Dasyuromorphia > Dasyuridae > Sarcophilus > Sarcophilus harrisii. The sequence continues at coordinate 221,065,513 of NC_045429.1, forward strand.
AAAGAACTCTACTCCTAACTATCTTACTTCACTTTCTGGGAATCCCAACAAAAGGTAGGAAGACAATCAGGTATCAGGAGCCTGGGATAGTGGAAACAGCTAGTTTAGTGACCTACCAGATAAAATTAAAAGGTTTACTATGAGATCTCAATCTACTCAATGGGGACTCCTGACCTAATCCAACTGAGGTACAGAGCACTAAAATAACTCTATATATATATATATATATATATATATATATATATATATATATATATATATACTGTATATTCTATACAGTAGAATCAGACTCAGATTTCAAATCATGTTCCAAATTTTTTTTGCTTTGTTTATAATTTGGTTGATGCCTTCTGTTTTTAATAATACTATCACTCTTCAAAACCTTTTTCCAATAGAATTCTACTATATAATAAAAATAAACAGTTGAGCTAAACAGAGCAACACCTCAACCATACTAGATTGCATATTCTACATCTGTACATCATCACCTCCTTATCAAGAAGAAAAAATAAGTTTCATCATCATTCTTTGGTAATTTAGATTAATAATGCTATTAAAACAAATTCTAATGTCTTTTTATTTTGTTTCCCTTTTCAATGTTCTTTCCACTAACTTTAGTGCTTCTTATCATTTTAAGTTTTCTTTTTCAGAGTAGGACCCCATTTTAGAGACAAGATTTAATTTCCTACATAATAAAATCTTGGCACCTTGGTAGGTAAAAAACACCTTATGTCATTTGTCTCTCCAGCATTCAACTAAGGCCTAAATTATATCTATTTGCTTTTTTCCACTTTTCACAGTTCTTAAGGAATGTATTCTCCATTTTATCCCCTGCCCATGAAATGCTAATAAATGTTTGCTGATTTAATTGCTCCAGACCCCATATTGATCTGTCTTTATTGAATTCATTTAAATGCTAATCAATGCAGTGAATTAAATTTTATATTAGTCTCATATGATTATTTTCATCACTTTTAAAATTTTTTTACAAACCCAAGTTTTACTTGGAGAAGAAGGGGAGAAACAAAAGACCAAAAGATTGGAATTTTCTTGACCATTATCAATCATCATGGAAGTAAAGAAAATACACACTACAGATAGAGAACATTTCAGAAAGTCCCATCTCTATTCAGTGATCCTTATATGAGAAGAAAGAACATAAAAACCTAAGGGATATGCCCAAGTGCAAAACATTACATTCATTGATTGAAGAAAATGAGTAGGTTGCGCCTGAAGAAGAATACACTCAGCAAGAATATGATAGCCTGTCTTCAAATATTTGAAAGGCTGTCAAATGAGAAAAGAAGTAGATACTTTCATTTCTACTTAATCCTGCTGAAGAGAACTGAAGAAATCTCAAAACTATGTCAATTGGGTCCACTATAAATTTATATTATCTAAACAAGATGAGGCATTTATTTTATCAAGATAATTCTGCACCTCTCTAATAATCATTTCCACTTCCCATAATGAATATTTTAAACATTCCTTTTTCTCCTCAAGCCTCTCAAGACACCTATTCCCCATCTATCTCAGGTCTTATATATGAAAGCTTTTATATAAAGTTGAGATAGTTGGGGTAAGGCATTACTTCAATGAAGTATGAACCAAGAATTCTGAAAATGCTAAAAAAAGAAAAATTCAAAACTACTTTTCATTATTTTTTCCATCTCACATCTCTGGCATCACCCCCCACTATCTCTTCTTTCCTTTCAATTTCTGACAAAGAGGTTCCCCATTCCTTTACCAAAGCCAGCTTCTCAACATGCAACCTTGATCCTATGCCACCTTATTTTCCTAAGAAGATTGTACTCACTCTCTAATCTTCTCTCTCTTTAACTACTAATTACTTTCCAACTGCCTAAAATACATGGTCATGACTCCCCTAACATTTAAAAAAGCCTCACAGGATCCTACCCTCTCTTCTAGTTATTATCCTATGCCTTTATTCCTTTTTAAGCAAAAAAAAAAAGTTAAAAAAATGTATATACCCTAGTTGCCTCCATTTTTTCTTCTTTAACTCTCTTCTAAACCTTCTGCAATCTGACTTTTGACCTCAAAATTCAACTGGTACTTCTCTAAAAAGTAGCCAACAATCTTTAATTTAACAAATTAATGACTTTTTCTTAATCTAAATATCAAATCCTATAGTCTTTGATACTAATGTGTTAAGGGGCAGGTCAATTCTCCAAAAGTCTCCACAGCTGTGGATCATAGCATCTGAAGGAGTTGCAGGGCAGCCTTTGCTGACCAGGTGCTGCAGACTGGGAATGAGACAAATTGGAGGCAGAGGGAAAAGGAGAGAGGTTAGACAATGCAACGGCATCTCAGTCATAGTGGTCAGAGAATAACAACTGCCTTTCAGTCTCCTTGTATCATCTTCTCACAAGAGGAGATCCATTCTGGGTTGGATCTCTAGCAGCCACTGTCAGGTGGCTCTTAAACACAGGGTATAAGAAGCATAAGAATTACAAGAAGAACCAGAGCTGTTTGGGAGAAGGATCCTTCCAGAGTTAAGGTAAGACTTTTTAATTGGGATAATTAAATGGGCCAACACATCTACTCTTCACTCAAATTAACTATCCCTCTACTTCTTGAGATTTCCAGAGAGCAAAAAGGTTGAGAACCACTAGCAAAGAGAATTGACGGAACTAATTTTCAAGTCAAAGAAAAATAAGTCACAATTGATTAATGGATGTGTTGGACTAAATATTTGCCACACTTTTATATTTCCCTAATCTTCCCCAAGACTACAAATATAGCAAAAGTTTGTGTATATCTCTTGTCCTTAATTCTTAGGAGCTTTCATGTGTTGTGTACTTGAGAGACTACAAAGCCCTTGAGACAACATAGCATTTTTAGTGTTTGATCATTGTCTGTCAGTAATACAATGCTTCCATATGTAGGGTAGCAGCTAGGGAGGCAGCATGTTTCAAGTGGAGAGAGCATTACACTTGAAGTCAAGAGAACTGAACTGAAGTTCCACCCCTGACACTTAATTAGCTTAATGAACTCAAGCAAGTCAATTTCTTTGAACCTCAGTTTCCTCATCTCTCATATGTGGTTAATTATACTTGTATCATCTATCTACCTGTAGAGACATTGTGGTATGGTGAATAGTCAGTCTTGAATTCAGAAACACCTACATTCAGATTCCACTTCTGAAATATTAACCTTGACAGTTCACAACTTCTATGCCAGTTAACTCTCTAAGACTATAAGTTGCAGAACAGATACTTAGCAGCATTGTTAGTTTACAATAATGTGAATGGGGATTTTTTGTTTGTTTGTTTTTTGGTAAGTTCAACAGGTGCTCCCTATAGCTAAGAGATCTGAAGAAGACTTTTAATTCAAAGGAAAATAAAAAACCATATTTGGCTCATGAATCTGTTACCCTAATGGACGTGTGTGTTGTTCACACTGTATTTTTAGTTTTCTTTACTGAGATCACTCTAACCCCAGTGAACACAGACATGGTAAATATTTTTTCACAATCCTCCCCAAACATTCTTTGCATTAATAAGTCATAGATACTTATTTGCTGTTATAAAGAAAATCGTAAATATGTGTTGTTTTGAGTAGTACAACAAGTTCTTCCCCAAAACTCAACAATTCCAGAAAACATATCAAATCAAATTCTGATGGAAAATTCCAAGAAATAGTCACAGTGAGTCACTTTTCCCTCTCAAGTCCACATAGGGAGACAGGGGAGATTTGCAGAGACTGGGAATGAGAACTGGCCAGGAGGATGGTTTTATGGAGTACTCCAATGCCTAGGGAGGGACTATATAACCCAGTGTAAGAGGTAGTCCAAGTTCCATACCAAGGCCCATCTCATAGCTGAGATATAGCTAGTCACATCTGGCAGCTTTGACATCTACTACCCAGCTAAGGTTCACAGATGCAAGTGGTTCACACAGCAGAGCAGGGACTCAGTTTCATCTTCAAGCCTTATCTACAGCCTGAAGAGGAATCGTAACAGGAATTGTAGATCAAAGGAAAGCTTTCAGCTCTTCCATTTTAAAGCATCAGAGGCTACTAGCTGGTTGTTAATAGCTGAATACAGTAGCATTCTATTATTGGTTAGACCTAACTTTGGGTCAAGAACCTGCAGAACTCAGACCAGGGACTCTGAGAAATTAAACTTTGCCATGGATCAGACCACTTGGGAAACAAAAACTGCAGATTCCAACCTGAGTTGTTCCCAAAATGTTGAAATAACAAAAAACTCAACCCCCGACCCCAAAAAAAGCAGCAACAGGACCAGTCAAACCTTCCCTCTAGAAGTTTGCAGGGCCCAACCCTAATATCAAGTCCAGTGTTATGAAGTAGGAGGGAAGAATAAGCAAACCCCATCTATGATAAAAAGCTATTATCATGACAGAGATACTCAAAACATAAACCCAGAAGAAAAAAATTATTCCAAAATACCTAGAGACAAAGCTTTAAAGAAAATCATAGCTGTGAGCACTAATTCAATTAAAATTTCTGAGATGGATGACTTGGGAGTTTTTCTTTTAAAATAATTTAAAATATTTTTATAAATTAAATAGAAGTGTTAAAAGAAAAAAATAGGGGGTGGGGGAATGGAAGAAAGCTTCAAAAAGGTAATTAACAATTTTGGCATAAGAAATACAAAACCTTTCCCAAGAAACAAACTCCCTGAAAATTAAAATGTACCAAATAGAAGCAAATTATTGTATAAAATAATAAGAAATAATAAAATATCAAAAAACTAGAAAATAGAAAATGTAAGATGACAAAAACAAATGATCTAGAAAATAGATTGAAGAGAAAAAACATAATAATCATTGGACTACCTAAACACAAAAACTTCCAAGAATATCTTAGCTAAAATTCAGAGCTTGGAGATCAAAGAAATATCGCAAGTAGTCAGAATTTAACTACCAAGAAGTCACAATTAGAATCACATGATTTAGTAACTACCACTATAAAGGAGCAATACAATTTTCCAGGATATATCCTTCTTACTTTATAGGCAAAATTAACTTATTTAGGAAAAAAACTAGGTAAAAGCCTACAGATAAAAAAAATGAAATCTTTAATAAAATAAAGGCTTTCTAAGCATTTCTGAATTATTTTAAAAAATACCAGAGCTGTGTAGAAATTATGAAGTACAAACAGGCATTCAGAGAACATATTAAGATAAATATGAATAAACAATAATAAAGAATTAAACAAGAATGAAATGCTCATTCAAATATCATGAGATGGCACATGAATCTCCTGTGAACCCAGTCATCACAAAGTCTAATAGGTATAATATTAAGATAAAAAAGGATACTGAAAAGAAAAATTGGGAGAAAAAAGAAGATAACATTTGACACTTGAACTTCACTCTCAAGGAAGAATACGTATACATACACACACATACATGGACAAAAATGTTTTACTCAATAGGAAAATAAAAGGAAAGAAGGGGGAATTAGATTAAGAAAGGATACATTAAGGAAGAAAGATTAGTCCTAAGCAAAATAAATTCTAAGGCTGTATAGAAAATATTTATAGCTCTTTTTTTGAGGTGACAAATAAGAATCTAAGGGCATGCCCAACAATTGGGAAATGAAGAAGTTATAGAATATAAATTTGATAAAATATTATTGTGCTGAAAGAAATGACAAATGGGATGATTTCAAAGAATTGATACAAAGGGAAGTGAACAGAACCAATAAAACAATTTATATGATAACAATATTGTAAACACAAACAACTTTAAAAGAATTAGGGATTCTGATCATCATAATGACCAACCAGGATTCCAGAGGCCTAATGATTAAACATGCTTACCCACCCCATGCTGATAAAGAGGTGAAAGACCAGAATACAGAATGAGATATACTTTTTTGGGGGACATGGCCAATTTGTACAATTGTTTTTCTTGACCATTCATATTAATAACAGGGGGGTTATATTTCTTTTGTTCTAAATGATGGAAAGAAGGGAGAAAAGACATATTTTTGCTGATTAAAAAAAACATAAAATCTTATTAAATAAGATTTCCACTAATCTTCACCAAACTCTCTTGTCTGGATTCCCAGTAATAAGAAAATAGAATGTCATGAATTAATGCCATCCACTTCATTGGAAATCTGCAAGAAGAAGCTGAATGGCCACTTTTTTGTTGCAATGTTATCAATGTTCCTGTTATTCAGTCATTTCACTGTCTGACTCTTCATGACCCTATTTAGAGATTTTTTTTGGAAAAGATACTCTAGGGGGCTTACCATTTCCTTCTCCAGCCCATTTTTCAGGTGAGGAAACTGAATCAAACAAGGTTAAGTGATTTGGCCATAATAGCACAGCTAGTAAGACTTTGAGACCATATTTGAACTTATGAGAATGAGTCTTCCCGATTCCAATTCCAGTACTCTAACTACTTGCACCTCCTACCTGTCTCCATGTTTTAATATAGGGCATTGGTTAAGTTAGATAGTTATATTAAGGAATCTTTCAACTCTAAAATTCTGTGATTCTGTGATAGGTAAATTAATCTGGGGAGAGGAGACTTAAGGAATTATTTTTTTTTTCCCCCACCACTTACTATTAGAGATACAAGTGATGTCAACATGCTGAAATTTTTCTGGCTTAGGTAAGCTTCAATCTTCTTTAAATGTTCATAAGTTAGAAAATGCGGAGGAAGCTGGCAAATGCTGTTTAATATTAGTGCAGATCTTGAGATTTGAGGTCTCACATTACTAAGACCTCAAAAGAAATCATTGGTAGAAAATTAAGGATACAGTTCAAAAAGTACCTGTGTCAGAGATTGGAACTGTTGTATACTCTTCCACAAATCTAATTAAAGTCCTTCCACGAGACCAAGTAACTGACTGATCAGACAATTAGTTAATTATCACAGTTCTAGAAAGTTCAAATCTCTTCTAACTCCCTTCTGTTACCAGGGTTGTAACTGTCCCTAAGCATTTACAGAAATCAATATTCATAAATGAAGAGATCAAAACAACTATATAGAAAAAAATAAAGGAAACGGGGAAGGAAAATGGAGTATAATATATTATCATTTTGTAATGTCCTAAATATCTGAAAAAGAGATTTATATCATTTGAAAAAATACATTGTATAGAGCACCAGATTTGGAATCAGACCTAAAGTTAAAAATTGTGATCAAGCCATTTACCTGTGGCTGTGTGACACTGGATAAATCATTATCTCTCAGACTCTATTTCCTCACCTGTAAAATAGAAATAATAATAGAATCTCTCACAAGGTTTTAAGGATAATGATATAATGTATATAAACTGTTATGTCAACCTTAAAGTGATATGTAAAGTACTTGCTATTATTAAAGATTTGGAGTCCTGCCTTGTGTTGCGTTTTTGCTTCCTTTCTTATAGCAACTATTCACCAAAAAGCTGGAGTTCATATGTATAAATGAGATCCTTAAGAATATTTTCCCTTTTTTAATGATGCTTTAGGGCAGCTAGGTGATGAAGTGGTTAGGGTACTAAGCCTGAAGTCCACAAGACTCGCCCTTTCTGAGTTCAAATCCAGACTCTTGCTAGTTGAGAGACCCTAGGCAAGTCATTTAACTCTGCCTAAGTTTGCTCATCTATAAAGATTGCTGGAGAAGAAAAGGGCAAATTACTCCAGTATCTTGGTCAAGGAAACACCAAATGAGGTCACAGCTTCAGACAGGATTGAAAATTACTGAAAAACAAATAAAGCTTTTTTAAAAAAAAAAAAAGGTAAATATTCTTAAATATTTACTAAATTTGGTACTTTGGGTGTTAATCAGTAAAATGATAAGCATTTATTAAGTACCTACTTATTAAGTACCAATGTAGCTCAGAACTCCCAAACTCAAATAGTCCACCAGCAATAGCCTCCTCTGAGACAAGGCATTACAGGGACATACCATGTCATGCTCAGCATAGACTTTGTTTTCTTAGCAAGGTCTGGAGGCAGAGGACCTAGATTTTAATATTTCTCTGCCACTTAAGAGTTATGTGACTTTGGGCAAGAAAATCACTTCACCTTTCAAGCCCTGAGTTTTCTCATTTATAAAATAAAGAGACTGGACTAGATGGTCTCCCATCTCCACATCTATGAGCCCTAGATGTCTCAGATATTAATTTTTCTTAAAATTTAATTTTTTTTTACACTTTGTTGTTTTGCGACCAGTCCAAATCTTTCTGCTTTATCCATCATGGAAATCAAGTTTGAGAATTTTCAAAGCCCATTTTTCCTACCATGAAATAGTTTATACTCTTTCTGTGAAGACCAAAATTATAACAGCTTCAGGTACAGATTGAACCCAAAGAGCAATGAAATCCTTTATAATGCAACAATTCTATTATTCAATGAACCAAGTACTACTGGAGCTATCCTCAAATACTCTTTACAGAGCCACAGGACTGAGTCAGCCAAGTTGACTCATTTTCATATTTAACAAAAAGAAACCAGTCTGCCCATTGTATTGACAATGTTGAAAATAGCCTAAATATTATGTCCTGGTCAGAACAACTCTGGAATATATTCACTGCTGAGCTTATTCAGAAAAGACATCAATAAGCTTAAATACAGAGTTGGGGCAGCTAGATAGCAAAATGGTTAAAGCACCAGCCTTGCAATCAGAAGGACCTGAGTTCAAACCCAGCCTCTGACTCAGTAAAGTCTTACTACCATGTGAGATCCTGGGCAAGTCACTTCCCCACTTGCATTTCAGGAAAATAAAATGCCCAGAGGAAAACCATGAGGATGATGAAAGGCCTAAAGGGATAGCTGAGGGAGCTAGGGGTATTCACATGGAGACTTATTGAGACATAGTCTGTTGTTTTAGCTCTTGAGAAGCTGTCATGTGGAAGCAAGATTACATTTTTTTTTCTACATAGCCCCAGCAGACGGATCTGGTAGCAAAGCAAATTTAGGGTAAATTTAAAGGAAAACTTTCTAATGGGATATAACTTCCAAAAATAGAATGGACTTCCTCAGGGCATGGTTGACTCCTTCTCATTATGGGAGAAGGGAATAAAGGGCTTACTGTTTTCCAACTGTAAAGTTCTAAGCACTTTACAAATATTTCAACTGATCCTCACAAAAATTGTGGGAGATAGAAGTTATTATTGTCCCCACTTTACAATTAAGGAAAACAGAAAGTTAGTGACTCAGCCAGGATCATTTTAGTCAAGCTGGTTAAGTGTCTGAAACTGGATTTGAACTCTTGTCTTTTTTTTTTTTTTTTAACCTACCCCATCCACTACCTTATCTTCTATCACCTCTTCTCCCATATCTTACCTTTTTTTTTTCTAGTTTTTCTGCCCTCTCTTTTATCCTTCTCCTCCCTTTTCTTTCCTCTTTCTCCTCCTACTTCTTTATAGGGTTAGATAAATTTGTATACTCAACTGAATGATTAAGTTATTCCCTAGAGCAAAAACTGATGAGATCATGCTTCAGACAATGTTCATCCTCCCCCCCCCTTCTTTCCTAGATTGTAATAGGTCTTTTTCCCCTCTTGGTGTGATCTAATTGTCCCAGAATGCTTGTCTTCTTGACTATGAACTCCAGACTCTATCCCACTATCCCTCCTAGGTAGAGGTATTTGAACAATGACTGGATCTCATTAGGAGTCTTGTAGATGGCATTCTTGCTTGGACATGACTTGGACTAAATAGACACGGAGGTTTCTTATGTTTGTGAAATTCTATAATCTGTTTTAGGACTACCCCAGCATCCCCATGGGCATGAGGAGAGATAAGTTGTCCTGTATTGCTTCACTACCTCCTCCTCTTGTTCTCTACAGGACTCTCCTGTAGGTCAGGCTACTCTCAGAATGGAAAGCCAGCTTTTCTCAAGTAGCAGCTGTCCACAATGTGATTGCCAGATGGGCATATCATTGCAACTAAATTGAATAGCTCTAATTGGATTTCCTAGGCACATGAAGCATATTGATACGGTATGAAGTACCACCTATACCCACAGCCTTCCTCATCATCACCATTCCTCACACTCGTGTTCTGATGCACCTACCTTCAAGCCCTTCTCAGCATGGTCTCATGTAAACCTGTAACCTTCCATACACATCCCTAACTTTCCCCACTAGAGAGATAGACAGAGAGAGGCGAAGAGAAACAGACACAAAGAGACAGAGACAGAAACAAACACACAGAGATGGACTGACAAAGACAGAGAGAAAGACAGAGTCTTCCCTATAACATACCTTCTCCTAGGAAATGATGTAGTACAGCAGAAACCCTGGATCTGAGATCATCATATCTCCTCTGATGCTTATTACCTATGTGACCTTAAACAAATCATTCTTTTTCTGTAAAATGAAGTCATTGAATTAGATGGCCTCTGGGGTACTTTTCAGCTAAGCAACACAATAAATAGATAACTTCACCTGGTGCTAAGAAGATTCGAATTCAAATCTAGCTTCTGATACTTGTATGACGGCTTGTATGACCCTAGGCAAACCAATTGACCTCTATTTATCTCAATTTCATTATCTGTGAAATAAGAATTTTAATAGTACCTGGGTTTTTATGAGATGATATTTGTAAAGTGTTTTGCAAGACTTAAAGCGCAACATAAATGTTAGTTATAATTTTTATTCCAACTCTAGATCTCTGCTTCTATGATTCCCCAAGCATTAAAACATTTATAACTTTCTCTACCACAACTAATATCCTCTTCCCTGACACTATGGACAAAATACACACACAAAATTTTCCCTGTTCCCACTTATATATACAACTTCTTCTATTGCCACTAACTCACAGGGTATTACTTTTGTCACCACTGTCATTCAAATGCATAGTACCTTTTGCACCATCACTAGTGCATACATTCAATTACTCTTAATAGTTATTTAAGTCACCATCTGCTCAATTTTTATGTACTTTACAATGACCTACCTTTTCATTAGGCTAGTATTCCACATAGAATCTCCTTGAAAATCTAATTTGTCATAGTACATCACTGGAGCAAACACTTCATGGTGAGGCTTTAAATGCCATCCTGTTCTGCATGGAAGCTATCCAGAATGTCTATCATTTCCCCCATGCACAGCTTAATTGGTATTATTCCATAATTCTGCTATTCACTAATTGATCACCATCTTGAGCCATATGTATTTTGCCTTAATGATTGTGAATTCATCCTAGCTATTTTGTTCTTCTTTTGAATTTAAATAAGTGAAGAGAAAAACATAAGCTCTTAGCTCCACCATCTGGAAGCCCAAGGCTTTCAGGCAAAAGAGAATACAGCTTCTTGCTTATTAGATGCAGAAGCAACAGTGAGGTTGGGAGAAGAACAACCAAGGAAAATCATTCCACCACAATCAGTCATTATATGACTTGGAAAACTTGGAGCAGTTAGAGCCATGATTTTGTATATACTGTTGAGTTCAGAATTGACTTTGAGACACTGAATCCAATATCATGCAATTAATCTCCCTCATCACTGAGGATGTTCTGAATTTTGACTGTATTCTTCTTTTGTAATTGTTTTCTCATCAAAACAAATCCTGACCCCAACTGAGACTGGAGTCTTCTCAAGTAAGAGACATAAAGGAAAGGAGAAAAAATATCCAAACAGCCACATCTCTTTATTTCCCCATTAATTTTGGAAATAATAACCTGGCTTGATTAGTGACTAGACAGTTTCGCTGCAGCTATTTCTGATTTTTGAATAATTTCTTTCATAGCTTTTTAGAAACCATGGCTTCTAAAAAAGATACTGAAGATCAAAAAGTGCATGTATCCTTTCTTAATGGCTATTTCCAAAAGTGCCAAGATGTAATAAAAGTCCAGAGAAATAATTTTAATTAAAAGGTGTTGAAAGAAATGCAAAGTGAAGGAGATGGACCCATTGAAAATTTCACTTAAAACCAGTGAATATTCTGTGATAAAAAGGATTATTTGGAAAGGAGGGAAAGACTGACTATGGTGTCACATTTACCATTAGTTTATTTTCAAACACAAGCATGATCCTCCATCCTTTCCTCCTCTGTTAGCAGTCTCAAAAAATAAATTGGCCTTTCTCCAGTCCAACTCCTTAATCTCATCATCTCTGCTCTCCTCTAGGATCTTGTCCTTTCAATTATTCCCACTCTGTTCTTAATTTTAACCTTTCCTCATCCATCTTTCTCCTTATTGCTTATCAACATGTCCCAATTTCCACTAATGCATTGTTGGTGGACTTGAGAAATGATCCAACTATTCTGGAGAGCAATTTGGAACAATGCTCAAAGTACTATAAAACTGTGCATACCCTTTGATCTTGCAATGTACTAGATATGCATTACTAAGATCATAAGAGGGGAAAGGATCCACATATGCAAAAAATATTTGTAGAAGTCCTTTTTGTAGTGAAAAGGAACTAGAGTGAGTGGATGTCCATCAATTGGGTAATAGCTGAATAAGTTATGGTATATGAATATAATGGAATATTATTGTTCTATAAAAAATGAGCAGGTTGATTTCCAAAAAGCTTGGAGAGACTTGCATGAACTGATATTGAGGGAAGTGAGCAGAGCCAAGAGAATATTATATATCATAACAACAAGATTATGGGATGGTCAACTGTGGATTTGGCTCTTTTCAACAAAGTGGTGATTCAAGACACTTCCAATAGATTTTGAATGGAAAATGCCATCCACATACAGAGAGAGAACTATAGAGACTAAATATGGATCGAAGAATAATATTTTCACTTTTTGTTTTGTTTTTTCATGTTTTTTCCCTTTTGGCCTGATTTTTTTCTTGCACAACAGGACAAATATGGAAATATGTTTAAAATAATTGCATATATTTTATCTATATCAGATACTTTACCGTCTTGGAGAAGGGAGAAGAAGAGAGAAATTTGGAACACAAAGACTTACATGTAAAGATAGTCTTAACATTCATTTTTGTATTTGGAAAAATAAATTTGTGGATTTTTAAAATTATTTTGAAATTATTTTTATTGTTGAAAATTTTTTAAATGTCCCAATTTCACTCATCCTAAAAAAAAGTCATTTGGTCCTACCACCCCCCTCAAACTACCATACTATATCATTTTCTCTTTTATAATCAAACACCAAGAAGAAGCTATCTATACTTGTTCTGTCCACTTGTTCACCTCTATTCATTTTTAACCTTTGCAGCATAACTTCCATTCCTATTGCTCAAGGCATTGTTTATTATGATGTCAACAATGATCCTTTTATGGCTAATCTAATGACCTTTTCTCAACAACAGTTTTTTTGTAGCATTTAAAATTGGTAGACTATCACTCTTTATGAATAGTTTCCTCCTTGGAGGAGTTATTCTCCTTGATACACTGGTTGTCAGGACAACGATTTGTCAGACAACAATTAAAGGGTCCCTCTTATTCTCCCTATATTCTTATCCTCTAATGTCATCAGCTTCCACACTCTATGCAGCTAACTCCTAGATCTACAAATTCAATCCTGACCACTCACCTGAGCTGCATGACCAGCTGTCTCCTTTACATGTCTACCTGGAAGACCATAGATACTTAAAACTCAAAACATCCAAAATGGAATTCATTATTTTTCCCCCTAACATCACTCTCTTTCCTAATTTCAATCAAACAAGCATTTGTTTGCTTGCTTGTTTATTTCCAACGAACAAACAATATTCTAGGAGATAGGCAAAAGTAAAAGTTCAGCATTAATAAAGTAAGCCCTGGGGAAAATGAAGGTTGAATGCTAAGGAGGAACAACCCAGACCATGTTAAAAATGGAGAAGATCCCATGCTAATCTGAGTGGAACCTGGCCTATAAGAAGCCTCTGTACTTCTAGCTTGTATGAGTTGGAGATACCTGACCTTTTAAAAAATAAGAACTATTTAAAGTAGTTACAATGGTTCCTTGCTTACAAGGCAAAAAGGGACTTTGAAAATTCCTCCACACTAGTACTCAAGGATTTTGTGGTTCCCCATTGCCTTTACAGCAAAATATAAACTTTTTTTTTAATCGATGCCTTTCACAATATGATTATAATCTGTTTTCTAGGTTTATTAGTTATTGTTCCCTTTCATATATACCACATCCTAGCCAAACTAGTCCATGCCTTTGCTCAGGCCATCCCCACATCTGGAATTATTTCTTTCCCCTAATCAGCCCTTAGAATCCATAGTTCCCTGCAAGATTTAATTAAAATGCAGTCTTTCACTGAAAATGGCAGTGTATTCATTTTGTATTTATTTTTTTATTTACTTTTCTGAAAACACATTATCTCTAATGAAATGAGAGGAAGGATGTGGATGGATCTCACTTTGATATTTATATCCCCAGAATCTACCTCAGTATCTGAGGCATAATAGATATTTTTTAAATATTTGTTGGTTCATTGATCGATAAATTCAAAATTATTTGATCCAAAAATAGCAGAAAAATCCTTTCTCTTCAAAATCTTTCTCTTCTTTCAGTATGTCCACTCTCACTGCTCAAAAGATTGACAACTTATATAATTATTTATTTCTAAAGACAGTGTTTTTTTTTTTATTTCTATGATCTTATTTAGATAAAACAATGTAAGAATCATTTTTTTCTTTTTTGAAATTTTGAACAGGAGAAAAAAAAGTTGTCAAACAACCAAAATGCATCTAATTACTTCGCTTTTTATTATGTTCTCTTGAAGTCCTCTTGATACCTCATTATTGGGTGGAAATGATCCTGGATTTTTGCATGCTATATCAAATAAGCACAAGCTTTGGCAGACTCTAGTCTAGTCAGAAAGCTTTAGGACAGGATAGAAAAATTTCACATACAATTCTAGGGACAGATTGTTCCTTAATTTTCTGAGAATCTGAAAGACTCATCACCATAGATTTACTCCTTAAGTAATAATGTTTTTCAACCACAGAAACTCATAAAGATCAGAATTATTTGGTACAAAAAAAAAGGTTTAAATCTGTATTTTACCACTTATTATAAGTGTAAACTAAGACAAATTATTTAAAATCCCTGCACTTCAATTATCTAAAAAATCAGGGGGTTAGATAAGATAGTATCTCAGTTCCTTTCAGGTCTAGATCCAGAATCCTGTGAGTAAATCATCTCCAAGTCCCTTTCAAGACTACATCTATGATACAATGATCCAGAAATGTATAGAAGAGAATGTGATTTGCTACTGCCCCTTAAAGATCATGAAATCATAGATGACAACCTGGGAGATACCCTAGAAGCAATGTAGTCCGGCTTCCACATTTTACAAATGATGAAATTTGAAGCCTAGGAAATTTATACAAATCACATAGATAATAAGCATCAAAAATAGGATTTGGACTCTTTCTATTACATCAAGTATGTTCCCATGTGAAGACAAAGTAAATTAGATTATTGATCTTTCACTAGGAAAATTATGCTAGAAATTCAATTTCTTGAACATTTTTTAAATGCTTACTAAGGGCAAAAGGGCATTCTACTAACTGTTGAGTAATATAAAGACAAAACCAAAATTAGTCCTGTCCTCAAGAAGCTTAAATTCTATTAGAAAGAATAAAACATGTACACAGATAAGCCAACATAAAATGAGGGAGAGGGACTGGACCTGTGATTTCATTGGTGGAAGAAGCACCCAAATTCCTCTCCCAATGCAAGTCAGCAACTTCTCTGAAACTTAGAAAATTTAGAGTGTTAGAGAATTACTAGGCTAGAGTACTGAGATAAAATGGCTTTCTCAGAGTCAAATAATTAGTTTGTATCAGAGGTAGCGCTTGAACTTGGCTAATTTTCTACTCATTCTGCCATTCTGATCTTAATTTACAAAGTACTTTCAGGGGGAGTTCATGCAGAAGGAACACCTGAACTATACTTTAAAAGAAAATAAAAATTCTGAAAATAAACATATTTTTGATGAATTTTCACAACTTCCAGAGTGATTTACATGAAATTTAAGATCAATTTCATGAATTTGAAGTATTAGATATATGACTTTATCATATATATCTATCTGATAGTGAGGGACAGAGAATGCTAACATAATCACTCTGAGAACCTAACTTTTAGTAAATCAATTATTAGAAACAGTATCAAAAGTGTGTAAGACATACAAATGTTCTTTTATTTATGCAAACTCAATTTATGATGTTACTTCGACACTAATGAATAGAACTTCATAGCAAATGATATAATATAATATATGGGCATAGAGTATTTAAAAAGAAATATCAGATTCAATGCAAGATTAGAATATCAGTTGGATGAAAGCATGGAAATGGGTGACTTTTCAAATTCTGAATAAAAGAGATCCTATACAGACATTCTATTTCATTTAATAGGAGCTGGGAAAAGTAGGAAGAATTATGCTCCTTAACTGCTTTTTTCTACTGAGTTCCCAAATAAACCCCAACTCTAGATCATAGAACTAGAGATAGAAAACATTTTTTGTCTCACAGTTGAAGAAATTGAGGCAATGAGATGTTGTTTGAATTGCCTAAAATTATCAGTGACAAAGATAGGATTCTAACCTAGATCTTTGGGCTCCTAATCCCACGAATTCTACTCTGACACCTGCCACAATAACTCGAAGAATCCACAATTTTTTGAACTCTTAAAAAAAAAATAGTCAACGTGGCTCATGGTAAGGGATAGTCAAGATGAATAGACAAAACAAGAAACAATAAATGTAGCACTTTGTCAAGAGAATTTGATGTATGATTGTATGAAATACTGTCACATAGGCTGAAGGAATAAGAAAGTTATATTTACAAAAGAATGAACCTTTTTCCTCAAGGCTTCCATAGTAGAGTTTCATCTGCTTTGGTTTTAATTAAATAACAGACGTACCCTGAAAGAAAACTAAATAAGATATGGCCCATTTAGCTGGGATGCTGCAACATTACCCCATTTGTTCTGAAGTATATCTATTCATTTTCTCAGACCTAAAGCTGCCATTCAAAATGGTATCTATGCCTGAGTTCCTTCCCTTTTTCCTCTCAACTTTATTGAACCAGAAAAATAATGGTTTGCTTTGAAATTTGTCAGCTTTTGTACCCAGAGATATATTTTTTTTTCTTAACCCTTAACACATGTCATCTTCTATCCAATCCAGAGACTAAAAAGAATGCCTTTTCTTTTAGATAGAGTTCTGTTATGGTCTTATAAAAGTTGAGGATGGAGGAATGAGGAGAGAGAAAACAACTCAGTAGAAGAACTTATTGGAATTTTGTGGCCAAAAAGAAGAAAGTAAGTGAGGTGATTTTTATTTGTACAAAAATCAGAATAACCAAAAAAAAAAAAAAGTTCAAAGCTCGGGGGTTTTATTTAAGGAAATCTAAAGCCAGGTTAGTTTTTCTATAGATATGTATATACATTCCAAAGCTATTATTATAACAAAAATTAAAGCAAAAAAAGTGATCCTTCTGTTACAGGTAAGAAGGTTAAGAAAATAACAAAAGAAGGGCATCTGTAGTTAATGAGTTAGGCAGGTTAATGAGTCTCTGTGTTCTCTCTCTCTCTCTTCCTATCCCTCTCTGTTTTCCTCCTCTCCTTCTTTCTCTCCCTCCCTCTCTCCTTCCTTTCCCATCTTACCCCCCACCTCACCCTTCCATTCGGCCCCACTTACCCTTCTCTCTGTCTCTCCTCTGTCTCTCCTCTGTCTCTCCTCTGTCTCTCCTCTGTCCGCCCCCCTCTCTATTAGAGGTGCAAGGAACATCTTTATTACTCAGAAACTCCACTTACTTTTCAAGCCAATATTCTACTTAAGTTTTGAGGGGTTTTGGAGGGGAATGTTTTTTAGATAGACATGTTTAAGACATAATTATAGATAGGAAGTGGGACCAAACCTGTGTTTTCATTAATATACAGAACACTAAAATGAGGACACTTCCTCTACCAATGTAGGTCATCATTTTCTCTACAACTTATACAGGGTGTTCCAAAAGCCTTAGTGAAAATTTAAAGTTTAAAGGCTTGAACCTGCATTAGACTTTGAAAACATCTTATACTTTTAGTGTTGCCTAGAGCAGTAGTACCAAATTCAAATAGATAGGGATTCCTATAAGCTGTATATTGACTCAGAAAACCACAAACTTACATTATCTATGTTTTATTATATTTTCATTTATTTTGTTAAACATTTTCCCATTACAATTTAATCTAGATCATACCCAGGTTTGACACCTTAGAACAGGAAGGGGGTAAATGACTTGCACAGGGCCAAAAAGCCAGCAAATGACAGAGGCAAAATTTTAACCCGTCTTCTCTTAGCATAGTTTTCTTCCTACTGTTCTACACTAATATATGAAATCTAGTGTATATTCAGGCTATTCATTGGAAGGACAAATACTGAAGCTGAAGCTTAAATACTTTGACCACATAATAAGATGGGATTCTTTAGAAAAGATTAGTTGGGAAAGATTGAAGGAAAAAAGGACATTAGATAATGAGATGGATAGATCATGGAAACAATGAACATAAATTTGGACAGACTCCAACAAGCGATAGAGGAAAGAAGTTCCTGATGTGCTATAATCATGAAGAATCAGATTCAACTGAATGACAAAACCATAAAAGCATATATTCAACAATGGGCCCAAGTCATTTATCCTGGGGAAAAAACCAACCATGCGGGCAGCACATCACAATGGATTGATGTCAGTCGATATCTTTCAGTGTCCAAGATGACACTTTAAGATTGTAAGTTACGTCAAAGGTATCAATTAGTAGTGGCAGAGTTAACCACCAAGATTTCCATAAACCAATGAAATAATAGGCCAAGTCCAAATTATTGATCATAATCACTTCCTACTTATTCAGTAGTACAAAATAAAAAGCATCAAGAAAAGTTATGTCTGGGCGGAGCCAAGATGGCGGAGAAGACACACGCGTCTTTCTAAGCTCTTCTCTTACCCTCTTTATCAATAATATATCAAGCCTCAAAAATAGTCTTGACTGCTACAATTCGTAAAGATAAGAAGTAGAACAACTCACCGGCCGAAAAAAATCTGCAGTCTCGCCACAAAGGTTGGTTCCGGGCCAGGGGAGATCAGGCGCAGACTGGGAGAGAAATTAGGTTCCGAGGAGAGTCTCAAACCGAGGGTGAAGGCACAGATCTCAGCACAGCGCCAGCCCAACCCGCAGTAAGGGGCTTTCCTTGGGCAGTTGTGATCCTGCACGGCAGGAGGACGCAGCCGGTTAGCCTCAATCTGCAGGGGGAGCTCGGCTTGGGGCCATAGAGCTTTTTTTTCCAGGGCCGATTTGCATCAGGCAGAGACGCTGGGCAGAGTTTGTGGCGGTCTGTGGTCTGCGCTCAGCTGCTAATACTCACAGTCCCACAAGAGGCTCCGGCCTGGGCGGTGACACTTTCACCACTTAGTCTCTAGCCGAGGGCAATCGATAATCCACTCAGCCCTACTAAGCAGTTTGATAGCTCGGCCAGTGCTGAATCCACCTCCTGTTGGGGGAAGGGAAAACTCTCACACAGAGCACTCCCATACCTCGGAGCTGGAAATCGGTTTACATCTCTCCCTATTCTGCAGAGGAAGCTGGTAACCCCCTTGCCTAGGAGACCTACCCTAAAGGCTTTAAAACATGAATAAAAGATGAAAAGAACAATCGACAGCTTCTATGCAGAAAAAGAGCAGGTCAGCAAACCTGAAGAGACCTCAAACAGCAAAAATGCATCAGACTGTCCTCCTTTACATAATGCTCTCATAGAAGAGGCCATTAAAAGTCTCAAAAGAGAGTTAGAAGATAAATGGGGAAAGGAAAGAGAAGCCTTACAAGAGAGCAACAACTTCCTGAAATATGAATTGGAAAAAATAAAGAATTCACTACAAAGTAGGATTTGTGATTTGGAAAAGACAAAGAACTCGCAAGAAAGTAGGATCCATGAATTGGAAAAGACAAAGAACACGCAAGAAAGTAGGATCTGTGAATTGGAAAAAGAAAATAATTCACTAAAAAAAAAAATTAGTGAAATGGAAAAAAATTCCACAGACCAAAACAATACATTCAAAACTCAATTGGACATATACAGAAAGAAGTAAAAAAAGCTATTGAAGAAAATAATTCTTTAAAAATTAGAACTGAACAAATTGAAACTAATGATTCATTGAGACAGCAAGAATCAGTCAAGCAAAAACAAAAATGACAAACTGGAAAAACCACGAATTATCTACTTGCTAAAACGACAGACTTGGAAAAATAGATCTAGAGAGATAATCTGAGGATTATTGGACTATCTGAAAACTAAGATGAAAAAAGAGCCTAGATACTATTTTACAAGAAATCATCAAAGAGAACTGCCCAGATGTAATAGAATCAGAAGGTAAAATAGGCATTGAAAGAATTCATCGAACACCTTCTGAAAGAAACCCTAAAATAAAAACCCCAAGGAATATTGTGGCAAAATTTCAGAACTATAAGATTAAGGAAAAATTTTACAAGCAGCCAAAAAACCATTTAAATACCGAGGTGCCACAATAAGGATCACCCAAGATCTGGCTGCCTCTACATTAAAGGAAAGAAGGGCCTGGAATATGATATTCCGAAAGGCACAAGAACTTGAGATCAGCCAAGAATAAACTACCACTAAGCTGAGCATTTTCTTCCAGGGAAGAAGATGGACATTTAATGAAACAAATGAATTCCATTTGTTTCTGAAGAAAACCAGAACTAAACAAAAATTTGATCTCCAAGAATAGAACTCAAGAGATGCAGAAAAGGTAAAAATAACTCTTGAGAATTGTATTTCTGTTGTGGATATACAAAAGAATACATGTATAATTTGATTGTACTGATATAACATAAAAAGGGAAGTAGATATGGAAAAGGGATGATGGCAGAATAAGGTGGGAAGGAGGGATAAAGAGGGGAACCACATCCCACAAAGAGGCTAAGAAACTTATCATATCTGAGGGAATTTAGAGGGAGGAACATTGTGTGAATCTTACTCTCATCAGAGTTGGCTCAAAGAAAAATAATTGACATTTGTTTTGAGAAAATCTCTCTCGCCTCATTAAAAACGGGGAGAGGAAAAGGAAAAGAAAAAGAGTAATAAGGGAAGGAAGGGGAAAGAATCAAAGGGGGAGGGAGGGATTATAAGAAGGATAAGTATCGTGATACAAGAGGGACATAAGTTTAAAAGGGAAGAGGTTGGGGAGGCAAGAATAAGTCAAAAGCACAATCTAGGAGTTATAGGATGGCAGGAAAACAGATTTAGTATTCTAACGTAAATGTAAATGGGATGAACTCCCCATAAAGAGGAGGCAGATAGCAGACTGGATCAAAAGTCAGGAACCCTACAATATGTTGTTTACAAGAAACACATTTAAAGCAGGGGATGCATATAGAGTAAAAGTAAAAGGCTGGAGCAAAATCTATTATGCTTCAGGGTGAAGTCAAAAAGAGGTAGCCATCCTTATCTCAGATCAAGCAAAAGTAAAATTGATCTAATTAAAGAGAGAGAAGGTAACTACATCCTGCTAAAGGGTAGCATAAACAACGAAGCAATATCAATATTAAACATATATGCACCAAGTGGTATGGCACTCAACTTCCTAAAGGAGAAGTTAAGAGAGTTGCAAGAAGAAATAGACAACAAAACTGTAATAGTAGGAGATCTCAACCTTGCACTCTCAGAATTAGACAAATCAAACCACAAAACAAATAAGAAAGAAATTAAAGAAGTAAATAGAATATTAGAAAAATTAGGTATATTGGATCTTTGGAGAAAATTGAATGGAGATAGAAGGGAATATACTTTCTTCTCAGCAGTTCATGGAACCTATTCAAAATTGACCATATATTAGGAACATAAAGACCTCAAAATTAAATGCAAGAAAGCAGAAATATAAATGCTTTCTTTCAGATCATGATGCAATAAAAGTACATTCAACAAAAAGTTAGGAAATAGACCAAAAAGTAATTGGAAACTAAACAATCTCATCTTAAAGAATGATTGGGTGAAGCAGCAAATTATAGATACAATTAATAATTTCACTCAAGATAATGACAATGATGAGACATCATACCAAAATTTGGATGCAGCCAAAGCGGTAATAAGAGGAATTTTTATATCCTTAGAGGCTTACTTGAATAAAACAGAGAAAGAAAAGATTAATGAATTGGGCTTCAACTAAAAAACTAAAAAGACCAAATTAAAACCCCAATCAAATACTAAATTGAAATTTAAAATTAAAAGGAGAAATTAAAATATTGAAAGTAAAAAACTATTGAACTAATTAATAAAACTAAGAGTTGGTTCTATGAAAAGCCAATAAAATAGATAAGCCTTTGGTAAATCTGATTAGAAAAAGGAGGGAGAAATGAAATTAGTAGTCTTAAAATGAAAGGGAGAACTTTCCACCAAGGAAGAGGAAATTAGAGAAATAATAAGGAGTTATTTTGCTCAACTTTATGCCAATAAATTTGATAACCTAAATGAAATGGATGACTACCTCCAAAAATACAGACTTCCCAGACTAACAGAGGAAGAAGTAAATTGCTTGAATAGTCCCATTTCAGAAAAGAAATAGAACAGGCAATTAAACAACTCCCTAAGAAAAAATCCCAGGACCAGATGGATTTACATGTGAATTTTACCAAACATTTAAAGAACACATTGGCCTAATGCTATATAAATTATTTGATAAAATAGGGAATGAAGAGTCCTACCAAATTCCTTCTATGACTACAGACATAGGTACTGATACCTAAACCAGGTAGGCTGAAAACAGAGAAAGAAAATTATAGACCAATCTCCCTAATGAATATTGATGCTAAAATCTTAAATAAGATATTAGCAAAAAGACTACAGAAAATCATCTCCAAGATAATACACTATGATCAAGTAGGATTTATACCAGGAATGCAGGGCTGGTTCAATATTAGGAAAACTATCAATATAATTGGCCATGTCAATAACCAAATTAACAAAAACCATATGATCATCTCAATAGATGCAGAAAAAGCATTTGATAAAATCCAACATCCATTCCTATTAAAAACACTTGAGAGTATAGGAATAAATGGACTTTTCCTTAAAATAATCAGCAGCATCTATTTAAAACCATCAGTAAGCATCATATGTAATGGAGACAAACTGCAACCATTCCCAATAAGATCTGAGTGAAACAAGGTTCCCACTATCACCGTTACTATTTAATATTGTATTAGAAACGCTAGCTATAGCAATAAGAGCTGAGAAAGAGATTAAAGGAATAAGAATAGGCAATGAGGAAGCCAAATTATCACTCTTTGCCGATGACATGATGGTATACTTAGAGAACCCCAGAGATTCTGCTAAAAGTTATTAGAAATAATCCACAACTTTAGCTAAAGTTGCTGGTTATAAAATAAACCCACATAAGTCATCAGCATTCTTATATATCACTAACAAAATCCAACAGTCAGAGTTACAAAGAAATTCCATTTAAAGTAACTACTGATAATATAAAATATTTAGGAATCTATCTGCCAAGGAAAATCAGAAACTTTATGAGCAAAATTACAGACCACTTTTCACACAAATTAAGTCTGATCTAACCTAATTGGAAAAATATTAAATGCTCTTGGATAGGGCGAGCAAATATAATAAAGATGACAATATTACCTAAACTAATCTATTTATTTAGGCTATACCAATCAGACTCCCAAAAACTATTTTAATGACCTAGAAAAATAACAACAAAGTTCATATGGAAAACAAAGGTCAAGAATTTCAAGGGAATTAATGAAAAAAATCAAATGATGGTGGCTTAGCTGTACCAGATCTAAAACTATACTATAGAGCAGCAGTTACCAAAACTATTTGGTATTGGCTAAGGAATAGATTAGTTGATCAGTGGAATAGATTAGGTTCAAGGGATAAAACAGTCAACAAATATAGCAACCTAGTCTTTGACAAACCAAAGATCCCAGCTTTTGGGATAAGAACTTACTGTTTGATAAAAATTGCTGGGAAAATTGGAAACTAATATGGCAGAAACTAGGCATTGATCCATACTTAACGCCGTACACCAAGATAAAGGTCAAAATGGGTTCATGACCTAGGCATAAAGAATGAAATTATTAATAAATTAGAGGAACATAGGATAGTTTACCTCTCAGACCTGTGGAAGGGAAGGTTTTTATGACCAAAAGCAGAACTAGAGATCATTACTGATCACAAAATAGAAAATTTCGATTATACCAAACTGAAAAGTTTTTGTACAAACAAAACTAATGCAGACAAGATTAGAAGGAAGCAATAAACTGGGAAAATATTTTTACAGTCAAA
Source organism: Sarcophilus harrisii (assembly GCF_902635505.1). Taxonomy (NCBI): domain Eukaryota; kingdom Metazoa; phylum Chordata; class Mammalia; order Dasyuromorphia; family Dasyuridae; genus Sarcophilus; species Sarcophilus harrisii. The sequence goes on from NC_045429.1 coordinate 221,089,725, forward strand.
GGTTCTGATAAAGGCCTCATTTCCAAAATATATAGAGAATTAACTCTAATTTATAAAAATCAAGCCATTCTCCAATTGAAAAATGGTCAAGGATATGAACAGACAATTCTCAGATGAAGACATTGAAACTATTTCTAGTCATATGAAAAGATGCTCCAAGTCATTATTAATCAGAGAAATGCAAATTAAGACAACTCTAAGATACCACTACACACCTGTCAGATTGGCTAAGATGACAGGAACAAATAATGATGATTGTTGGAGGGATGTGGAAAACTGGGACATTGATTCATTGTTGGTGGAGTTGTGAACAGAATCCAACCATTTTGGAGAGTAGTTTGGAACTATGCTCAAAAGTTATCAAACTGTGCATACCCTTTGATCCAGCAGTGTTACTACTGGGATTATATCCCAAAGAGATTATAAAGAAGGAAAGGGACCTGTATGTGCACGAATGTTTGTGGCAGCCCTTTTGTAGTGGCTAGAAACTGGAAACTGAATGGATGTCCATCAGTTGGAGAATGGCTGAATAAATTGTGGTATATGAAAATTATGGAATATTACTGTTCTGTAAGAAATGACCAACAGGATGATTTCAGAAGGCCTGGAGAGACTTACACGAACTGATGCTATGAAATGAGCAGGACCAGGAGATCATTATATACTTCAACAACAATACTAGATGATGACTAGTCCTGATGGATCAGGCCATCCTCAGCAACAAGATCAACCAAATCATTTCTAATGGAGCAGTAATGAACTGAACTAACTATACCCAGAAAAAGAACTCTGGGAGATGACTAAAACCATTACATTGAATTCCAGTCCCTATATTTATGCACACCTGCATCTTTGATTTCCTTCACAAGCTAATTGTACAATAATTCAGAGTCTGATTCTTTTTGTACAGCAAAATAATGTTTTGGTCATGTATACTTATTGTGTATCTAAGTTATATTTTAATATATTTAACATCTACTGGTCATCCTGCCATTTAGGGAGGGGTGGGGGGTAAGAGGTGAAAAATTGGAACAAGAGGTTTGGCAATTGTTAATGCTGTAAAGTTACCCATGTATATATCCTGTAAATTAAAGGCTATTAAATAAAAAAATAAAAAAAAAAAAAAAAAGAAAAGTTATGTCTATTTTAAATGAAAAATTTATTTTTAAATTGTTAATATCAACTGGTAAGATATTGAAAATAAATTTTAAATCCTTTATTGTTCTCCTTTCTCTGCTTATCATTAGCAAACTTCAGCTTCACAAACAATATCTTTTCTTGATATAAGGTCAAAGAAAAAAAAAGTGAATAATTATTTTTAAAGATCCTGTGAATGTTGTGACTAAAATAAAATTTAGAAATTGTAGCCACAGACTTCAGAACTCTAATCTTTCAAAGGGTCTAAAGAAGCTAAAAGAGTAGCATAATAGAATTCTAATTGAAAGGGATCATAGAGATCAACAAGTCCAAGCTGTTTTGTTTTAGGTAAGGTAAGAAAATAAGATCAGAAATGTAAAGTTACTTCCCCAACATACCAGTTAGTAATAACAGTTTATTTCATTTGTCTGCTATTGCAATATTGATAAATTGATACATTGCAAAATTTATATATTGATAAATATGTCAAATTACTATCATGATTATAATTTTTAATTATTTCTCAATCAGCAAAAATCTCCTTCCTATCTCCCCACTAATTGCCTCAATCAAGAGCAAAAGAAAAACAAAAGCTTGTTGCTACCATGTATGGTCAAGCAAGACAAATTTCCACATTTGCCATAGCCAAAAAATATCTCATTTGGCCCTAGCACTACCTTCACAGTCATTAGTGTTCTCTTTCCTCCCACGAATTACCTTGCCTTTACTTTTCTGTAAGCGTATTATATTCCCCAAGTAGAAGGCAAACTACTATAAGTAAGAATCATGTTGTTTTCATCTTAATATCCTGTGTTTTGCATAAAATAAGTGCTTAATAAATATTTGCTGAATTGAATCAAATGAAAATGAATTGTTTCCTCTTTAACTCTACTAGAGTTAATATTAAATAAACTGTGGGAAAGGAAGCCAGAAAAAGCCAAGATATCAATCAATAAATATTTATTCAATAGAGACTAAGTAGAAGGTCCTATGCTAAAATCTATGGCAGTTACCAAGAAATTTAATACATAATCCCTGCCTTTGGGAAGTTATTAGCCTCCAGATAGAGAGCTAATAGACTCAGAGGACAGACTGAAGCATATTGTTTTTTTTTTTCTTTTTCTGGACATGATTAACATAAGACTTAGTTATGTATAGTTGCATGGTATGTAATCAATTTTGTTTTTTTTTTACCATCCGGATGGATGAAGGAGTAGAAAACAAAGAAAATTCAGAATTGAATTTTTAAGAAAGAAATTATTAATCTGCCCCCCCCCAAAATTTAAGTAACATTTCAAAAATCATAAAGGCAATAATACAAAGTGTTCAAGACAGAAAATTGACTTATTGCCAACTGAGTAATACTGACCATGAATATAATGAGATCAGAAAAGGATGGTCCTGTGGGCTATAATGGGCTAGGAAGGCTTCAAAAAAAGAGAAGAAACCTGACAAATGGGTAGCAGCCTAAACAGTTTAATTTGGACAAAGCATGACAAAACTAAATTAATTTCCTTTTTGTTAGGGTCATTAGAGTGTAGATAGATAAGAAGAATGCTGCTGACAAAGTATATCTTGACTTCAGCATCACATCTAACCAAAAATTCTCCCATTCTTAAATGAGTAAATGGGGAAAAAAGGATTTATTAAATATTTACTATGTAACAAGAATTAGGCTAGACATTGGAAATACAAAATACTGAAGCAAAAAGAGTCACTGTTCTGAAAAAACTTCAATCAGTGAAACCCTTAAGTGACTGCTATGTACCAGACACTGCACTAAGTGCTAGGCACAAGAAGAAACAAAAGATAGACCCTGCCCTCTAGGAGTTTACCATCTAATGGAGGAAACAACCTATTATCTCTTTGACCCCTATTATTTTCTTTAAAATAATGACCTTTTCTTCCTGTACAAATTTTGACTGTTCTTTTTCTTTCTAAAGTAATTTTGGTATTATTAATTATTAATATTTCATGTTATTGGTATTATAGGGGTAATTATTGTTAATTTTTATTGTCATTTTTATTTGACACAATCCAACCATAAACAATTAATCTCTCTCCATTTATTTGGATCTGTCTTTATTTCTACAAGAGATTTTTTGGAGTTGAAGTTATATGGTTTCTGTGAGTGAGTAGTTATGAGGGTATTCAAATATTTTACATATTTTGTCAATATTTTGACTAGGAGTTCTTTCTATCTCTTTATTCTGGCTTTCATTGACAATGAATAGATAGATAGATAAATAGATAGATAGACAGACACTGAGATTAATTTTGTGCAGGTTTATTCAATAATTTGTTATTTTGAAGAAATTATTTATGTCTTAATATTAAACATTGTCTATTTTGTCTTTAAGCATAATGTAGTTTCCCTGTTTATTTCTTTTAACCCAGTCTTTTTTATTGTTATTTTGGCCAAGATCATAATTTCTATTCCTTTTCATTGTTATTATTTAGCTGAGAAATAATAGATTTTTGTTACAATTTCCATTTTAAGTCTTTGTTCATCATTGTATCATATACGTTTCTTATGAGCAATTCATTGTTGAATTCTGTTTTATAATTCATTGTCATTCTCCAGCATTTAATGGGCGAGTTCATTTCATTCACAAACTAAATTTCATAAATTTATAGCATCTTTAAAAATAAATCCCTTTCTTTATTGTTCACTCCCTCATTAGGAAGAAGTTGTTAGGGTAATTTGCTAAACACTAGCAATCTATACTTTTTTTGTGATAGCCCTTTTTTATGTATTTATTTATTTTATTATAGCTTTTTATTTACAAGATATATGCATGGGTAATTTTTCAGCATTGACAATTGCAAAACTTTTTGTTCTAAATTTTCCCCTCTTTCTCCCCACCCCTTCCCCCAGATGGCAGGTTTACCAATACATGTTAAATATGTTCAAGCATAAGTTAAATACGATATATGTATACATGTCCAAACAGTTATTTTAGCAATCTATACTTGAAATAATTACTTCTCATCTCTTCCTCACTCAGTCCCTAGTGATAGGCTCTTACCCTTATTTCTTTCCTTCTTGCTCCTTTCACATTTCATTTTCAAAGATGGAGTTTGTTTTGTTTTTGATTATTCCTTCTTTAGACTCTAAGCCCCCTCTTAATCCTCCTCCCTTCTCCTTCTCCTCACTTTACTCTTTGTTAACTTTAATGTATTTCTATATCAAAATTTGTATGTGTTTTTATGTTAAGAACCTTCTTTTGTCTAGCTCAGATGAAAGTAAAGTTCATGTGTAGCCCACTTGCCCTTGTCCTTCCTCCTTTCATCTCATGTACCAAGATTATGTGAGAGAATAATTTCCACCCCTTCTTCCCTGGTGTATTCCTTTTTCTTCTCCTTTTATTTTTATTTTACAAAATTTTCATCAGGGGATTGAAAATATATAAACAATGAGAACAATAATTGCACAGAATAAGGAGGTATGGATGGATAAGTTAATTTGTCCCATTGAAGAGAATACCCACATGGATATGGTCATGGCTTCATGAAAAACTTTCAATTCCTTTTTATTTTCTTAAACATTCATTGTGCTGAAGATGACCTGCACTCAAATTTTATTGTCTTCACTATGAAGAATATATATTATACCTGAAGAATTAAATAACTGTTGCAAAGAAAATGCATGGCTTCCTCCAAAGCAGATGTTCTATTACAACTTTATAATTCATAATTAAATGTCTAAGGAATCTATTAAGTTTTTAACCTGTCTACTTTTCCCCAAGCTATATTCTTTTGCTCATGAATATGAATTAATAGAACTTTGGGGATAATTATCAAATTTCTACTAAAACCAGATATATGGTTTAGAGGTTTTATTCTCCTCTCTGTCACCCTAGAGATTAATTTTTAAGTCCTGAAAAAAAAATTAATTCTAAGAATAATCTTTGGGGTTTATTAATGGAGTTCTTTTGTGGAAAAATACTTGGAGAATTCAATATACTTTTGTATTTAAAACAAGTTAGAAATCTGGTAATTTGACATTGTTGTTAAGCAAAGGATAGTTTATAGGATTAGTGAATCAAAAAAAAATTGACTTATCTCTTGGTCATTAACTAAGACAAGGTCTAGGATTCTAATAATCGACTAGATTTTAGTTAGAGTTTGATATAGTTACTTCATTCTATTCCAATGAATTAGATGAAGAGAAATGAGAGTATAATTAGATTCAAAACTGGTAAAAATGTCCAGTATCAAATAATATGAAAGCATTATGAATGAAAAAAACACATTTATTAAGCACTTATTACAAATGCAAAACAATCATTTGTTTTAAGGAGTTATTATTTAACTAAATTATCCTAAAATAACACACTTAATGAAGTATGTCTAGGGTAGGAATATTTTGGTTGGGAAACTTACAGGAATGGTGAATGTAGCCATGAGGAAATACATTGACAAGACTCTTTTCAGTTGCAATAATAGTATTTATTTGATTATGGATTTAGAACGAGAAAGCAGACTTAGGAGTGTGGGAATAAGAAACAAAAGGAGAGTATCACAAAACAGCTAACCATAAGATGGTCATAGAGCAAAGTGAAGCATGGCTGGAGATGGTCTAGAAGTAGTAAGTTATGTGAGATATTTGCCAATTAGAATGTTGAGGGAGCAAGGGTAATTACAGAATCGAAAGGGTTAAGTGTTCCAGGATGTGTTTTTTTTGTTCTGAGAATAAGTACAGCAGCAGAGCGAATAGCAAGAAAATGGCTTGGGAAGTTGCTGTTGTTGCTCCTGTTGTTGTAGTCATTCATTCTTTGTTCTTGAAGAGGACCAATGACATCATGAGGGTGATGTCTTGACTTGTGCATTAATTGGATTTAGGTAAGGCAGAGCTGTGCAAAATTAGTAGCCTCACTCTTTTCTCCTGAATCATTGAAGTCCAGAGGTAAGACAAAAGTCAAAACAACTGGAGATGATCCAGGATACCGTGGATGACCTTAGTCTTTCAAAACCAAGATTTTTGAATGGGGAGTAGTCATTGGTAATTCTATGTACACTTAAAAGAACATATCAATGGCAATGCCTCTCAAGGATTTGTGCTAGGCCCGCTGCTATTCAACATTTTTTTTTCAGTGATTTGTATAAAGAAATAAAAAGATACCCTCATCAAATCTGCAAATGACACAAAGCTAGAAGAGATTACTAATATACTAAACTACAGAGTCAAGTTTCAAAAAGATCTTGACAGATTAGAAAACTGGGCTGAGTCTAGTAAGATGAAATTTCATAAGTATAAATGCAATGTATAAGTATAAATGCAAAATTTAAAAAATCAGCATTACAGGTGCAAGGTAGGGAGGTATGATTGCACAGCAGTTTGTCCAAAAAAGACATGGAGAATTACAAGCTCAATATTAATCAACAGTGTCAAGTGACAACCAAAAAAGGTAAAATGATTTTAGACTACATAAAGAAAAGCATGGCTTTCAGGATCATGCAAAAGTCACTTTGCATTTTGCCCTAATCAGAATCTATGTGGGCTATTGTGTTCAATTTTCAACTTCACATCCTAGAAAGAACATTTGCAAATTAAAACAACTCTGAGGTACTACCTCAAATCTGTCAGATTGACTAAAATGATAGGAAAGGATAATCTTAAATATTGGAGATGATATGAGAAAACTGGGAACTAATGCATTGTTGGTAGGGTTGTGAAGTGATCCAGCCATTCTGGACAGCAATTTGGAACTATGCCCAAAGGGCAATCAAATAATGCATATTCCTTGATCCAGCAGTGCCCTTATTGGATCTGTAATCCAAAGAGATCATAAAAGAGGGGAAAGGACTCACATGTGCAAAAAAAGTCTGTAGCAGTATTTTTGTGTTTGCAAGGAATTGAAAATTGAGTAGATGCCCATCAATTGGGAAATGGCTGAAAGAGTTATGGAATTTGAATGTAATGGAATACTATTGTTCCATGAGAAACGATGAGCAGATTGACTTCAGAAAAACCCAAAAAGACCTACAAAAAAAGACTGAAGCAGTTTTCAAGCCAAAGACAACTTAAAAGGTCAGCAGGAAATGTCTATTGTGTCAGGATAAAAATGGAGTCCAGTTCAGTGTAAGCTCTGCCAGGAGGGTCCTGACCCCAGTAAACCAAGAAGTCAGTGGCAGCTTTCAGATCACATAATCAAGGTTATTTATAGCCATATGAAAAAATATATATTCTAGCTCACTATTGGTTGGACAAATGCAAATTAAAACATTTCTGAGGCTTTATTTCATACCTGTTATATCCATCAATAGTCCAGGAAAAGAAAAGGACTAATGTTGGGGGGAAATGTGGAAAAAATGAAACATTAATGCATTGTTGGTGGAATTGTGAATTGATTCAGACATTCTGTAGAACAATTTGGAACTATGTCCAAAGGACTATAAAATTATGCATACCTGTTATGAGAGCAACCTGCTAGTGGCTGCTGGGGATCTAATTCTGACCAACAGAATAGATCCCTTCATGTGAGAGGACAATAATAATACAAGGAGACAAAGAGGCAGTTGCATTCTCTGACTTCTCTCCTCTTCCCACTTGCCTCCGATTTATTTCATTCCCAATCCACAAGCAGCATCTGTCAGTAAAGACTAATTTGCAATTCCATCAAGTGTTATAATTCACAGCTGTGGGAGCTTTCAGAGAACTGATCTGCCCCTTCATATTTAGGCATGATCCTTAATAGATACCCCTTGACCTAACAATACCACTACTAAATATATATCCCCCCAAAAAAAGAAAGAAAGAAAGGACTTTTGTATACAAATATATTCATAGCAGCTCTTCTCAGAGCAAAGAATTAGAAAATGAGAGGATATCACCAATTGAGGAGAATGGCTAAATAAATTGTGTTATATTATTTTGAGGGAATATTTTGGTGATGGTGAGTAGGATGCTGTCAGAAAAACCTGAAAAAACTTTCACGAGCTCATGCAAAGTGAAATGTACTGTGTATAAAGTAACAGCAATATTGTGAATTACTTTGTTATTCTCAGCAATACAGTGATCCAAGACAACTCTGAAGGACTTATGTTAAAAAAACAAATGCTATTCATACCCAGAGGAAGAATTAATTGATTGTATCTAAATACAGACTGAAGCATACTTTTTTTAAAAATTGTTTTTCTGTAGAGTTGTTTTTTTGGAGGGTGGGGAAGTCTATGTCTCCTTTTGCAACATGATTTTTATAGAAATGTTTTGCATAACTTCACATATGTGAGGTGATTCAGGCCAATTTCAAATAGACTTGTGATAAAGAATTTCTGCATCCAGAAAGACTATGGGAACTAAATGTGGATCACAACATATTATTTTCACCTTTTTGCTGTTGTTTGTTTGCTTTTTTTCTCATTTTTTCCTTTTTGATCTGATTTTTCTCATGCAGCATGTTAAATGTGAAAATATGTTTAGAATGTCTAGTACTAGACCTAATCAGGAAGACTGCTTCCCCTATATTGAATTACTTGCTTTCTAGAAGGAGGTGAGGGAAAGGAAGGGAGAAAATTTTGGAATAAAAAGTTTTATAGGATGAATGTTGAAAAGTATCTTTGCATCTATTTTGAAAATAAAAAGCTATTATTTTAAAAAACTGTACATATGCGGGGGGGGAATGGCGGGGGGGGAAGAATGGAAGAGGATGTGGAATTCAAAATTTCAAAATCAAATGTTAAAATTTGTAACTTGGGGGGAATAAAATATTAAATAATGAAAAAAATGACAGGGCTTTGTAAAAGTTTGAGAATTTAAAAGTTTAAGGAAATTATGGAGGAAAGCAAGTAGGTAGGTAGTTTTTTCTCCTCTCCTTTCTACCACATTAACCATGGTATCTCAACTTCTAAACCTGTAAGATGCACTGTATCCAGAAAGATGCTGGATTTTCAGCAAGAGCTGAAATACATAAATAAAAAGAGATAGTTACACAAGGAATAAAACAGCTTCAAGGAGTGTGATCCCTGGCAAATCAAAAATCATCTGTTGTGAAGAATAAATCCTAAAAGCCCAGCATGAGGTTTCTACAAAAAGGAGTTAGTAAAAAATATTTACAGCACCTGGCACATAAGTATTATATAAATACTTGTTCCCTTCTCTATTTTCTTCCCCTTTACCAGTCATGTACTTTATATGTATGCCTCTCTACCACTGAACTCCATTTTGACTCCATTCTTTCCATTCATTTACCAGAGTGTGATCTAGGTTTATGGAGGTAATGTTATCTAACTACTGTTTTTGCTATTCCATTTGAGTAAATGCCTTTAATAATAGTTCATTTAGTCTATTCACAGGTCGTTAATGAAATACAAATCCATTCAGGTTTTTGAGCTATAATTCCAGAATGATAGTCCAACAAGGTTAACCCTAGAATTACAACTAGTAACCACTTTTTAAAGGTTCAGACTGAAAGTGATAGTAAAAATTTGGATAGAAGGAAAACTTGGGAAATATCCACTAAAAAGAATTCTTCTACCTTTTAGAATCTTTCTTTCTCCAAACTCAGCTGACTGCCATTTCCTACATAAATTACACCTTTCTTGACCTCTCCCATTTATTACTTTTCAGTATCTTCTGAAATTATCTTGCATTTATTTACTTTGTGTGTGTGTGTGTCACTGTACACTCCCAGTAGAATATAAATTCCTTAAAGGCAGGAGAATTGGGGAGGTGGGTCTCCAGCACTGTCAATCAATGAATATTTATTCATCTATTATCTATTACATACCAATCTATTATATCTATTGTCTATCTATTATAATCGTCTATTATTTACCAAGAAGAGCAGCAAAGTGGTACAGGGGAGTGCTAGACCTAGTCAGGAAGACTGATCTTCCAGAGTTCGAATCTGGCCTCAGACACTCAGTAGTTGAACAAGTCATTTAGCCCTATTTGTTATAGTTTGCTCATCTGTAAAATGAATTGGAGAAAGAAATGGCAAACCCCTCCAGTATCATTGCCAAGAAAGCTCCAAATGGAGTCATAAAGTATTGGACATGACTAAAAACAATTGAAAGAAAGAAAATAGATGAGTTAAGCACTAGGAATTCAAATACAAGCAAAATATAGTTCCTGCTCATAAAAAACTCACAGTTCAATAAGGGAGATAACCTGAAAATAACTACATACAAATATGCTATATGTAGTATAAAATTGGAATTGCCATTGTTGTTCATCCTTCATTTTCAAAGAGGACCAATGACATCATGGACTGATGTCTTGAGTTGTGCACAAATTAGATTTAAGAGAGGCAGAATTACAAAGTTTTCAACCTCAATCACTCTTTCTGAGTCATCAAAGTCTAGTAGCAGGACAAAAGTCAAAATAACTGCCAATGACCTGTGATGCAGTGGATGACCTTGATATCTTTGATATCTGACTAAGCTTTAAGCACTCCACAGTGCCTGTTTCAGCCACCTTCATGGACCTTGGAACAAATTGTTCTCATCTGTCCATTCTTCTAGGGAAAGACTTCATATGCTTGCGATAGTTATCTCCCTAATTCACCTATGGATTTGAGATATGTTGATTACTCTCAACCTGGTTTTTACCGGGATATGGCTATTACACTACATTTTCTTAGAATCACAGGTGAGAGGTAGATACCAAAGGTAGGATAGGCAACCCTGACAAGGACTTGGCAAGCCTTCATACAAGAGGTGCTAATCCTCCCAGAACATCCCATACACCTCTAAATGGAGATAATCAACTAAAATTGAGGAAGCTCAGGAAAAGATATAGAAAATGGAATTTTAGCTGGAACCACGGAAGCTAGGAGGCAAAGGTAATGAAGAACATACCAGGCATGGAGGAAAACCAGAGAAAATGTTTGAAATCAAATGTCATGTTTTATGCATGGAAGGAAGGAAGCAAGGAAAACAATGTCACTGCATTTCAGACTAGGTGGAAAGGAGTAAGGTGTTAAAAGACTAGAAATATGAAATCATTAAGGACTTGGTACAGTGTCTTAAAAGCAGCAAATGTTTCCTGAATTTGATTGATAAAAATTAGGCTTGAGGAGCCAACAAAGAGGATAAGAACAATTAAAACCACAAGAAGGGAACTAGGATAGTGTTACATCTCCAAGGCTTAGAGGAAAGTGAGTCTTTAGCAGAAGGGAGTTGCAACATTTTCTAGTTTAGCAGTGAAGAAAAAAAAGAAATATATAATAGTAGATAGATGGACTTAAAAGGTCAAAGGGAAGGAAGCCTCTTTCAGGATTGAAAAGAGACCTGAGTAGTTCGTAGGCACGTAGAACAGAGTCAAACAGTGGCAAAGAAAAGGTCAAATATGCAAAAGGAAAAGAGGCTGCCTGAGAGCCAGGAACTGAAGAAATGTCAAGGCTATTACATTTAACAATTAGAAGATCAGTGGTGGCTTCAGAAAAGGAAATTTTGACAGCAGTGGAGTAAGAGTTGGTAATGAGGGAGCAGAAATCCAATGGAGACAAGGTCATAGGATGTCATTGTATTCAGTTAAGTAGGATGGATAATGAGAAGAATGATTTGAAACAGTCACAGTGGAAAGTGAGATAAGAAATGAATAAGAGGATAAAATAAAATAGATGCTGAGCAGCTCCCAGTAGGCCCAGCTATAGTTATATAACATTAATTTATAATATGTGAAAATGGCCCCAGATCATGATTTTCTCTAATAGTGAACCCCCTTGGAACATGAGTAGAGAAATCAGATTATTGAGATATGCTAAAGGTGATAGAGTACTGGAGCATGGGTTGCAGTGTCATCTCTAAAAGAATTTAGGCTCAAACCATCTCAAAATCAAGCAAGAGCATTTTGGGGGCATTATTATAATATATAATATATATTTAATTATATAACATATTATAATATGTAATATTATTTAATTACCATTAAATAATATTATATTATAATAATGCCCCCAAAATGCTCTTGCTTGATTTTGAGATTAATAGTAATTAAAATAATAAGGATATTGTTTACTTAGGGTGAAGAGTGAGATACCTTGTGGGTCCATTCCTTAAGAGAAACAGATACTCCAGCAGAGAAAGGCTGGGAATTATATAGAGAAGGAAGAACAAGAAAAATCAGAATTATGCAAAGCAGGGAAATTGGGAGATCTCAGATATATTTAGACAGCCTCAGATAAGATGGGCATGGGAAAAACACCTGTTATTAGATATCTCAGGATATATATGGGGAAAGTGCTATTATCCTAATACATACAATAATGGATCTGGGGCAAGCCAAATAAGCATGGGGAAAGGTAAAAGATCATTTTGTAGAGTCAAGTTATTGAAACTGGGACACAGCTGAGATTCCATCAAGACTGTACAGGTTACCCATCAACCACAGGATCATAGATAAAGAGCCAGAATAATACAGGTGATTTAATTCAATCCAAATTTATGATTATAATGGCCCCAGAGAGGATTAGAAATCAAGTACCATGAGAATTCATGGAAGTTATAAGCAAAATGTTAGCCGATTACATGTCTTAAGACCAAAGATCCCAGGACTCCCTACTTCAATCATTTTAATAACCAACATAGCTCCCAGGTCTGACTTTCCCAGTTGTTTCTTGCTGCTTTTAATCAAGATCACAGTTTACTAACTTTTCCATAATCAGATTATTTAATTTTCTTGCTCTGTGAGTCCTCATAAGAGGTATTGTAGACTCCTACCATTCTAGTTGTCACCATTTCCTTTACATTGTCATAAACCTAGCAACAATCAATCATTCCTTCATCTTCTCAGAATCTCATTATCCCAACTGTCCTGACAGCATCAACCCAAATTATGGCAACATATAGCCTCTTGAGAAATAGTACTCTTCGAATTAACATTTCCACTCTTATCCCTGATTTCCTGGAAAATGTAGTTCCTTATCTACTTGGATCATGTGTGTTGCAATAAGGAGTGTTACAATAAGGCCCTCATAGTTCTTGAACCCTTGGGAATTGATAAGGCCACATAATTTTAGTTATTTAAAGTGCATGTTGTACAGAGCTATGAACATGAACTAGAATTTCATAGAGAATGTTAGCTACCTTGGGTAAATGTAAAGAGCAAGAGAAATTCCAATTATCCCATTGGAAAACTTGCACATGACCCTGAGCCATCCTGGCAAGATGACTTCTTTTTTCTTTTTCTATATAATATCTGACCTGGTCTGGGGTAGACTAGAGATTCATTACACCATTCTGTGTTCTATGCTGCCAAGGCCTAAGTTTTGCAAGTAAACTCCCTTAAACAACCCAGTAAACAACTTAATCTAACAAGCTGTAATAAATCTATACATATTTACTACTAAGCTAGAATGGACCCCTCTTTCTTCTGCATCTCAGTATTCTCCAGGAGGATCTGCATCCCCACAATTGGTATATCATGGCAAAATAGATCAACCCCCATTTAGTCTTACAATTGTATCTGACAGGATAGTCTGCCCTCCTACAAATCTTGTGTTCTTACATATGTCTACCTCTTTATACTAATGCCCAGAACACTAATAAGCTAAACACTCTGGGACTCACTTTTTGATGAATTCTATAGAAACCAGTGTCAAAAGAGAAATGCAAAACTGATTATTTATTCCCATACAGACTGTTCTTGCTATTAAACTGGGTATATCCAGATGCATAGGGACCTGGAAAACTGCACCTGTCAATGTATTTTCTTGCTGAGTATTTGTATATCCTTGCTGATTATTTGTATTCAGTAAAAAAAGGTCTTTTTTTCTATTTTATAGCTGATTCATTAATGCAATCTTTATAGATCCTGAACTTGCATTTGGGGCCAGCTTGCACCTGGCTTAAAACAGATAGGAAGCAGCAGTAACCTACTGTTTCTGCAAACTGTTTTGGAGCTTAAATATTGGGAATTTTCCAAATCTGCTTTGTGGAGTTAATCCAACTGCTAAGGGAGAGAAAATCAGGCCCTCTCTCGCCATGGCACCACTCCTGGTAAAATTCTTTGTCCAAAGGCCAGAGTTGAAGAAAGGACAAATGAGGATGTTACCTAAACACTGAATTATCTTTTAAGCAAAAGAGTTAAGTAGCATGATCACTTTTACATTATTTCTTTTTAAAGCAAACAATATCAAAATGCATTTTACTTTAAAAGGTGGCCCAGATCTGTTACCCTCTAGTATCAACTCTTAATTAGACCCTATCAACTTTTTATTGTTATAGAAATTGAAAATCAATAAGACCTAAACTCAATTATTTACAGTTTTTTTCCCCCATTACTCTTGAATTCTTGGTAAGATGTACAGAGCACACACCATCAAAATAGGACTATAGCATGACTTCATATGTCTTGTTCTTTTTTTTTCCTCCATCCAATCTATCCTTTCTACCAATGAGAAAATAATATTTTGTGCATATGTAAGAGGGACTCCTTCCCCCTCCAATCAAACATAGGAGGCTTGACTTATTGATTGAATCAATCAATAACACTCTCCTAATTAAGGTGACCAATATAATGCCATAAATCCTAGTGAGAACAACTCTGCTTGAGTTACAGGATCAATCAACGTCATAAAATTGGTGCGAATAATCCCCAGACATCACCATTGTATCAAAAGAATCAATAAAGGCATAAGCTAGATGTAGAAAAAGTCCTTGGTCAATTTGGAAGTAGTGAAATATTTTGCCTTTGCACAAAATCAGATAATGTATTAAGATTAGTTGAAAGAATTAATCAGATGTATTAGATATATGTAATAGGATATTTTAGAAATTTGAGAGTCAAGTTTTTGAGAATACTTTTAAAAAAAAAAACTCCCTTGGATTCATATCAAAAGGTAACAAGAAGGGGAAAAGGGGAGTAAACCCAGAGACATCTTCCTTCTTCTCCCTTCCTCATGTCATCAGACAAACCAGAACAGAAACAAATAATGTATCCAACAAATCTGCAAGAAGATAAAACTATATATACAAAGAGAAATGAAATTTCAGGGCCATATAAGAATTCCAATCCTCAGGGCCCAACAGGGAAAACTATCCATACCTTAGAGCAACTTCATGAGGGCTCGACAAAAAGAAGAAAGGATTTCCAGAGACTGTGTTACCTCTTTGCCACATATATGTTTATGATGTACTTCATTTTCCCCTAGGTTCTTTATGTGCATGTGGGAAATACCAAAATTTAGGGAGGATGTTTTTGTGCCTCAATCCTTAGTCAATCATCAAAATTAAACATTCATTATGAGTCAGACACTATACTAAGTGCTAGTAATACAAAACGAAGAAAAAGACATTTTATTGGGAGAGGCAATAAGTAAACAATTATATGCAAAACAAGTTATATACAAGATAAAGAAAAATAATTAACAGAGGGAACTAGAACTAAGAAGTTTGGGGAAGGCTTCCTATACATCAGGAGTGGGGAACCTTTTATGTGCTAGAGGCCATTTGGATATTTATAACATCATTTGCTGGCCATGCAAAATTATCAACTTATGGAGCTCATGCATTGAGAAGTTGTTGTACTTAGCTTTCCACTCCTCATTGTTTGAGGTTGATTATACAAATAATTTCTGGGCCTCATATACCCAAGGGCTGAACATTAACAACTCCTGCTGTAGATGAGATTTTAACTAAGAGTTAAAATAAGGTTAGTAGTCAGGGTGGAGAAGTGAGAGCCCTTCAGGCATGGAAGGGTCAGCTAGAATGACCAGAACCAAGATATAGAGTATCTGACATTTAGTGTCACTTGATCAAAGATCTTCCCTGATAAAATCAACCCTGCATTATAGGGTACTAGAATGGAGAGAAACTTAAGGGTGCACTAGTAGGCTATTGTAATAGGGCATGATGTGATGAGGGTCTGTATCAGAATGGCAGCAGTGATAAAGGAGAAAAAAGGGCATATTTAAGAGAAGTTGCAAAGGTGAAATCAACAGATCTTGGCAACAGCTTAGATGGGAAAGATAGAGGATAAAGGGAGAAATCCGGAATAACTCCAAAGCTTAGAGATTGAGGGACTGGAAAGATGGCGTTGCTCCTGTAACACTAGGGCAAATAGAAAGTAGGGAGAGTTTAGAGGGAAAGATTATTATTTCAGTTTTTGGTTATATTGAATTTCAGATGTCCCTGGACATCTAGTTCAAAATGTCTAAAAATAAGTTGGAGACACAAGAATGGAGGTCAGCAGAGAGATTGGGGTAAGAAAGATTGATTTGAGATTTATCAGCATATAGATGATAATTATCTATGAGATTTAATGATGAGATTCTCAAGGGAAGCAATATATATGGAGAAGAGAAGAAGACCCAAGACAGAATTCTAAGGGACACATTTTTGATAACAGAGAAGTTGTCAAATAAATAGGAGAACTAAGAAAGAATAGTGTCCCAAAAACCTAGGGAGAAGAAAATATCAGTTTGGAGAGAGTGATCAACAGTATCAAAGACTGCAGAGCAATCAAGGAGAATATATGCTTTCTCAGTAAATAGCCTTTTGTAAAAGTTAGTTGATATTAATAAGTTAATTTAATCAGCAGATATTTCTTCTGTTAAAAATTATGTTGGGAAGAATACTGATTCTTGAGCAATAGTACCAGAAAACACCCAACCACTTATGATGACCCCTAGGATACTGAAAGGAGAGTTAGTCAGCAGAACTCTTGGAATTAAACCTATTGGAATCTTTACAAACTGTTAAGCCATTGGAGTTGATAGAGACAATAATTATCTAATTTGGCATGGTTCAATATGATTGATTTGATCTTAGAAGGAGATATTTTGGGCCAGAACTTGAAACAAGGTACTAAGTACAACTGATAGAACCGATGCTTGTGTTCACACCTTTAGAGAGCTCATAAGTATCTAAGTACTCAATGGAGTTCACACGTTTGGGAGATTTCAGGGCTTAGTATGGCTTGGTATGAGATATCCGAATTCACACCTCCCTTAGGGCCAGAGAGCACTCTGGGAGATAATCCAGAATCCCTCTCTCTCCAGAAGGAGGAGTTAAACTTTGGGAGATCATATATATACAGGAAGCTCTTAGAGCTTGAGAGAGTTTTCTTGAGAACATTCCCAGGAGTCGGAGAGGAGCACTCTGGGAGGAAGCCCACAAGCCCTATCTTCGAGGCAAGAGAGATTGCATTGCATCTTCTACTGGCGCTGGCTGGAGTTGGAAGGATAAACCTTTGGATTTGGAGACATTCGGGCGGAGCTCTTAGAACCAAGCAGAGAGATAGGCCTCTGAGCTAACTGGGCTATATTGAAGGACACAATAAAAGTTCAGATCTTTTATCAGCTGGCTGCAATTTTAGAGTAATTATTTATTTCAACTGAGACTAAGGCTGCCTCCAGAAAACCTCTCTGAGAAACCTGCTTTCTCCCAGAGAAAACTATTATTATTATTTTAAAGAAGAAAAACACCAACATAAACCCATCAAATTAAATGAAAATTGGGTAGTCCCAAAGGCAGTTCACTCATTGAGACCACTTGGTGAATGAATGAATGATTTAATAATACTAGCTTGGCCATTTCTATGTTGAAGATCCTACCCACCAAAAAATGGTTTCATATTAAAGAAAATAAAATCTATGGCAAATAATCCTAACATATTAATGGCTACAAACATCTCTGATAAACATGATACCAAACCCTGCTACCACTTTAATAGACTGTGAGTTCCTTAAGGTTAAAGACTATCAGTTTCTCTCTTTGTATCTCTAACACTTAGCACAGTGCCTAGTACATAGCAGTCATTTCATAAATGCTTACTGACTTACTACTTCATAGAACCACAAAGCTTTGGATTCAATCTAATCCAACCCCCTTGCTTTACAGAGGTGTAAACTGAGCCCTAAGAGGGAAAGTAATTTGCTGGAACTCACACACCAAACCGAAATCATTTTTCTGATTAAAAACGAGGGCCAAAAGGTGATATTTTACTTCATTTACTAACACACAATCTATCTACGGGGAGCAACAGAATTATTGATGATTTCTCATGTAAAGTTCTGCTTCATTGGTAAGTCAACATGAAGCCATCATCATCCAAAGAGAAAATTACCTCATACTTATCAGCATAAAACCATAGCAAGACAAACTTGGTTCTATTAAGCACTAGTTCTGATAAGAGGTAAAGAGGAAGTCCCATGAATACAATTGTATTCTTCCAGGGGAGACTAGGCTGGCTAGGAGATAATATCATTTTTTTACTTACTATCTTTTATCTGCTTAAGCTCTAAAAGGACTGTAACAATAACAAGTTTTCCTTGGGCAATGCAGAACAGTGAACAAGTTTTTCACATACTCCATTTGATGGCATCCTGGACATGTTCTTCTTATTTGGGATGCTGACCTGACACCAACCAATAACAGCCTAGAAATGTTACTGTATCAATAAGACACTTCTGGGAGGACAGTGTCCTCCCACCTGGAAGCCTCGGATGTTTGGAGAAAGATATAACCTTTTTTCATGTGGTACCCAGATGCCATTTTTGCATTAATGTCAGGTAAGACCATGAAACCAGACCTGGAAACCACTCTTACTATTCTGGAATCCAAGAAGGCCCCACTCACTTTTCTATTTCTCATATATATTATCTAAAGAAACACAAGTGCCATTATATGGGGAAGGAAGGAAAGGGCCTATGATATGAAATGTTTATTACACTGTCAGACTGAACTATTGTGTTTGTTATATGGAAGACTACCCATGCAGAGGACTCCATGATTTTAAAATTAAGACTAAAGGTTACTGCTATAATGATAAAATTTCAAGCATATATTAAAATCCAAATAGCTAAGTTTTTCATATATTCTTACCATCCTAATGAGTGTTCTTCATACTTACCAGTTTTATGAAACTATATTCCAAACTGGTCACAGTATATAATCTTTGTGATATTACCTTAAACTCTTTGCTAATTATCCAATGTTTATTGGTGATATTGATGTATTTTGTTTTATTTTTCTGTTTTGACTTTTCCTGACTTAAGTATCAAGGCCATGTCTGTATCATATAAGGTAGAATAGCATCTTTTTCTATTTTTTTCCAAATATTAATGCAGTATTGCAATTAGTTGTCTTTTTAATGCTTGATAGAATTCATTTTTGAATCCATTTGATGCTGGAATTTCTTCTTTTTTTAACTTATTTAGTTTCTTCCTCTAAAATGGAGTTAATTAAATTATCTATTTCTTGTTCTGTTAATGTGAGTATTTTTTAAAATATTCATTTATTTAACATAAGTTGTTGGCTTTATAGTTACAGAATTGGGCAAAATAGTTTTTAATAATATCCTTTACTTCTTCATTTTTGTGAATTCTTTTTTCATTTTTATACTGATTATTTGGTTTTCCTCTTCAATCAAATTAGCCAATAGTTTCCCTATTTTATTGCTTTTTTTAGACTATTAAGCTGTTAGTTTTATTTGTTAATTTAATGGTTTTTTTAATTTCATCATCTCTTAATTAAATTTCAAGATTGGTATTTTTAAATTTTAATTGAGTATGTAATCAATCATGTTAGTAGTTGTCTTAAAGTTAAACCATCCTTGCATTCCTGGCATAAGTCCCATTTGCTCATAATACATAATCTTTAAAAATAATGGCTTTGAGTAGGTACAGACTTATGGCAGGGTTGTCAATTAAGAGACTATTACAATTTTTATGAAATAGTAAGAGAAGATGGGGGTCTGAACTGTGTAATGACTGTGTAAATGGAGATGAGAAGATAGATGAGAGAATCTTGCAGAAGCATAGTATATATGAACTGAACAACTAAGTAGATAAAATAAATTAAATTAATAAGAATGAGGGGTCAAGAATTAAATCAAGTTTGTGAAACTGGATGACTAAAAAGATGTGGTGTCCTTGCTAGCCATAGAAATATTTGGAAGAATGGTAGGTTTGGAGCAGGAAAAATAAGTTAGTTCAGTTTAGTCATCTTAAGTTGATCATGTTCATAGCACAATATATTCAAAATGTCACAGTTAGTGATATGAACCTAGAATTTGGGGAAAAGACTAGGAAGAGAACAAGATCTCAGAATAAGAAGACGATAAAAGGTGCATGTGAGCCAATAAAGTCACTGAGAGAGTGTAAAAAGAGAATAGCAGGAAATCCAGCCTTATGTTGTTAGAATTGAGCAGCGAGTTGACATAATGAAAAGAATTCCAGGTCTGGAATCAGGAAGACTCATCTTCCACAATTCAAATTTGGCCTCAGACACTTATTAGCTGTATGACCTAGGCAAGTAACTTAACTCTTTGCCTCTATCACTTATCTGTAAAATGAGTTAGAAAAGGAAATGGTAAACCACAACACTATGTGCCAAAAAAAAACCCTAAATAGGGCCACAAAGAGTCATGATGAAATGACTGAACAACCTAAACCCTAGAGTTAGGGGGCATGAGAATTGTATGCCCTACCCATAGCCATAATTCTCATAATATATACATTGTCTCATTTTAATCCAGTAACCCCAAAAGATAATCAGTACACATATTATTCTCCCCTTTTTTCATAGGTTCCTGATATTAGAAAGGATTTCATTGCCAAGGAGACTAGGACTCTAAACATTAAGTTAAGTTTTCTGCTGGCCTAAGAAAAAAGGCAATAGGAGCAGATTCTGACCAGTGCACCAGCACTTTGGAGATAGAAAGACTGGGTCCAAATTCAAGTGTGTCTCTAATACATATTAACAGTATGACTATGAGTTAAATTACATAACCTCTCTTTGTCCATGTAAATTCTCTCAGGATGTAAACTACAGCAATATCACTATCACTAATGGAAGGCATTTCCATATATGGAGTCTTTATACCAATGAAAAAACGGATCCAAACCAAAATAATGATGATGATGATGATGATGATAGGTAACATTTATATAGCAATTCATACTTGCAAAGAGCTCTGCAAATATTTTCTCAACAACCCTAGGAAGTAGGTGCCATTATTTCCCCATTTTATAGATATGGGAACCAAGGCAAACAAAATGTAAGTGAATTATCCATAATTATATAGTAAGTGACTGAGTTTGGAATTGAGATGAGGTCTTCCTGACTCCAGGTCCAGCTCTGTTTCCCCTGTACCACCTAGCTACAGAAATAGATTATGGAAGGACAGGCAGATAGATAGCAAGAGCAGTTATTGAGCACTTAATATGTGCCAGATACCATATTTCCTTCTCAAAAACCTTACAAATGTCATCATCCTCCACTCATAGGTTAGGGTCCTGGGACTCAGAGTCCATGACTTCTAAGTAGTCACAGATCTAGTGAATGTCAGACCCAAAGGGAGAACTAGGTTTAGTGATAGAGTTCTGTCAATGAGAATGTTCAAAACAAATGCTTAATTCACAATTATGAGAGATATTGTAGAAGAAAATCATGTTTTGAGGTTTTCATCTTTCAGAACTATATGATTTTGATAGTCTCCTCCAATACTAATATTTTCAGAAATATATACAGATAAGTTTCAGGTAGAGATTAAATTAGATGAACTCCTGAGAGCCCTTTGAAAGTCTGTGTGTCATTCCGTATGAGAATAAAACTGTCATCAATCTAAATCAATAGCCTGACTTTCAAAGCTTGAGGACTTGGACATGTCAGTTTGCATAGTCACCAGGAATATATAATCAATATAAACTACATATATAGAAAGAAAAACAGAGACAGAAACAGAGAGAGACAAGAAAGAGACAGAGAGCAGAAAGAGACAGAAATAGAGAGACAAAAAGACAGAGACAGAGAGACAGAGGTAAAGACAGAGACAAAGATAGAAACAGAGATAGAGACAGAAACAGAGACAGAGAAATAAGTTTCTACAGAATAAATTTAAAATAAATATGAGATAATTTGAGGAAAGGGGATATATCTCAACAAAGTTTATAAAATAGCATTTTATATTTCTTCAATTATATTTCTATTTATTATTATTGTTATATTTATTCAACAAATATTTATCTGAGCACTTACTATGGTGAAAGCACTATGCTAGGTGGGAAAGGAGGAACAAAGTTGCATAAACACATGGCCTCTGACCTCAAAGACTTTGAAGGCTAACAGAATATTTTGTGTACACCAATGACTTTAATACCAAGTACCATAAAAGAAACATAACCTGAGTGTCATGAGAATTCTACAGAGTCATAGATTCATTTTGTCTGGGGGAGGGGAAAGAGTGAAGGAAACATAATAGGCATTTGAATTAGGGCTTGAAGGACAGCTAGGATGTCAATAGGCAAAGAAGATAGGATGTGGGGAAAGATATCATAAAAAGCTTTATGAAATGTTGCCTTTAGAAATTCCAAATTTAGTAAGATTGCCTCACTTTTTTAGAATTATAAATTCCAACTATCCACTTAGAATCATTTTATTTCCATAAAGAAAATTCCATCAAGTTTTTCATAATTGCAATATCTTCATAAGAAAGTCTGGGCAAATACATTTTGATCTGATGTATAAATTGGAATGATGTAAAATAGACACTGGCATAATTTTTTTCATTAAATATGACTTGGTTTTTGCAACTTGTTAATTAAGTTGCAGTTTATCAACACATTGAAACTGTTTCCACTAATGTTAAAACTAATTTGCATTGCTAAAGAGCATTGATGTTATTTATTGATGAGGAGTATATCTTAAAGGAATTATATTTGAGTGTGTTTTTGCCTATAAGGCAAACTTATTTGAATAAAGGCTTAACTTGGTATTTTAGAATTTATAAAAACAGGGATGAAATTTTCATTTTCTAAAGCTCTTCCAAAAAGAAATCTGTTTCGGTTCTGGCATAGACTCAAATATTCTAATGAATCAAAGGAATCAATATGAGCATTGTGGCAGATCACAGTCATACTTGCCCAACATAGATAATGATGATCCATGTCCTCCCACAAGTTCAGTAAAAGGTTTTCCTTGAATTCTCTTGATAGTAAAAGGATGCCAGTGGACCAAGCAGGGTATTCATCAGTTACCCTTTATTGTTGTCATGGAATTCAAGCCCATCTTTTTGGCTCATGCATCCTTTGATGATATCCTTTATTCCTTTACTATGAAGTCTGCTTCTTAGTCCTTGTTTATACTATGTTACAGTCTGTTCACGCTCACCATATATGCCTTCCCCTTGCCCTATAGATGATGCTCATCTTTAATTTTTTAGAGATGTAGCAACTGTGATTCAAGTCATACAATGGGATAAATTGCTGGAAAGAGCAATGGCTAATGCAGTGGTTCTCAAACTCTTTTTCTCAGTATCTTTACATTATTAACAACTATTGAGAATATGTCCAAAGAGTTTTCGTTTATATGGGTTACATAATAGATATTTATCATAAATAGAAAAAAACTAATTTTGAATTTGTAGACCCTCTGAAAGGATTTCAGAGACCCTCCAGGATTCACTGTGCCACACTTTGAGAACCACTGGAATGGCTCTAGAGTCAAAAGACCTGGATTTAAATTCTGCCTACTATCTATACAACTTTGGACAAATCATTAAATCTCCTTGGGCATCTGCCAAAGGAGGGGATTAGACTAGATGGACCTCTGAGGTCTATTCTTTGTTACTTTAAATATTCAATCCTATGAGAAATTGTATTTATTTTTATAACAGGGTTCCTAAAGAACCTGGGGAAATGAAGACTAAATGATAAATCAATTTGGAACCAACTGAATAACTTTGTTGTTCTAGCTTTTAAAGAAAACTGTTTATTAAAAAAAAAACAATAGAAAAAAGACAAAATGAAAACAAAACAAATGTTATTCTAGATTTTAAGAAACATTGCTTAATTTTGATGTATGCATACTACAGACATGTTATTAGAAGGGATCTTTGAGGCAGCCTTTTGTTCCACCATATCAAATGGTTTTTTATGATAAATAAACAGGAAGTCTGATAGAAAGTTTTATTATTCTATATCTTTCAGTCAGTTGTGCCAATCAGTCAACCAACAGTCAATTAACATTTATTATTGTGTGATGGCAGTTTAAGAGTGCTATTCACTTCCATACATACAGATAAGAACTCAGAATATGCAGGTTGAAGCATATTTTGGGGATATAAATAAAATGTGAATTTGTTTTGCTAAACTATATATACAACCAATTTGGGGACTTTTTGATTTTTTAGTGGACAGAGGAGAAGGCAAACTGGACATGTAAAGAGAATAAGAGATAATCAAAGAATACCTATATGTTCTACTAGCATTCTTATAACGTCAAAAGAAAATGAGAAAGCCCCCCAGTATATTGAGTAGATCCCCATGTCTAATGCATAGAAAGAAATTGTCAAGAATCACAGATGATAGGAAGACATGGTTGGGCAGCCGTAAGCACTCGATTTAAATAGTCATTTGAGGAGATTGTTGGAATCATCTGAGTATCTGAATAACTGGCTTGAATTAGGTTTCACTGTTTAACAAATTTTGCTATTATTTTAGTGGGCACTCAGTCAATTAGAACTGGCTTGAAATTTTTTTCCTAGTTTTTAACTGGTTTACATTCTTTACAAATAGTATAAACTATGTATGTCATGATTGTAACAATATTAATAGTAAATTATGTTCGTATAAAAATTTACAAAGTCATTTCCTTATAAACAATCCTCTAAAACAGGAAACATGAGTCAGAAACAGGTTCTATTTCTTAAATTTATGTCTCCCCTAAATTCTAGCACATTTATTTATGAGGCTCATTTCTTTAATAAGATCAAAGAACAATCCCAGAACTGAGTAGAATCCTTCTAAAGGTAATCCCAACTTCTTCTATGTTGAGTCATCATACAGAGTGAAAGGAGCATTACATATGGAGTCAAAAGATTTGGATTCTAGTTCTATATCACTTAGTGGCCATGTAATATTGGACAATTTGCATTATTTCTCTGGGGCTCAGTTCCCCATCTATAAGATGGGAATGGAGAATCTTGAACTCCCTCCTTCACAGTGTTATTATGAGGAAAATATTATTGTAAGCCATAAAATGCCATATCATTACAGGTTTTCACTGCCATATGAAAACAACTTGAGCATCACAGGAAACATTATGATAAATAGAAATTGATACCTGGCAGGACTAGATGTACTAAATAAAGAAAAAGCAAGAACCCCTCTTCCATCTATTACTATGACTTCTCTCATCAAATAACGTCAAAGATGTGATATCCCCCATTTAGTGATTTTTTTGAAAGTATGGAGATTAGAATTCAATAGTTCCTAATACATAGATGCAGAGGTGGCACAGTGAATAAAATGCTGGATTCTAGAAAACCTGGGATTAAATCCAGCCTCAGACCTCACTGGCTGTGTGACTCTGTGACTCTTAAGCTCTTTTTCCTCCTTCATTTTACTCCACTGTAAAAATGGGGATAACAATAGAATTTACCTTGAATGGTGTTGATGAAACTCAAATGAGATAATATTTGTCACATACTTAGCATAGTGTAGGAGTAGAATTATAGTAGGTGATAAATAAATGCTTATTTTCTTTCCTGCCTTGCACTTCTGAAAAAAAAACTGGACATAACCTTGCCAATTGATGGATAGGAAAATATTGTCTCTCAAATAATGGAGAATCTCACATTTAAATGGAGGAGACAAATGCTTATAAATCTTTAAAATAAAGATAGAGCAATGAAGAATGAAACATGGAAGGGTTGAGATGCAAAATGTAATTTCCCATCAATGGCAAACACATTATGAGCTTACAAAGTTTAACACTATAGCAAAAAATGAGTTACCGCTAGAAGCAAAGTCCCTTGGGAAGGAGACAGGCGAGTACATTAAAACCCTTAGAAACAAATGTTATTATTTATCTCATTCTACAGATGAGGAATTTGAGGCTCACAGAAAGGTTAAATAACTTGACTAAATTCACATAGCTATCTAAGGTATCTAAGGTAGAATTGAAGTTCAGCTCTTTCTGACTCCAGTTTTAGCACCAATTTCACTGTACCTACTAATATGCCTTCCCCTTGCCCTATAGATGATGCTCATCTTTAATTTTTTAGAGATGGTAGCAACCATGATTCAAGTCATACAATAGAATAGGTCACTGGAAAGAACAATGGCTAATGGCTCTGGTGTCAAAAGACCTGGATTCAAATTCTGCCTTCTATTTATACAACTTTGGACAAATCACTAAATCTCCTTGGGCATCTGCCAAAGGTACATCAGGTGGTACAATGGATAGAGCACTGGACTTGGAATAAGGAAGATTTATCTTCATGAGTTCAAATACAGTCTCAAGTACTTACTATCCTCAGTTCCTCATCTATAAAATGAGCTGAAGGAGATGGCAAACCACTCCAGTATCTTTGCCAATAGAGCCACAAAGAGTCAGATATAACTAAAAACAATTGAACTGTAGGATAAAGTTTGCCTAATGGCCTGGACCTCTTGGTTAATTAACTCCAAGGGCATATACTTTGAGGGAGCTCCAACCCTTTTTGGGAACTTTTCTGTGTTCAATTTCTTTTTAAGATAAGTCTATTTGACCTGGCAAGGAATGAGTTAAAATTTCCATTGGCATGCCCTACCTAATTCAGGAATGTTCAGATGAATTTTGTGTTGCAAGGATCCATTGGTAAAATTTTTTGTCCAGAAATCCAATTAGAATGCCCTATGTGGTATAAGAAATCGTTGAAAACTATCAGGAGGTTCTCTATTATTCAAGGTACTCATTAGAGCAGATATTTTTAACCTGGGGTCCATGAATTTTTTTTAAATGTTTCAATAACTATATTTCAATATCCTATATATTTTTATGCAATCAAAAATGTAATTTGGGGAATTCATTCAAACTGCCAAAGGAATTTATCACACACACAAAGATTATGAATTTTGTGTATTAAAGGGATTTCTTACCCAAAGGTGAGGATCTGATTTTCATTTGACCCAAGGTCCTTTTTGAGAAATCCTCTTATGTTCCACAAATTTATTTAAGACACAAGAGGAGAAGCTCACTAATTTTCTCTTCTTTTCTTTATTTTTTTTTTATTTTTACATTTTGAATTTTTTGAATTCTCTTTGAGTTGAGGCAGTCTTTTATACAAACCAACACAGGTGATAATATGGAAATTTTGTTTAATGTTTGCTTACTAAAAAAAATCATATACAGCCATGCTTTTGAGAATGAGTGCAATCTTTAGGTTCCAGTGAGTGCTGTAGGGCTGGATCCTCAAGAAAGACACTTTCTAGATTGTCCCAGAACTGTGCCACATGAATTTCCATGAAATGCTTTAGAATACGACACTGAGAGGGCATTTTAAAAGACAAGGCTGGGGCAACTAGGTGATGCAGTGAATAGAGCACCATCCCTGAATTCAGGAGGACCTAAGTTCAAATCTGATCTCAGACCCTTAACACTTCCCAGCTCTGGGACCCTGGGCAAGTCACCTAACCCCAATTGCCTCAGCAAAAAAAGAAAAAGAAAAAAGAAAAGAAAAGACAATGCTTGAGCATCCTCATAATCAACAGAAACCCATCCAATATCGGGAGAAATAGACAAATCTACTCAAAGCACCCCAGCTGATTTACTAGGAATAGCAAATATGTAAATGAGCAAAGAGTATAAAATGCAAATATAAGCAACTCCCAAACTACAATTGTATTAAAGGAATACTCCCATTAAAAAGTCAGCCTGAGTCTCCAAATCAAATCCCATGTAAGCATGGAAAGAAAAGTATACATTACTCCCATTGGGCACTGACTTTCAATCTCATTGAACAACAACCATGCACCCTAAATGTATCTAGCTATAGGAACTAAGACCTAAAAGAAAACTGAAAACACTGATGTTTTCTCTATGTATGCTATCTTCCCAATTCAAATAACTATACTTTCTTTAGAGTTGTCCAGCCTTGTGAACTCACTTTTTGATCTAAAGATAACCTTCTTGATAGGACAACCCACCACTTCTTATTAAGTTTAATTTTGAATGATTTAATGATACATGGAACAAATTTTAAGAGGCAAAGACTCTTGTTTTGTTTTTCATAGTAGTTGAAATTTAGAGTTGAGTCTCAGAATTGGAAAGTATCTATAAAAGCATTTAGTCTATCCCCTACTTGTTGCATAAATCTCTTCCTACAACATCCCTCAGAAGTATTCATCCAGCTTTTTTTGTTCAGACTGTTCCTTTGCAACAGGGAGAAATTAATTCTTAACCTGTCTTGCTCGCTAATGCCATCAGGTGGCTGTTTCTATTACAGCAACTTAAGATCATATTTAGTTCTCAGGCAACCATTATTGAGTCATTTTGAAATTGCAATCAATTAAAATCCAATAATAATTTTCTTAAAAACTACAATCTAGCCACATCTTTTCCATCCTGTATCGTGCAATGCACAGATTTTTAAAATAACATTCTAATCTTTAGGAATTGGGAAAGAAACAGAAACTACACTCAGGTGAAAATAACAAAAATAGATGAAATAAGGAAGAATTCTGCAAAACCATCAATTTGTCTCTTTTCCTCCTTAGCTCCCAGGTCTTTTGAAGTATATGATGTTATTTTGTCTTAGTGGGTGGTTTGGGAATCTAAGTGGTGAGGATTTTTTTCTCTGTCAAGTGTTTGAGTGGTTGAAGGGGAGGGGTAAAGAAAAATGGAAAGAATTGCTGAAAGTCAAATAAAAATGCTGCAAAGAGTTCAGCTGAAGCTCAGTAACCTCCTGCAGTTTAATTTTCAAAGTGAATTTACAGCTGAAAAATGCCCACAAAAAAGCACAGAATCTGGGTGTTTTTTATTACAGAAAATTTTTGTGTGGACAGAGGCTACAGAAAATATCGGTTGTGTTCAATGTTCACTAGAAAAAATAACAAAACCATTGACCTTGAGCCTACCTGCTAGGATATGGAGATGGCATTATTATCTAGAGCTTTAATTAAAATAGAGATCACTCTATTGGGAATTTATTTCAAAGAAAGAGTAAACAAGGACTAAATCTCAGGCTTCTATTCTCATTTCTAAAGTTCTAATGGTCAAACTCTTAAGACTTTCTTTTTAGCCATTACAAAGGAACTAATTTCTAGGCTTATTGGAGCACTAACATCATTCTGCTGTTAGTTTGACTTCATCTTCCTTACTCATCTGACTATATCAATTTATTAAGGCCAGAGAGGAAATTCCATTCTTAGCTATAATTCCTGCCGCACCAACTCCTAAGACACCATGATAAAAATCTAGATCTCTAGAAATATAGAAACCTAGAAGATACTATCCTATCTGCCAGTTCATAATCCAAATATACAGTGTAGCTCTTAGGCAGCCTTTTATAATGGGAAAGAACCAGATTGTCCTGGAAACACTCATTTTGAATCATAACTGATATTTACAACACTGTACTTCTCTGAAACTCAGTTTACTCATCGATAAAAGTAAACAAATTAGACAAGATGCTGTCTCAGATATGCAGTTTTAAGAAAAAAGAAATCATAAGGATATGTAAGATAAGTCAAAGCAGCTAAAAATGATTAGCTCAATTATTAGCTACCAACTAAAATGTTTGATGTATAAGCAAGAATGTTCCAAAATAGATAATTATTAAAGTAAGTGATATTTCTATAAGAGTAACTTTTGGAGACATGGTTGTTATGATTTCCAATTTCTTGACCCTTTCAAATTTAATCTATTTGACTGAATCTTTTTCTTGTCTTGAAATCCTAAAAGTCACCTAGCAAGCCTGGAATTATTTAAAGCTTTTCTTCTCAAGAATGTTCTTTTTGTAACTAACAAAGCTAGAAAAAGGACAAATCAAAAAATCCCAATTAAATATCAAATTAGAAATTCTGAAGCGCAAAGGAGAGATTAATAAAATTGAAACTAAGAATTGGTTTTATGAAAAAAAAAAAGCCAAATAGATAAGCTTTTGATTAATTTGATTAGAAAAAAAAGAAAGAAAAAACAAAATCACCAGCATCAAAAATGAAAAGGATGAACTCACCACCAATAACAAAGAAATTAAAGCAATAATTAGGAGCTATTTTGCTCAACGGTAAGGAAGCAAGTATGACAATCTAACTGAAATAGATGACTATTTACAAAAATATAAATTGCCCAGATTTACAGAAGAGGAAATATTACTTAAATGGTTCCATTTTAGAAAAAGAAATTGAACAATTTCCATTAATGAACTTCCAAAGAAAAAAATCTTCAGGACCAGGTGTCAAATTCTAGAAATATAGAACCTGATTTTACATATGGTATTTTCATTCCTGTATTTATATTAACTAACCTCCAAATTTTTAACAAATAATATTAAATGACTGCAACTGGGCAAGACAAACCCAACACATAAATGTCTACTCTTGTTTTATTTGTTTGTTGTAAGCAATCAGTGATTAAGTAACTTGCCTAGGGTCACACAGCTAGTAAGTTATGTGAGGCTGTATTTGAACCCAGGTTCTCCTGACTCAAGGACTAGTGAAATGTCCACTTTTAATAAAATAATATGATAAACATTGAAATTCTCCACTAAGTTTTAATTAATTTTAAATTTCCCATTTAATTTTGATTAAATTTTAATCAGCATTAAAAGTCTTTGTAAAACTGAATAAAATAACAATAAATTTTATCTGGTGAAACAAAGGGGACAGAATTCAAAAGAAAATCAAAAGTAAGGGAGATCTTCTATCAACTACCGTGACTATTATGTGTCCCAAGTATAGGTTAGTCTGTCTCCTACTATAGAAGAGAAAATGAAAGAACTTAAGGAATGTCTTATCACATTCTAGTTTATCAGAGACAATTAAATGTTACTAAAAGAATAGAAACAGGATTTCAATGAGTGAAATGGTCTGAAGTGACAGAGGGGAAATTTGACTCTTGTCATTAGGTTGAAAAGCAGAATATCATACAAAAAAGTAAGGGAAGGAGAAGGAAATTGGTAATCTTGGAGAAAAATAAATAATGAAATTGAGGATCTTCCAAAGATAGCTGAATGCTCTGAGGAGAAAGCAACTATCCTTTCCATTGATGAAAGAGAAATCACAGAAGCAATCAGAAGAGAGATCATATAAATCAAATCAATTAGCATTTATGTGACAGAATAATGGTGATTACTGACTCTTGACTTAAGCTCCAAAGAGGCCTTTTTTTTTTTTTTAAAGTTCCCAATACCACTAAATTATAGCAACACTTTTTTGCGGAAGCAAAGACTTGTAAACAAAGTAGCCATCAATTGGGAAATGGTTAAACAAATTGTAGTACATGAATGTAATGAAATATTATCGAGCTGTAATAAATTAGGAATATGATAAGTATAGAAAAACGTAGGAAGATTTATATGATCTGAAGCAGAGTAAAGTAAGCAGACACATGATAATAATAAACACAATGACTACAATTTCAAAAATGGAGAGCAACCACAAAACAATCAAAAGCAAACCTTGCAAGATAATAAACATATCTCTCCAAAGGAGAAATATGAGAAGGCACCCACATCACTACTTTGCAAAGATGTAAGATTCATAGGTGTGGTATATGGCAGACTTTTTTTCCATGTATCATTTTTGCTGATTTTTTTTTCTCTTTTCCTTCTTTATTCTGATTGGCTTCAGAGAGATTTCCTTAAAAGGTCCTATTTCCCACCTCACTAGGGAATTTCATACAAAGGCTGGTTGATCCCTTGTCAGATTAATTGTAGAGGAGATGCTTGTTAAGATGTGCATTGGACCAGATGGTATCTAAGGTCCCTTCCAGTTCTGAGATTCTGTACCTGTGCCCTCTGTGCTCTCCAGCTTCTAGCCAAAACTTAATAATCTTTTAGGAGTTTTGCAGGCTGAGTTTGACACCTCTGGATTGTAAACAGCAATTATTTTATTTTACCAAAGCATTTGATAAAGTATCTCAAACTATTCTTTTGGAAAACATAGACTAGCACAATTATATGGATGTGAGATAGGTTGAGCAGCAGATCTGTGATCTACCTGGATCTGTGTTATTTAACATTTTTATCAATGACTTGGAAAAAGGCATAAGTAGCATGCTGTTAGATCCACAGATGACGAAAACAGGATTCAAATAGAGCTTGACAGGGCAGAAAGAATATTGGACTGGCTGTAATAAAATAAAAGTAGGTTAGGAACAAATGTAAAGTCTTATATTTGGGTTTAAAAAAAATCTTTCACTCATAGAGCACCAGCCCTAAATTCAGGAGGACCTGAGTTCAAATCTGGTCTCAGACACTTACCACTTCTTAGCTGTGTTATCCTGGACAAGTCACTTAACCCCAATTGCTTCAGCAAAAATAAATAGATAAATAAATGAAATTGGAGTAGTAAAAATCTTACATTCTTAAATACAAGATGGAGGAGACACGGGTAGAGAGTAAAAAAGACTCCTTGTGGAGTCTTCCCTGGTCAGACCACATCTAGAGGATTATATTCAATTTTATATACCAGAGTTTAAGAGGTAAGCTGGAAAATAAGCAGTAGAAAACAACCTTGAACCTATGTCATAGAAGTATGGGTGGATAAAACTGTGGATGTTCAGCTTGGAAAAAAAAAGGGGGGAAATATGATAAACTATATTCAGTTATTTATAGGTGAGATATGTGAGGAAGAGATTAGACTTGTTCTTTTTAGCTACAAAGAGAACCAGGAGCAAAAGACAACAGTGTGTATGCATATATGCAGATATATGTGTGTATGTACATTTTGTTGTTCAGTAATTTCAATCATATCCAACTCTTTATGACCCCATTTGCGGTTTTCTCAGCAAAAAACACTAAAGTTATTTGCTATTTCCTTCTCTAACTCATTTTATATATGAGAAAACTGGCAAAAATGATTAAGTGACTTACCCAGGATCATTCAGTTAGTAAGTTTCTGAAGCTACATTTGAACTCATGAAAATTAATCTTCCTGACTGCCACTCTATCTGCTGTGCTATCTAGTTGCCGAGCATTCATATATGTATGTATAATTTAATACATATAATAGAACAACCAAAATTCATGAGTGGATAAAAGATATCAAAATCAATTCTAAGCCAACAACAGATATTTTTTTAGAAAACAATAACAACTTTGACCCAGTTACTTAAAAGTGATAAATTTGTATAATATTATCACATACAAGAAACACCAAGGGTATTATAAATTTCTTAAGCTATGCAAAGATACAAATCTAATAACAAAAAAGTAGGACACCTTAATGAAAAGAACAAATGTGATCCTACCATTACAAACAAAAACATGGATGCCAAACTATTAACAAGTGGACAAGAAATATTAATCATCACTCACAGAATAGTGATAGGGAAGCCATATAAAAATGGGGGAAATGAATGCTTTTTTTATATTTTAAAAAGATTATCCACTAAAATGCACAATGACATGAAATCTGTTGCTGAAAGGAGATGCTAGAAAAGTTAATCATCTACTTTTAACAATAAATAAAAACAATAATAAAGTTTGAAAATAAACAGGAACTCATTAGTGTGAGTTGGAATGAGAGTGCCTCAGAGTTTATGTGGACATATCTTTTGGTCCCCACTTATAATTTTGGTAGGACATATAATTCATTCAGTAAAAGACTAATGTAACACTTCCTTTCACCAGTGCATATCAACCCTTCAGTTACAATTTAGAGTATTAGAGGTTGTCTGAGGCAACAAAGGTTGCAATCAGATGACCAAAAAATTATATGATCTGGCCATGACCACATAGGTAGCATGTGTCAGAGGCAGAATTTGAATCCAAACTCTCCAGACTCCAAGTTCAGTTATATCCAACTGCTACATATCTTGAAAATATGTGATGTTTAACAAATGTTTCCTGGATTGGATTCAATTGAATTGAATCAGATCTAAATGAACCTATATTCTGAGAGGTTATTAGAGTCAAAAAAAAAAAAAACTGGAAGGAAATCATCAATATTAAAGGTATTAAAGTATGAGGTCGGTAAAACATATTGCCAGTGGTCTTACCATTAGGAATTTTAGGACAAGAGGAACTGATTATCGGATGTTGAAATGGAGTTTGGACAATACAGAGTCCTGGAATATGTAACCAAAAAGTCAATCACATCAAAAACAGGGGGGAGAAGGGGGGTGAAGTTCAAATTGACAAAGTCAAGCTATCAATCCAAGAAGAAAAGTTGGAAGTTCCAGGTCATGGTCCTAAAATCATTAAGGACAAGATCAAGTTGCAATATTGTCCTAAATGGCTACCAAAGCTGCTACAGGTAGTTCAGGGGTCTTTGTGGGAGTGCCTTTTCATGTTAGTGGCTCCAATACTCAAAGGAATTTTAATTAAGGAAATAAATGACATCAAAAATGGTATTAGCAACCAAATGTGTCGTTGCACTCCTCCAAAAACAAAAACTTTTAATGGATGTGGAAAAATATTCAACTATCAGAAATAATAAATTCCAAGATTTAGTTGATATCTAGAGTTCTATATTTAACAACAAGGGTGGAGGGAAGTTCAGGGAAATGATATATGTGAAACAAATATAGTTGTTTTTATGTGATTTGTTTTATTTTAGTTTTTTTTGCTTCTTCCCCCCCAAGACAGAGTCAGAATAAAAATGTAACATCCTGAGTAAGAAGTGGGTGCGGGGGTGCGGGGAGAGGGGGAGTGGGAATGCGGGGGGGGGGAGATGGAAAATGAAATCAAAGAAAAAAGACAGGAAAAAGAAACTACAGTTGTATGAACATAAATGTAAGAGAACAATGCACTCAACAATTATGGAATGGGTAAAGAAATTATGGCACATGAATGCAATGAAATATTGCTGTGCCTAAGAAAAAATAAGTAGGATATAAATATTCAAAGACACAAACTGATGCCAAATGAGGTAAGCAGAAGCAGAAAAACAAAACAATACTTACAATAAACAGAACAATGAAAATGGAAAGAACAAAAACATAATGACTGCCAATTACAGTAATCAAATTTTAACTGAAGAAAGAGATAAAAAAGACATCTTGTCCTGCTTCTTTGCAGAGGTGGAGTTCTGATCCCCAGAACTTTATTCTTCATTGTGCATTTTTTCACATCAAACAGGTGTATGTTAATAATTGATATTCATTTTCTAAGAAAATGGGAAGCAATGTTTTAGGGAAGTATTTGTTATGTCAAAACAAAATTAGTAATAGATTTTTTAAATTAAAAATAAAAAGATAGTACAACAGCATATCATGGACAAACAATATATGCATCATGATTAATAAAGATATTGGTTGTCTTAAATAGGCTGTTTAAGTTTTGATAAATAATCTCAAAACTATATACCACTTAAGATGTCTCAAAATTCATTTGTACCCATTATCTAATTACATTCCACATGTCAGTACTGAGAAATGGGTCTGACAAGTATTAATACATTTTATAAGTGAAGAAAATAAGAAACAGAGAAGTTGTGAATAACTTAAAGTGATGCAGCAAATATAGGACCAATTCTATGTGTTTCCTGAAGTGCAACATCCCACAATGAAATGTTCTGGTTTTGGTCTTTTTTTTTTCCATTTTCATATTTATTCTGAACTTAAGAGACATCAAATAAAATGGTCATTGCAAATACATAGTGGAAGAGAAAAAGATTTTACATGAAATTGCAAGTCTATTGTCTATGTTTTTTTCTTTTTAAGTATATAGTAAGATCAATATATAGCTTCCAAGACTGTCCTACTTATCTGGACTTCTTCTACAAACCATGTAAGTTTGATAAATTAGGAAATGAAGTCCTTTACATCCTGCAATGGTGCATTATAAGGGGTTTTACTATAGCAAAGCCACTTATAAAGACAAAGATGAGAATAATTACACAGTGTCTGCATGAAATAAACATTTGATAAATGTTTGTTGACTTGATCTTAGAGATGAAAACTGTTTGAAATTAATTTATTTAACTATTTAACTATATTATTTAACTATAGGAACCAATACTATTACATATCGCCCAGATTCTCTGCAGTCTTAAGTCAGACTCTTATAACCCTTAGCCTTCAAGGTGACTATCATGTCTATGCTAAAACCTTGCAACAGAGAATCCCTCTTTAAAAGCAGGGTATAGATACACTATGAGGGACTTTTCAGTTCCCTACCCAGATTATCTGATAAATTCAGTTTCTAATGGTGTTGTAACCGACTCCCCTTCTAAAGGTGCCCAGACTCATAAGCTCAAAGTATGGATAAGTATATGTTCAAGTTAAGGGAAACCAATAAAACTCACATAGAAAAGAACAGAGTAGTATTTATCCTACAGATGCCTGTAGTCTCAGTCACTTATTGTGGCACTCTGGCTAAGACTCTAGCAAAAGAGGTTCTGATAAAGGCCTCATCTCCAAAATATATAGAGAATTAACTCTAATTTATAAAAAATCAAGCCATTCTCCAATTGAAAAATGGTCAAAGGATATGAACAGACAATTCTCAGATGAAGAAATTGAAACTATTTCTAGTCATATGAAAAGATGCTCCAAGTCATTATTAATCAGAGAAATGCAAATTAAGACAACTCTAAGATACCACTACACACCTGTCAGATTGGCTAAGATGACAGGAAAAATAATGATGATTGTTGGAGGGATGCGGGAAAACTGGGACATTGATGCATTGTTGGTGGAGTTGTGAACGAATCCAACCATTTTGGAGAGTAGTTTGGAACTATGCTCAAAAAGTTATCAAACTGTGCATACCCTTTGATCCAGCAGTGTTACTACTGGGATTATATCCCAAAGAGATTATAAAGAAGGAAAGGGACCTGTATGTGCACAAATGTTTGTGGCAGCCCTTTTGTAGTGGCTAGAAACTGAAACTGAATGGATGTCCATCAGTTGGAGAATGGCTGAATAAATTGTGGTATATGAAAATTATGGAATATTACTGTTCTGTAAGAAATGACCAACAGGATGATTTCAGAAAGGCCTGGAGAGACTTACACGAACTGATGCTGAGTGAAATGAGCAGGACCAGGAGATCATTATATACTTCAACAACAATACTAGATGATGACCAGTTCTGATGGATCAGACCATCCTCAGCAACGAGATCAACCAAATCATTTCTAATGGAGCAGTAATGAACTGAACTAGCTATGCCCAGAAAAAGAACTCTGGGAGATGACTAAAAACCATTACATTGAATTCCCAATCCCTATATTTATGCACACATGCATTTTTGATTTCCTTCACAAGCTAATTGTACAATAATTCAGAGTCTGATTCTTTTT
Source organism: Sarcophilus harrisii (assembly GCF_902635505.1). NCBI lineage: Eukaryota > Metazoa > Chordata > Mammalia > Dasyuromorphia > Dasyuridae > Sarcophilus > Sarcophilus harrisii. The sequence goes on from NC_045429.1 coordinate 221,126,984, forward strand.
GTACAGCAAAATAATGTTTTGGTCATGTATACTTATTGTGTATCTAAGTTATATTTTAATATATTTAACATCTACTGGTCATCCTGCCATCTAGGGAGGGGGGGGGTAAGAGGTGAAAAATTGGAACAAGAGGTTTGGCAATTGTTAATCCTGTAAAGTTACCCATGCATATATCCTGTAAATAAAAGGCTATTAAATAAAAAAAATTAAAAAAAAGACTCTAGCAAAAGATGCTGAGTGTTCTTCATCTATATAAATTCTTCCTTCCATGATTCTCCTGGTAACATTTTCCTAAAAGCTCAAGCCTCTAACAGCTGTCAACATATTTCCCTGGCCATAGCTCCGCATTCCAACCTAATTTTGCAATTCTTTCTGCCATACTATTTCACTATCTCTGCAATTCATACTTCTACTCTTTCTCAAAAATATAAATAAAATAAAAACAGAACAAGAAGGCAGTACTCCTACTTGTCAGAGAAAAAACCAAATAAGTATTTATTAAGCACTTAGTATGGTCCAGACCTTGCCCTAGGTGCTAGAGATCCAAGTACAAAAAATAAAATAATTTCAACTTCCAATGAGTTTATATTTTAATGAGAGATACATTTATGTGTATAAATATACACACATACATACATACAAGCTATACACACATACAAAAAAGTCTAATTGTAAAGCTAATAAATACATATCTACATACAGAAACACACCATAGTTAAATACAAGGAAATATGGGAGGAAACACATATTCTTGCAGTAACCATTTTGCAACTTGAACCTAGTGGCAAGATCTTTCTTAAAATTGGAAATCAAAAAAAAAAAATCAAAAAAATAAAAAAAAATAAAAAATAAAAAATAAAATTGGAAATCAATAAGTCTTAGAATAGGGCAAGCTTTTTTGCTCAATAGTATTTATATTTTTCCTATTGCATGTAAAGATAGTTTTCAACATTCATTTTTGTAAAATTTTGAGTTCCAAATTTTTTTCCTTCCTTCCTTTACCTCTCCCCTCACTACAATAGCAAGCAATCAAAGAGTCTGCACAATTTTATTGCCCTTTGGGCCTAGTTCTAAATTGTTCTTCAGAATGACTAGATCAATTCACAATTCTACCAACAATGCATTAACTAGAAAGGTTTTGTGAGGAATAGAAGAAAATGAAATAAATTTTGCAAGAGGAAGGGTCTAATCTAGTTTTGTAATACATTCACTATATATCACAGAGCATCCCATCTCCTGAATGTCTACCTGCCTGTAAAACAGGGGAAACTAGATAATTTACCCTCTAGTAACAAAAACCGTACCTAAAATCAGGTTTGCACACTTCAAGGTTTACAAAGTACTTACTTCATAACAACCAAAGTAGAAAGTGAACTTGCTCTGGAGTCATAAAATCTATGTTCAAATCTTACCTTTCATACTTTATTAATTTTTTGTCCTTTATTTTGGAAGAGTACCAGTGCAAAGAATCAATAACCTCTGTTCGAATCAGATTTAAGAGAGGCAGAGTTGTGCGAAGCTATCAGATTAACTCCCTCTCTCAGAGCCATCAAAGTCTAATAGCAAAAGTCAGGATGACCAGCAATGGCCCAGGATGCAGTGGACGACCTTCCAGTCTTCCAACAAAGCTCTAAGCATTTCACAGCATCTTTTTCCATGGCCATCATGGTTGTTGGAACAGATTGTTCTCATCCACCCATTCCATTAAGGGAAGTCTTCACATGCTTGGAGCATATACTGTCCTGACTTATTATTGGGTGTGAAGCCTGGTTCAGTACTTTTTGCCAAGATGTTTTTTCCAGCTGCACATGCTACAGCTTCTTGAAGCCATAGGTGAGAGTTGAGTGAATGGTTGTCCACCAAAGGTGAATGAGCAGTCTGTACAGTACATCGTTTTCTGATATTTATTCAGTTTTCTGTTTAACTGTGGCATAGACACAGGTTATGTCCAATTATCATTTACTCACAGCATCTTTCTCCTTTGCTAGTACTGATAAAGTTTTCTATCTAGAACTGATAAAGTTTTCTATCTAGGACTGAAACCATTTCTAAACATTATTTCAGTCTGATATTTTGTGCAAAAGTTCAGTAAGACTTTTAAGAAAGTGTGGTGTACCAGAAAGAGCAATGCATTTGGAGTCTAAGGCTCTGGGTCCAAGTTCCATTTCTTTTGTAGTTCTCTATGTGACCTTAAATGAACCACTTTGCTTCTCTTTGCTTCAGACTCCTTGTATGGGAAATGAAAGGTTTAGTTTTCTGGAGAGCAATTTGGAACTATGGCCAAAAGCTATCAAACTGTGCGTACTCTTAGATCCAGCAGTGTTTCTACTGGGCTTATATCCCAAAGAAATCACAAAATGAGGACGACCTACATGTGCAAAAATGTTTATAGCAGGACTGGAAATTGAGTGGATGCCCATCAATTGGAGCATGATTAAATAAATTATGGTATATCAATGTAATGGAATATTATTATTCTATAAGATATGATGAGCAGGATGATTTCAGAAAAGCCTAGAAAGACTTATATGAATTGATGCTAAGTGAGTAAAACTAAGAGAACAATGTACACAATAACCTCAAGATTGTGTGATGATCAACTCTGATGAACTTGGCTTTTTTCAACAATGAGGTGATTCAAGACAATCCTAATAGACTTGTCACGGAAAGTGCCATCCACATCCAGAGAGCAAACTATGGCAATTAAATATGAATCAAAGCACAGCATTTTCAGCTTGTTATGGTTATTGTTTGTTTGCTTGCTTGCTTTTCTTTCTCATTTTTTTCCCTTTTGATCTGATTTTTTTTGCCCAGCACGATGAATATGGGAATGTGTTTTAAAGAACTGCCTATGTTTAACCAATATCGGATTGCTTGCTATCTTGACAAAGGGGGTGGTAAGGGAAGCAGGGAGAAAATGTTGGAACACAAAGTCTTACAAAAAATGGATGTTGAAAATTATCTTTGCATGTATTTGGAAAAATAAAATGCTATTTTTAAAAATAAAAGGGTTAGACCTCTCCTTGCCTGTCTGCTTAGGTGAGGAAGGAGATGCCTTTTCTTGCAAGATCATAATTCTAAAAAAGAAAAACCTATAAAAAAAATAGATTACACTAGATGGCTTCTGAGGTCTCTTTCAGTTCTAAATATAGATTGCTATAATCTAATCTCTCAGGAGATTTTTTCTTAGGAGATAAACCTCATACCTTCTGACTTTCAGATGTCAAAAGAACCCAGAATTATGCTACATTTTAAACTATATATGTCAACGAAAAATTGAACAGCTTCTTTAGAATGAGACAATTTCAAGGGAAAATGTTATGATCTCCCCATGGGGAAAATGCTGAGGAACCTTAGTTTTATTTTTGGTCCCCCATATAACAGTTTAGGTTTGAATTAATGTTTTAATCACAAAATAAATTCTAAGAGTACACAGTATTTTATTTCTTTTTTTTCCTTAACTGTACATTGCAAAGCATTACTTATAGTTCTCCTCAATTCAGGACTGTATTCAAAATTTTTTTTCTTTCATCCATTTCAAAACAAGCATTCCTCTCCTAATCCCACTTCCCCAGTCTATCATTAACAACTATGAAATATTGTCAACAAGCATGATTTAGCATATGTCAAATCCCTGAGAAAACAAGATTCAATTTTGAAGGGAAAACATAGAGGGAAAGAGTCTGGAGCATAGGAGAGCTGGCAGCTTTGGCATAGCCTACACAGGCTGCTAGGATGATAGGATTTAGAGTAAAAAGAGACCTCCCGTATTTATTACAACCTTATTTAGTATGACCCCCTTATTTGCTGGCTGAATAAACTGAAGCCTAAAGAAATGAAGTTTCTTTACAGTCAATAAGTGGTAGTAAAAAAAAATCTAATCCAGCTCCTTTGATTCTAAATATAATGTACTTTTCACCATATCCCTCTACCTACTGTGGCAGATAGTGGACAAAGGAGGAAAGTATGAAGTTATTGGTCTCCTAAATGAAAAGAATAAATAGGAGAGACAGAAAGAGAGAGAGAAAGACAGAGACAGAGAGACAGACAGAGAGACAGAGACAGACAGAGAGAGAAGGAGGTGGAAGGGGAGGGAGGAAAGGAGGGAAGGAGGAAAAAAGAGAGAGGAGAACATAAAGGGAAGGGGGAAGTTGGAGATAATTGATGATAAATTACCTAATTCATAAGTTTGCCAAGGCTAGCCATAGAGAGACTGAACATGGAATTTTACACATCTGTGTTTTCCTCAATAAAAGGAATTCCCTCCACCAGATTATCTATGATTTGATAATTCCTATGGAGTAATCTGAAAAAGCAGAGGTTAAATGCCTTGTAGAAAGCCACTCAACTAGAGACAGTGGCAGATTTTGAATTAGAGTCTTCCTTATTTTAAAGCAAGCCCTCTATCTGCCACATCCCTCTGACTTTTAAACATATATTCTAATATAATCTAAAAAATAAAATGTCCTTGAAAAGTACCCAGATTCTAAAATACTTACGATTAAGTTGCTTTTCCACCCTTCCCTAGAAAGTAAAAGAACACTGGAATGTTTTCTAATTAATTAAAAAGATCGGACTCATTTTTTGTAAACCACTTGTATATATCCTGCTTTACCTAATGATGATGAAGCTTTGTCCCCACCAAAATCACTTATGTCTTTCTGTCATCCTAATTGTTCAATATTTTTCTTTGAAATGTTCTTGCCAGAGCCTTTTTTATAGTGGCAAGAAATTGAAAAGTGAGTGGATGCCCATGAACTGGAGAATGGCTGAACAAGTTTTGGTATATGAATGCTATGGAATATTATTGTTCTGTAAGAAAAGACCAGCAGGATGATTTCAGAGAGGCTTGGAGAGACTTACATGAACTGATGCTGAGTGAAATGAGCAGAACCAAGAGATCATTATACATGGAAACAGCAAGATTATATGGTGATCAATTCGGATGGGTGTGGCTCTTTTCAACAATGAGATAATTCAAATCAGTTCCAATGGTCTTGTGATGAAGAAGGCCATCGGCACTTGGAGAGAGCACAGTGGGAACTGAATGTGGACCACAACATAGTATTTTCATTCTTTGTTGTTATTTGCTTGCTTTCTCATTTTTCTTTACTTTTTGATCTGATTTTTCTTGTGCAGCATAATATTTATGGAAATATAATGGAATATAATGGAAAACTATGGAAATAAATATAGAGGAATTGCACATGTTTAATGTATATTGGATTGGTTGCCAACTGGGGAAGAGGTGGGGGGAAAGGGAGGGAAAAAATAGAATACAAGGTTTTATAAGGGTGAATGTTGAAAATTATGCATGTATATATTTTGAAAAAAATAATAAAATGAAATAAAATATTAATTTTTTAAAAATAAACAAATCTGCTTGAATCAAAAAAAAAAAAAAAAAGAAAGAAAGAAATGTTCTTGCCAGATTTTCTTCCAAGTTTTAAAAATGACAGACCTAATTTTCTATGTCTGGAACTAGAAATATAGGTTTTTGAGTAATTCATTGAATGTTCTTTCGAAGTTCACCATTGACTTCCTAACACTGAATCCAATGATCTTTTCTATGACCTCCCTAGAACCATCAATATTTTTTAACACCTTCCAATATACTCCCCTGATTTGTAATTTGTGAAATGTATTTTTAAATGGGATATTTCTAGACATTCTAAATTAATCTTCTGTTAGGAACAGATCTCAGCCACTCAGGGAAAATCATAAAACCAAGATAATTTCACCTGCTATAAATTTGTTCTATTCAGTTCAATAAGCATTTATTAAATGTCTTTCGGTTTTTAAGGTATTGAGTATACAAAGACAAAAATGAGATCTTTGCCCTCAGGGAGCTTACATTCTTAATCTTGAACTTGGACAATCTTTCTACTCTAATTTTATTAACTCTTTCAAAGATAATTCTTCTACTTGTGTTTGTGACCCCATTCTCTCCTATCTTCTCTAGGACCTTATTCCAGTAGTCATCCTCTTTTTTCTTGTTCAGCTTCATGTCTGCTTACAAACTTGCTCAGACCTCCCTCATTCTAGAGAAAAAAAAATTTCCCTTAATCGTTCCATCCACCTTATTACTGTTCCATCTTCAGATAAATTACTGGAAAAGGTTGTCTACACCAAACAATTTGGCTTGTCAATTGTCTATTACTACAATCAGGAAGGTGGTACAATTCATCTGTGTCATGGAAAGGCAGTAGCCATCGGTTGATCAATGAAATACCTGATCAGTTTGATGAGTTAGTACCCCAATCATCAACCTGATACAGATTATCCATTTCTTTGCCCTATCTGTGGGGCAAATCTCCTGGAATCCTGAGTAGAGAACTGATGACTCCTTATTGGGGCTCAGATCATGGGGAGGATCATGCTGTGTTTTATAACTCCTGTATTCTTTTATCCCTCTTCTGTCTTTCCTCCTCTTCTTCTTCAGCTTTTCCCAAGGGCCTTGAGAAGAATTCACATAATTCAACAAGAAGTTCATATTTGGGCATGCTCAGTACCAGGTCTAAAATTAAGGAAATAGTTATGATTTTAGTTTGAGTCTAGGTTCTATTAGAGAAATTCCTGGGTGATTTATAGGTTGAAACTTGCCTAGGGTCACATAGCAAGTATGTGCCAGAATGACATTAAACTCAGAGCTACCTGGCTCTAAAGCCAGCTCTCTATCCACTGCACCAGATTTTCAGAGGGTAGATGAATGAGGAGGGAAGGGGAGCAGAACAAAATAGGAGAGGGGAATGAAAGACAGAAGGACAGAGATTAGCCTGGGGATATTCTGAATACCAGAGTTTATGAATGACTATTCACCAATATGTGTTGCACAGAACAAAATATCCACTTTGCTTCGTCCATGCATAAGCAAGTCATAAAGGTTCTGCAGACAAAGAAACCTGTCAATTGACCAAAAGTAGTAGATCATTGTTGTTGTCCAGTAACTTCAGTCATTTTTGAATCTTGTGACTTCATTTAAGGTTTTCTTAACAAAGATGGTTTGCCATTTCCTCCTACAATTCATTTTACATATGAAGAACTGAGGCAAATTGGGTTAAGTGACTTGCCCAGAGTCATACAGCTAATAAGTGTCTGAGGCCAGATTAGAACTCAGGAAGATGAGTCTTCTTGACTGTAAGCCTAGTGCTCTGTACACTGAGTCATCTAGCCACAGACCCTTTAATGAATCATACAAGTTCCAAATTTGTCTATAAAGTGTTTATTGCTTTATTTAAGCTATTCCAGGATGGTTTATGCTTTCTAAACCTCCCCTCTTCAGGAGGGATATATCCTAGTGAGTCTGGAACACTACCCTCTAGATTTTTAAGCCTTAAATTTATTTCTTTTATATTTTTTTCCACTAAGTTAACCCTTTCTCTTCCACTACACCTATTGCATCTTCAGGTTTCATACAGTATTATTATTGTATATTGTATGCCCAGAGCTACAGCAGTAATTTTCTTTGGTTCCTTCTCCTTAGGGAGAAGTTATGTTACTGTTTGTAAGGGTGCCTAATCTCCTAAATGGGAAACAGAACAAGAGAATGACAGAGTAGGAAACGGCCTTAGAGATTATCTAGGACATCTTCATTTTATAGAGAATGAAACCAAATTACAAAAATGGGAAATGACCCATTCTAACTAAAAATATCCCTCCCATTTTTTTTCCTTTTCTCATTTGTCCCTCCTTCCTTTCCCTCACCATACCTGAGCTGGTATGGATAGTGATTTTCCCACTGCTCATGGACCATCTGGCAGTTTGCTTGTGTGTCCCTGATTTACCACTGTCACTTCGTCTTTGATCTACCTTCTATCCAATCCATGGTGTGCTGAGCCAAAGATCATTAATCTGAGATTCCAATGTTGAATCTCCATGTGGCACCATGTGGGTTTGTTCTCCCTATAGTTTGTCCCTATTGGCTCCCCATAGTCTCAGGCTCCCTGTGCATATTATCCTTTTATCAGTGTCAATTTGAATTACATATTTTAGTGGGAACAAACATTCATGGTGTCTGTTCTGCCAGATTTGTAACAGTAAAACGATTTGACTTTTTTTTATAAGAAATGTTCCCTATGTTCCCTATCTCAAGAAACATTTGAGAGGGCTCAAAAAGAAATGTTTTCTTCCTTTTAACTTCCAGTAAGAGGAAATGCATAGCTAAAGGCAAGAGAATTGGATCACTTTTGATAATCAAGTACAATCTATGGAAGGGAAAGGTGCTTTTCTAGAAAGCTGTGATGGACTTAAAGGATTTGGAACCCAATAACCTAGGGCTTGGACACCTACCTGTGCCATTGTATGGAAGATATACTCAGCTTTAGCCATGTTTAATCAATAGTCAAAAAATGCATATGTGTATGTATATAAGCATGTGTATATGAATGTCTATTTTCTACCTCTAAGTGCAATCTTCTTATATTCCACCTCTCCAACTTCCTCCTACTTAGACAGTTTTTAATCCTCTGCATGACCTGAAGTCCCTGAGCCACTCCATATCCAACCCAAAATACCAGCTAATTGAAAACATTTTGGTTGGGAGTCAAAGGAAACTATTTCTGTTTGGACCATGGCTAAGTTAACTGTTTTGTTAACTGAACCTGAACAACTAGACTGAATCAGGTCCAACTTATTGCTAAGCTATGTTTTCATGGCCAATCCTCTCCTCCCACCCAAGCTCCATTTCTGTTAACTCCAGTTATCCCCTGCATATTCCATCTTACATGTATCATTGGAAGTTAAAACTTAACATGTTGACTCATTTATTTATATTAAACAATCTTTCAAGACCCAATCCAAAGGGCAGCTCTTCCCTGAAGATTTTCCTGATCCCCACATGCTGCAGGAAGAGGTAAATATTCCCCCTCATAACTCCTGTAGTGTCTTGTTTGCCCATGTAATCAATCAATTATCAAGAACTACTATATGCCAGATATAAGTAGCAAGTATGGCATAGATTAATAGCTAGTATGAATCAGGAAGACTGGATTCAAGACTTGTCTCTTGTTTTGTTTTGGGATTTTTTTGTTTGGGGCTTTTATTTTTTGCATTTTTCTTCATTTGTTTTAAAACTTAAATAGAAAAAAGAAAGAAAAAATTGTCACAACAGAATATAAAAAAGGATTCAAAATATGTAACAATAAATATCCATTTCAAGAAAGTGTATATAAAAATAAAACACACTGCATTAGAACTGTCCATCTTTTCTTTGCTTTCTTGTAGGTTTTCTTGTTTTCTGCTGTGAACTTCTTATTTTATTCTTTCTTTTCCCCTTTCTTTCCCCCACTTCCCCCAAGTAAGCTACAGTTAAGCATGGATATATTTATGTTTACACAATATATATATATAGATACATATATATATATATATATATATAATTACAGAATAAGTGTTGACCTGTATTAGTAGAAAAAATTTTTTCATCAGGAATGATGAAGTGACAGATTTAAACTTGTAATCTAGAAGGCACTGTGCTGGATATTGGAGAAACAAAATCAAAAATGAAACAGTCTCTGCCTTCAAGCTACTTAGATTCTATCAGAGGAGATTGGGGGTACTAAAATACGTATATATGAAAACAAATACCAGGCCAAATCTATTGTTCTGTGTTACACCGCACATCTCCTCATTAATCACCTGTGTATCCCCACTTACAGGGCCTTGCACTTACTGGCACCCAATAAATATTTGTTGAATTAATGATGATTAATTTGTAATTTTTTGTGCCACCTAATATGTGTCCCACTATGGCCTCCTAAAAAGAACTAGGTAATTAACCTTTTCATTGGTTACATAAGCTGAGGAGAATTTAATCTGTTCCTCTTATGAATCCTAAGCTGTTTCTTGCTCTTCTCCTGCGCTGCACCCTCCATCATAAGGACACCAATTGAGTCAGATTTTTCTCAAGCTGCTCCTGAAAGTTGATTTTATCCTTGTCAAAATGTACTTGCTCCTGATATTTTGTTCCCACAAGATAGATCTCAAAGAGATTCAGCATCCTGCCAGTGAGTCAGAAAATATCTCCACACTTCCTACCCACTCTGGCAAGAATGCACAGTACAAGAATGCACGGTATCCCGTCCCCTCCATCCTTCCCTACCAGCACATAAGGGCAAGAGCACAACCCATGATTCCACTGCCTTCAAGAAGCTTATTCCCCTATTCCAATAATCTATTTCCATTTTTCTCCCAGATTCATCTAGACTGATTACTGAATATGTTAGAGTCTTCTACCCCAACAGGGATATGATTGGATTATAATTTCCCTGGTAGAGGGAACACTAAAATGTGGAAACTCCCACTATCAAAGTAAATTGACTTTGTTTGGTTATCCTCTCTGTAAGCTGAAATCAGAGAGCTGCCAATCATCCAAAAAAGATTAGGTGACTTGCCCAGGTTTACAGTCACTTTTTGTGAGAAGCAACACTTGAACACGGGTCTTCTTAACCAAAAAGTAAAAAGATGAGTATTTTATTAATTATATGGAATTGTCTTTCTTTTACTTGAAAACCATCTGTAAATCTTATTCTTTTTTTCTCTCTATTCCTAATATAGGACACAGAGCTGTACTTAGAGAACCCTCACAAGAATTAATACACTCCCACACATCTCATCTTTTTCCTACTTTGCCAGAATGATTACTAATTTTACCTTGAGGATGGACTTTGAGCTCCTTTTTCCTCTGTGGGCCTTCGCAGCAGTTTACTATAACAAGAAAAAGCTTGGAAAATAGTCTTCTCAAGCTCCCATAATTATGAAATTCTGTTCCTGTTCTCATGCTGCCAAATGAGCTAGTAGATTTGTAAATTTAATAAATGATTTCACTGATAAAGTTTTGGATTTTTTTAAGGGAGCAAGTTCTTCTATCACTAAGGGTGTAAAAAAAGTGCTATATACCTGTACCTCAATAATTAAAAAGTGGGGCAGCTAGATAGCACAGTGGATAGAGTACTAGCCATGGAGTCAGAAGGCTAGTGACCTCAGACATAACACTTTTCAGCTGTGTGACTCTAGGCAAGCTTCCCTTCCTCCCTGAAAAAAAAAAATAATTAAAGAGGGCCACAACTTTGGAATTGAATCAATCAATTAAAGGCATGCTATTCTTGCTTAGTTGTGTCAGGCTCTACATTATATGGACAAAATCAATTGGGTTTCCTTGACAAAGATACTAGAGTGTTTTGCCATTTCCTTCTCCAATATGTCACTCATTTTGCAGATGAAAAACTTGGGCAAATAGAAATTAAGTGACTTGCTTAGGTCACAAAGCTAGTAAGGTAATACCAGAGAAACTGAGGTAAGCAGAGATTTGTTTTTAATCTTTAATGTGTAGTTTGCCTAGGTCACAAAGCTAGTAAGGTAATACCAGAGAAACTGAGGCAAGCAGAGATTTGTTTTTAATCTTTAATGTGTAGTTTAAGCTAATTGACCACATGGGATTCTTGTCCAAAGCATTTGGTCCAGATGAACCAAGGAAGAGAACATACATAGGATTTAGCTAACTAGGGTTTGATAGGGAAAACAAAAGCAGATAATGGGAGCAAAGTCCCTGGGAGGATGAATAAGCCATAATTCCAGAAAAGGATCATAATTTAATCCTGACAGGATAAAAGTCAAGATAAGAAGGTCACAGATAAGAGATAGAGAGATAAGGGGCAATACACAAAAAGAGGGGGAATTATCCTAGCAAGGATAAAGCATCTGGAGATTGTGACACAATGGTATGTAAAGATGGTCAGAACCTCAGTGTTTTTTCTGGAATCTTTTTTTAAAAAACTCGATTTCCAGTCCTAATGGCAAGGAAGGTGGTGGCTATGATTTTTTTACTTAGGACTCAACAGTAAGTGTCTGAGATCATATTTGAACTCAGATCTTCCTGAATCCAGATCTGGTGCTCTGTCCAGTGCAAAATGAAGTTGCTTCTATTCAAGTTATGAGCTAGGTAAAGAAAAGGCTTAAACTTCTCCATTGAATATATCAATTAGTAGCATAAACCATCAGTGAAAAATCAATAAAAGGAATTAAATGTGTTTGAACCACTGGATAAAAGCAAATTATATCAGGTTAGAAATATCTTATGGTTATTTGAGAGAATTAATCACTTCCTATGGAGCTTAGGTAAGAACATAAGTCAGTTTAGAATCTGGGGATTTCATAATAGACCAGAACAGTTGTGGGAGAGTGCCAGTCAAATGCTCAGGAAAGAATAATTTGGGAAGGGAGAGGAAGTTATCATTATTATTTACCACCTCTACTAGAGGAAGATCTTTTAAACTTTGAAAGATCCAGATGACTTGAATTTGACAATGACAACAATGAAGTTCTAAGAATGTCCCCCACACAGCAGTGACTAGCAAAAGCATCAATGTTGAAATGTTGGAGCCAAGGACAAACTAAATACATGCCAGAAAAACAACTTCAAGATTTTACAAAGACCCCTAAACATAGAAATCAGCAAGGAACAACATACTCCTGGGAAAATAAGGATTCCACCCAAAAAGAACAGGATTTCTATCCAACAAAGACCTGTGATTATGTCTTTTATCTAAAACTTCAGCCTGCTTTCTTTGGGACTTTATACTTGTAAAAGAATATATCCTAGATTTCTGAGGAACTGTTGTATTTTAATTCTTACACTACCTTTTCCCATTAATATCTCTTTGTAAAAGCTGATTTATGTTAACTTATTAAATTAAATTGAGGAGATTTTAACTGATCAAATAGAATTAAGCACAATGAATGGGAGTTTATAATTGATAGTATTAGAAGAAAAAGAAATCAAGCTCCTTAAGGTTTCTCCTAGAACCCTGAGGAAGAAAGTAACCAACTACTTTATAGAGATCCAATTTTTCAGTGTAAGTGGAGGTTGAGAGAGTAAGCCCACAGTTGGCACTACATTTAAAAAGATGTTTGGTATTATGCATGACCATATATATTCCGCTTCCTTTTCTCTGTAAATGCACTTTTCTTTCCTCACTCAAAAGATCATAATTTTCCCTATGGACACTATTATTTCCTCTACTCAATTAGGATCAGTCACTCTTCATTTGGATTCTGATCAGCTCTGATTAAAAGCTGCATTCATTCCTAAGATTTAGAGTGGGAATGGACCTCTGAGATCAACTAGTTCATCATTCTAATTTTGCAAATGAGAAAACTAAGTCTTAGAGAATACAAGCCATCTGATTCCAAATCTGGTATTGTTTTCTACTTACCACAAAAGAATGTATTAAATAAATAAAAAGTGTAAGCCAGAGTCCATGAAGGAGGACAAATTTATTGAACTTGCTTGTCATAATATTTATAAAACTTTTCCATACAAATATTGTATAAATATTCAATATTATCAAGTACCAGTCTAATATTTTCAAGGTACTTTGTTCACTGGAAGTGAAAAGATAAAATTCATATAATCTAGGCCCTCATTAAGCCTGCATCCTACTGAAAGTAATACATTTATATTGATAGGTGCACTTGTATACATTCAGTGAGGTAAAGAGTACATCATATTGTGGTTCACAACATAGCATTTTCACTCTTCGTTGTTTCCTTGCATTATATTCTGCTTCTTTTTTTTACTGGTTTGATTTGATTTTTCTTGTGCAGCACAATAATGGTATAAATATATATACATATATTGGATTAAACATATATTTCTACCATGTTTAACATATATTGGACTATTTGGCATCTAGGGGAGGGCATGGGGGAAAGGAGGGAAAATTGGAACACAAGGTTTTGCAAGGGCTAATGTTAAAGAATTGTCCATGCATATGTTTTGAAAAATAAAAAGCTTTAATTAGAAAAAAAAAGAAGAATACATCACATTCTACAAGATAAATAGAATGTCATTTGAGTAAAGAGTACACATTAAATTCTCAGCTTAGAATATGGCCTGGGCAAAGAAAGGATCCAGGCAAAATATTCTATTGATTATCTATATTCATTAAAGCCAGCCACAAGGACCTCAATTTGCCAGTTTTGGTTTAATACTGTTCAGTTTCCTTACAGTCATTAAGACTAACTTGAAAGAATGATGTCTGACTTAATTACTAAAATTTCATTTTTTTTCTTTATTCACATTTTTTATATTTTATATGATATATATTTATAATATTATATTTTTATATTATTTATTTAACTTTTTTTACTTTTATTCTATAAATTTTAGGCTGTTTTCATACATTTTCTCCTCCTCTAGATTAGATTTTGTAATCAAGGAGTTACAGAAACTGTCATATGTTTCCCTGAATCACTGACAATTTTTTATATAGGGCCAGGCACAGTGTTTATTAAACAAATGTTGCTAAGTGACTAACTCGATATTATGGAGAACTACAAAATAATAGACTTTAATGGATTCAATAATTGTCTTAAGTCCACAAAATAGTCAAAATCAGCTACTTACAACTTTATGAAAGAAATCACTCCTTCCTACAATGAAATACATTGTGATTTGAATCTGGTATATTCTAAGTATGAAATGCAAAGGAAACTTTATAATTTATATGCAGCAAAAATCAATCTGGATTAGATAAGGAAGAGCCTAAAGTCAAGGAAAGCAGCTAGGAGGTAGTAAGGGTGATATAAAAGCTTTACCCTCTCCTAATTCTCAGGGGCTTACCATATTGGTACCTGACATAGATTAGATAACCAATTTCCAAGGTCAAATGTTTCACTAGCCTCATCTTCCCAGTTAGTAGGAAATATAGCTTATATGCACCATCATGCCTGATCTCTCTCTCTTCAATCATAAAATGAAGGGATCAAGCTAGATAGTCTCTGAGGTCCCTTCTAACTCTGGAATTATACTCCTAAAAAACTTTGCCATTCACAAATCCCACCTTGTTTTCCTCAAGTGACACAATAATGCTTCCAAGTAATCTGCAATAGGAAAAAATTGTAAAACAACTAATGGATTTTTTTTGTGTATATCACAAATTCCTCCTAGTTATATCCTATTTGTATTTCTGTGTTTGGGATTTGGATTTTCCAGAAATGTATACCATTGAGGTTTAGAATTCTATTAAATCTACCAAACCAGGACATAGAGAACCAAGCTATAAATATGGTTTATGGTACTTGCACTTCAGGGCGCAAAGAATATCCTTCTCCCATTTGCAAGTTTTATGTACCACAGCAACAAGATTATACAAATATCAATTCTGATGGATGTGGGTATTTTCAACAATGAGATGATTCAGGTCAGTTTCAGTGTTCTTGTTTTAAAGAGAGCTATCTACACCCAGAGAGAGGACTGTGGGAACTGAGTGTGGATCACAACATATTATTTTCCCTCTCTTTGTTGCTGTTTGCTTGCATTTTGTTTTCTTTCTCATTTTTTTTTTCTTTTTGATCCGATTTTTCTTGTGCAGCACAGTAATTGTAGAAATATGCATAGAAGAATTGCACATTTAACATATGCTGGATTATTTGTCATCTAGGGGAGGGAGTAGGAGGAAGGGGATTCCCTTGCAAGGGTCAATGCTGAAAAATTACCCATGCATATGTTTTGAAAATAAAAAGCTTTAATTTAAAAAAAAAGAAAAAAGTTTTATATATCATAGAAATCATTTTAAAATCTTATATGGATTTCCTAGGTATAGTTAATATCATATTGTTCACCTTTTGCGGGAGTAAAGGATTTGGAGAGGTAGAGAGAATTTGGAACCCAAAACTGTTTAAAAAAAAAAAAAGAATATCCTTAACATTTCCTACCTGTGTGACCCTGGGCAAGTCACTTAACCCCAATTATCTCAGCAAAAAAATCAATCAATCAATCAAAAATAAATAGTGGTGTGATTTTTTTTTCAATTTTCTCTGCATTGTGTCCAAAAGTAAATATGCACACAAAAAGAAACATTATTTGGGTTGATTTTTAAGTAAGTTTTGGCTTGTCAACTATATCCCCTTTTTAAAGCATATGGGTTTTTTTATCTGAGTTCTTTCAATTATCATGTCAGCAATTATTTATTATGTGTCAGGCACTATGCTAAGCTCTGGAAATACAATAGCAAGAAGGATGCCAGCCCTCAGGAACGATTCATTCTATTGAGGAAGACAAAATATAAATTCTTAGAGGGTGTGTGCGTGTGTGCGTGTGTGTGTGTGTGTGTGTGCGTGTGTATGTGTGTACATATAGAATGGGCAGAAGGCAACATGGAAAAAAGGAAGGCACTAGGAGAGGGGAGGAGAGAACCAAGAAAAGCCTGCAGAAGAAAAAATTTGCACTGAGTCTTGAGGAAAGCTAGGAAAATTAAGACAAGCATCTGAAGAAGCAAATCCTTTACTCTAGGTGTAAGGGACACAGAGAAGGCCATATATGAGGAATTTCAAATAATCCAGTGTAATTGGATCATGGACCAGCTATTTGGCATAGAGAATAGAGTGATACCCATGCATATATTTTGTAAATAAAAAGCTATAATTAAAAAGAGAGAGAGAGAACAGAGAGCTGAGCTCAGAATTAGGAAAACTCATCTTCTTGAGTTCAAATCCAGCCTCAGAAATTTACTGGCTGTGTGAATCTAAGCAACTCAGTGTGCCTTGTTTGCCTCAGTTTCCTTATCTATAAAATAATCTGGAGAAGGCAGTGACAAACCATTCCTTTATCTTTGCCAAGAAAACCCCAAATGGGGTCCATGAAGTGTCATACATGACTGAAATAACTCAACAACAACAACATGTTGTTTATGGAGGAGAGTACAGTGGAGAAGGCTGGGAAGATTGGAATGTGCCAAGTTATAAAGAGCTTTAAATACCAGGAGAGGCTATATTAATCCTAAAGATAATATAGAGCCTGGGACAGAGCACTAGTCCTAAAGTTAAGAGGACTTAAATCCAAATCTGCTCTCAGACATAACACTTCCTAGTGGTGTGACCCTAGGTAAGTCACTTAACCCCAATTGCCTACAAAACAAAAACCACCAAAAAAAGATGATATAAAACTAGAACTTATAGGGCTAAGTGAATGTGACACAGTGAGACCTGTACTTTAAAAAAAAAAGCTTCTTGGCAGCTGAATGGAGAATGGATCAGGTGGGGAAAGATTTGAAGCAGGTAAGTTAACTAGGAAACCTATTCTCTACAACTTGTGTAGTTTATGAATTTGATTTTTTTAATTCAAGTATTTATCTATATTAAATTTCATTTTATTAGATTCATTCCATCAATTTTAGTCTGCTGAGATTTTTTTGGGTCATGTTTATAAATCCAATATAATAATTATTCTTTCCAGCTTTGTGTTGGCTATTCATTTAATAAGTATAACATCTACACCTTCATTAAGTTACCTACAAAAATGTTGAAAAGAAAAACCTTATATCACTTTAGTGGAGCCCTCCCTCCAAGCTGACATTGATTATCACTCATCAAGCAAACCATTTCAGTATCTTTGCCAAGAAAACCCCAAATGGAGTCACAAAGAATTGGACATGACTAAAAAATGACTCAACAACAACAAAACACCCTACAATTCCTGCATCAGACTCATCAGTGACATTACATGGTCTTTGAAATTTTCCAACATATGAACAACAATATGGTCTCAATTGTTCCCTATTCTTGGCACAGCGAAAGATCAGGAGGATAGGCCATTGAGATAGCTAATAGACCAATGACTGATCTCAAGCATCACCACAGCTGTTACAGAAGAGCATCTTCTCTTTTTAAATGCCAGTTCCACTCCCACTGAACTATACATTTTCTTCCCCTGATCCTGATCCTGATATTAACTGCTCTTAGAGCCTCTTTCATGGACCTCAAAACCAAAAGAGTAAAAAAACTCAGAAGGTTTATGTTTCAGATACCTAAGTTTTCATCCTTTTATTTTTCTCTCTACATTCAAAAGTTCAGGAAGAAAAATTGTAGGATAAAAAGGGTATTATTTTTATTTTATTTTTACTTACCCATCCCGAACACCCAAATAGCCTGTTATCAATGAGATTGACTGCACAAATTAGAGATTTGATGGGTCTATCTATGGATAGCCAGCAAAATGGACTTAAACATATCAGTGGTGAAGATTGGGAACATTAAATATTCTCATCAGATACATTGCAAACCAATCCTGTCTTCATTTATCCTGAGGCTCTCTACACATAGTACTCACTCAATTTATATCAGAAGTCTAGAATTAGCAGAGAACATCAAAAGGCCAGCTTTCTTATTTTACAGACGAAGAAACCAAGACCCAAATGACAGGAAAAGTGATGTGTCCATGGATACATAAGTAGTAAGCAATAAAAGCAGGATTAGAACTCAGGTCTTCCCATTCTAGATGAAATGTTCTTTCCCTTGTACCATGAGTTATTTTAGATCAATATTAAATCCATTCCTCTGACCACATAAAGACATGCCCTTTATTTAAAAAAAAAAAATTCAAATTGTTGCAAGCTAGAAACTTGCCATTGTTTCTTCTATTTTTTTCTTTCCAGTTCCGCCTCCCCCAGGTTTTCTTTTTATTGACCCATTTGAGGTTTGTACAAAGAAGTAAGTTTCTGAAAACTTAGAATCTTAGTTTAGAAAAAAAAAATACTACCTGAAGTACTGAGAGATCAAGTGATTTGTCCATATTTAGGTATCTGAAACATAGTTAGTATGTGTCATCTGAAATCCAGATGAACTGGGTTATATACTATACTTGCCTTTCATTTTTTGGTCAACTTTTTTAAAGACTGAATCTCTCCTTCAGACCCAAATTGCAATTTAGAGACTATTCACAGTCTTATCCTACTCTAAACAGCATCCTACTTCATTTTCCAACCACTATCTGTTTTGTATTTTCCTTAAAAGTTTATTTTAATTTACAACAGACCTAGATTCAGTTCTAGTCAGATATGCATGAACAGTCAACTGTTAAGATGGTGAATGGTTTAAAGAACAAGAAGCCTATGTTTATATTTTGAAGATAAAAATTTACAAGTGCAACTTCAATAGTAGTGCAATTAAATGTTTATACACACCACAAAGCACTGTCACAGATCAACTCATTTGTTTGGGTTTCTAGACAAGATGGAATTTTACTGTTTTGCCCATGAAAATATAATCAACTATCAATTATCCATGCTAAGCTCTACATAATAGAGATTTGCATTTTCATGTACCATCCTCTCTATCAACTGCAATATGCATATAGAAATGCTCATTTCATGCATTGTTTAATTTCAGAATAAAAATAAAATGAAATGTAAAATGATCCATACTACCGGATTTTGAAAAGAAATTGTAAAAGAAGGGACATTCCCCAAAAAATTCTACATAGACCTGCTCTAAAGGTTTTTTTTTTTTTCCATCAACAGCATTACCAAGGAGTGAAAATGGAAAAGGATAATGATGAAAAAACAAACTTTGTATTTTTTGTCTCCTCTAAATATATTGTCCCTCTAAAATATATTTCTTTTAATGGATTTCAATAATTATACAAGTTCCTGAATCTGTGCTAAAAGATATATTCTTTATTGTTACTAAAGTAACCACAATTTATACAATGATCATAACAATAAAAAGAAAAGCAATCTTATCAAAAGATAATACGCTCTGATGAATGTCATGATGAAGTGCCTTTAGAGGCCTTACTGACTAAGAATTTTGTCTTATTCTACTTTGTAAAGAAGTGGTGGGCTAAACACGTGCTAAATGAGGCATCTTAAAATGGAATGGCTAATGTATTTGTTTTGTTTAACTATATCTTTGTAGAACAGCTAGATAGTGTACTAGATAAAATGCAAGCCCTCAAATCTGAAGGACCTCAGTTTAAATGTGGCAACTGACAATCATTTAGCACAATGGCCTCAGTTTCCTAATCTATAAAATGAGCTGGAAACCCAACCCAGGATCTTTGCCAAGAAAACCCCAAATGGAATTACAAAAAGTCATACATAACTAAACAACCAAACAACTTTTCCATAACATGTGAAAGGCTCTATGCAATTAGCATGAGGGATGGGAGAAAGAAAGTCAATAAGAATTGAGAGCATTTTTTTAAGTCTCAATTAAACATTAAAAAAACCTCTATGCCAAGGATCATTTAAGCTCAGGAATTCTGAGCTATAATAGGTCTAAAAGTGATCTACATTTACTGTCCACTCTAAGTCTGAAACCAATGTGGTGAGCTCCCCGAAGTAGAAGCTAATCAGAATGCCTAAGGAAGGACAAATTGCCCAACTCAATTTCATGACAATCACTAGTGTTATAAAGACTGTAACTACTGTACTTCCAGCTTAGATGAGATTGGGAGACCAGATCTTTATTGAGTTAATCATAAGATTTCTGTTAGTTTTGCTATTGCTATGGTCCATTATGCTGATAGTTTTCCTCCATTACTGGTATAAATCCCAATTGGTCATAGTTTATTAACTGGTTAATATGTTGCTGTAATCTCTTTGCTAATATTTTATTTAAGATTTTGTCCATCAATATTCATTAAGGAAATTATAGAACTAATTTTCTTTCTCTGTTCTGGCCCTTCCTGGTTTAAGTATGAGCACAAAACAGGAATTTGGATTTGGCCTATTGTATTTCTTCAGTCAATTTTCTTCCTTTTCCAAGCTGTTTGACTTTCTCTTGCATACTTCTATTTCATTTCTCATTTTTTTCTTCTACCTCTCTTGTCAACCTTTTAAAATCTTTTATGAACACTTTTAAGAAGCCTCTTTGGGTTTAAGACTAATAATCTGCACTCTTAAGTGCTCCATTTTCTGATTCAAGCACACCTTTTAAGAATTTCAGTCCTTTACAAAGTGGTAGAAAAAAAATTGTATTGGGAGAAATGGAGGAGGAGAATAGGGTGATTAGCATCACATAAAGAGGCACACAATACAGTTACATTACAATAGAGAGAAAAAAGTGAAGAGGCTAGCATTGTTTGAACCTTACTCTCATTAGATTTGGCTAAATTAAAGAATAACATACATATTCAGATGGATGTAGAATTTTTTCATATCCTATAGGGATCTAGGAAAGAAAAAGTGAAGGAACATGGGGGAAAGGTTATAGAATGGAGGGCAGAATGAGGTAGGTGGTGATCAGAAGTTAAATACTAGTAAGGTGGGACAAGGTGAAAAGAAAGAAAAACTATAAATGGGGAAAAATAGTATGGAAGAAAATACACAATTAATAATTATAACTATGAATATGAATTAGATGAACTCTCCCATAAAACAGAATTGAATAGCAAAGTTCATTAAAAACCAGAATCCTTTAATATGTTGTTTACAAGAAACACATTTGAAACAGAGGTAAACACAGAATAAAGGTAAAGTGCTGAAGCAGAATATATTACATTTCAGCTGAAGCAAACACAAAACAAAACAAAACAAAACAACCCCCCCCCCAAGATTACCAATTCTGGTCTTAGACAAAGAAAAAGCAAAAAGAGATGAGAAAAGAAACTACATCTTATTAAAGAGGTACCACAAAAAATAAAGTTATATCAATGTATGCATCAAGTGTTATAGCATCAAAATTCCTAAAGAAATTAACTGAATTACAGGAAAAAATGGACAACAAAACTATATCAGTGAGGAGTTTAAAAATTGCCTCAACTGGGGTTCTAGAGCTGGAGCCAAGATGGCAGAATAAAGTTAGGAAGCTGCTTGAGCTCTCCCAGTTTCCCTTGAAAACCATACAATTCCCTATTTCATTGAATGTCCATCTTTTCCCCTAAAAGATTTTGTTCAGTCTTGCTGGGTAATTGAATCTTGGTTATAATCCAAGCAACTTTGCCTTCCAGAATACTATGTTCTAAATTCTCCAGTTCTTTAATGCTGACATTGCTAAGGCCTGTGTAATCCTGACTGTGGCTACTTGATATTTAAATTGTTTCTTGGTGGTTGCATGAAGTTTTTTCTTCTTCATCTGATAATTCTGGAATTTGGCTACAATATTCCATGTGGTTTTCATTTTGCAATCTCTTTCAGGAAGTTTTTTTTTTTATCCTATGATTATCCTATGATTATAAAATAGCAGGGAAGTCTTCCTTCATGATTTCTTGAAAGATGCTTTCCAAGTTCTTTTTTTTAAATCTTGGCTTTCAGTCCAATAATTCTTAAGTTATCTCTCTTGGATTTTTTTTTCAAGTCAGTTGTTTTTCCAATGAGGTATTTTATACTTTCTTCTATTGTTTTATTCTTTTGATTCTATTTGACTGATTTTTAATGTCTCATAAAATCAATGGTTTCCATTTTTAAGGAATTATTTTCTTCCATTAGCTTTTATACCTCTTTCCCATTTGACCAATTATATTTTTTAGGCATTGTTTTCTTCACTCAGTTTTTGTCCTTTCTTTGCCAAACTGTTTCACTCTCATTTCTTTTCGCCATTTTTCTTCTACCTTTTTTAACTGATTTTTTTTAATTCTTTTTGAGCTCTTCCAAAAATGTTTTTGATATTGAGACCAATTCTTCCTCCCCTTTGAG
The DNA here is from genome assembly GCF_902635505.1 of Sarcophilus harrisii. NCBI lineage: Eukaryota > Metazoa > Chordata > Mammalia > Dasyuromorphia > Dasyuridae > Sarcophilus > Sarcophilus harrisii. The sequence continues at coordinate 221,149,396 of NC_045429.1, forward strand.
GTTTCACATTTCACATTCAACATTTTAACATTGTTGTCCTATTCTCAGTTTATATTTTGATTTTTTCTGTCACCATAGTAGCTTTCTATGGTCAGGAATCTTTTTTTTATTTTTTACTTATTTTCAGCCAATTTCATGATTTCTAAAGTTAAACTCTACTCCTTGAACATAGAGCACTTTCCCAAGCTTCTTGTACTTAGAGCCAGACACCTTGTCACTGGCTGTCAGAGCAAAACGCTCAAGTGCTGGCAACTTACTGAGTGTACTCAGGTAACCTGATCTAGTCACATTTATTGTTCTGGGAGCTTCTGGTCTGTCATTTTGCCTTCTTCACTGGGACTGGAGGTTCCAGGATGGCTAGCTGTGCCACTAGCCTGCTGAGTCAGAATAAAGGGGCATTAGTTGCTGATTTGTGCTGTGGCTAAATGCTCACTAATGCCTTTCCCAGACATTGATCTGTGTTTCCCCTTTTGCCCAAATGCTACAGACCTTTCTTCAAGTCCTAAGTAATCCTAAACTGTAAAATTGTTTCATTCCCATCTTTCTGTAGGTTATGTCACTGCAGAATCCACTTAGTGGTTTGATTTACCATTGTTTCTGAGGGAAAATGGGGAGAAGTCAAACTTTCTGGCTTTTATTAACCATTTTGACAGCACTATAGATTATATGTTCCTTGAGTGTTGAGACACATGTCTTTTTTTCCCTGAGTGCTCAGCAGGTGTTTTGTAAGTAGCTAGCACTTATTATTGAAGAATCTAGATGGTTTGGGGCAGCTAGTTGGCAAAGTGGGTAAGGTGTCCAGTCTGGAGTCAGGAAAACCTAAGTTCAAATTCAGTCTTAAACATTTACTAGCTGTATGACTCTGGGGAAGTCAGTTAACCCTGTTTGCCTCAGTTTTCTTGTCTGTAAAATGAGCTGAGACTGGGAGGTTTCCCCACTGGTCTGTTACACCACTGAGCCAGAACCAAGGGTCTCAGGTCCTGCTCTGTTGTGCTTAAGACCTTCTCACTGGCTTTCCCAAACTTCATCTGAGCTGAGCTGAACACCCCTTTGACACCAATGAGACTGACCTTTTTTGAAGTCCTTCAAATCTATCTTGAGAGGAGATAGAAACCTCTGGAGAGAGATTTCAATCCATCAGACTCTGTTCAGAGGCTTGGTTTCATGTGGTTTTCAAGTGAAACTGGGAGAGCTCAAGAAGCTTCTTGGGTTTACTCTGGCATTTTTGCTCTGCCCTCAGAGCTCCCATAACAGGAATTTGGTAGGATGTCTTCTTGACCTACTTCTCAAAATAGTTTATATAGTCCTGGAATTAATTGTTCTTTAACTGTTTGGTAGAGTTCACTTGTAAATTCATCTGGCTTTGAAAATTTTTTCTTAGGGAGTTCATTGATGGCTTGTTCAATTTCTTTTATTAAAATGGGACTATTTAAGTATTTTATTTTCTCTTGTGTTAACCTAGGCAATCTATATTTTTGCAAATATTTATCCACTTAATTTATATTGTCAGATATATTGACATACAATTGGACAAAATAGCTTGTAATTATTGCTTTAATTTTTTCTTCATTAATTATAAGTTCACCCTTTTAATTTTTGATACTGGTAATTTGTTTTTCTTCTTTTTCTTTTTCTAATCAAATTAACCAAGGTTTATCTATTTCATTGGGTTTTTTTCCATAAAACCATTTCTTAGTTTTATTTATTAGTTCTATAGTTTTCTTACTTCATTTTATTCATCTTTTCTTTGATTTTCAGAATTTCTAGTTTGCTATTTATTTTAGGGGTTTTAATTTGTTATTTTTCTAATTTGTTTAGCTGAAAACCAATTCATTGATCCATTTTCCTTGTGAATATTTTCTATACTGCTCTGACTTGTTTCAGTCAGTTTTATAGGATACTCAAGGGAATTCTTGTGTCTCTCCTTGGGAGAGAGGTAAATAGCATTTTCACCTGTTCATACCTGTCAGTTATATCTGAATAAGGTAGTAATCTCAGGAACCCTGGGTATCAGTGACACTAAAGAAATATCATTACAATACAAAAAGACCAAGAAGTCTTGCTAACTACTGCTTTGATGCAGTCCTGTTTGACACCTACCTTTATTCCTGGGCCAACAACTTTAGTCTAAAACATATTGTGAATTTCTGAGTTATGCTGGGAAAGTTGAAAAAAAAAAAAAAAAAGAAATTGGGATCATTCAGCTTCCTGTATTTTTTTACAAGACCTGAAACTGGGTGGCCCAGTAGATAGAATTAAGCCTGGAATCAGGGAAACCTGATGTCAAATCTAAATTTAGACACTTCAATGCTATGACCCTAGACAAGTCACTGAACCCCATCTATCTTAATTTTCTTGTCTATAAAATTAGCTGGTAAAGGAATGGCAAACCATTTCAGCATCTTTGACAAGAAAATTCCAAATGAGGTCACAAAGAGTTGAACATAACTTAAATGACTAAACAACAACAACAAGAAGTTAGTTTTAAAATTTAATCAAATAATTTTAGTCGGTTGTAAGAGTAATGTAATACAATTTAGCATCTCTATAAATCCATTAGTCCTATGTCCTCGGGCAAATCACATCACCTTTCTTGGGTTGGACTATAATGAAGTCCCTTCCAGCTTTAATGCAACAAAGAATAATTCTATAAAGCATAACATTTAAGATTCGAGGTAACTCAAGATTGGAGTACTCTATCCCCCAAACCATTTATTATTTTTTATTTTCAGAATTCAAAACTGTTTTTTCTAGATCTTCTGTGGAAGTGATAACCTGGAGTCACAAAAGGAGAGAGCCCAGAAAGATCCCTATTTCTTACAAAGAAAAATATTGGGAGGGGGGGGACAGTTGTCTGTTTTGTTATTGCTGGCCAAGCACAATGCCTTGGGACTGTTTTTTTTTTTGCAGGAATATAATTGTCCACAACTCTAAAGTACCACCTTACATTTAATAGATTGGCTAAGATGAGGGGATGTGGGAAAACTGGAACACTAATGCACTGTTGTGTGAGTTTTGAACTGATTCAACCATTCTGAAGAGCAATTTGGAACTCTAACCAAAAAATAAAATTGTGCATATCCTTTGATCCAGCTGTATACTGGATCTGAGATCACAAGAGATCATAAAAGAGTGCAAAGGACCCAATATGCAAAAAATGTTTGTAGTAGTCCTTTTTGTAGTGGCAAGGAACTGGAAATTGAGAGGATGCTCATCAACTGGGGAATAGCTGAATAAGTGGTGATATTTGAATGTAATGGAATACTATTGTTTTATAAAAAATGATGAAAAGGCTGATTTCAGAAAAGCCTGGAAAGACTTACATGAACAGATAGTGAGTAAAGCGACTAGAACCAGGTGAATATTGTACATAGTAACTACAAGTTTATGTGATGATTAAATGTGATAGACTTAGCTCTTGTTAGCAATGCAGTGACCCAAGTCAGAATTTGGAAAATGCTGTGATCCACAGATCAAAGCATAATAGTTTCACCTTTTTGTTTGTTTGTTTATATTTTCCTTTTGTTCTGATTTTTCTTTCACAACATGACTAATATGGAAATATGTTTAAAATGATTGTACACGCCTGTATCAAATTGCTTGCTGTCTTGGAGAGGGAAAAGGTAAGGAAGGGAGAGGAAAAAATTTGGAGCTCAAAATCTTAGAAAAATTAATGTTGAAAATTATCTTTAAATGTAATTGGAAAAATAATAAACTGTTAAAATAAAAAACTTTTAAAGAGAGCCAAAAAAAGGAATTTAATAGTCATGGTTACGAAAATGTTCATAAGACATAGAATAAAAAGCTAGCAAAGCTAAATGCCTTGGGACCTATTATCTTCAGAATGTGAATCATTTTATAGTGTTGTTTCATATTGTTATATTGGACAATGATGATTCTTAAAAACCAAAGAACAAGCAGGCTTTCAACAAAAGAATCTATTATTGCTGCCACGTGCTCTTAGCTAACTTGACCCTAAATCACTGGAGTATCCAACTATAGAATGCAAAAAAAAATAAAAGTTACTCACGTTGGATCAAATCATGCCCAGTATGCACAACAATATTCCCACTTAGATAACAGAATGTTTTAACTATTAAAGAAACTTGTTATTCAGCCATTTCAGTCATGTTCAACTTTTCCTGATCCCAGTGGGGTTTTCTTGGCAAAGAGACTGCAGTATTTGCTGTGTCCTTCTCTGGCTCGTTTTACAGATAAGGAAACTGAGACAAATAAAGTAACATAGCTAGTAAGAGACTGAGGTCAGATTTGAATTCAAGAAGATGTGTCTTCATATCCAGGCCCAGCATTTTATCCACTGTGGCACAGGTACCCTTAAACAAAACCTTCTCTGAATTATAAATATAAATATACTTCACTTCTTCAGTCACTTCTTCATTGAACAAAGAGGAATTATTACCTCCTTCACATTATAGTTTGAGTAAATGCCTTCAAGACCAAGATGTGTTGGTCCTGATGACTTTATAATTATTTGTAAAAGATTTTGTTGTTATCAAGTCACCCTGAGAGGAAAGCTTTAATTGATAGATTAGTCAGAGTAGCCCATCAGTATGAACCTTGAAATTCCAACAATAGCATCAATTCTGGGATAACAGGAAAAATCTAAGTACTCTGGCAAAAAAAAAAAATGATCTTGTTGATAGAATACTCTATAGAATATAGTGTAATTTGTTGAGTCTTCACTTAAATCTGAATAGAGATCATTGATGAAAATCTTGAGACACCAACTTTTAGTAGTGTAGAAATGTTGTCTATTGTTATTGAATAGATTGATCTGATGACTATTATTGACCTATACCCTTAAACAATCTATTTTATGATATATAAACCCTTTATAACCATTTTTAAAGGTAATGAGATGCAATGAAATAAAATTTAATAAGGCTTTTGTTCATACATTCCTTAAAACCTACTGATATATGTGTATATATACATATATATATATATATATATATATATATATATCCCTATTGTGGAAGAATAGATAGTAGCAGACAATCTCAATATTTCAAATAACTAGCAGAATTGAGATCTTTGCAACTGAAGTTTGTGATGGAATAGAAATGCTTCAAGGCATTTTAAAGAGTCTCACAGATAATCAGTACTTCATTTGGGAATGTTCCTGTGAAGAAAAAAATTTGAATTTGTTACCTAGAGTCTTTGGGCATTTGCCACAGAAAATCATGTGACTTTGATGAGTTATAATGAATACCCAAGTGTGTTCTCTCTTTTATAGGTTTTCAATGTAGAATAAAATTCTGGTCAGAATTCATATAATGGCTTCCTGCTGATTCTTTCATTCAAATAATTCCAAATGTCCTTTATATGATGTGATTGGGATAGCAAAAGTTATCCTTTCATGGGCAGATAATTCATGTTTGATTGCTTATTCTTACCTTGGATTTCTCAAGCAGCTACTCTGTAAAATATGTATGCTACATTCATTTTGACAAAAGAAAACCCAGAAACCTACAGTTACTGATATGATGTGATTGGACTATAGGGGAGGACTTAAGAAGGTATTCTAATATTAAAACTTCTGGTAGATGATGTGGCACAGCAAAGCAAATGATTGGTCATATCAATATGAAGTCTAGAATAATAGAATTATAAGGGACATCAGATAGGCAAGCTCGTAGCGCTTACCAAAAACACCAGTTCAGCACATATAGTGACATAATTAAAAGTGTAGCTTAATCATAGGATTTAGAGCTGCAAAGGACCTTAGGTTAATAATACAGTCCAGTTCAACAAACATTTGCTAAACATGTTCTAGATATAAGATAATGCCAAGTGCTGAAATATAGAGACTAAAAACAAAAAAAATAACATAATAGAGTGGAGAAATCATATGACAAATGGAAAGAATGCTGGACTTAGAGTTAAAAGAAACCTGTGTTTGAATCCTACCTTTTAACACTTATCAGTTGTTTACCACTTACCAGTTTAACACACCAGTTGTGTGATCACAGGCAAATCAGCTAACTTTTATTACTCTATATTTTCTCATCTGTAAAATGGGAATAATAATAGCACCTACTTCATAGGTGGTTTTGAGGCTCAAATAAAATAATATGTGTAAATCTGTGGGAAAATTTTAAATCATTCCACAAATGTCAGTTATGGCTATAATTACATTCTACTATGGGGAATACAACTTGTAAATAGATACATATAATACAAGGTAAAATATGATGGACACAAAGGAAAGATAAAATGTTTTTGGAATATTAGAAACTGCTTTCTCTTTTTTCCAATTTTTGTTAAAATTTTGTATGGTTAAGAGAGAGGGAGAGATAAATTAAGAAATTAGTCTAACATGAAAACAAAATAAATAAATAAAAATGTATTCTTTTAAGGAAACAAATATGTCAAGAATCTAATAGTTTTAAATACACTGTCACCACCATCATCACACACATACACACAAACTCTGGTCTGGGTTCCTTTCCTTCCCATAAGTTTTTTTTTTTTTTAACCTTTTGCTACCTCGGCCCCCAAAGAATGCCAAATCCTGCCCTATTATTCTATAGTTGTTCCAGGGACCACTGGGTATGAGTGCCTTTAATTGACTTCTCACCAAAGACAATGAAAAAATACCAACTGAAAACAATATCCACAAAAGAAATTGACCCGTTTCTCAAGACAGGCATAGGATAAGAATGTGGTTGCAATAAGGTCGTTTCTGCAGCAGTTTTCTGCTGCCATCCATCTCTAAGTGGTCAGGCAACAAACACAACTCTCCTTTCAAGATTAAGAACAGACAGCCACAGGAGAGAGGAGTCATTTTAGAATAGCATTAGCTGCACACAACGTTCATTCCATTTTAATTAAAGTTTACATAATTTGCCAACAGCATAAAACCTAAAGAAATTCTGACCATGTATGTAATTTATATGTAACTCAGAAACTTAGTCCATTTTTATTTGCCTACCAAAAAAAAAAAAAAATAATAATCATGGTAATTTAAAATGATGTACAGCTTCAGTGTCTCCATCTCAATGCTTTTTTCCCCTTTTTTCCTCTAGTATCATAAGAGATTAAGGGCTTTGTTCAAAACAAAGACTAGCTATAACCCTTGAGGCAGTGAAGCTATTTTCTAAACATCTAATTCATCTTCTGATAAGCATGTCTGTCCCCATGCAATCTAAACACCAGCTTATTGTTATTAACCCAGCAGAGGAAAAAGCAAGAGGCTTGTCTGTTTCTTTAGAATGTTAAGCTATCCATTGTCTCAATCTTATTTTTAAAACTCCTGGCAGGCAAAGCAATTTCTGTCATTTCTCCATTTTAATCCATGATCATGTATTATCAACTAACTGCCTTGCATTATCTTCTAATTTGTTTGTTTTTTTTAAATGGTTGAATGTCTCATCTGCCCAGACACAGAATTAGTCTGGGGTATCTGAGACTTTGTCACAGAAACCAGCACTCAGAGCGTGGACCAGCTCCCAATCCCAATTCACCAGCAAACCACAAACAATCCTCTTATCTCAGACTCTTATTCCAGTACTGTCACCTTCCAGAGTTCCAGGCCCCGGCTTACTAACAATGTGGAATATGGGATAAACAAAGCAATTAGTTGCAAAGACAACAAAGGGAGAGAGACGGGAGGTGGGGGAGACACAAAGAAAGGGACGGAGAGACAGTCAGAGACAGACAGAAAAAGACAGAGACAAAGAAGCAGAGACAGAGAGAGAGACAAAGAGAGACAGAAACAGAGATACAAAGAGAGACAGAGACAGAGAAAGAGACAGAAAGAGACAGAGAGAAAGAGATAGAGAGAGTATGTATATGTAAACTCAGTCTTATTCCTTCCCAGTTTTTATCCTCCTCTGATCACACTTTCCACTGTGTCCGCTGGACAAATTTTCCTTCATATATTTATTATCGGTTTCTTAAATCTGATGGTGCTCACTGAAATATAACTTTCTTTGAAGATATCACATCTTTTGGTATGCTTTCTAAAGTCAAAAGGAATTGTTATCATCTTCCTCATTGCTGATTTCACTTTCATAATTATCCCATTATCATTATTACTCAGTAATGACTTCTTCCTATGAAGTTTATTCCATTTTTTTTCCAACTGTTGTGTATCCTTATTTTCATACATGGACCTCCAAATCACTCTTCTTCTCCCCAATATATTCAATATCTGGAATGGAGTCTTTTCCTCTATCCAACCTCTATGAACTCTCTGACTTCAATATCCTCCATTCCTATCACCTCTATCTAACTCAGTGGTTCTCAAAGTCTGGTCCAGAGCATCCTGGGAATCTCTAAAATCCTTTCAGAGAGTCTACAAATTCATAATTAGTTTTTATTTTTAATGTGATCAATATCTATAACTATAAACCACATAAAAACTCTTTGGACAGATCCTCAATCATTTTTAATAGGATAAAGATATTGAGAACAAAAGTTTGAGGACCACTAATCTAACTTAACCTCAACATCTCAAAGCTGTCTTAGACTCTTCACTCAACTGATTTTGTCCCCCATAGTTGGGACTAATAATAATAATCCTGTGCCTTCCCAACAAAGTTGGAAACTCTTCTATGAGAGGTGCAGTACATTATCATTTCCTGTAGCATTTAACCAGATTTAGACGGAGCAGAGACTCAACTTTAAATCCACACAAGAACATGTTTCATAGAGAAACAGTAGGGCATAATGGGTAGAACACAGTTATGAAGTTAGTATGTTGTGAGTTCAAATTCTACTTCATATAGTTACTAAATATGTAGTAACTTTATTATGTAACCCTGAACAAGACACTTAAATTCCCTCAGTTTCAGTTTTCCACAACTATAAGATGAAAGGGTTGGACTCAGTGCCCTTTATGATATTTTAATCTCTAAATCTAAGATCCTATGAAGTGATTTTTTTCTTTATAATAAAGATCGCTGGAAATAATTCTAATGATAACATGATTTGTCCTCTATTCTTCAGTTACCTTCTCAAATTCCCAATGTTGTCAACCACCAGAAATTGTTATTTTTCTAAAAAATGATTAATATTTTCTTCCTATACTAAATGCATATCATAACATAAATGTTACAAGGTAAAGATAAATTTAGGTTGTTCTAAGGCAGAGATTCTTTAACAGAAGTCCATAGATACCACATGTTTATTGCATTACTTGCTGTCTAAGAGAGGGAGAAGGTAGGGAAGGAGGGAGAAAAAATTGAAACGCATGATTTTGCAAGGATGAATGTTGAAAACTATTTTTGCATGTATTTTGAAAAATAAAAAGCTATTATTAACATTAGAAATTTAAAATCTTTACTTTATGAAAATAGTTTGTTTGTTTTTTTTTTCTCATGGACATGCTTAAAGAGTCTCAAAGATCCCCAGGGAAACCCAGACCATACTTTGAAAACCACTGCTAACTTGTCAGGATTTTACTGCTCAAAGCCTGGCTCTGTTATTCAGTTTGTTAACTATACTTCCCACTTTTGTGACAATAACAAATTGGATGAGCATGCTGCTCATACCTTTCTCCAAGTCAATTATTAAAAATATTAACTAGCACAAGGCCGATTCCAGATCCCTGGCACATCCCACTGTGTGGGATAAATAAAAAACAACTGACATTTATATAGTAGTACCAGGCACTTTACAAATATTTTCTTTCAGTCTTCATAACATCTGAGAGGTGGGCCTTATTATTTCCTCATTTTACTATGGATGAAACTGTGGTTAAGTAAGTTGAACAAAATCACATAGCTACTAAGACTCCAAGAGAGATTTGAACTTAGATCAGACTAACTCCAGCACTGATGCTCTATCTTAATCTAGCAGTTTTTTATCACTTGCAAAGTTTACATAGAACCATTAACAACTACTTTTTTAATATAGCTATTCAAACAGTTTTACATCCATCTAAATGTATGTTCATCTATTCTGCATCTGTCCATGTTTTCCATGAGAATAGAATGAAAAAGTATAAACAATGTGCATTAAGTAGCTTTTTCCTGATCTAAGAATTTTGTAAACCCTGTCAAAAAGGAAGTGAGCTTAGTCTTTCTGGTGCTTTGGGATCACCATTTGCTTTATTAGATATTTGTTAAATCATCTCTTTTTTTTTTTAGGCAAAAAATTTATCTAGTTTTTGTAATGGGCTGAAGCTCGAGTTGATGCACTGAGGTCCCAACCACATGAGGCTAAATAGTAATTGGACCACACTCAATAAATATATATGCTTGGAGAAAGAATGGCCCCCGCCCACCCTTTGTGCAAGTCCTGATGTATTGTATAGGAAATGATGATTTTGGGGGGTGGAGGCAGAGGGGCAGAAAGAGAGGTGGAGAAAGACTGCTGGCTGGCGTCTTGTTGCAGCTGCTCACATTGCTATCACAATCCCCCTTCACCTCCAATCCTTCTTCACCTCCACAGAGAATAAAGATAGAAGATTTTCCCTCAACCTGAATTCCTGTCTCTGGCTGATTTTAAATACACGGTCATCACAAGTTTTTTCTAGGATCCAGGGTTACACTTACTCACCTGTAGTTTGTAGATTCCACTAAATGACAATACTTAATTATTCTGTGATACTTCTCCATGAAGTTTTATGCATCACTAACAGTGAATCAGGTTCAGCAATCACACAATTCTTTAAATACTCAAAGATGCATAGTTTATTTGGGCCAAGTGACTTGAATACATAATGAACAGCTGAAACAGTCTCTTATATCTCTTAATTTTTCTTGCTTATCAGTTCCCTCTTGGCTATTTCTGTTCTGTCATTTTTCATGCAAAAGTCATTTTTCTTGACAAGAAAAACAGATATAAGAGTTAAATAGCTTTACGCTTTCTCATCACTATCCCCCATCTCCATTTTTAAAAAATTTTATCCCCTTGATAGTCAATGGATTTTTTAGATCAGGACTTCTTAAACTTTTTCCCTTTGTAATCCTGTTGAGGCTAGGAAGGGACCCCAAAAGTTTAGGGGTCACAGAGTATTGTCACGAGTTGTCTCAAAAGATTTGCAGGCTTGAACCCATGTCTAAGTCAAGGGACAAAGTTTATTGTAATTGTAAAGCCAATTAAAATAGTCTAAATTCCAAGAGAATTTAGCAAAGAAACAGAAGGAAGGAGACACATTTATCTAATTCTCCATGTTATTGATATGCTAATTTTATGCCCTAGGAGTAGAACCAAGGAGAGAACCAATTGAGATTAAGAACCAATCTCAAGAATTTGGTTATCATTGACCAATAGATAGTAATGTTTGTAGGACTATGCTAAGGCCAAAAAATTTGAAATCATTGACAGATTGTCAGAACAATAGTTAGAGAGTCTCAGAATCATAATATATCTTCCCTAAAGTTTAAAGGAAGATAATATTATTATATTCCTAGGTCAGAAGACTTTTATAATCATTGACAGAACAATAGCCTTCTTAGATCAAAGGACCTCAGGATCAGATTCTAAAGCCAGAAGATTTAGTATCACTGACAGATTGTTAGAACAGAAGCACCCTAAGGTCAGGGGACCTTAAAATTACTGCTGTCTTCCCCAGATGTTATATTACATCAATCACTTTTCACCTGAAAAATTTTTACATGAGCCCAAAGATATAGGTATATAAAATAGGTATACAAATCAAATATTAAATGATGGTAAATCATAATTTCACAACACCCACATTCAGTTATGAGATCCCATATAGGATTGCAAATCACAGTTTAAGAAGCTGGGTTTTAGATGACTAAATCAAAACTATCAATAGCCATATGAAAAATGCTCTAAGTCACTAATAATCAGTAATACAAATTAAGTAACTCTGAGCATCTATCTCATGCTTTTCAAAGTTAACAGAAAAAGAAAATGACAAATGGAGGAGAGTCATTGGAAAACATATGCATCATTGTACTATTAGTGGTTTGGACCAGTGATTCTGAGAAGCAATTTGATACTTTGCCCCAAAAGTAACTAAATTGTGACTGTTCTTTGACCCAGCAATACCACTATCATATCCATAACTCAAAAGAAATTAAAGGAAAAAATAGACCCTCCCCCCCCACATAGGGAATATATATATATATATATATATATATATATATATATATATGTGTGTGTGTGTGTGTATGTGTGTGTTGTGTGTGTGTGTGTATGTGTGTATGTATATATGTATTTGTATACACATACACACACACACACACACACACACATACATACACACACAGTGGTCTTTTTATTGTGGTGAAGAACCAAGGGAATGCCCAGCAACTGAGGGAATGGCTGAAAATTATAGTATGTAAATGTAATAAACTCTCACTGTGCTATAAGAAATAATGGTTTCAGAAAAAGTAAGAAGACTTGTAAGTGAGGCAGAGTCAATTAAGTAGAACCAGAACAATCTATTACAATAACGACAAAACTATTGTTATTGTACTTTCAATGTCAAACAACTTTGAACAAAATGACCAACGATGATTCCAAAAGATCCATGACAAATCATGTTACTTCCTAACAAAGACATAAATTCAGAGTGCAGATGAGACATTTACTTTTTGAACAAGGACAATACAAGAATACCTTTCAATTAACAATGCATATTTGTTACAAGGATATGCTTTTTTTTTCTTTTTCCATAAAGAAGAGTGAGATGAAAATGGAGAAGGCCAATTTTTGTTACTAGAAAAAACATTCTAAAATTCCCTATTGTTACATCCAGCCATTCTGGAGAGCAATTTGGAACTATGCTCAATAAGCTATCAAACTGCATACCCTTTGACCCAGCAGTGTTACTACTGGGCTTATATCCCAAAGAGATCTTAAAGAAGGAAAAGGGACCTGTATGTGCACGAATGTTTGTGGCAGCCCTCTTTGTCGTGGCCAGAAACTGGAAACTGAGTGGATGTCCATCAGTTGAAGAATGGCTGAATAAATTGTGGTATATGAATATTATGGAATATTATTGTTCTGTAAGAAATGTCCAGCAGGATGATTTCAGAAAGGCCTGGAGAGACTTATATGAACTGATGCTGAGTGAAATGAGCAGGACCAGGGGATCATTATTTACTTCAACAACGATAGTATATGATGATCAATTCTGATGGACCTGGCCCTCTTCAACAATGACATGAACCAAATCAGTTCCAATAGAGCAGTAATGAACTGAACCAGCTACAACCAGGGAAAGAACTCTGGGAGATGACTATGAACCACTACGCAGAATTCCCAATCCCTCTATTTTTGTCCGCCTGCATTTTTGATTTCCTTCACAGGCTAACTGTACACTATTTGAAAGTGCAACTCTTTTTATACAGCAAAATAACTGCTTGGACATATATACATATATTGTATTTAACTTATACTTTAACATATTTAACATGTATTAGTCAACCTGCCATCTGAGGGAGGTGGTGGAAGGAAGGAGGGAAAAAGTTGGAACAAAAGGATTTGCAACTGTCAATACTGAAAAATTACCCATGCGTATATCTTGTAAATAAAAAGCTATAATAATAATAAAAAAAGAAGAAGAAAGAAAATTCCTTTTTGCTTTCCTTAATTCTTCTCATGAATCTTGGGTTATTTTGAGTTTTAGGACTTCTAACTATTCTTACAGTAAAATGCCACAATTATACATTCATCCTCTATTGATTCCATCTTTTCAATACATTTTTTGAAATCTAATTAGGCTGGTGTTTTATGTGTTTCCATACTAGTCTCTTTTGACTTCTTCCATTTCCCTTCATCATCAGAATTATTAGTTTTTGTGCCTTCTGAATTTGATTCTTGAAAGCTTGCATGTAAAATGCTTTGCAAACCTTATAACATTGTGTAAATATTAGTTACTATTATTGTTTGTAGGGATGTCACTGTTACTCTCATATTTCTGGGCTCATTTCTCAGTCCAAAGCTATCCTACTTGGCTTTTATAACACTGGCAAACACTTTTGGTAAGCTACCTGTCTGTGTTTTATGTTTCACTTGACACTGATAACCAGAATGTCAACTAAACAAAATTATCTATACCATCTTTGAAGAAATCCTGTTAATCTTCCTGAATTCAAATCTAACTTCAGACATTTAATAGCTATGTGACCCTGGGCAAGTCACTTAACCCTGTTGACTTCAGTTCCTCCTCTGTAAGATGACCTGCCACTACACACCTGTCAGATTGGCTAGAATGACAGGGAAAGATAATGCGGAATGTTGGAAGGGATGTGGGAAAACAGGGACACTAATACATTGTTGGTGGAACTGTGAATATATCCAACCATTCTGAAGAGCAATTTGGAACTATGCTCAAAAAGTTATCAAACTGTGTATACCCTTTGATCCAGCAGTGTTACTACTGGGCTTATATCCCAAAGAGATACTAAAGAAGGGAAAGGGACCAGTATGTGCACGAATGTTTGTGGCAGCCCTTTTTGTAGTGGCTAGAAACTGGAAACTGAGTGGATGCCCATCAGTTAGAGAATGGCTGAATAAATTGTGGTATATGATAAAGGAATATTTTGTTCTTGAGAAATGACCAACAGGATGATTTCAGAAAGGCCTGGAGAGACTCACACGAACTGATGCTGAGTGAAATGAGCAGGACCAGGAGATCATTATATACTTCAACAACAATACTATATGATGACCAGTTCTGATGGACCTGGCCATCCCTCACAATGAATAACCAAATCATCTCCAAAATGGAGCAGTGATAACTGAACCAGCTATGCCCAGCGAAAGAACTCTGGGAAAACTAAAACCATTGCATTGAATTCCCAACCCTATATTTTGCCCACCTGCATTTTTTGATTTCCTTCCAAAGCTAATTGTACAATATTTCAATCGTTCTTTTGTACAGCAAAATAACTGTTTGGTCATGTATACTTATTGGATCTAATTTATATTTTAATATATTTACATCTACGGTCATCCTGCCACTGGGGAGGGGTAGAGGCTAAGAGGTGAAAAATTGGAACAAGAGGTTTGGCAATTGTTAATGCTGTAAAGTTACCCATACATATAACCTGTAAATAAAAGGCTATTAAATTAAAAAAAATAAAATAAAAATTAAATAAATAAATAAATAGAATGACCTGAAGAAGGAAATGGCAAACTACTCTAGTAATTGTGCCAAGAAAACCTCAAATAGGGACACAAAGAGTTAAACATGACTGAAAAATAATTAAGCAATAATAAACAACAAATATGTTCACATTGTTTTTATCTTTCTCCCTTTAGTGTCTAGAAAAATTCTTGATACAGAGTGAACTCTTAATAAATGCTTATCAGTTGATTTATTGATGATAGAATCAAATGTTTTTGAAACAATCAACATATAATAAATACCTTGATAAGCATGCACATAATTGATTAGTGAAACTATTGAATTCTCTGAAAGAGTTGCATTATTCAAATTCTCACTTCATATTTTAATTGAGCCAGAACCAGTTACAATATTTTACATAATTATAACTGTGTATGTGTGAATGTACTTCCAGAAGTGCATGTGAGTACTTCCAGAAGCTTCAATGTTCACACTAATCTAGACCTGACAATATAATACCAAGAAGAATAGTAATAGGTTCAAGATGATTGAAGATATTTTGCTAACTTTCTAAGCCAGACGTGCTCACGTGCCAAATAGGCTTAAATTTGATTCTAGAGATAATAGTGGATCACTAAAATGTATTAATAAGGGGAGTAACATGGTCAGTGGGAAGTAATTTCAAAGAGGAGGCTCTTGCATTGAGAAGATGGCCTTGTAGTTGAGACTAAGGAAATTAGAAGCCAGAGCAGTTAGATAGCACAGTAGATAGAGTGCCTAGACTAGAATAAATTGTTAATTATTTCCTTTTTATTCTGTATGTAGCTTATTTTGCATATATTCATTTTCATGTTTTTCCCCACTGATTTTTAAATTTTCTGAAATCAAGTACTGTTTTTTCCTTTTTTTTATTTTGTATCACCAGTGCTGAGCACTGACATAAAAGTGACAGAAATAATTATTTCTTTCATACATTAACAACTAATTATTGAATTAGAAACAAAGATTTTTTTCCCTTTTTTAACTTTGTCATTTAGAAATCAACTAGTATGGAAAATCTTATGCAAAGACTTTTTCAAACAGGAAAGCTAAGATCTAATCAAAGAATGCAAAGAAAGTCTAAGTTTAGGCTAATAGCTAAATTTCTATTCATTGTATTTACTCAGACAGGCCTAAAAAAATGTGGATTCTCCCTTTTCTCAGATGGATGATATGGAAAATGATGTGTCTTTGACCAAGATCTGGGTGTTCAAGATTCTCATTAGAATAAACCCATCTCTCATTTTAATATTCATTCTCTCTCTTTTTTTTTTTTGTCTTTTGTATTTGATTTATTTATTTAATATTTTTCCCCAGTTACATTTAAAATGAATTTTTTTATATTTGTTTTTTTTAAATTTTTGAGTTCTAGATTCTTTCCCTCACCTCCACCCACAATCAAGAAACCATATATAATGGCAGCAAGGTGGCACAATGGAAGAACACTAGCCCTGAAGTCAGAAGGACCTCAAATATAGGTTCAGACACTTAACACTTCCTAGCTGTGTAACCCTGAGCAAATCACTTAACCCTAATTGCCTAAAAAAAAGAAACCATATGTGAAGTTATGCACAACATTTCCATAAAAATCATGTTGTGGGGAAAAAATAATCTTCCTCTCTAATGAAAATAAAATCCTCAAAAAAAATAGTTTTTAAAAAGAGAAATAGAGAGAGAGAGAATGCTTCGATCTGTACGCAGACAGAATTCCCTGGGGATGGATATAATATTTTATCATAAATCCTTCAGAATAGTCATGGATCATTGTACATCCCAAAATATTGCCATTACTTTGTATACAGTACATTTCACTTTGCTTGAGTTCATGAAGGACTTTCCAGGTTTTTTTTTTTTTCCTGAGAGCATTCTGTTCATCATTTCTCACAGAACAATAATATTCCATCATAAACATACCACACTTTATTAAGCTTTTCCCCAATTGATGGGCATCCCCTCAATTTCCTTTTTTTTTTTTTTTTTTTTGTTCTGGGAAGAAGGTTGCAATGAATGTTTTTTGTACATGTAGGTCATTTTCCTTTTTTATAATCTCTTTTGGTATTCATGCCTAGTAATGTATTGTTAGGTCAAAGGATATGCATGAATTTATAGCATTCGGACACAGATATCTTTTGATCATTTATCATTTGGGGCATGGCTCTTATTTTTTATAAATTTGACTCACTTCCCTCTGTGTTTGAGAAATGATCAACAAAATTTGCTTCAAAATTCTTTTTACAATTACTATTGCTAACTGTATCCCCACCCCCATTTATTTTCTCTCTCTCTCTCTCTCTCTCTCTCTCTCTCTCTCTCTCTCTCTCTCTCTCTCTCTCTTTATCCTGTCCCTCCTCAAAAGTGTTTTGCTACTGACTATTCCCCCCCCATATTTCTTCTCTTTTATCACCCTCTCTCCCCTCCTATATCCCACGGCTTTCCTACTTTCCTTCAGGGTAAGATAGATTTCTATACCCATATTGAATATGCATGCTATTTCCTCTTTGAGATAATTCTGTTGAAAGTAAGGTTCACTCTCTCACCCTTTCCTTCCTCTCTTCCCCTCCATTGTAAAAGCTTTTCTTACCTCTCTTTTTGTGGCAGATAATTTACACCATTCCACTTCTCCCTTTCTCTTTCTCCCAGTACATTCTTCTCTCACCTTTTAATTTCATCATTTTTAAAAAAGATATTATCTCTTTATATTCAATTCATATCTGTTTCCTCTGTCTATATATACACTTTCTAACTCATAAAAATAATAAAGTTCTTTTTTTATATATAGCCTTTTATTTACAGGATATATGCATGGGTAACTTTACAGCATTAACAATTGCCAAACCTCTTGTTCCAATTTTTCACCTCTTACCCCCACCCCTCCCCAGATGGCAGGATGACCAGTAGATGTTAAGTACATTAAAATATAAATTAGATACACAATAAGTATACATGACCAAAACATTATTTTGCTGTACAAAAAGAATCAGACTCTGAAATATTGTACAATTAGCTTGTGAAGGAAATCAAAAATGCAGGTGGGCATAAATATAGGGATTGGGAATTCAATGTAATGGTTTTAGTCATCTCCCAGAGTTCTTTCTCTGGGCATAGCTGGTTCAGTTCATTACTGCTCCATTGGAAATGATTTGGTTGATCTCGTTGCTGAGGATGGCCAGGTCCATCAGAACTGGTCATCATATAGTATTGTTGTTGAAGTATATAATGATCTCCTGGTCCTGCTCATTTCACTCAGCATCAATTCGTGTAAGTCTCTCCAGGCCTTTCTGAAATCATCCTGTTGGTCATTTCTTACAGAACAGTAATATTCCATAATAGAATAATAAAATTCTAATGAGTAACAAGTATTATCCTCCTATATAGGAATATAAACAGAAAAACCTTATTAAATTCTTTATGGTATCACTTTCCTGATTACTTCTTTAGGCTTCTCCAGAGTCCTGTATCTGAAAAATAAATTTTCTATTCAGCCCTGGTTTTTTCATTACAAATGTATTGAAAACCCTCCATTTCATCAAATTATCATCTTTTCCTATAAAGAATTATACTCAGTTTTGCTGGGTAAGTGATTCTTGATTATAACCTTAATCTGAACTCCATTGCTCTCCAAAATATCATATTCCAAGCTTCCTGGTTCTGTAATGTAGAAGTTGCTAAGTCTTGTGTTATCCTGACTGTGCCTCCACTATACTTGAATTGTTTCTTTCTGGATGCTTGCAATATTTTCTCTTTCACCTGGGAGTTATGGAATTTGGCTATTATATTCCTGGCAGGTTTCATTTTGGGATCTCTTATTCTTTCAATTTCTATTTTACCTTCTGGTTCTAGAATTTCAGGACAATTTTCCTTGATAATGTCTTGAAAAATAATATCCAAACTCTTTTATTTTTTTTATCATATTTAGATCAATAATATTTAAATTATCTCTCCTGGATCTTTTTCCAGGTCAGTTGTTTTTCCAATGAGATATTTCACATTTTTTTCTATTTTTTTTGTTTGTTTTGCTTTATTATATGTTTATTTCTCATAAAGTCATTAGCTTCCATTTACTCAATTCTAATTTTTATTTTTTTATTAAAGCTTTTTATTTTCAAAACATATTCATGGAGAATTTTTCAACATTGACTCTTGCAAAATCTTGCATTCCAAATTTTCTCCCTCTACCCCTTACCCCCTTGCTCAGATGGCAAGCAATCCAATATATGTATATATATTTATACAATTATCTTGCTGCACAAGAAAAATCAGATCAAAAAGGGGAAAAAATGAGAAAGAAAACAAAATGCAAGCAAACAACAACAAAAAGAGTGAAAATGCTATGTTGTGATCCACACTTAGCTCCCACAGTCTTCTCCCTGGGCATAATTGGCTCTCTTCATCACAACTGGCCTCAATCATCTCATTGTTGAAAAGAGCCACATTCATCAGAACTGATCATCATATAGTCTTCTTGTTGCCATGTATAATGACCTCCTGGTTCTGCTCATTTCACTTAACATCAGTTCATGTAAGTCTCTCCAGGCCTCTCTGAAATCATCTTGCTGGTCATTTCTTACAGAACAATAACATTCATATACCATAATTTATTCAATCATTCTCCAATTGATGGGTATCCACTCAGTCTCCAGTTTCTTGCCACTACAAAAAGGGCCGCTACAAACATTTTTGCACATGTGGATCCCTTTCCTTCCTCCATGATCTCTTTGGGATATAAAACTCAATTCTAATTTTTAAGAAATTATTTTCCTCAGTGAGTTCAGTGGCCAATTGGCCAATTTTGCTTTTTAAGGCATTTTTTTCCTCATTCACTTATTACTTTTTTGCACCACTCTCAATTATTTTTCCTACTTGGTTTTCAAAATCCCTTTTGAACTCTTTCATGACATAACCCTAATTCTTATTTTTCTTAGAGTTTTGATCTTATTATCTTCTGAGTATGTGTTTTGATCTTCCCTATCAATATGGTAACTTTCTATGGTCAGAAACTTTTTTTTTGTTTTGTTTTCTGCTCATTTCCCTTAACCTATTGTTCTGTTTTTAACTCTTTGATAAAGTACAATTCTGTTTCCAGGGTAGAGGGTGCACTGTCCCAAGTTTCAGGAATTTTGTGCAGCTGTTTTCAATGGGGACCTGATCACAAGCCCTCTTTTCTGCCCTAGAATTGTTAGGGGTGTCCCCACCCCACTGCAGCTATAAGATCTAGCTAAAGCAACAGATCCCTGTTGGGACTGCAGTCTGGGACCGCAGCTGGGGCCAGGACTACACTGATGTACCCTGCACTGGGATTGCATGCTAATATCCCTCATCCTGCTGCCACAGATCCTTTCCCTGTCTTTTCAAGTCTTCCCTACTGTCCCCAGGCTGAGAGGTCCAAAAGCCACCAGCACTACCAATGATTCAAGATCCTGCCTTGGTCACAGCTGGGGCAGAGGCTGCACTGGCACGGCTGCCTGCATTGGGATTGCACACTAGGTTCCTACTCTGGTTCCCAGACCTGTTCTGCTGACCTTCCAGGTCCTTTTTAGTGTCTCTAGGCTGAGAGGTCTGGAAGCCACCAGGACTGCCATTGATTCAGAGGCTGAGCCAGGCAGGAGCTGTAGTGATGCAGCCTGCACCAGGACTACACACTGAACTTCTGTCCTGATGATATGGACCTTTTCTACTGACTTTCTAAGTTGCCTTTGGCTGGAAAATATTCTACTTTGCCTTTTGGGGTGCTCTGATACTCTAAAATGTGTTAGGAGTCATTATTTAAAGGAATTTGGAGCAGTTTGAGGGAGAGGTTGAGCAAGTTCCTGCCTTTACACAGCCATCTTAACTCTGCCTCTCTCTCATTACTTGTTGACTAATCAATATTGATTTCCACCCTCAAGTATCCTTTATATGCTCTTTTCCAAGGGCATATAAACTGTGAGCTCATCACCATCAGCTGTTTTTATTCTTCGAGTGACAACCAAATGACCATTCTTTTTATTAGTAAAATGCTAGTATTATTAATAAAATGATAAATTATCCAGAAATAATCACAAACTTTTTAAACATCAAAAACAGAAATAAACCTCAAAACAACCCTGATGTTTCATCTTATACCCAGAAAGCTGACAAAAATAACAAATCAAGGAAGCAGACAATACTGGCGGAGTTGAGGGAAGATGGGCAAAATTGTACATTAGTAAAGTTGTGAATCGATACAATCACTTAGGAAAGCAATTTGGAATTAAATACATAAAATAACTAAATTGTTCATATTCTTTGAAACAAAGACAGTGATCAATTATTTTAAAAGTCCCTATATACAGTAAAATATTTATCGCAACTTTTTTGAGATAGCAAAGAACTGAAAATAAAGCAATTGCTTATTGACTGGGAAACAGTTAAACAAATTACAGTATATGAATTAATGGAATTAGGGTTAGAAATGACAAATGTAATGAGCAGAGATAGAAAAACAATCTATACAGTGATAACAACAATCAGAAATTCATGTTGCAAAAATTTTAAAGAACAAGTATGGCTCCAAAGAAGAATTATGAGAAGACACCCCACCCAATTCTTTTACATAGGTAGGAGGTACTTGGGATATGTTGTACATATTATATCAAAACTATAGTAAACAATTTTATCTTTTATTCTTCTTCTCTTTTTTTCTTTTTAAACTTATTATAAGAGGTGGCTCTCTAAGAGGAAGGGAGGAAGATTCTGGGAGAAATTTCAGTGATATAAAAATACAATAGATATCAGTAAAAATTTTTAAAGAAAATTCCAAATCTGAGCTAAGTTAGCTGACTCTGTAACTTTCCTTTTTTCCTTGTAACAAACATGTATAGTCAAGGAAAACAAATTCCAACATTGACCATGTACAAAAAAAAAGTGTGTCTCAATCTAAACTGTGAGCCCATTACTTCTCTCACAGGAGATGGACAGCAGGCTTCATTACTGAGTACTCTGGAATCATGAATAGTCATTGTATTAAGAAGTCTTATGTCTTTCAAAATTATATATTTTTATGATATTGTTTTTATTGTCTAAATTGTTCTCTTCTGCTCATTTCATTCTGCATGAGTTCACACAAATATACCTTATGCCTGACTTATTCCAATTGTCTACTGATTATCTATTGTCTACTGATTCTCCCGTCCTCACATATATCCCCATTCCAGTCTATCAGCTATCAAATTGATCTTCCTAAGGTGCAAGTGTGTGCATGTCACCTCAGTAACATGACCAGCCACTCCAGTGCTTCCCTATGATCTCTAGGATCAAATAAGATAAAGTTCTATCTGACTTACCTAGCCCCTTCATAACCTAGCCCCTTCCTACTCTTCCAGTCTTATTATACTTTACTATTCCTCCCATAGATTACTTTATGTAAATTTTCATTATGTAAATTCAACTTTGCATAAAGAATTCTGAAAGAAAGCTAAATGAGGGTTCTGAATAAGGATCTGACTGAACTGCTAGCTACAAAGATTGCAGAAGCCAAAAAAAAAAAAAAAAAAAAAAAGGAAGATTTAATACATAGGGTCAAACCAGAAAGGTTCACAATGAAACAGTTGGCAGGAACATTTCATCATTTCAGTGAATTTTTTCTTATATTGAAAAGATAAATCCAAATACTTCACGATTTTAAAAAATTTGAAGACTATTTGAGGATAATATCACTTGCTATTGTCAGATGTACTGTTCAAACATTTCTCAACAGCTTTGTTTAAAAAAAAAAAAAGCTGCACTGCCAACAACCAGTGATAACAACTAGCTGCATTAGATTGGGAAAGGGGCAACAAGCTGCACATCTATGTTGACTTTACTATACAGTGCTGTGCATAATTTGTCATTAATCATTTTTCGAAAGTCTACTAGTTAGAAAGTCAAAACACATAAAACAAAAAGGCATGAAACAGAAAAGATAATATATAAAGAGTATTTAATTGGGCAATATTAATAATAGCATCTTATTCTTAATTAATTATGTTATCATATTATGTTAATATAAATATATTATTGTCTTCAGTTTCTTCCACTGAAACTGATTCATCTCTGATTCATCAATTTTATTAAGAGCCTACTGTGAATCTCATAGAGGAAAGTAAAATATGCTGGAGCCTATTCCTACTAGCTCCCTATATCTACTGTTAAATTTTTCTTGTAAACACTCATACCTCAGAAATTGAGAAATCTACAAATCAGGTCTTGATGATTATCTAGACTTAAGAAAGTGATGGAGAAAATGTTAATAATTCTGCTTAAACATATAAGCCTGCCATTGAACACATGACTGGCAAGTCTTCCAAGCTAGAAATACTCTGAGTGCAGAGTATGGATTGAATGGCTGTTGTCCAAGGAGCAGTCTAGCTAAATCAAGTATAGTTTTAACATGGTCATGTGGCTGATAATGATTTGGGGGGTGGGGGGGTAGCGGGGAGGGAAAAATGTTATTAAACCATCTACTAAGACTTGGAGAAGTTGTGATCTGCATCTATAAGAGAAGTCCCTACCAAGAGGAAATCACAGATCCTTGAAGTAGTGAAATATTATGACTGTTTTCAACAATGCTAGAGTTAGAGGATTGATTCTAACAGCTCTAGTAAATGTAGATTTTAATGTGTGGTCATTCTTTTTTTTTAAATTTACTTCCTATAAAGATACCCGGATTGAACTAAAATACATATGAATCACATATCATAAAACTTATTATATTGATGTCCTACAATGTTTACAACCCATCTTTTTGCATTTTTCTTTTCTTTCTTTTTTTTGGGGGGTAGGAGTTGGAAAATATGATTTCCTTGGTTCAATGAGATATTATGGAAACATACTTCATCCATGCAGATCAGAAACTCAGCTATAATTTAGTATTAGAAAGTAGCCTGGGACATTAAGAGAAGAATAAATCAATGAAGGAAGGAAGGAAAGAAGGAAGGAAGGAAGGAAGGAAGGAAGGAAGGAAGGAAGGAAGGAAGGAAGGAAGGAGAGAAGGGAGGGAGAGAAGGAAGGGGGGGAGGGAGGAAGGGAGAGAAGGAGGGGGGGAGGGAAGGAGGGAGGAAGGAAATATCACTTTGTTTACTATTCTCAGAGCAAAAGGCAATAGAAAAGTAGTGAGGAAGGGAGTTAGCACAGTAGCAGGATAGGTGGCAAGATGCTCATATAGGCCCAGTTTCCTAGTAGATGAATGAGTAGACTATGAAGTATAATCTCACTCTCCTCCCCCATTCAACCAACTCTCAGTTCCAGGTTCAAATATAAAATCCTCTGTCATTGAAGGACCTTTATAACTTGGCCCCCTCCTACATTTTCATTTTTCTTACACTGTATTCACCCTACCACATACTCTGCAAGGAGGGGCGAGAGGGAAGGTATCCAACTTCTTAGCTTTCTAGAAAGGGAATAGTTAGAATGTGAAGCTTGATCCAGGGCCAGCTATAGTAAGAAGGATTAAACAGTTGGTTCATAGAAAGAACATGGGGAATTTAGGGAGTTAACAAGAGGGAGGCTTGCAGACCCAACGACAATGATATCTTGTAAGAATTTTGGAGAGTTAGCAGGAGGGAGACCTACATATACTCAAACCCCACTATGGGGGGAGAGGATCCAGGTCAGTAGGGAGGAAGCCTGAGCAAATACCAATACCAAACTCATCGTAAATTTTAGAGCCAGGACTCCACATTCACCAAAATCCCAGAGCAAGTAAAGCCCCCATGGGTTCTGAAAATAAGAATAAGTGACACAATTACATTATCTGCTATTGTGTGTTAAAGACAGGGCTTCTAGGACCTCTGACTCCAGAGCTGGCCCTTTTTGCATGACCCCATCCTGCTTCTATCATCTTATCCCTAAGATTTCTTAATTTGCATTCTTATTTCAAGGAGCTATTCTGGGTAAAATTTAAAAGCCAAATCTTGATAAATTTGTTGATCTAGAATAAACATTGACTTTTATCCTATTCTTAAACTTCAAATAATAGAGTAAAGCATAAAAAAACACATGTTCTCAGTAGGTTTCATCCTTAATAAACACTTGCTGCATTAAATCAAATACATATCAAATAGACCAATAAAGAAAAGAAACTAAAACAAGATATATAATAATTCGATACATTCAAAGGCACACTCTCTGGGAACACTGATCACAACTCATCTATGTCTTGTGTTGAGTAACTCTTCTTTGCATCTTCCTAAAAATCCTCAACAAGGGACTCATTCATCATGCAAAAGGTTTTCTTTATGCCTATTGAAACCAAATGGAAAACATTTAATTACATTTTTAATTTTTTATGCAATTCATGATTTTTTCAGACAATTAAATTTAGTGGAGAAGATTTTTTCCTCTTTTCTAGAAAGAAAAATCCTTTCAGGCTACTAAAGTATTCAAAAACAAAAGTTTTAAAACATTTAAAATAAAATTCTACAAGGGATTCCTAAATCAGAGGGCTCTAGCAATGATTAGAGTGGCAGAAAGATAATAATAAAATATGGGGAAAGAGCAAGAGAGAATCTTCTTTTTTAAATTAATTCTGTAATATAAGAAAAATGACAAATATTGGAAATGTGAGAAAATTGGGATATTACCACTGTTAGTGAAGTTGTGAACTGATCTAACCATTCTAGAGAACAATTTGAAACTACATGTAAAGAACAATTAAACTTTGTATACTTTTGATCCAGCAGTACTATTACTAGGTCTGTATTCCAAGGAGATCATCAAAAATGGAAAAGAATCTACATATTCAAAAATATTAATAGCAACCATTTCTGTCATGGCAATATATTAGAAAGTAAAGGGATGCCCATCAATTGAGGAATGGTATATAAATATAATGGAACACTATTACACATTAAGAAATTATGAACAGGCAGATTAAAAAAAAAAAAACCTGAAAAGACTTGTATGAACTGAGGCAAAATGAAAAAAGCAGAACAGGGAAAAACATTATATACAGTATCAGCAAAATTGCGGCATGATAAACTATGAATTGACTCAGCTCTTCTCAGTAGCACAATTCTAGACTACTACAAAGGACTCATAAAAGAAAATGCTATCCATATCCAAATAAAGAACTGATGGACTCAGAATGCAGATCAAAACATATTTATTCTTTTTTGCATTTTTTCCTCTTACAATCTGTTTCTTCTTTCACAACTGTGACTAATATGGAAATATGATTTATATGATAGCACATGTACAACCTATATCAAATTCCCTACCATTTTTGAAAGAGGGGAGGGAAAGGGGCAGGGAGAAAAACTTGGAACCTAAAACCTTATAAAAATGAATGCTAAAAATGACAATTAGGGGAAACTTTTTAAAAGTCAATTTTAATTTAAAAGTTAACTTTTTGAAAATTAATTCTACTTCAGCAGCATATATACTAAAATTAGAATGATACAGAGATTTAGCATGGCCCTCACACAAAGTTGACATGAAAATTCATGAAGCATTCCAGATTTTTTACAAAAAAATCCTAGACCCTAAAAAAGATCTACAAGAGAACTTGGTTGAGAAACAAAGTAAAGTACTGGGCTTATATCCCAAAGAGATCATAAAGAAGGGAAAGGGACCTGTATGTGCACGAATGTTTGTGGCAGCCCTCTTTGTAGTGACTAGAAACTGGAAACTGAATGGATGCCCATCAGTTGGAGAATGGCTGAATAAATTGTGGTATATGAATATTATGCAATATTATTGTTCTATAAGAAATGACCAACAGGATGATTTCAGAAAGGCCTGGAGAGACTTATACGAACTGATGCTGAGTGAAATGAGCAGGACCAGGAGATCATTATATACTTCAACAACAATACTATATGATGACCAGTTCTGATGGACCTGGACATCCTCAGCAATGAGATCAACCAAATCATTTCCAATGGAGCAGTAATGAAATGAACCAGCTACGCCCAGAGAAAGAACTCTGGGTGATGACTAAAAACCATTACATTGAATTCCCAATCCCTATATTTATGCCCACCTGCATTTTTGATTTCCTTCACAAGCTAAATGTACAATATTTCAGAGTCTGATTCTTTTTGTACAGCAAAATAACGGTTTGGTCATGTATACTTATTGTGTATCTAATTTATATTTTAATATATTTAACATCTACTGGTCATCCTGCCATCTAGGGGAGGGGGTGGGGGGTAAGAGGTGAAAAATTGGAAAAAGAGGTTTGACAATTGTTAATGTTGTAAAGTTACCCATGCATATAACCTGTAAATAAAAGGCTATTAAATAAATAAAAAAAAGAGAAACAAAGTAAAGGAGACTATAAGATTGAAGCTACAAATGGAATCTCTACACTGTTTGTACAATCTGTACAAACAGAAAGCTGCAACAAAAATGATTAAAGCAATTTGTCTAAAAGATGCCTTCACTTTAAAAATGGAACTGATGATATGCAGCAGCTACTACTGATATTGCCTTTTCACAAAATTGTCTTTCTCTGAAGCCAGATGTGAGAGAGATATTTTAGAGGTCTTATAATATATATAACTTTTTTTATTTAAATATTGAAATTATATTTAACTACCTCATTTCTGTTATCTTCCCTTACTGAAATAGTTTCATCTCTACTACTGCAAATAACTAAAGTTTCTATTTTAGATTAATTTGTTTTAACAATACAAATAAATATAAATTCACTTTCAAAAAAAGTTCATTCTAATTAATGTCAATCATTTTTCTGATAGATAGAAAAGCTTCCCTCATTATAAAGCCTACAGTATATTTGAAGTTATTTATGCTCGTTTCTTTAATTTGGGGATAGTTTTTAATAACTGCTAGAAAGCAAATGAAATGTCAGGTGCTTCCTGACATTTCCAAGTATATCTGCTTAACCTTCATTTTTTTAAGTGAACTTTTTGGCAGGAAATTTTTTAATAAAGATTTCAGAATTCAATCTGGCCCTTAAAATTTATCTGTTTTCTTCCAACATGAACTCTGGTGCTAGTCCCTCTTTTGTTAATTGTGATAGGGAAGATGTAAAAGCTTATCTTTTATGAAAATGAGGAATGACCTTTGCCAGACTGTAGAAATGCAGCATTGAACGTGAGAGAAAAATTAGAGTCTGGCTATGTTTGGACTGCATAACCAAACCAGTCCCTAGATATTTATGTTAATTATAATTGATTCTTCTGAAACTCTCAAACATTTTAGCCAAATTTACTTAACAAATAAATATTCCTCTTTGTTCATCTTTATGAACTATAACTCCTGGTAATTTGATAGATACTAGATAGTTTCATTAATTTTTTAAAAGTTTATCTCTTTTCCTATAGGTTATAACCCTTAGCAAGGAGAAAAGAGAGAATCAGAGATTTTTGTTCCCTGATATTCTCTAGAAAGATCACAAATCTTCCTGGCTGCCTCTCTGCACTGAGACTTCTTTGAGAAATCACTGGTATAAAATCTCTTACAATTCTAAGGGATTCTGTGATTCTCTCTTACCTGTCCAAATAAATTACAAGCTCTTGGAAGACAGGAAAATGCCTAATATCTATTTGAATCCAATATTATGCCTGGTGCCACTGGTATCACATTATCCATGGAACATGCTGGAGGCCTACCTCTACATCTTATTACATTTTTTAGTTACTATAAGGGTCATTCCTCACTCTGAATATATAAGCAATCTTTTATTATTCCATTCACATATATACTGAATTATTTCCCTTACATTCTAAGACATCACCTAAGTTACAAAGAGGTTTCAGTCAGTAGAGGGAGTTCCCCCAGCAATAAAATCATAAACCTTTGATACATTAGTGTCTGTCAGTCAACTCATAAAGCATTTATTGAATGTCTACCATATGCCAAGCATCGTGCTAAGCAATAGAGATACCAAGAAAGGGGGGGAGGGGAGGACTTCATCCTTAGAACATCCAAAATAGATGTTCTTAACCTTTTTTATGTCCTGAGCTCCCTTAAAATTTGGCAAAGTCTAAGAATCCCTTCTCAGAATAATCCCTTAAAATTCATAAAATAAAATTTATATGATTATGAAGGAAACTAATAACACTGAAATAAAGATGTATTTTTTCTATCCAGGTTTGTGGACCCCAGGATAAAAACCTCTTACTTATGTTATCTATTTATGCCCAGTTTTCATCTTTCCATCAGCTTTAATTATTCATAGATTATATTGTTCCAAAATTCAAAATCATTTGGTATCATCAGGAAAACATTCATGATTTTATCTGATTTTTGTAACAGAGAACAGCTTGGGGAGCTGTTATTATTACCCTCCAAAAATAATTCAGTCAGTTCTTTCTTTTATTCAACCATAAACTGAACACATTGCCCATTGGAAATACCTACCCTAAATATATATAATGATACATTAAATCAAAGAACCCACCTTATATCTAATATTTGGTCAGTGAGTATTTTTCAGTCATTTACTTTCTCCTTCATGTATCAGTAATATTTGATTATTATGTTATTATTAATGATAATTATGTTAATATTAATAATTATATTATTATTAATGTAATGTTTTCTATATAATAAATATGTGGATATATATTAATAATTAATTATTGTTAATATTAATCAATATATTTTATTGATTATTATTATTATGAATAATCATGGATCTCACTGAAGACAACTTGTAATGTTCAAAGTATATGAATAAGCTGTTTTCAGATAAAGAAATCAAAGCTAACTATAAGGATATGAAGAAGTGCTCTGGATCACGTTTGATTAGAAAAATGCAAATTAAAACTACTCTGAAATACTACCCCACACCTTTGAGATTGGCCAATACAACAACAACAACAACAGCAACAACCTTTTGTTAGTTGCAATAAATGTTGAAGAGCATGTGGGAATAGTGGGGCATTAATCCATTGTTGTTGGATTTGTGAACTGATCCAACCATTCTGGAGAGCAATTCAGAACTACACCAAAAAGGGAATCAAAAAATTCCTACCTTTTGATCTATTAATACCACTAGTCTCCCAAAGAGATCATCAAAAAGGGAAAAGGAATACATGTGCAAAAATATTTATAGCACCTTTTTTCATGGTGACAAAATATTGAAACTGAGGGAGTGCTCATCAGTTGGGGAATGACTGAACAAGCTGTGGTATATGAATGTAATGGAATACTATTGTGCAATAAGAAATGATCAACAGGAAGATATCAGGAAAACCTGAAAAGATTTGCACAAATGGAAGCAAAGTGAAATGAGCAGCACCAAGAAAGATACACAGTATCAGCAACATTGTACAATGATCAACTATGACTGACTCAGCTCTTCTCTGTAACCCAAAGATCAAAGACAAGTACAAAAGATTCATGAGGGAAAATGCTATTCACATCTAGATAAAGATTCTGATGATTCTGATCATGGATCCTGACTGGATTCTGAATGCAAATAAAGCATTTTTTTTTCACTTACTTTCTTCTTTCTCATGGGTTTTTTTTTTTCCTTTTGATCTATTTCTTATTTCACAATTGTGACTAATAAGGAAATATGTTTTAAATGATAGCACATGTATAAACTATATCAAACTGCCTCCCATTCTTGGGAAAAGGGAAGGAAGTTTAGAGAAAAATTTGGAACTCAAAATCTTGTAAAAAAATGAATGCTAAAAATGTTCTTAACATGTAACTATGAAAAAATTAAAATACTATTTAAAAGAAAAAAAGATTAGTTATAACTATGATCCTATACAAAAATGAAGATTATGATTTTGAAAAATTATAAAGACAACATGATAGAATGGAAAGAATGCTGGACTTTGAAGTCAGATGACCTCTCTTTTAATATTGGCTTTGCCAGTTACTATTTGTGTGATCTTGGCTGAGTCACTTCACCTCTCTGTACATCAATATCCTCATCCATAAAAATGAAGGAGTTGGACTAGATGACCTCTGAAATTCCTTCCAACCCTATTACTATGATTCTATGACCCTATGAAATGGGCTGTTTCCAGGCTGAGTCATAACTACATGAATCTATGTATTCCTAGACCAGCAACATTTAGAGGGACAAATAGATATAATTCTAATTCAGTATCCCTCTCTCTCTCAGAGAACAAAGTAGTCAGCCTCATAGCCCCTGCCCCATTCCCCTGAAGGCAGAGATGGGGGTCTTCCTCTGAAAAAGGATAGTGCCATAACTCAAAAATATCCATCTAAATATTTAACTTTTTTTCTATGTATGTCTATACATTGAAGCATATATATATATATATATATATATATATATATATATATATACAACTTATATAGGCAACACACACCTTCTATGGTGAGGCAAAAAGTATTTTTAAAAAAATTTTTAATTTATTGTATTTTATTTTTCCAATTACCTGAAAGATTATTTTAATATTCATTTTTGTAAGATTTAGGGTTCCAAATTTTCTTTCTCTATCCCCCCCCTTACCTGACCCTTCCCCAAGACAACAAGCAATCTCATAGAGGTTATATATAAACAATCATTTTAAACACATTTCTTTATTAGTCGTGTTGTGAAAGAAGAATTAAAATTAAAGGGAAAAACCACAAGAAAAACAAAAACTTTTAAAAAGTGAAAATACTATGCTTTGATCCTCATTCATAATCCATAGTTCTTTCTCTGGATGCAGATGGCATTTTCTAGCCCAACTCTATAGTAGTTTTCTTGGACCACTGTATTGTTGAGAAGAGCTAAGTCTATCACAACTGACCATAACACAATCTGCAGCAAGTATTTATTAAGCATGCCAAGCACTATGCTAAGTGCTAAGGCTACAAATTTGAGCAAAAAGAAAAGTAATCCCCATTCTCTGGGAGTTTACATTTTAATGGAGATGATATTTTTAAAAGGGAGCTGAAAAGCAGGGAGGTAAGAAGCAAGGGAAATGAAGGTCTATATGCAGGGCTGTGGCACTGATGTTTGGTAGAAAGAAAGGGAATAAAGACTGGCAAACTTCGACCCTTCTCTAAAATAAAGGCCCCAGGACGAATGGGAGAAAGAGACTGACATGATAGAATGGATGTTACATTTCATGTGCAGGCTAGGAGACCACAGCCACTGAGGAAGGTTCTGAAGTGAGATTTCAGCAGAAGCAGAATGTCAAGTCAAGAGTCAAGAAGCACAGTGGGAAGGGGAATAAAGGTACGGTAGAATGGGTCCCTCTTCAAAATGGAGATACATTTATACTTATGTAATGAAAGCTTTCCACATGCCTAGATCACTGAAGAGAGACAGCCACTTGGGAAACACCAAGCAAACACCTGCTTCAGGAAGAAAACATCCTTCATTTCCTTACCATGTAGGTAGAAGTAGTTCTTCCTTGATTGGCTGCATAGAAGCAATAGTCTGCCATCTTTAAAACTGCATAACTGAGAGAATCTTGTTCTTTGCTGCTACAGACAGGCAAAAGATTTCATAAGGTTCACCCACAGTGGGAATGCCATGAACTAACTAATCCAGAGTGGTCATGGAGGCCAGAAGAAGGGGTGTGCCTTCCCTATCCTCTCCTTCTAGGGCTCAATGTTTTTGTTTCTGTTCTGTTCTATTTATCCTCAGTTTTAGGTACAAGAAGCACCCCAATTGGAGCCAAAAAATTGAGTCATGGCAACCTTATAGTCAAGACTTCAGATAGGATGTTGCTGCCAGCTAGCCAGGAAGGGAAATTCTCAAAACCCAGAGTGCAGGAGCTCAAGCTCATGACTAGTTTTAAATTGGAACTGGGACTAGGCTACATAGGAACTAACCTAATCTCTGAACCTAATACCTTTCCCCTCTGCAAAAACCAAGGTAGCATAGAGAGTGAGGAGGTTTATATATTTGTAGTAAATATTCCTTTGAATATTTTGAAAATATTTGAAAAGCTAATAGAACCGTTAAGTGGTTAAATGGAACTGGGCACATATATCTCCCCAACATTTGAGGGGACACCACCAGAGGGAGCTAGAACCAATGACAAAGAGCCTAGACACTTGCAAACCACTTTAAGGATTTTGGAGAATCTTAGGAGAAGAGTGAGATGTGCATACTTCATCTTTAGGCAGTGGGAGCCAGTATAGTTAATGTTATACTTATATGCTTACATACTTAAATATCTATCTATACACATGCAATATTTTTTGTTTTCCCAGTGACGACTATTGGACCTTGCTAGTGGTAAAATATGATTTCTTGTGTTGCTGTGTTCAATTGGATTTGACTAAGTTGACTTCTGAAAGACTTTCTATTACTGGGAATTTTTTTTTGAACAATGTACATTCATGATATTATGCCTTGATATCATACCACCAATAGGAATAGAGAAGTATTCTGCTTACCTTTTTTGAAAAACTTTTTTTCTACATTTATTTATTTTATTTTTAATTTATGGAATAGAACAAGCATTCCCATAATGTAGCATTATAAAAAAAATGATTGCACATGAAATTGCAAATCTATTATGTACAACTTGCTATTCCTCTTAAATATAAAATTATCATGTACATTGCTTTATTTTTTCTTCCTTCTCCCCTAACTTAGAAATGGCTATAATTAGATACAAATAAATATAAATATGTAAAATTATTCTATGCAAACTTCTCTATTTATGAGTTCTTTTTCTGGATGCAGATAGTGTCTTTCTTCGTATGTCCTTTATAGTTCATTTGGATATTTAAAATAGTCAAAATTACTTATTCATTCAATGTTATCTTTAAAACAATATTGCTGTTATTGTATACAATGTTTTCTTGGTTCTGCTCATTTCACTCTTTGTTATTTTATACAAGTGTTTCCTTTGGTTACCTTTTAGAACACTGAACTTTGGAAAGGAGTACCTAAATGAAATAATTCCTGGCATCTTAATAAATTGCCAAATTTCAATATTACAACAGAAAAAAATAAAGAACTAATGAGTTGGAATCTGAAATAACTAGAAAAAATAGTTGTGAGCTCTGGGCTATTAGAATATTTTTTTCCAATTGGGCAGAAATGTTAATGAAATTAAAACATGATAAAGTAGTAGAGGAAAAAAGATGATAGGAAAAATTCAGAACACTAGTTCTAGAGATTGTCATTTCAAATATAAACATATCAAGCTTTTTATTCAAAGAAAAGAAAAATCTATTCATATTCACAATCAGAGTTATGAACTCAGAAATCTTTTGGTCAAAGAAAAGTCAGAGATTCAATGTTTATTGATAAAAAGAGGTAACCTAATGAACTCTCTCAGAAATAATTTTACATTTTTAAGGATATAATTTAAATATTTTTCAATGTAAACCTTTTTTTCATGATTAAAATTCATTTTAACATAATCTCCCTCTCCATGGCAAAAATGTTTAACAGCCAATAGCATGAAAAGCAAGGGCATTTATCAAGTCTGACAAATAATGCCTGGCTCTTTATTTTATTTGAAAAACAAAAATCATTCCAATACATAAACATACACACACACACACACACACACACACACACACACAGAGTACTGTTCCATCATTATAATATGTACTCATTAGCTACTTGCATTTCCAATCAGATTCCATCCAACTTTTGAGTAGTCATCAATCTAGTTAACCTAGTAAGCTCTAAATTTTGCCACCATATGAATGAAGCTGACAAATTGATTGAGTTTAAACTTTTCCTCCATTTACAAAAAAATTAAGTGGTTTGATAAGAATGATTAGTAAACCAAATGTACTTCCTTCTTGTTGTTGTTGTTGTTTTGTTGTTCAAAATTTTAAATCAAGTCAGATTCTTCCTCTCTCCATTAAAGCTTTCTTGGCAAAGATACGGGAATGGTTTGCCATTTTTTTCTCCAGCTCATTTTAGAAATGATGGACTGATACAAAGAGGGTTAATGGACTTGTCTAGGGTCACAAGAGGTCCTTTAAATTATTTCAGAGACTTTCAACAATCAGACTGATAGAATTACCACCTCTAAATGGATATGATAGGTTTAACAGAATTGATTCAAAAGATCAGGTCAATTTTTAAGAATTATCTCCAAGACATGCATCAAAACCTAAGACAATACCTGGAACATAATAGGCACTAAAAATTATTCATTGGATAAATGAACATACTTTACCTGCCCTATCATTTAGTTCCTATTCTCTGATCCCACCAAAAATAAAGGTTAACAGCATATCAAACACAAGTCAGGGTCTTATTTCATCCAACAAAAAAAGGCAAAAAAACTAGCATCTGAAACCATAAAAAAGCCAAAGCATCTCTTTTTCTCTATTCAATAAGCTTTTACCTTCCCTAGGCAGCTATGCAGTCCTCTTAATTCACAGTGCTATCTGGGGTTTCTTCCTTTCTTAATAACATGTGGGTACCTGAAGTCTTACAGCCTCACAGACTTCCATCTAAATATGAGTCTCTGCATACAACTCCTCCTCACTGTATCCCTTGGTTTTCTCCATCTCCCATTCCATCTCTTTCTTTTTAAACATCAAAAGCCAAGTAACAACATTCTTTACAAATTTGCATGTCATCTTTGAGCAGGGGCCATGCTAATCTTCTCTATATCATTCCAATTTTAGTATATGTGCTGCCGAAGCAAGCACATAATGTGACATTCTTAAGAATATTTACACCTTGAATAGAGAAACCTCTTAAATGTCAAAAAAAAAAAAGCCCTTTCTACAAATAGCATTGAGGATTTTTACATTTTGTGTAAAGAGACATCGTACTTATTGATCTCTCTATTTGCAGTGAAGATCAAGGACAATACCTGGGCACACACACTTTACAAGTATCAAAAGAAAATATATCAGGAAAGAAGGAGGGAGGGAGAAAGGGAGGAAGGAAGAAAGGAAGAAAGGGAGGAAAGAAGGAGGGAAGAAGGGAAGGAAGGAAGGAAGGAAGGAAGGAAGGAAGGAAGGAAGGGAGAGAGGGAGGAAGGAAGGAAGGAAGGAAGGAAGGAAGGAAGGAAGGAAGGAAGGGAGGGAGGAAGGAGGGAGGGAGGGAGGAAGGAGGGAAGGAAAGGAGAGAGAAGAAGGAAAGAAGGGAGGGAGGGAAGGATGGAGGGAGAGAGGGCAGGAAGAGAGGAGAGTAGGAAAGAAGGGAGGAAGGAAACAAAGAATGTAGTGAGGTGAAAGGACCAAGCAATCCATTTCTTTTGTGAAAGACTTGAATTTCATTCTCCTACATTTGGAAGAGTAAAATCCATACTGTAATCTCATACACAAAATTTTTCCTTTATTTTATTCTTCATCCCCTTGGAAATTCTGTACCCAGAGGGACAATGGATCAGTTCACATAAATCAATTTCAAATTCAAACTATTTTACTTAGCACATATATTCAAGGGATTTGGGAATATATAAGGAGAGATTTATTTGAGTACAGCTGCTTTTTCATAATTCTTAATTCCACTTCTTTAGAGGATGGAGGTAGAACAGGAAGGGAACCTGTCCCTTGGCGCAATTCATCAAATATCTGTTAAAGCACTGGGCTAGGTGCTGAAGGTAGCTTCAGCCCTTGAGAAACTTACATTCTTCTGAGGAAACTTTCATTCTTGCATGAATTTTTCCTCCCATTTCCTACTGCAAGACCACAGAAATATATAATAATGTTTGTTCATTTAAATAGGACTCTAAATGATAGCTTGAAACAAAGAGGTAGCCCATGGAAACTAGAGCACAAATGTATTCTTTATAATTGGTTCCATGGCTCCCAACACTCACTCCTATTCATTATGAAGGCTTTCTGATGTTAAAGGGAGCTGTATTCAAAATGTTACTCCAAAGACCAGTTATACAGACATAATATAAACATCAAAACTGTCCTTTACTGTTGCACAATTGTTTTGACTAATCCCTGAAGAAAGGTGTATAAAGCAACTAACAGAGGTGAGGAAGGTTATGTATATGGTATGGTGACTTATTATGAAGCAATGATGATTTCTTGTCTTTTATTCTTAAAAATATTATCTGATACCACTACGCACCTGTCAGATTGGCTAAGATGACAGGAAAAAATAATGATGATTGTTGGAGGGGATGTGGGAAAACTGGGACATTGATGCATTATTATTGGAGTTGTGAACGAATCCAACCATTCTGGATAGTTTGAACCTATGCTCAAAAAGTTATCAAACTGTGCATACCCTTTGATCCAGCAGTGTTACTACTGGGCTTATATCCCAAAGAGATACTAAAGAAGGGAAAGGGACCTGATTGTGCACGAATGTTTGTGGCAGCCCTCTTTGTAGTGGCTAGAAACTGGAAACTGAGTGGATGCCCATCAGTTGGAGAATGGCTGAATAAATTGTGGTATATGAATATTATGGAATATTATTGTTCTGTAAGAAATGACCAACAGGATGATTTCAGAAAGGCCTGGAGAGACTTACACGAACTGATGCTGAGTGAAATGAGCAGGACCAGGAGATCATTATATACTTCAACAACAATACTATATGATGACCAGTTTGATGGACCTGGCCATCCTCAGCAACGAGATCAACCAAATCATTTCCAATGGAGCAGTAATGAAATGAACCAGCTATGCCCAGAGAAAGAATTCTGGGTGATGACTAAAAACCATTACATTGAACTCCCAATCCCTATATTTATGCCCACCTGCATTTTTGATTTCCTTCACAAGCTAATTGTACAATATTTCAGAGTCCGATTCTTTTTGTACAGCAAAATAACGGTTTGGTCATGTATACTTATTGTGTATCTAATTTATATTTAAATATATTTAACATCTACTGGTCATCCTGCCATCTGGGGGAGGGGATGGGGGGTAAGAGGTGAAAAATTGGAACAAGAGGTTTGGCAATTGTTAATGCTGTAAAGTTACCCATACATATAACCTGTAAATAAAAGGCTATTAAATTTTTAAAAAGAGAGAGAGAAAGGAAGAAAATATCTGGGGTAGTCTCTCTGGTTAGTGGAACAACAAATTAATAAAGATAGTATATAAGAAAAAAAATATTATCTGAGGGAGGTTCAAAAGAAGGAAAGAACAACAGTACCACCTAGAGCAGGTAAGGCACTACAAGAAGACATTCTGCTCAAAATGATTTCCATTTTTTTATTAAGAGATAAGGTCATGTAATTCCCTCCTTTCTCTCAAGAGGTGGGTGACTGAGTGTATAATGCTACATACACATCAGATACCATTGCTGCTTTTACTTAACTGATTTTAGTTTGGAAATAGTGGAGAGGAGGGAGGAGAGATGCTGTTAGGAGACAAGAATGACATGTTGGATATATCCTCAAATGACTGTGGTATTAAAAAAAAAAAAAAGCTACCAATTGCCAATTCATCTGTACTAAGAGTCTCTTTAGAGGAATACAAATGAGAGAGAGAGAGAGAGAGAGAGAGAGAGAGAGAGAGATTAAGAATATCAATTGTAAATGGATTTTGTCAGACCTATATCTTATAAGGGTCAGCTAAATGGCTCAATAAATAATGTTGGGTCTAGAGTCAGAAAAGTCAAGCTCGTTGAATTCTGTTTGTCTATGAAGCAGATCAGTGACTCAGTGAATAGAGCACTGGACTTGGAACCAGTAAAACCTGAATTCAAATCTGGTCTCAATTACCTATTAGCTATGGGATCCTGGGTAAGTCATATAATTTTGTGTTCATTTCCTCATCTGTAAAATGAGAAGAAAATGGAAAACCACTCGAGTATTTTTGCCAAGAAAATCCCAAATGGGGTCATAGAGTCAGATATGACTGAAATGACTAAAAAGCAACAAGACAAAGCAGAACATATGCAAAGAAATACATGCCTACAAAAAATTAGCATGTAATAATTATCAAATGTCTAAAATGACCAATAAGTATTACAAGAGTTAAGGAGTTTGAGTTCATAGTGTTGTGAATTAAGAGGTCAGTAAAGGCTATACAGAGAAATTTAAATGTCCAAGAGAGATTTGTCATTGTGAAACCTGAAGTTAGGACACAAGTCATAAGTGGAAAGATAGATTTAAAAGATAAATCCATGTAGAAGAAATATTGGAAGCCCAGGAAACAAGTCTGAAATAGGATCAAGGACAGTCTTAGGAACACAAATGTGTTCCTATACGTATTTAAGGCACAGAAGACCTTAGAGAGGGAGAAGGAGAACCAAATGTGGAAAAGGGTCACAGAATAATAACAATTTCAAGAAGGAGAGAGTGGCCAACAGTAAGTTCCTTGTCATGACTCTTTTCAGTAATGAGATAATTGAGGCTAGTTCCAATGATTTTGTGAGGAAGAGAGTCATCTACATCCAGAGAACGGAGCATGGATCACAACATAGCATTTTCTCTCTTTTTGTGGTTGTTTGCTTGCATTTTGTTTTCTTTCTCATTTTTTCCTTTTTGATCTGATTTTTTTTGAGCAATACAATAATTGTAGAAATATATATAGAAGAATTGCACATGTTTAACATATATTGGATGACTTGCCATCTAGGGAAGGGAATGAGGGGAAGGGGGGTGGAAATTTGGAACACAAGGTTTTGCAAAGGTCAATATTGAAAAATTATTCATGCATATGTTTTGAAACTAAAAAGCTTTAATTTAAAAAAAGAAAAAATAGTAAGCTCCTTGAGGGCAGGAACTATGAAGGTTTTTTCATCTGTATATCCAGTGCATAGCATAGTACCTTGCATACAAACAGGGGTATACTGGAGTCAGCTCCAACTAGCTCATGAGAGCTAATTACTAAGTTTTTTATGTATTTAGCCCCCAGAAATTAAAAAAAACAGGGTTTGTTTTATTGTTTTGTTAATTGTCTAGACTAAAGAAAATGATGGAGATTAAACTTAAAAGTGTGTCATGGGAATATTTTTTTTCCAAAGACAGTTGTTAAATATTTACCAGTATACCTCTGCACATGAGGCAGCTAATGAACAGTTAATAAATAATTAATCATAAAGTAACTTGTTGAATTGAAGGAAGAGCAACTTAAAAGAAGTTCAAGAGTTGTTAACCTAGAAAAACTAAGTTTCATTAGAGTGATAAGGGGGAAGGGGGAGACTGGTTATAAGGAGCATGGAATATAAACTTTTTAAAGTCAGGGATTATTTCACTTTTGTTTCTGTATTCCCCATCCAATCACAATGCCTAACATATTAGGTGTTTTATTAATGTTTATTGAGCTGATTTAAAGTGATAAGAAAAGAGGCTGCCAAGCCAGAATATCATTTTTAATTTGTTTAACCACCAGGTGGCACTGCTTTAACTAATTCTGTTTTGTGAAAAAGATCTGGGTCTAGATTTAGAATAAATAGAATTAGAAATAGAATTAGAATAAATTAGAATAAGTCTAGATTTAGACTCAAACTATTAGTTATAGCTCTTCACTTGGCTAAGTAAGTAAAGTCAGGGAGAAATATCAAGACCCCTAAAGTTCTTAAGAAATGGATGGCATTCTTCCCATCCTGGAGAAATCCCCAAATTTTTCATTCTTTGGACTTCTCTATTTTGTCAGTTACATTTTCACTTTGAAAAAACATCTATGAAGTCTTGATCTGATAGGAGGGCTGCCTTTTCAGAAAGGAAAAGAGTCATGTTCACTTCACTCCTAGACCAACATATTCTGAATTTTAACTGTTGTCTTGCCCCATTAGATTGTAAACTTCTTAAAACAACCTACTCTGCAAATCTGAAAGTACTATATAAATACCAGCTATCACCATCAAGGATAGAGACTGACTTGTTTGCTTGTATTTGTGCCTCGAGCAATTTAATGTTTGATAAATATTCCATCCTCTGTACCTTTCTATCTCT
Organism: Sarcophilus harrisii; assembly: GCF_902635505.1. Classification (NCBI taxonomy): domain Eukaryota; kingdom Metazoa; phylum Chordata; class Mammalia; order Dasyuromorphia; family Dasyuridae; genus Sarcophilus; species Sarcophilus harrisii. The sequence continues at coordinate 221,190,139 of NC_045429.1, forward strand.
CAGTTCTCCCTCTCTCTAGGTGACTTTCTCTATGATGGAAGTAGGGCTTTAGCAAATCAGAATTAGCTCCAAGTCTCCATTTCTAGTAGAAGCCTCCATTTTTTCCCTGAAGTTTCTACATTTCATTGAATCTTGTGACCCTAACATAATGGAGTCCCCCTTCCCAAAGGAATAATCAAAATATGCTTACTTATATACAGGGCTTTACTGGCATAGAAACAGTAAAAGCAATAAACAATACATAATAAAATATCTAATGCTTGTCTATGTCTCCACAACTTCTTCCAGACTCAGTCGTAGATAGCATATAAGACACACTGAATCCAGAAAATGCACAATTCAGTTTCCCAATTCCATGATCCAGGGATGTAAACTGCTAATCAATTTACAATCTAAGTTTGACTCATACATTCCTTCTTTCCAATCACTGAATAAAGACTCAGTTTTCTGGATCTGGAAATACCACCATACCCCAATCTCCACCTATCAGAATATTTTTCAACAGTTAAGATTCCACAAAAAAAAAATTTCTATTTCTCCAATTAGAATTGAATCCTTATAGAGCATTGGTTGTTCCTTATCAATGCACTTGCCACATAGCCTTTTCTTATGCCCTCTTTCACCTCATATCTTGTTGGTCCCCATAAGTGTCACCCCAAAGAAGTCCAATCCCATTTTATAAATAAGGAAATTGAGGGAAATATTGAGGTCAAGTGACCTCAGGATTACATAGTAATCTTATTACATAGTTTCTTAGTTAGAAATTGAACTCTTGTCTCCCTGAACCCTGCCACACTGGATTATAAATTTCTTAATGACATGAGCTAAAATACGATTCCTCAGTTTCCTAATCCTCATTTCACAATAAGAGGGTTGACCTAGAGGATCTCTAAAATCTAATTCCTCTGATTTTTATGCATCTTTATACATATTTCCAAGTATCTGGATCCCTATATGCAGCACATTGAGTTAGAAAACCACAAATTAACATTATCTATGTTGAATTATATTTTTGGAGGCAGTTTGATGGCTCAATAGATAAAGCACCAGATCTGGAGTCAGGAATACCTACACTCAAATATGGCCTCAGACACTAGCTGCATGATCCTTGGCAAATCATTTAGCCTCTGTTTGCTTTAATCCACTGTAGAAGGAAATGGCAAACCACTCAAATATTGCCAAGAAAACCTCATGGACAGCATTGAAGTGCTGTGGTCAACAGGGTTTTAAAGAATCAAATAGGACTAAACAATTATATTTTTTATTCAATTTGTTAAACATTCCCCCACTATGTTTTAATCTGATTCTGGAGACATCAGAAATTATATGGGCCACATGAGTTTTTGACATCACTGACCTACACACTATACATATTTAAGACATTTGTGTTGAATTGAAATGAACAGTGCCAATTAAGGAATTCTAATTTCAGCCCTGGAGGAATCTATAATCACATCTGTCAGTAATGATGTTTCTAAAACTAAATGAAGATACACTGAATAAAATTAATAATTAAATGGACAAAATAGTTATATTTTGGGCAAGCAATGGGTAAGTTAATTTGGAAAAAGTTAAGTCAAGAAATCAGCCTGGAAGCTGGTGTGTTTCATCATGAAGATAATACTTTCCATAAGATCCTTCCATCTCACCTAGTAAAAACCCTTTATTTTATTGATGGAGAAAATGAGTTTGGAAGAAGTTAAGGATTGTGCCTATAGCCACACAATTTGTAAATATCCAAGACAGAATCTGAGTACTGATCTTTGTTATCATGCTCTTCTGAACAATAGCAAAAGAAAAATCAAAGAAGCAAGAGTTAGCAGCAAGTTATATATTTGTGTGTATCAAGATAATGAGCACTGAATTTGGAATGCAAAGGCTAGGTTCACAACTTCACTCTGATTCTGTATGACCTAGCACTACTCACTTATCTAAGGCTCAGTTTCTTTACCTGAAAAATGGATACAACAATACACTACCAACTTTCCAGGGTTGTTATTAGGAAACCATTTTGTAAACTTTTGAATGCTATATAATTTACTATTACTATTGATAATGATGTCAATAAAATGACACCATTTCTTTCTTGGAAGTTCAGTGTTATCAACCATGAGAGAAAATAATGGGTATACATAGCAAGGAGGAAAAATAGATTTCCAGTTCTTCCCATCTACCTCAGCCCCAAGTGCACAATTGTTATATGAGAGTAGCCAGACATTTGGGGGGAAAAAAACTTCATAACTTTGCATTTATTCTAAATGATTGATTTTCTTCCTCTTCCGTCCTTTGCCTCTGGGCAATATAAAAATTTAATGAAGCCAAGAGCGAAGCTAGGCTAGAAATCAGAAACTTCCATGTGATTAATCTCTGTGAGTAGAGATAGATGTCATAACACTTGACTGAAAAAAAAATCATATTTACTGTATGATGTCTTTTGACAATATTATTTTAGTAGAATAATATATTTGTCATTCAATAAGTGCATAATTTAGGTTAAATTGCTTCCTGGAGGTAACCATGAAAACTGAAATATCAAAACTAGTTAGAAATACTAATGCTTAATTGAAAAAATAAAAATAATCACTGCTATGTTTATCAATAATTTGAAAAAATATAATTTTCCATTCATTTAATTTAAAAAAGATAAAAAACATTTCAAGCTACTGAGATTGAGTAAAAAATAAATTATTCATTAAATGATTACAGGGAAATTTTTTTTTCCTTATTTAGTTTCTTCCCCCTCTTAGGCATCTTCACTACAAAGCAGCCTGATTATATGATTCACTGATATATCTAAAATACATAGTCACAATATATAATATTATACATGTCTATGTATAATAGACACGAAGCGATTTTTGTCCCTAGCAACTGGGAGTATTAAGAGAGGTATATAGAAGGTGGTGTTTGAGATTTGTTTTGAAGGAAATGTGAGATTTTAAGAGGCAAAAGTGAGAAGATCAAACATACCAGACTTGAGGGACAGCCAATGCAAAGGTACAGAGACAAGAGAGCAAATGTTATATGTGAGAAACAGTAAGAAAGTCAATAGAATGAACACAAGAAAATACAATATAATAGGTTTGAAAATATAAGTTGGTATTAGGTTGTAAAGAGCTTTGAAATCTAAACAAAGAAGTTCATATTTTATCTCTAAAATCCTACTGGAATTTATGAAGTGGGGCAGTGACATCATTAATATGTGCTCTAGGAAAAGCTTGGGCAGAGGATGGATTAGCAAGAGGGAGGGAGGGAAGAAGGAAGAAAGGAAGAAGGAAGGAAGAAGGAAGGAAGGAAGAGAGGAAGGGAGGAAGGAGGGAAGGAGGAGGAGGAAGGGGGAAAGGAGAAGGGGAGGGAGGAGGGAGGGAGGACATAGACAATGACTTCAATTTTCTCAGTGAGTCAAAGTGTTCAGATGAGAGAGTTGGGCAGAAACAGTGTTGAAAATTTAAGGAGGAAAAGAGAAGGCTTAAAATACCTTCTGTGGAGAGGATAGAGAATCAGTTAGGGAAGAGTAAAAGAACTGCCTTTCTGCTCAGTTGAAATAAGATAACATGAATTTATCACAGAAGGCAAGAATCACTTAAATTTTTAAAGGGCCTTGACTCTCAGGAATCTTGATTTTTGGAGGAACATTAAAATCTGCCTTCCTTAGACCTTGTTTTTTTTTTTAATTTGGTTTTTATATGCTTGGTTTTGTATTTATACCTTCAACACCTAATACAAAAGCCTGCAAATAGTAAACATTTAATAAAGACTAGTCAGAATTAAAAGAACAATTTTCAGCAGGTGCCAAATATTCAACAAGCATCTATTAAGCTTACATGCCAATCACTGTATTGTTCTAGACAAAAACTAAGGAACCTCTTCTTATATGTCTTCAGTGTGCTCACTTATGAAATATTGTTTAGACTATGTGCACATCAGCATGATTTCCTAACTTCCTCTTGGTATGTGTGAAGAGAAGAAGGGGTAAATTGTGGAAATAATACAGGTTTGACAATGCATGACTGAGTGTAAGATAATAAAACAAGGAATTTAAGAATGGAAAATAGCACAAAGTTGAACTGGTTATAAGTAGATAGGGAAGGCAGAAAAGTATGATCAGAGTAGAAGTGATGGCCTGAGAAAATGCTAAGTAAGAGGGATTGGAGGTCATCATGGTTAAAATAAAGAAATAAATCCTTAGTCTAGTACAGGAGAAAATCGCTATATATCAGCAATTCTTTTTTCTCCTTGATTATTTCCTTATTTTCAAAATTGCCATCTCAGAATCATAATACACAAACACACACACACACACACACACACACACACACATCCCTCACAATGTATTGTGCCTCCAAATAAGCCCTTGGGTGGTAATCATGTAAGACCCTCCTTCAATTGACTCTCTTTAATCCCAAAGCATTGTAGCAATGTATTGGATTTTTGGAGAAGATCCTCAAGTTCTTGAAAAATTTAGTGTGAAATTTCCTAAAGAAAAAGAAAAGCAAGCTTAATCACTTTGAAGATAATAGCCATGTACAACGCTTGACTGAGCATTAAGAAGACTGAGAACAAGCCTCCTGCAGAGGAAAAGAGATTTAGCTCATTAGTAATTATTGATGGTCTCAATCAAACCATTTTTCCTTTATAAAGTGATAAATGATTTTGTATCATATTGATGCCTAATTGCTTGTAATAAAATGGATGACACTGACAGAATAACTGATCAGTGTTAAAATTTTAATTAAGAGGTACAAGAAGTCGAAGTTTGTGAATAGACGGTTGTCAAAGATCTCTCTAAGAGATCATCAGCCATATAGGGAAAAATTCTTCAAATCAGTAATTGTTCATGAAATACAAGTTAAAACAGTTCTGAAGGTCCCTTTCATAACTATCAGACTGGAAAGTATAACAAAAAAGAAAATGATAACTGTTAAAGGGCCAAAAAATAATAATTGTTGGAAAAGATGTTCTGGCACACTACTGGTGGAGCTCTGAATTACCACAGTTATTGGGGAAGTAGTTTGGAATTCTACCTTCCCAAAGTAATTAAGATGTAAATCCTATGACCCAGAAATGGCACTTCTTAGAATTCTCTTTCAGGCCCTAGATCAACTCTGATATAAGCCTTCCCCTGCAGAAGGACTGCATTTCTTAATATTTCTCTCTCAACACCTCCTAGGAACATCTTTCTCCATGTGTCTCCCTTGAAAAGTAGCTTGAATCAACTGATATAAGACCCTACAGGCAGATACCTATGCACTGTTGTGCCTCTCCCACCCTACCTTTTTGTCCCAGTCAATCAATCATATTTCTCTCCAAACAATTAGTATAGAGTTCTTCTTTCACAAAGGAGAGCAGTAAGGGCAAAAGCAGGGCTACCTATGGTAGAGGATCCTTAGATAATGAACTTAGAAAGAGAATTATATATCAATATGATTGGTCCAACAACTATTGTGGCAATGGTTACATATTAAAAGAATATAGAAAGACTGCATATAATCTATGAAGGTGAATTTCATTATTTTAGCAGTATTATCACATCTGTGTTCTGAAGGGGAACTCTGAACTTAATTGTCTGAATAATAGCATTTTCTTTAAACACAAAAGACCCTACAGAAAAATTAAATAAGGTTTTGACCCCTATTGTGTTTCAACGTAGAAGCCCTTCTTTCGTTGATTCAAACAGCTTAATGAATTTATCAAATCAGCTGCCTAAGTACATTCTCTGTACCCTTCAGCTGCTGTCACATGGCTCATCAAATATGTTCTGTAGAATTCAACTGATGAGCCCAGATGGAAAACGGCCATTAATATTTTACAGGGAAAACTCTATCCTAGAAACATTTGTTTCAGCATAGAAAATTGATTCCCTTTCCAAGCACGTTAAAAGAACGAAGATTTATTTTATACATTTTATCTCTAGCCTAAGCTAAAGTTTCTGGTTTGGTGAAGGAAGTGCTAAGGTAGAATCATGTCTGTTGTTCAGTGGTTTCAAGTCATATCTGATTCATCATGATCCCATCGGAGGTTTTCTTGGCAAAGATGCTAGAATGGTTTGCCATTTCCTTCTCCACCTCATTTTATAGATGAGGATGTGAGGCAAAAATGTTTAAGTAACTTGCCTGCAGTCACATAGCTAATAAATGCCTAAAGCCAGATTTGAACTCAGGAACTTTACCTGACTTCAGGTCCAAAGCTCTATCCACTGTATCACCCAGCTACCTCAGAAAAATATCTAACTCCTACTTTATTAGTAGATAATAGTCTTATTGCCCTCTCAGAAAGACAGACAGGGAGGGGGGAGGAGGGAGGAGAGGGAGAGAGAAAAAGAAAAGAGGGAAGGGAGAGGAAAAGGGAGAGGGTAGAAGGGGGAGATGGGGGGGAAGGAAGAGGAAGAGGGAGGAGGAGGAGGAAGAGGAAAGGGAGAGGAAGGGGAAGGGGAAGTGGAAGAAAGGAGAGAAAGGGGAAGGGGAGAGGGAGGAGAAAAGGGGAGAGGGGAGGAAGAGAAAAAAGGAGGGGGATGAAGGAAAAGGAAGGGGAAGGAGGAAAGGAGAGGGGGAGAGGGGAGGGGAGGGGAAAAAAGAGGGAGAAGGGAGGAGAGGGAGGGGGAGGGAGAAAAGAGGAGGGGAAAGGGGAAGGAAAAGAGAGGAGGAGCAGGGGGAGGGAGAGAGGGAGTAGGAGGAGAGGAGGAAAGGGGAGGGAGAGGGGAGAGATTCCCCGATTTCAGGCTTGCTTACTTAGAGAATTTGGAGAATTTCCCCTTGGGCTTTTATCTTGTTTAAATAAGTGTCTCCTTTGAAAAAGCTCTACCACCAGCTCCAATCCTTATTCAGTTCCACAGTTTTATGAGAGTATTTCTGTCACCTATTAGAAGTTGCACAGAAACACACAAGTGCCCCAGGCTTGGTTGAAAGCTTAATTATACTAGTAAGAGAAACAGATGAGTTACTTATTGTTATAGTTGGGAAATAAATTCTTAATCAAACAAAAAATAGAAGCAATTATAGAAGATAAAATAAATAATTTTGAAGACATGACATTGAAACTTTTACATAAATAAAATTAATGCAACTAGAAAAAAGGAAAGCATTTGACTGGGGAAAAAGTTTTATATCAAATATCTCTGATAGTTGAGGTGTACAAGCAAGTAACAAAAACACATAACATTAAAAGCCATTCCCAATAGATGTCAAAGAACTGCACATTATTTACTATAGGAAAAGATGATCCATATCACTAATAACAAGAAGAATGCAAATCAAAATAATTCTGAGTTTTTACCTCACAGTCTATAAATTAGCAACAATGTCAAAAGGTGAGAGTAGTACGCACAGATTGTGTAAAGATGGATATGTTAATGTAACATTGGTGGAACTGTGAATTGAGACAGAAATTTTTTTAAACAATTAGTGAAAAAAGTAACTAAATTGTTTATAACTTTTGACTCACAGACTCTACTATCAACCATCTTCTCCCCAAGGAGGTCAATAACTAAAAGAAAGAACTCATATATAGCAAAATATTTTAAACTACATTTTTAGTAACAAAGAATTAGAAACAAAATAAATGCAATTGTACTGATGAACAATTAAATAAGTTATGGTACGTGAGTATAATGCTATAATAAATGATAAATATACATAGAAATATATATTAATTAAGAAAAAATAAGCAGAACCAAGAGAACAAGATGTACAAAGATTACAATTTAAATTGAAAGAACATGAAAAAAATTGAAACCGAATACTAAGAAATTCTAATGACTAAGCTTGAAACACTACCCCCAAAAAATAGATATGAGAAGACAATTCCCTTCCTTTTTGGCAAAGTAAGAGACTATAGCTGTGACGTATATAATGTCTGACTTTTTTTGGCAATTATAATAGTAGCTAGATATTAACTCTGTCTTCTGTATAGTATTTCTATTGAATTCTTAATTAATACATACCTATTAATACATATTTGCTTTCATCTTTTTGGTTGTTGTTTGCTTGCTTTTTGTCCTCTTTCTCATTTTTTTTTCCTTTTTGATCTGATTTTTCTTGTGTAGCATGATAAATATGGAAATATGTATAGAAGAATTGTATATGTTTAACATATTGGATTATTTGTCTAGGGGAAGAGTGAGGGGAAAGGAGGGAAAAATTTGGAACACAAGATTTTGCAATGATGAATGTTGAAAGCTATATTTGTATATATTTTGAAAATAAAAAGTTATTTTTTAAAAGACATAAATATGTTGGTAATTTTGATTTTTGGCATCCAAGAAGAGTTTTGTTTGCCAGTAAAATTATAAATCAGAAGTATAATAGTTTACAAATGTAAGCACAATATTGTCAGACAATATGTATATTGAATTTAGGATAATAAATATTTTGCTTGTTCATGCATGCTCAATATTTAATATTCTTGACATTTTGGCATTTTCCTCATTTAAATATATCATCAACTTGGGATGCATTTATCACAGATAAGGAGGCAAGAAGAGCTTCTGTTGGTAGAATACAATTGTATTTACAGAGTTATTCTGAGGTTCTAGTTAAAAACAATACCTGACACTTATATGGCACTTTTGGGGTTTTAAAGCATTTCACATTCATTATTTCACATGAACCTCATAACAACCTTCCATTTTAAAGATGAAGAAAAGAAAACAAAAGGTAAAATGATATGTCTTAAAGCATGAGCAACTCAGTAAATCTTAGAGGCAGAATTGGAAGCAAGGTCTTCCTGAGTTCAGTTCCAGTACTCTATTCACTGCATCACACTGCTTGCTGGTTCAAGCACTCTTCTTCCCTCTAACATTCATCAATGGCATGGCAATATCATTTTAAAATATAGGTGCTACATATATAACCTATATCATGTCATCTCAAAGAAGGGGGAAAGAAGGAAGGAAGAGAAGAGAATCTGGAACTCAAAAAAATAATTAAATGTTTTAAAATGGTTTTTAAATGTAATTGGAGGAATAAAATATTAAAAAATCATTTTTAAATGAATTTTAAATGAGGATAGTGCTAGGTAAAATGAGTAGAGCCATGAGAACATTGTACACAGCAACAACAAGATTATGTGATGATCAACTGTGATGGACATTTTTAGCATTTTAGCATAGTAATTTAGCATTACAGATCCATCTGTTTTCAACAATGAGGTGATTTAAGGCAATTCCAAAAGACGTGACAGAAAGAGACACACACATCCAATGTGTATTGGACTATGGAGACTGAATGTGCATGGAAGCATGCTATTTTCACCTTTTTTGTTATTGTTAGTTTGCTTGTTTTTTTTCTCATGGTTTTTCCCCCTTTTGATATACCTCCCACAGCATAACAAATGTGAAAATATATTTCGAAAAATTGTACATGTTTAATGTATAATGAATTATTTGCTGTGTAGAAGAGAAAATAGGGGAGGAGTTTTGGAGGAAAAAAATGGAACATAAGGTTTTGCAGGACTGAATGTTAAAGACTATCTTTGGTTATATTTTGAAAAATAAAAAGCTATTATTATCATTTTTAAAAAATTTTAAATTGGTAATAAATAAATTAATAACCAAATAAATATAATGAAATAATAATTGTAAAGCAATTAACATAGTGCTCATAATAAGTGCTATATATTTCAAATGGTTGCTGATCCTGTTCCTCAATACCAGATTTATAAAGTAGCTACATTTTGTCTTATATTAATTAAATAAATATAATTAATTAAAGGATGTGCCCATCAAGAAAGAATGTCCCTGTGATTCTCTTCAACAATAAGAGGATCCAAATCAGTTCCAATTGATCTGTAATGAACAGAACCAGCTACACCCAGAGAAAGAACACTTGGAAATGAGTATGAACCACAACATGGCATTTACACTCTTTCTGTTATTGTTTGCTTGCATTTTTGTTTTTTCTTCTCAGGTTATTTTTTACCTTCTTTCTAAATTCAATCTTTCTTGTACAGCAAGATAACTATAAATATGTATACATATATTGTATTTAATATATACTTTAGCATATTTAACATGAATGGGACTACCTGCCAGCTAGGGGAGGGGGTGGAAGGAAGGAGGGGAAAAGTTGAAACAGAAGTTTTTGCAAGGGTCAATATTGAAAAATTACCCATGCATATGTTTTGTATATAAAAAACTATAATAAAAAAAAAGACTTCTGTCAAGGGTAGTTGCACTTTTAAAATAAATTCTGTATGTTTCCAAAAAAAAGAAAAAAAGAAAGAATGTCCCCAAGTCTAAAATCCTGAGATATGACATTTAATTTAAACATTACTATTACATAAATTTGTTTCTTATGGGAAAACTTTGCCTGAAGAAAGATTTTTGCTCTGTTGAGAAGGAATTTAAATTCTGTCAGGTCACAGACACTCATAATTCAAGATCCCCATGTGTTTATTTGGAGATGAAGTTTGGCTCCATAAATTTTTAAAAAGCATTTACAAGGGTTAGTAGCCTTATAAAATACACCACATGGGTGCAATTTTAGGTTCTCAATTCTATTTAGCATTACAGATCCATCAGCACATACCTGATAATTACTTCTAAGAGCTGAAGCAGAATGTTGCCAAATGACAAATTAAAATTATTTATTTTATTACAATAAGAGCTCTTATAAAAACTTTCAAAAAATCACAATATCAACTGCTTCACAGCAATTAGCAAAGAAATAAATATAACAACACAAGAATAAAAGAAAGCAAAATTTTAAATATTTATTGGGTAGTTATCTAGGAAAACGTAGAAGATTTTTAAAATCTAATGGTTGATGATCCACTTACTTTTATTATTTATTATTATATCTTATTTACAAAGATTGTGGCCTGGACAGAACATAGACAATTCGTCCTTGGGGTAGTACATTTTTGTAAGGCCCTAATTAATTTGAGGGGAAATAATGACTAGATGTCATAGTTGGGCTGAAGCACAGGACACAATTAGGAAACTAATTAATAAGAAGAAGGCAAAGGTAGTAAGTGACTAGATTGAGAAGATCCTTGAATGATATGTCTCCTTAACTAACTGGATATTTCCTTTGCAGTCCCAATGTGGAATAAAACTCAGTGTTAGAGTTTCTCACGTACCTTCATGTCCTGTTAGTGAACACACAGCCCTTTTAAGATATTTCTTATATTGTTAACAGAGAGAAAACAGTTAAAATAAGGAACTTGGAAATTTCCATTGTGATTTTTGAGTCATTTTTCACTTATGTCCTTCTCTTCATGACCCCATTTGGGTCATTCTTGGCAAAGATACTAGAGTAGCTTACCATTTTCTTCTCCTGTTCCTTTTACAGATGAGGACCTAAGATAAACAAGATTAAGTGACTTGCCCAGAGTCATATAGCTAATAAGTTTCTAAGCCAGATTTGACATCATGAAAATGAGTCTTTCTCATGCAAGGGCCAGCAGCTCTGTCCACTGTACCATCTTGCTGCCCTGGGTTTGGGAAATTTACCAAATTTTAAAAGATTCTCTTCTGTAAGTTCCATGTCAATAATATATAGTAAGGATGGTCTCTTTTATTGGATAACTTTTCACAGGAGGCTCTTCAATGGGAGAATGAACGCAGAAAGTTCTGTAATCCCTTATTAGATCATAAATTCCTTGAGAGCAGGGACTGTCTTTTGCCTTTCTTTGTATTCCCACAGATTAGCCCACATTTTACCATATAGTAGACACTTTATAGATTTCAGTAGATAATGCAAAGTGAAATGAGCTAAACCAGGAGAACATCGTACACAGTAACAGCAACATTATGTGATGAACAGCTATGACTGACTTAGCTTTTCTTAGCAATAACAATGATCCAAGACAATTCCAAAAGATTCAAGATAGAAAATGTGATCCACATCCACAGAAAGAGCTGCTGGAGTCTGAATAGATATTGAAGCATACTATTTTTTTTCCTGATTTTATGCACTTTTATTTTTTTTTTATTTAATAGCCTTTTATTTACAGGTTATATGCATGGGTAACTTTACAGCATTAACAATTGCCAAACCTCTTGTTCCAAGTTTTCACCTCTTACCCCCCACCCCCTCCCCAGATGGCAGGATGACCAGTAGATGTTAAATATATTTAAATATAAATTAGATACACAATAAGTATACATGACCAAACAGTTATTTTGCTGTACAAAAAGAATCAGACTCTGAAATATTGTACAATTAGCTTGTGAAGGAAATCAAAAATGCAGGTGGGCATAAATATAGGGATTGGGAATTCAATGCAATGGTTTTTAGTCATTTCCCAGAGTTCTTTCTCTGGGCATAGCTGGTTCAGTTCATTACTGCTCCATTGGAAATGATTTGGTTGATCTCATTGCTGAGGATGGCCAGGTCCATCAGAACTGGTCATCATATAGTATTGTTGTTGAAATATATAATGATCTCCTGGTCCTGCTCATTTCACTCAGCATCAATTCATGTAAGTCTCTCCAGGCCTTTCTGAAATCATCCTGTTGGTCATTTCTTACAGAACAATAATATTCATATACCACAATTTATTCAGCCATTCTCCAATTGATGGGCATCCACAGAGTTTCCAGTTTCTAGCCACTACAAAGAGGGCTGCCACAAACATTCGTGCACATACAGGTCCCTTTCCCTTCTTTATAATCTCTTTGGGATATAAGCCCAGTAGTAACACTGCTGGATCAAAGGGTATGCACAGTTTGATAACTTTTTGAGCATAGTTCCAAACTACTCTCCAAAATGGTTGGATTCGTTCACAACTCCACCAACAATGCATCAATGTCCCAGTTTTCCCGCATCCCCTCCAACAATCATCATTATTTTTTCCTGTCATCTTAGCCAATCTGACAGGTGTGTAGTGGTATCTTAGAGTTGTCTTAATTTGCATTTCTCTGATTAATAATGACTTGGAGCATCTTTTCATATGACTAGAAATAGTTTCAATTTCTTCATCTGAGAATTGTCTGTTCATATCCTTTGACCATTTTTCAATCGGAGAATGGCTTGATTTTTTATAAATTAGAGTTAATTCTCTATATATTTTGGAAATGAGGCCTTTATCAGAACCTTTGACTGTAAAAATATTTTCCCAGTTTATTGTGAAGCATACTATTTTGACTTTCCTTATTTTTTCAGTTTTATTTTCTTTTGTTCATTTCTCCTCATACAACATGACTAATATGGAAATATGTTTTACATGTTTGCATATATGTGTGTATGTATATATATCCTATATCAAATTGCTTACTGTCTTAGGAAGGAGGGAGAAAATCTGGAACTCAAATTTTTATTTTAAAAAAGAATGTTAAAATCATCTTTACATGAAATTGGGGAAAAAATAAAATACTATTTAGAAGAGAAAGAAATAAATACCGGGTGACTAATAGAGGTTGAGGATGGCAGCTCTCTTGAGTGCAGGAGGTCTGAGCTAAGGCAGGCTAAGCCCATCAAGGATCTGCACTAAATTCAAAATTAATATGTTGAGGCCCCCAGATGCAAGAGTTAGATTAGGTGGCCCAAGTAAAAAACGAGGAGATCAAAGCTTTAGTGCCAATCAGAGTTCAATCAGTCTGTGAGAAGCCAATCTACACTTCGAACCTAGATGATTTAGGGAAAACCAAGTGTTTCTGGGTATTTTTGTTGTGTTTTTTTTTTTAAGATATAGATCAAAAGTGACAGAGGTTGAGAAAATCAAGATCACTAATATAAGAAGTTTATTCCTTTCAAGTTTTTATACTACAGTAGCAACAGCAGTATTGCTGTACCACCTGGCTCATTTGCCCACAGGTCTGTAACTTTGGCATTATTTTGACCTCATTTTCATTATCCCACACATCCAATCAGTTGCCAAAATTGTCATTTCAATTTCAACAACATCTTTCACTTCTGGTGAAAGCCCAACTACAGCCCAAATCAATGATATTAAGTTCAGAGGATCCTCTTCTCTCCACTCATATTCCTCATCCCCTCTCACCTAGATATTTAGAAGAGCCTCCTAATTGGTCTCCCTACCTCAAAGCATTTATCACTTCAGTCTGTCCTCCTTGACTCAGAGGCCAAAATTTTCCTCAAGCGTAGGTCTGATCATATAATTCCTCTACTCAATCAACTCCATGGCTTCTTAGTGATTCTGTGATAAAATATAAATTCCTCTATCTACCTTTTTAAATTTTATTTTTATTTTCACATTTTTTCTCCTTACACAATCAGTGAAGGATTCAAATCAAGAAAAGAGGTTCAATCAAGAGAAAAAGGAAGACAGAATAAGACCTTCTGAAGTAATCTCCATTTCTGATTCCCTACCTGCCTCCAATCAGAGGCTCCCATTAACCAGAACTAGTTACAAAATGTCTACACATGCTCTCTTCTAGGCTCTTCTATTACATATCATCACAACTACCAAAAGCAGGTTCCTAGCCTCTTGTACATGAGGTATTGCATCAAAGCTTAGACCAGTCCCCCATTACACTTATATACTAACTTAAGAAACTGAAGTACACAGGAAAGTGAAAACACCACATCATTTTATAGTTCACTAAGAAATAATTATTTTTTTCCCGTTTAATTCTTTATACCTACTATGGGATAGTCACTGTACTTTTTGTTGTTGTTCTGTTGCTTCAGTCATGTCTGACTCTTTTTTTAACCTTTTTTGTATTCATCTTGATAAAGATACTGTAGTAGTTAGCTATTTCTTTCTCCAACTCACTTAACAGATGAGGAAACAGAGACAAACAAAATTAAGTATACTAATGCTTAAATACAAAAACAATATCACAAGTTCATGAGATGTTGCATTGCAACTAGATTTACTACTACAACAGAAATAAATATGCATATGGAACCCTAAGCCAGAAAAAAAAAAAAAAAGAATTCACAATTCAAATAGAAGCTTGCTGAAATTGCGACAAAGAAAGAAGAAGAAATAGAAATCTCCACCTACATGAGAGTAGCAAGGAAGGAGAAATCTCATAAAAGGCCTCTCAATTTGGAGAATGTCTAAGAACTATGATAAATGAATTTTGCTGGGACTTATTACATGGTACTCTAAAGGCCATCAAGGACTATGTCTTATGGACTTCTCTGATATTCTTAATATCATCAAGACACTCAGAACCACACCTGACAGTACAATGATTAGGCTTCTCCAGATCCCAAAGAATCCATAAATATAAAATAAATGTGGGGGGAAAATAATGCCAGTTCAATTTTCTGTGAAACAATGGCTCCACCCCCCCCCCTTTTTTGGATACTTCTCAAGAATTACTCTTGGCAGTGTGAATAGAAAAAAACAGCACACTGAATGATTTTGACAAGGTAGAAAAAATAAGATTTAGAAGCTGATTGTATATATGGGCTAAGAGAATGTTTAGAATAGAGACTGATAGCAAGCTTGCAAACCAGGATGACATTCCTCAAGACCTCCATTTCCTCCACCTTCAATACCACTCAGGATTATCATTGATGCTCTGATTTCACTTTCTTCTTTTTCTAATCTCAATCCACTTAAAGAATAGATCAAGGTGCTAAATTAAGTGAGCAGAACCAGAAGGACACAGTAATAGCAATATTGTGTGATAATCAACTATAATAAATAGCTCTTCTCAGCAACACAGTGATCCAAGGCAATTCCAAAAGGCTCATGACAGAAAATTCCATCTATATCCAGAGAAAGAATTATGGATTGTGAATACAGATTGAAGCATTCTATTTCTCCTTTTGGGGGTTTTTTGTTCTTTCTTTTCCCTTTTGTAATGACTAATGTGGAAATATTTTTAATGTGATTGTACATGTAAAACTTATATCAGACTTTTTCATGTCTTAGGGAAAAGGGAGAGAGGAGGAAATTTTTGGAATTCAACTCAAAAATGAATATTAAAAACTATATATGTAATTTTAAAAAATAAATGTAGCTCGAAAAAATAAATACGATTAAGTACAAAAGAAGAGTACATCAAAGGGAAGAGAAGAATTTCTTCCTTTGTTCCCAGAGATAACAATGACTTGCTGTAGAATTGAATTACAGACTAAAACTAGAATTCAAGTTATTAACTATCTTGCTCTACTTTTTATTATCTTTTCTGAGCATAAATCAATGGCTAGTAAACCTGAGAATGGGACATTTCTAACCTTAGCAATTGCCTTGTGAGTCAAATATTCCTGAGTGTAAAACTTGGATACAGGATAACAAAAAGAAAGAGACAGTTGAATGTCTTATGTTTTCTTCCTATGTTTTTGTATGTCTGTGTTCTTTATATTTTATGTGGTCTCTATGATAGAAGAAATAAGCAACTATCTTATGTTTAGTGCCCACATCATACATTGGGTACCTTTGTGGAAGGGGTCATAGGATCATAGATTTACAGCTAGAGGAGCTGATATCTCACAGCAACACTTCTTAAACCATAGGTCATAACTCCATCTGAATGTGGGGGTTGTGAAATTATAATTTATTATCAGTAAAAGTTTAATTTGTATACCTATTTTACATACCTATGTACCTAGGGTTGTATAAAATTTTCTCAGGAAAAAAGGAGTTGTAAGTGTAAAAAGTTTAAAAAGCTCTACCTTAGAGATCATCTAAACTAATCCATTTCTTTTTAGAAATAAAGAACTGAGGCTCAGAAAAAAATGAGATGATTTCTCTAAAGTCATACAAGTGATCAGATTTAGTATTTGAACCCAGATCCTCTGACTTCAAATCTTATGCTCTTTCCACCATATCACTTCAATAAATTTTGAGAAGACCCTAGACATGTCACATCTAGCATTATTTTAGAGATACCTCCAGTATTATTCTGAGGTGATGACAAAGTGTGAGAGAGAGGGAACTTAATTCTCATCAGAGTTAGAACCCCTTAGTAGATCATGGTCTATTTCAGGAAATTGTTTCCACTGGCAACCACTTTTTACCTGAGAAATTTGTATACAAAATAGTCCGTAACTATAACAATCTAATGTTTGACAACCCTGAGACCCCAGTTTTGGAGATAAGAACTCACTATTTGAGTCCTTAAACTGCTGGGAAAATTGGAAACTAGTATAGAAGAAACTGGGCATTAATCCACACTTAACACCACATACCAAGATAAGATCAAAATGGGTTCATAATTTAGACATAAAGAGTGAAACAAATCAGAAGAACATAGGATAGTTTAACTCTTAGATTTGTGGAGAAGGAAGGAATTTGTGTCCAAAAAAGAACTAGAACTCATAATTGAACACCAAATAGATAATTTTGATTATATTAAGTTAAAAAGGTTTTGTACAAACAAAACTAATGCAGACAAGTTTAGAAGGAAAACAATAAATCGAGAAAGCATTTTTACATTTAAGGGTTCTGATAAAGGTCTCATTTCTAAAATATATAGAGAATTGACTCAAATTTATAAGAATTCAAGCCATTCACCAATTGATAAATGGTCAAACGTTTTGGTCATGTATACTTATAACGTTTTGGTCATGTATACTTATTGTGTATCTAATTTATATTTTAATATATTTAACATCTACTGGTCATCCTGCCATCTGGGGAAGGGGTGGGGGGGGGTAAGAGGTGAAAAATTGGAACAAGAGGTTTGGCAATTGTTAATGCTGTAAAGTTACCCATGCATATATCCTGTAAATAAAAGGCTATTAAATAAAAAAAAAAAGATAAATGGTCAAATGATATTTACAAACAATTTCAGATGAAGAAATTAAAACCATTTCTAATCATATGAAAAGATGCTCTAAATCACTACTGATCAGAGAAATGTGAATTAAGACAACTCTGAGATACCACTACACATCTCTCAGATTGGCTAAAATGACCGGAAAAGATAATGATGAATGTTGAAGGGGATGTGGGAAAACTGGAACACTGATACATTGTTGGTGGAACTGTGAACAGATCCAGCCATTCTGGAGAACAATTTGGAACTGTGCTCAAAAAGTTATCAAACCATGCATACCCTTTGATCCAGCAGTGGTTCTATTGGGCCTATATCCCAAAGAGATCTTAAAAGAAGGAAAGGAAGGCATCTGTGCAAAAATATTTGTGGCAGCTCTTTTTGTAGTGGCAAGAAACTAGAAACTAAGTGGATGCCCATTAGTTGAAGAATGACTGAATAATTTGTGGTATATAAATATTATGGGATATTGTTGTTCTATGAGAAATGATCAGCAGGATGATTTCAGAAAGGCCCAGAGAGACTTACAATGAACTGATGCTGAGAGAAATGAGCAGAACCAGGAGATCATTGTACATGGCAACAACAATATTATAAGACCATAAATTCTGATGGACATGACTCTGTACAACAATGAAATGATTGATGCCATTTCCAATGGTCTTGTGATGAAGAAGTCATCTACATCCAGAGAGAGGACTGTAGGAACTGAGTGTGGATCAAAACATAACATTCTCACTCTTTTTGTGGTTGTTCACTTGCATTTTGTTTTCTTACTCATTTTCTTTCCTTTTTGATCTGATGTTTCTTGTGCAGCAAGAGAATTGTATAAATATGTTTACACATATTGGATTTAATATATATTTTAACATGTATAACAGATATTGAATTGTTGCCATCTAGGAGAGGGGGTGGGGGGAAAGAGGGGAAAATCTGAAACACAAGGCTATGCAGCGATCAATGTTGAAAAATTATATGTGCATATGTTTTGAAAATAAAAAGCTTTAAAAACAATTTTTTTAAGAAATTTGTATACAACTTATTGTGTATCTAAGTTATATTTTAATATATTTAACATCTACTGGTCATCCTGCCATTTAGGGGAGGGGGTGGGGGGGGGGTAAGAGGTGAAAAATTGGAACAAGAGGTTTGGCAATTGTTAATGCTGTAAAGTTACCCATGTATATATCCTGTAAATTAAAGGCTATTAAATAAAAAAAAAAAAAAAAAAAAAAAAAAAAGAAATTTGTATACAATCCCAGGTATATAGGTATATAAAAATAGGCATGCAAATCAAACATTTACTAGTAAGAAATTTATTTTAAAATAATTCTTTGATATATTACCATTTATTAAATATAAAAGCAAATTTGCATACTAATGAAATGGATGTGCTTATTTATTTTTACATAAAGAATTAAATCTTGGCAGAATATTTGATACTGCAGGACATAAAGCATTCAGAAACCTTTTACTGTTGCCAAATTTTTTGTGATCTCCACACTCAGTTACCCACAGTTTAGAAGACTTGGTCTATCTAATACCAAAATTTTTTGTTAGAGATCCTGTGCTATGTATAAGGTACAATTAACAGTAGGATCTATTGCTCTGAAGACTCAGACTAATAGATTAGCATCAGGGATATCTGACTGACTTTCTGGAGACCTTTCCACTCTGTTCTATTGTTTCTCAAGAAAGATGCAAAAAAATACATCTACTACAATATGTCTCATAAACTAGGAAATATTAAGGGACAGGTCAGTTCTCCGAGTGCCTACACAGCTGTGGATCAAGGAGGTGCAGGCAGCCTTTGCTGACACAGATATTGCAGACTGGGAATGAGATAAATTGGAGGCAGAAGGAAGAGGAGAGAGGTCAGACAACGCAGCAGCCTCTCAGTCAGAGAGGTCAGAGAACAGCAATTGTTTCTCAGTCTCCTTGTATCATCTCACAAGAAGAAATCCATTCTGGGTTGGATCTCCAGCAGCCACTGTCAGGTGGCTCTCCTGTATTTCAACTAGGAAATGACTCCAGGACAAACTCATTTTCCAGATTCCTCAAAGTTAATGAAACATAGTTATAGTTAGTTAAGGACTACAGCCCACATCAATGATATTAAGTTCAGAGACTTAGACCAAAACAAGATCTGTCTTTCAGAGGCAGCAATGCAAATTATCAATTATCTTCTTATTTCTCATTCAAACTGAAAATTTTTTTTCTCTGTCCTTTTTTCATACACTTAAAAAGTCATATTTTCCATCCTTATACCTCTTTATATAACAGGTGTATATTCTCTGAGGTTCTATGAAAATTACTCAACAATTAGAAAATATCAAGGCCAAGAACAAAATCATCAACTTCCAAAGATCATCTTGCTAGGTATTCATCTCTGAGCACAATGAAGGAAACACAAATTTATAAATCATGTGTATGTACTTTGTATATAAGAATTTCTGTGAAATGTTTTATATGACTTCATATATAATTGATATTATATTGATATCATATAATTTGCCTTCTCAATGGATAAGGGAGGTATAGAAAATTTGGAGCTCAAAATTTTTAAAAATTAATGTAAACATCTTTAAATATAATTCAGAAATAGTTAATGAAATAAATAAAAATACAATTTACAAATAAAGTCAAAAGCAAAACAATTTAATTTCCATGTACACATCCACATCAAGCTATTCTATCCTCTTTTACTTTCCATTCATCTTTGTGTGTGTATATATATATATATATATATTTTTTTTTCCCTTCTTATATAGTCACAGAAAGGCAGAATGATAGAGCAGATGGCTTTATACTCAGGAACACCTCAGTTCAAATTCTGCCCATAACAGACTGGATGTGTAACTATGGATTAGTCATTTAACTTCTAAGGGCCTCCAAGCAATTCTCCAAGACTACAAGTCACAAATGAGCTACCAAACTACATTAGTGAAGGAAGTTTTCACACTGAGAGTTCCCTCCACAGATGAAATCACAGGTTTTGACAAAAATTGTAAATACTGCTTTTTTTTCCCATTCATACTTGAAGTCTTTCCAAAACTTCTTTATATTCCTCATGTTTATCATTTTAGTGGGAAAATGTTAAAGCTATAGTTAGAGTATGCTGTATATATAATGTATATACATGTATGTATATAATGTATAAGTACTCCATTGTGTCGATATACCTCTTTAAGTTGCTATTCACTATCTTTGGGACATTTAGATTGTTTCTAATTTTTGACGTTCCAAATAATGCTGATATGTAGACATAGATATATACTTGAGATAACAGTTTTTCTTTATGATGACATTATTATAATACATTCTCAGTAATTCTCTTATTGGGCCAAGGATTACTTTAGATATAAAATAGGTGATATAAGTATATAGATACTGATATAAATATGTTTTTCAGTCATTTTTCAGTCACGTCCAACTCTTCAAGACCCTATTTGGGATTTTATTGGCAAAGATACTAGAGCAGTATGCCATTTCCCTTTCCAGTTCAATTTATTAATAATCCAGTCAGGATTAAGTGACTTGCACAAATCACACAACCAATAAGTATCTGAAGTCAGATTTGAACTCAGGAAGGTGAATTTTCCTGACTCTAGGTCTAGTAGCTTATTCACTGAGCTTAATTGCCCCTTGATTTACATATGTTAACTCTTGTCTGCTTCCATATTGCCAGAAATTGTAGAATCTAAAAAGTTTTGATAAGTTGAAACCCCATCACAAATGTGTTGAGTGTACAATTCTCTCTACAACCCACCTAGTTCAGAATTTTGTCCATTTTAATTATTTTTGCCAGTTTATGATTCTATACTTTAAAGCTGTTTTTATCAATCATCATTTTTTAACTGTAACTCTAGAAAGCAATTGATACATAATGATGGTTTACTTAGTGAGTAATCAAGAATTATTCAGGACCTGGGTAGTTAGTTGGTTCAAGGGAAAAGAAAAAATATATCCTATAAAAGTGGGGGGAGAAAGAGATTAGAGAGAATTGCACGAAGCGGCAAGCATGGTGAAAAGGGCAATACTAAAACTAGATTCAGCTGGATTCCTGCTTCAATATCAGTTAACAAAATATTAATGATTTTAAGGTGCTGCCTAGTTGGACTGCCATTTATGGCAATGGTAACATGTTAACTCAACTCAATTTTTGCTTTTAGAAATGAAATGGTAAGACTAACCTCCATTCACACACACACACACACACACACACACACACACACACCCTTACTGAGCCACAGAAATTTAACCAAATTTAACTCATTTAGAGAAGGTTCCAATTTGGAATAAAATGTACCAGAACCATTTAAATATATAAATACAAGTAGTGAGCCTTGAGGCATATTCATTCCATACCTATAGAACTTTAGTTTGAAGACTTCCTTTCCTTTCTAAGTCATGTCTCCACAAATAGGAGGTATATTTCTTCCATCTTCCAACTCATCCACTCATAGAGAAGTAGCTTCCTTGCTTCCTAGCTTCTTTATATAAGTTTGTGGCTGAGATAGAGAAAGAAGAAAAAGGGCAACAATAAATGGATTCATATACTGGAAACCTAAATATTCTTTTTCTTTAAGTTTATCCCCTATATTCAACTGAATATTTGGCTTGGTCAATCATAATATAGCAACTCTAATATTTGCTTGCAGAATTTTCCTAGTAGAAGTTTTTGGGTTTTCATGAAAACTTTCTCCCTCTGAAATTGTAGAGTTTAACATTTTTTTAAATGGACAATAGAATGACAACGATAATCATTGCACTTCCAAAGGAGTATGTGAGTTGAGCATTTTGTGATGTTTCCTTTTTTACAAAATATCAGAAATCATGTATATGGCTATTAATGTATAAGTAAAATACTCACCCTCTTGAATTTTCTAATTTTAAATGTATTTTATGAAGAAGAGGGAAAAAACTAAGTTTCCTGTTTAACCTACATGTAGAAGATATGTTTCCTTTCCCTCTACTCCCTCATCTTTTAGCTTATTTTTCATTTCCTTATTATTTCTATTTTAAGAAATGTTCCCATTTAAGAAATCTCTCCTCTATACATTTTCATGACATCTGTTGTTTCAAGAGTGGGAAGCTTGTCTGTAAGGTAAATTTAATTTGGTTGGGCCCTGGGAGATGTTATTTAAAGACTTTATTGGAACAAGTGTTGTGGTTTGAATCCAAGGTAAAAGATTTCAAGGCTGCTAGGAAATATATCACTTTGGAATTCATAAGTACTAAATGAATTTAGTTATTCAGCTCAACAGATGCAGCTGTCACCAAATGTAAGTACATCGAAGTAATTCACATTGTTCTAAAATAAGAACTCAAAATGGCTATAGAAACATCAGCTTCTATTGGCAAGAATTGTATCACACATTACCTGAGTAAATGGTTTTAATAGTCACTGGAGTATCTGACATTCTGTATTCCAAAAAAAATGAACGAATTTTTGTTAATTTTAACATAATAAAATAACTCTTCTAATCAGTTTAGGACATTGCCATGCTAAAAAAGAGTTACATACATATATAAATCAAGTATTCTTCACCTTTTTGTGTCTTGGACTCCCTTTGGCAGCCTAGGGAAGCCTATGGACCCTTTCTTAGAAGAATGTTTCTACATTTATAAAAAAGAATACACAGGATTACAAAGGAAACCAATTATATTGAAATCGCAAATCATTTTTTAAAATGGCAAGCCAAATGATTATAATAATTTGAAAGTATTGATGAATATAAATGATAGATCTATAACAATTATAATGATATGAAAATATAAGTAATTTCTTTATACTAATAATTCTGTGGTTTGTTGCCTACATTTATAATTGAATGCTAAATTTCAGTAAAAAAATTAGTGAAATCAAATTAGTGAAAAAAATGTAATATTTTTCTTCCCTTCCAATCATTCAATCCAAGTTCACAAACTCCTCCACTCTGAAATCTATCAATAGACCCTCACAGTTCTCAGTTAAATTATACCCCTGTTTTAAGCCAATGTTTCAATATCTTTAATCTGACAAAAATATAATTCTAGAGATAAAGAGAAAGTTAATCTGTTTTAAAGTTTATGTTTCGTATTTTCTAACAGGACATTTGTCAGAATATTTAAAGCATCTCATCAGTAATCAAACTATGCATATACCCTTTGATGCAGCTATACAACTATTAGGTCTATATCCCAAATAGATGATTAAGAAAGAGGAAAAGGATTTCTATGTACAAAAATATTTACAGTAGCCTGTGATGACAAAGAATTAGAAATTGAGGAGATGAGATCAATTAGGGAATAACTAAGCAAGTTGTTATATATATATATATATATATATATATATATGTAATAGAATACTATTTTGCTATAATAAATGAGCAGGCAGATTTCAGAAAAACCAGGAAAAACTTTCATACACTGTTGCAAAGTGAAGAGAGAAGAACCAGAACATTGTACACGGTATCAGCAATATTATGCAATAATCGGCTATGATTGACTACATTCTTCTCAACAAAACAATGAGACAAACAAGTCCAAAAGATTCATTATGAACAAAGCTATTCATATCAAAACATGATGGAGTCTGAATATAGATCAAAGTATACTATTTTTACTTTATTTTTTCGTGTTTTTTTTAACTTTCTTCTTTCACAATATGATTAATGTGGAAATATGTTTTACATGATTGTACATATATAACCTAAATCAAATTGCTTGTTGTCTTTGGGGGGAAGAAGGAAAAGAAAGAAGAACATTTGGAACTCGAAATTTTTTATTTAAAATAATGTTTTAAAAAATTAAGATATAAAAAAGAAAGAAAAGAAACACTGTATCACTATAATCCATGCCAATTTAGCAGTCTTTTTCTAGAATATATTAGCCAATATCCCTTTCTAACTGGGAGGCTTCCTAGCACAATATTAATTCTATTTCTTCCCAAAATAATTGTTACCCAAATGCCTCGTACTTCTGTTGCATGAATTTCCTAGTAGATCATGGTATAGAAAAAAAGAGATATGAATTTAGAAACAGAGATCCTGGATTCAAATTTCATCTTTGCTACCTTAGTCAAGTAATTTAGAATCACTGGACCTCAATTTTCTTTGTTAAAATAGAATCCTATAATCCTATATACTGTACTAATCTATATGAGCAACTACAAAGTTGACTTGAAAGAACTAGGAATATTTAATCTGAAAAAGAAATATTAAGATACTTTATAACAATCACATGGGGAAATGATTGGTCTTAGAGGCAGAACTAAGAACTATGGATATAATTTATCAAGCAGTAAATTCAGGTTTAACATAAGGAAAACATTTGACCTAATCAAAAGTAGAATGGGCTATTCCAGAGATTATGGGTTTCAAAGGGAAATATACATGTAATTACAAATTTATATTATATGTACTTTGTCCTTTCTTTTAAAAATGTAATTAATTCATCAATGTAATTTTCAAATTCTACTTGTCTATAATTCTTCAATATCTCTCTTCTATTATCTTTTATGTACTATTTAAAAAATGTTTTAATGATACTTTTCTTTCTTTTTTTGAGGGGGGGAGGGTGATGGGTCAACCCCTAATACTTCCTTTTATCCTTCCTTCTGATAGTTCCCTCCCCCACTGGATAAAGAAAAAGAAAAATGCCCTTTTTAAAAAAAAAATTAAATTTTCACATTGACTGGGTCCAAAATGTATGCTTAATTCTATACCTTGATCTTTTATCTCTTTTTTAGAAGGCAGGTAGCATGCTTCATCTTTTATCCTCTGCAATACTGGTTACCCCTTGTATTGATCATAGTTCTTTCTTTCAAAATTGTTTTTCTTTTTAATGTTGTTTTTGTGTAAACTGTTCTCCAGGTTCAACACACTGCATCATGTATCAATTCATATAAGTCCCAGGTTTCTCTGAAACTTTCATTTAATGGGTGTGTATGTGTATACAAGTAATCATTATCAGGTTTGGTTTCTATGTGGGACATTTCCCATCAATATTTTCATATCAAGTAAGTTTCCTTGTTGGGCATAATGAGGGATATACTGGAGCCAGATCTAACCAGTTTTTGAGAGTTTGTTAAATTTTCAATGTTAGCATTTATACTTAAGAAATAAACAAAAAGTTACAAATCAGGGTTTGATTTATCTTTTAATTGTCTAGACTTAAGAAAGCATTAATAATTTATATTAAAGTTTAAAGTATATGTATACATTTTCCCCCTAAAGAGCCTGTTATTAAGCATTTATCAGCACACCCCAGTATTAATCTATAAACATCACTGAGCTTACTAGAAGTGCAGGAGGATTGGGATATCAAATCATCATTAGACTGAAAGCCTGATGACTGAAGGCTAACAAGAAAAACAATAATTAGATTTAATATAGTCAGCTAGGTGACACAATAGATGATAGATTCATCTTCATGAGTTCAAATTCAGCTTCAGATACTTACTAGCTGTGTGACATTAAGCAAAGCTTCAGTTCTTCATCCATAAAATGAGCTAGCGAAGGAAAAGACAAACCACTCCAGTATCTTTGCAAAAATCATGAAGAGTCAGACATGACTGAACAATAACAAACATTTAATATAATTCTTCAAGGTTTGCAAAATGCTTTTTATCCATTATTTCATTTGAGCCCTACATAACACTCTTGGATACAAATAAAAAGATAATTTGATCATTATTACTAAACAGTTACTCAAATTAAACAAAGTATAAAACGTTCTCCAAAAGAGTGGAAAACATGGAAAATCATGGAAGAGATCGTAAGAGCAATTAGCATTCTTGAAATTTTTTATTCTGAGAGTAAGACTCATGTCTATGGATTGAGTGCTGGAGAAAACAAGATCTTGTTACACAAATCAGGAGAATTCAATGCAATAGATTCAGATTCAAAAGCTTTGTCCCCAAGTCTGCATTGACTCATCATGATCAAGGTAAAACTGGAAAAGTGTTCAATTTAGTGTCAGAACAGCTGCTCTAGAATCTAATAATAATCACTAACATTTATTTAGGGCGTACCATGTGCTGAGCCCTTTACAAATATTATCTACTTGATCTTCACAACAACCCTGGGAGGTAGAAGCTATTATTATTCCAATTTTTCAGTTGAGGAACCTGAAGAAAATAAAAGGCAAGTTATTTATCCAGCGTCATATTGTTAGTAACTATCTAAGGACCTCAGGTCTTAAGGACTCCAGGACCAGAGTTCTACCTAACCATTTGGTATCTTCATAACCATAAGCAAGTGACGTAATTTCCCTGAGCTCCACCTATAAAATGAAGGATGGGGCTAGGGCTCTTCAAGACCATATCAACCTTTTAATCTAATGATTTTAGGTCAGTGAAAACAAAGAGTGGAGAGGCTAAGGTAAATGAAAAGAAAAATAACTAAAAATTGTATTTTTTCCTTATCAAAAAAAAAAATCCTCTATCTACTCTTGATAAAATCTGGGTTTATCCTGAATCCCTAAATCAATAAATATTTATTGAGCTCTTATGATATTTCAAGTGCTGTCCTATGTAATCTAGGGGTCTCTTCTTTCTAAGTGATTTTAGTCTTATTGGGAAGGCAAACATACACATACAAGATAAATGTTGGTAATTATTTTGGAAGGATGACTATATGACCCATGTAGGAGTAAAGCCCCATATCCCGGTTTTTTAATGATTTGGGAGCATGATATATGGATGAATTCACTGTAACTATCTCTGGATACTTTGGCAGACTTTAATTTTAAACTGAATAAGATGAATAGTGAATCTATAATCTTTCTGAAAGTCAGATTTGATGTATTTCTCCTTTTTTTTAAATTAATTTTTAAATTCTGAACCTAACACATCACAAACATTTCAAAAGAGGAAAGGTATAAGAAGCTGTGATTACAGCTTACTAGAAATATGTAATTGTAAGTATATATTGTCCTGAACTTAGCAAATATCCCCCAAATATTAATATTTTCATATACAAAAGAGAATATAAAAAGAGGATCATGTACAAAAATCTTTTCCATAACATTTGCTATAAATCTATAAATTCAAACAATTACTTCCAGAACTATCTTGCCTTTCTTTTCTTCCTTCTGAAGCAGTGATCTGTTCACATTTTTAAGATTTCAGTTACCTTCCTCTTCTTTCTTTGCTTCTCTGAGAATCAGATTTGCCTCTATCTGAACTGACTCAAAGCAGAACCTATATTCTACAATCTAATAAGATCAGAATCTATAATTTCATGTAGGTAACTTCTAGATAAAGGAACTCCTCCTAATAATATAGCCTTTGCCTTAGAGAATCAGAAGGTAGTTTAGAGCACTGAGAGTTTAAATGACTTGCCCAGGTCACACAGGTAGCATGGAATAGAGATGGGACCCATGTGATTTTGGCTCTAAGGACAGCTTTTTATCTATTACCTTTCCAGCTACATCTCTAATAAGTGAAAAACTACAGTGACTGATTTTTTAGGTTTCTTCCAGTGCCAACAAATTTTTATAAGTGCTCCAGAGATCAGCTTCCAATTTTCAAAATATCTCAGAAAAAAAAAGCAACCTTCCAAAATGGTGGGGGGAGGGGGGGGAGGGGTTATCAATAAAAGGTAACCAAGAAGTCATCAGTAACTATTGATCCATAAATATTATTGTTCTGTAAGAAATGGCCAACAGGATGATTTCAGAAAGGCCTGGAGAGACTTGCATGAACTGATGCTGAGTGAAATGAGCAGGACCAGGAGATCATTATATACTTCAACAACAATACTATATGATGATCAATTCTGATGGACGTGGCCATCTTCAACAATGAGATGAACCAAATCAGTTGCAATTGTGCAGTAATGAATAGAACCGGCTACACCCAGTGAAAGAACTCTGGGAGATGACTATGAATCACTACATAGAATTCTCAATCCCTGTTTTTGTCCTGAATTTTTTATTTCCTTCACAGGCTAATTGTACATTATTTCAAAGTGTGATTCTTTTTGTACAGCAAAAGAACTGTATGGACATATATACATATATTGTGTTTAACATATATTTTAACATATTTAACATGTATTGGTCAACCTGCCATCTGGGGAAGAGGGTGAAGGAAAGAAGGGGAAAAATTAGAACAAAAGGTTTTGCAATTGTCAATGCTGAAAAATCGCCCATGCATATACCTATGTAAATAAAAAGCTATGATAATAATAATAATAAATAAAAATTTTAAAAATTAAAATTAAAAAAACTATTGGTCCATATCCCTGATTTCTTATCTGGATAAAATCTTTATGAAAATAGCCCATAAGCATGTAAATAACTAAATACAATAAAAAGATACTTTAATGAAAATGTCAAATACACACACACACACACACACATATACATACAAACCTGTCTGCACAGAGTATCCCAAAAGTCTTAGTACATGTTTAAGCTTTTATACTTCAAATGCCGTCTTGATCATGAGGCCTTTCATACTGCTAACAGATCTATCCAAAATTGTTCTGTTTTTATTTTGTGATAATTGTATAAGTATAGTTCTGATTTGAACTTCGGTTATTACACTATTGATTCTTTCTACCTTTTAAATTTGTCTTTAGTGTTTTTTATCCATGTTCAACTCTTCATGACCCCATTTGGGGTTTTCTTAGCAAAGATACTGGAGTGGTTTGCCATTTCTTTCTCTGTATCATTTTTACAGATGAGGAAACTGAGGCAAACAGGGTTAAATGACCTGACCAGAATCACACAGCTAGTATGTGTCTGAAGGCAGATTTGAACTGGAAAGTCAGGAAGGTAAGTCCTCCTGACTTCAGGCACTGCATCAGCTAGCTGCCCTCTTTTAAATTTACATCCAACAAAATGTTATATCACATGCTTAACTAACTGCAGTGTTCTCAGTATATTACAAAGTTCAAAGGAGAACATCACTCCTACCACACTATAATAACTAAAGTCAGAACCAGCTTTAAAAAAAAAAATAAATATTCTAAATTAGAGATATTATCATTTTTGTTTCCTTTTTTATCTCACTTTTCTTTCTTATTAAAATTTGTCCAAAATTCTAGTCTACCAAGATGTTTTAAGATATAGGTTCTTCAGAGATAACTGGATGGCTCAATGGACAGAATGCTAGATCAGGAAGCCTCAGTTCTAACTTGGCATAAACACTTAATTGAGCACTTAACCCTTTATTTCTTTTTTTTTTTCTTTTTTGCTGAGGCATTTGGGATTAAATGACTTGCCCTGAGTCACACAGCTAGGAAGTATTAAGTGTCTGAGATCACATTTGAATTCAGGTCCTCCTGACTTCAGAGGTGGTGCTCTATTCACTTCATCACCTAGCCACCCCAACCCTTTATTTCTTAATCTTTTAAATGGGAATAATAATAGTACCTACCTCTCAGAGTTGTGAGGATCCAATGAGATAATCATTGTAAAGTGTTTAGCACATAGTAAGAGGTACATGAGTGTTAGTTATTGTTCTTATTCTTAGTTATCCCTTTCAGCTTTGTATCATCTTTGACTTTTCTAATTTAATATTTTTGTTACACTTTAAATTCCAAACTGTCTCTCTCTCTCTCTCCCTCACCACCCCACCATCTGACACAGATTTATAAATATATATAAAACAATACTATGCATACATCTATTTATCAGTTCTTTCTTTGGAGTTAGATAGCATCTTCCTTCATAGGTCCTTTATAGTTAATTTAAATATTTATAGTACTCATAATAACTTGGTTGTTCACAATTATTCTTCAAACAATATTGTTGTTACTATATACAATGTTCTCTTGGCTCTGCTCACTTTACTTTTTATTATTTCATGCAAGTCTTTTGATATTTTTCTAAAACCAAACAGCTCATCATTTCCTATAACATTGTAGTAGTATTCCATCACAATCATATGCCACAATTTGTTTAGCCATCCCTCAATTGATGGGCATCCCCTCAATTTCCAGTTCTTTATCAATACCATGATAAATGTAGAATATATGGTCTCATAGTGTCTACAAAGAGAAATTGTCTTATTACTTAATTGTCCATTCTGATTCCTTCATTTTTTTCTTATCTTATTGTTACTATTAGAATTTCTAATACAATATTGAATAATATTGGTAATAATAGGCATCCCTGTTTCACTCCTGATGCTATTGGAAAGACTTCTAGCTTATCCCCATTCCCGATGGTTTTAGGGAGATACTTCTCATCATTTTAGGAAAAATCCATTTATACTTATGTTTTAGAGCATTTTTATTAAAAATGAGTACGGTATTTTATCCAAAGCTTTTTCTGCATCTATTGATGTAGTCATGTAATTTTTGCTACTTTTGTTACTGATATAATCAATCACCTTTGATTTTGAAGAGAATTCCATCTGTATCTTTTTACAGATCATTGATAAAAATGTTAATTAGGGCCAAGCACAGATCCCTGAGATTTAGAGAGCTGACATCAATCCATTTAACTTGTTTGGACATTCAACAAGTTCTAAATCAATTTAATTATACATCATCTAGTCCACATCCCTTCATCCTGCCAACAAAAATAGCATGAGAGAATCCATCCAATCCTTTGCTGAAATCCAAGTCAACTACCTATAGTATTATGTTGATCTATCAGATCACTCCAATAAAAAAGAAATTAGTGTTGCTGACATGGACTGTTCTTGATGATGTCGTGATGACTCATAGTGATCACTGATTCTTTTCTAGAGATTCCTTTTCTAATAATATCCTTTTTAATAAAGTTGCCTAGAATTTTTCCAGATGTGGAAGTAAAATTCACTGGAATTTGCAAAATCCACTCTTTTCTTTTTTAAAAAATAATCAAAACATTTGCCTTTCTCCTCTCCTATAATGTTTCTTCCATTCATCTTAATAATTCAAAGATCTTTTATAATGATTCACTAATCACATCTGCCCATTCTTTCAACACAACCTGTTGTCCTGAAGTTGTCAAGGCGGGGCTCACAGATGTTATTTCTCTATTTATCATGGGAGAGGTTCACCTTCTATTTTTGTTCTGCTTTTGCTAAGATCATTCTCTTTTCTGAAAAAATAAAAACAAAATAGCATTAAGCCAGCTCTGACTCTCTAGATTCTTTATCCTCATCCCATACAGAAGTCATCTATCCCTTCTTTATGTTTTTCCACAAATAGCTCTTCAAAAAAAATGTCCTTGGCTCTCCTCACAAATTGTATTTCATTTTAGTCTCTAACACAGTCCTACTGTTTTTACAGGACTGTGACATGGTTTTGTATCCATACTTCATCACATGCCCTTATTTCCAACTTCTGTTCAAGTCTTTTAAAAAATCTAAACTATGCATTTTATTTTTTTTAATTTTCTTGTGCAGCAAGATAATTATATAAATATGTATGCTTATATTAGACAACTTATATTTTTACCATGCTTAACATATATTGGATTATTTGCTATCTAGGGGAAGGAATGGGGAGAAAGAGGAGAAATTGGAACACAGGGTTTTGCAAGGGTTAATGTTGAAAAAATATCAATGCATATTGTTTGATAATTTAAAAGCTTTAATAAAAAAAAAAGATAAAAATCTAAGCTAACAAATACAAGTTCCCTGTGTATTCATATCAGTCTTTTAAGAAAACCCCATATTTTCCTCCTCTTTAGTATTATTTCTCTTTTTACCTTGATCATAAATTTAAAGTTAGAAAAGACCTTGAAGATCATCTACTCTAACTCCCTCCTTTCTCAAATAAGAAAGCCAAGGTGACTAGTCCAATATCATGCAACTACTAAATGACAGAAGTAGGTATAGAACTTATATCCCTTCTTTAAAAGTGTACTATTCCATATTTGTTTGACTGATTTTTAAGCATAGTTTGTATGTATCCCTGTTAAATTTCTTTATATACATTTGATTCATCTTCCTTTTTTTAGGATCTTTTTGGTCTTAATTCTACCATGTATTCAATTAGCTGTCATCTGTAAATTCGATAATAATTATTTTTATATCTTTTATATTCTCATCCAAGTCATCAATAAAAATGTTGAATAGGTCAGGACCAGGGACAGAGCCCTATAGATTATCATTGATCCACTGATCAACACTGTTTGGTCATTTAATCAACTTCTAATCCTTTTTAATTTGGTATGATTTCTTCTTAATTAACAGCTAGCTCCTAGTGATCACCACTTCACTAAGTTCTCACAAACTATATTGCTCAATTATCTCTCAAAATTTTTTTTCTAAGTGTTGATTTCAAGCTCGTTGTTCTAAAGTCTGAAAAAATTAATTTTGTTATCCCTTTTAAAATTTGGAATATTCACGTATCTCCAATCTTATATTACCTTTCCTCTTCTGTATGATTATTTAAAGATTAATAATTGTCATTCAGCAATTTTCTCAGTACTCAAGCATGTAATATATTTGAAGCCAGAATCCATTCAAAGTAAGTATGTGGTTACTAACTTCTTTGGGTATCAAATCTTTCTTGACTTTGTCTGTCCTACCCTTTTCCAGTTTGAAGATAATTTTTCTTGAAAGAAAAGAATAAATCAAGTAGGAATCAAAGAGTGGGACTTATAATCTGTTCTCTATTAAATTATAGTTTCTATATCCTTGATTTTGGAAGACATCAGGTAAAATCCATTCTTAACACTTTCTAGTTGTCTGACTATGGGTAAATCACTTACTTTCTGCATATTCATTCTTTGCAATGTATTCTTCTCTCCATCTTCTATATATGTCCCTCTTTAAATGCAAGCTAGCCAGAGATTTTTTCTGTAATACCATTCTGGTCTCTTTTTATGATTCTTTTTCATCACTAGAATTTTGATACCCACTCTGGAATCACATCTCTTCTTCTTTACAGAAGCATTCTCTTTTTCTTTACAGAAGCATTTACACTTATATTATGAGAATGTCTTGATTGAGACTTTTATTCTTACATTGAGATGTCTTCCTCTTTCAAATTTCAACTTATGTGCCTTTATAAACTCCTGAAATTGATTTCCTAAAGTCTTATCTTATAGTATATCTATGTTTTCACTGCTCTTCCAGAACCATCAATGTATAGCATCTTGGATACGATCTTTTGTGTTTAAAGATTTCCCATTGGTCTTGTTGTAGCTTACTAAGTTGATGATCAAAGAATGGATTAGACCAAAAGGCTCCCATTCAGGAAAAGGTCAGAAAAGTTCGATTGGTTAGACAGTGCCAGAGTAAGTTATCAGTTTTTGTGTGTGTTGAACGGAGGAACCAGAGACAGATGATAGTGTCTGCTTTAGAAGCAGAGGTCAATATCAGAAACAAAGGACATCCAAAGGTATGTAATAATAGGTGGACAGTTAATTATGGAAAAGATATCACTCCTTCAATAAGAAAGATTAAAAGATTATCTGAATTCTGCACAAAATTTATACAATTTTAAAACCTCATGGGTTTTTTCATAAACTGTATTTTATAGTTATGTTTTTATAGTTCAGTCTGTCCTAAATTACCTTAGTCCCTTGAGACAGTGGGCATTTACCCCCACCAGATTCATTTCCAAATTCATCATAGCCACTAGATGAATAGTAAAGCTATTTCTTGACCACCTCTGATCTATGCTAAATCAAATTGATGCTTGGAGACTTTTACTCTGCACCATCTAGACTGAGTGCAAAACCTAGCATAGATTATGGGTCCAAGAACTCTGGGGCTTTAACATTTGAAGTTCATAATGTCATAATCATCTCTAATACTTTTTTATCTAAAAGCAAGGAAGAGTAGACACTATAGAAACAGAAACTATAACAGACCCATGATCTCTCATCTGCATGAGAGATACAAGTGAGAGATGGCCCTGAGCCCCTCAGACACCTGGAGACAATTTATCTTCCTTGCTTAAATGCCAGAGCAAGAGATTCAATTTGGCCGATTGGTGTGTTTTGAATGCATTCCATATCTGAGCTCCATCTCTTCACCACACAGTTAACAGACCAGAACCAATTGCTCCAAATTGGAACCTCTTCTAGCCTCTTCTACGGGGGGATTCTAATTGCCAAGTTTGCTACATATGCTCACCAGTCTCTTTGTTACAGATATTTTTGCTAAATTTGCTTTTTTTGTCACAACAGAGGGTTCAATCTGAAGTGAAATGAAAGGCTTTGTTTTTTTTCCCCACATATGAATATGGTATAAAGACAAATGTGCTTAATAAAACATTTTTAAATGTTTTAATAAATAAATAAATTTAAAATAAATAAAAAGATATTAGAGGAATGAGAGAACAAAGGGATGAATAAAGTCATAAAGAATTCACTCCTGATCAGTCTGTTAATGGTCAACACACTTAAAGGTAATGGCTAATCTTACAATCAAAATGGTGTAACAATACATGTAGTTAATAAAGCATATACATTACAATATTGAAGTTCATTTAAAATACCAAAACAACATTTAATAATTTTATCTATATTTGATAAAAGCCAAAAGATGCAAATGAAATCAATGCCCAAATTCATGAACTTGAGGATCCCAAAGAATTAACAATGCTTCTCTTGAGGGAAATTTAAACAAATATTAACTCCTCTGAAGAGAAAATAGACATGGAGGAAAACTGAAGGACTTCATGTCATTACAAAACAACTAAAAAATATCCCCACACATTTTTTCCACTTCCTTTTACATAACTCAATGTGCACTCCAATTGGGTTCTCAGCAAACACCTTTTCTTCAGGAATTTTCATAGGCCTTTGAATGAGATGATGGTCTTATGTTTAGATGGTGGTCAAGAGGTTAATTTAGTATAGTATAGAGAGGCAACTTGACATAGTAGTTGGACTTGAAGTCAAGAAGACCCGAGTTTAAATTTCCCATCAGACACTTGCTAATTGTATTGTTGTTATTCAGTCATTTTTGGTCATTCCCAACTCTTCATGAGATCAGTTGGAGTTGTCTTAGTAAAGGTACTAGATTAGTTTGTCATTCTTCTCCGGTTCATTTCACTGATGAGAAAATTAAGACCAACAGAGTTAAGTGACATGCCCAAGGTCACATAGCTGGTAAGAGTCCATAGCCAGATTTGAACTCACAAAGATGAGTCTTCCTGACTCCAGCCCCAGCACTTTATCCATTGTAATACCTCACTGTCCTTCCTAATTATGTGATCTATGGTAAATCATGTAATTTTTCTCACATCAACCTGTGTGGGGTACAGAGACCCTAACCCAAATTGACTACTTGGAGATCTCTCAAAGTGAAGTTAGAAAGTTTTTATTAGAATCTTGCAAGAAGCGGGCAGTCCTTACCTCTGGGAAGTCCAGAAGGAGGAAGAGGGATTACAGAAGCAGAGAGCTCAGTTAAATAAGCAAGCACTACCCAGCCCCTCCCAAAAAATTCCCTTATGCAAACTTAGTCTAGATTGGCTCTTGCAATTACTTTTCCTTTAAATGGTAGGTGGGGTGATAATGGGCTGACTAGAGATGAGGTAACTACATAAAAAGTTTCATTTATTCAAGGTCATTCAAGGTTTAGCAGACAAGCCACATTGCTTGCCCCACACAAACTTTTCCCAATTTTCAAAATGAGGAAAATAATAAATATCTTCCTTAGAGGGTTGTTGTGAAGATCAGTATTCATTTTGTGAACCTTAAAGTTCTATATAAAAATGAGTTATTGTTATTGTTAATTACCCAATGGGTCCTTACAAAGTAACATGCAATAAAAGTAATTCCAGTATGCAAAAAACCCCTGTATATCTCTGGGAACAAATCCAAATTGTTTAAGTAGTCTTTTTTTTTTTTTAATTTTCAAATGCATAACTTTCTTAGGCTGAGTCTTCATTTCTTTGCCAACCACAGAGTTTGATTAGACTAAATACCACATTACTACATAATTATAAAATGCCAACAAGCGAGAAAATAAGGGTTCATTCCAAATAGTCATTTAATTCTCTTTCTGATTAACAAACATTAATATGTTATTCTGTCATGTTCAAATTAATTTTGTTACAAATACAAATTATGTTACAAATGTGTTACCCTCCATGATTCTCAGATCTTACTTCTTAGAAAAATCCCAAAACAGATGTATTTACTTAGAAGTCATACCTTTAAAAGATGATGAAGTAAACAGTAAATTACTATAACTCTCCCATATTCACCTCCAAGCAACTATAAGATAGCACCCAAGGAAATCCTAGAAAGCAGAACCAGCAAAAAGATGAGGTAGAACAGTCTTTTATCCTAAAAAAACTTGGAAGGTTGGCAAGAAAAGTCTCACTCAGGTAAAAGTAAAGCACAATCCAGGACAGGAAGTTTTCCAGTAAGCTAGCAGAAAGCCTTACCTCAGCAAACCAGTAGGAGATCCTGAGAACCAGTGCAATGGAGCAGGCAAATGCTAACACCCAGCAGTCAGACTGCCAAGTGCTACAGTGTAGCCCTGGAGAAATACAGAAACACTTCACTGGTTTCAGCATATGCCAGACACTAGCACTAGGACTCTGTATAGCTTACCTATGGAGTAAGGTATGGAGTCTGAATGCTGTTAAAAGAATACTATTTTCAAAAAAAGAAGAAAGAAAGAAAGAAAGAAAGAAAGAAAGAAAGAAAGAAAGAAAGAAAGAAAGAAAGAAAGAAAGAAAGAAAGAAAGAAAGAAAGAGGAGGGAAGGAAGGAAGGAAGGAGGGAAGGAAGGAAGAAAGAAAGAAAGAGAGAGAAAGAGAAAGAGAGAGAGAGAAAAGAAAGAAAGAAAGAAAGAAAGAAAGAAAGAAAGAGGAGGGAAGGAAGGAAGGAAGGAGGGAAGGAAGGAAGAAAGAAAGAAAGAGAGAGAGAAAGAGAAAGAGAGAGAGAGAAAAGAAAGAAAGAAAGAAAGAAAGAAAGAAAGAAAGAAAGAAAGAAAGAAAGAGAAAGAAAAGAAGGAAGGAAGGAAGGAAGGAAGGAAGGAAGGAAGGAAGGAAGGAAGGAAGGAAGGAAGGAAGGAAGGAAGGAAGGAAGGAAGGAGGGAGAGGAGGGAAGGAAGGAAGGAAGGAGGGAAGGAGGGAAGGAAGAAAGAAAGAGAGAAAGAGAAAGAGAGAGAAAGAAAGAGAGCAAGAGACAGAGAGAGAGACAGAGAAAGAGAGAGAAAGAAAGAAAGAGAGAGAGAGTAAGGGAGGGAGGAAGGAAGGAAGGAAGGAAGGTAGGAAGGAAGGAAAGAAAGAAAAGAAAAGAAAAAACTCCTTAAAAAGTACAATTGGCCAAGTGGAAAAGGAAGTACAAAAGTTAACTGAGGAAAGCAACTCTTTAAAAGTTAAAATTGGACAAATAGAAGCTAATTGCTCTATGAAACATCAAGCATCAATCAAACAAATTCAAAAGAATGAAAAAAGAGAAGAAAATATAAAATACCTTATTGGTAAAACACCTGACCTGGAAAATAGAACCAGGAGAGACAGTGTCAGAATCATTGGACCAAAAAGTCATAACCAAAAAGAGGACTTGAACAACATCTTTCAAGAAATTATCAAGGAAAGTACTAATTTCCTGGAATCAGAAGATAAAACAGGCATTGAAAGAGTCCACCAATAACCTCAGGAAAGAAATACTAAAATAAAACCTCCAAGGAACATAATAGCCAAATTATAGAACTCTTGGGTCAAGGAAAAAATACTTGAAGTGGTCAGAAAGAAACAATTCAAATATCATGGAGCCACAATAAGGATTACACAGGATTTAGCAATTGCAATATCAAAGGAAAGGAAATAATGGAACATGATATTTAAAAGCAAATGAGCTATGACTACAATCAAGATTCACCTACCTGGAGAAATTAAGCATGATACTTAAAGAAAAAAAAAAAAGTCATTCAATTAAATAGAAGGATTTCAAGCTTTCATAAACTAGAACCAAACAAAAAAAAAAATTTGACCTCCAATATTAAGACTCAAGAGAATCCTAACAAGATAAAAAGGGAAAAGAAACTATAAGGGATTTAATGAAACTGAACTATTTACATCTCTGTGTGGAAAGATGATATTTATAATTCTTTTTAAAAATTATCTACCAGAGACATAAATCATTACAAAATGCAAAATAGATCTTTTTGATTACATTAAATTAAAAAAAAGGTTTACACCCCAAAAAATGCAACAAGATTAGAAGGAAAGTAGAAAGCTGGGAAATAATCTTTATGGCAAGAGTCTCTGATAAAGGCTTATTTCTCAAATACATAAAGAACTGAGTCAAACTTATAAAAATATAAGCCATTCTCCAACTGATAAATGTTCAAAGGATACAAATAGGCATTTTAACCAAAAAAATAAAAATCATCTAAAGATACATGAAGCTATTCTCTAAGTCACTTTTGATCAGGGAAATGCAAATTAAAACAACTCTGAGGTACCACTTCACATCTATCAGATTGGCTAATGTGACCAAAAAAAGGAAAATGACAAATGTTGTTTAGTTCAGTGTTGGTGAAGTTAATGCAACCCATTCTGGAGAGCAATTTGAAATTATGTCCAAAGGGCTTTAAAACTGTTCATTCAGCACTAGTAGGTCTTTATCCCAAAGTGATCATCAAAAAGGGAAAAGGACCCATATTTTTATAAATATTTGTAACAGCCTTTTTCATGGTGGCAAAATATTGGAAATTGAGGGAATGCCCATCAATTGAGGAATGGCTGAACAAGCTGTGGTATATGAATATAATGAAATACTAGTGTGCAATAAAAAATGATGGGTAGGCAGATTTCAGAAAAATCTAGAAAGATTTGTATGAACGGATGCCAAGTAAAATTAACAGAATCAGGAAAACATTGTACACAGTATTAGCAACATTGTGTGATGACCAACTTGACTCACTTTGACTCAACAAACTGCTCAGTTCTTTTCAGTAAACAATAATCCAAGACAAAGACAAAAGTCTCACCAAAAAAATGCTACCCACATCCATATAAAGAACTAACAAACTCTGAGTGCAAATCAAAACATACTTTTTAAATTTACTTTACTTTTTTTTACTTTCATCTTTTTTGTGTTTTTTTCCTTTTGATCCATTTCTTCTTTTAAAACCGTGATTAATGTTTTACATGATACAAGTGTAATATCCATATCAAATTACCTACCATTTTAGAAAGAGGGAAGGAGAGAGGAAAAATTTATAACTCAAACTTGTAAAAATGAATGCTAAAAATTGTCTTCATGTGTAATTGGGAGGAAATAGTATTAAGAAAAAAGTCATAGTTTCACTAAAAGTCTATTCTTCCACCCCACAATGATGTAGAAATTGCCCTGAGTTTTCAAAACATATTCCAGTATACCACAAGCTCTGGCAGAATCTTCTAGGTCATAAAAGTTACAAAAATGTGTCCATGATAAGCTACACTCCTATACCCTATGTAATTTCAGAAGAGCTACAACATGAGGAATTTTTTCAGCCACATTAATGCTTAAAGACTATCTGTTGTGGGGCAGCTAGGTGGTGCAGTGGATAGAACATCAGCCCTGAAGCCAGGAGGACCCAAGTTCAAATCTGATCTCAGACACTTAACACTTCCTAGTTGTGTGTGACTCTGGGCAAGTCAATTAATCCCAATTGCCTCCCACTAAACAAAACAAAACAAACAAACAAACAAAAAAAAAAAAAAACACTGAGGACAAAAATAGGAAAAAATTGCTCTTGAAGATTTCATACTTTGATTGAGGAAGACAACACATATAAGAATTGAGGTTCTAGGAAAGAGCCTGGATCCCTGATGGTTGAATCCAAGATCCAAGGAAGAAAATTAAAAACTAGACCAAGATCAAATATAAATGTTCTTCAGGGTAACTGATCCAGAAGACTAGGTAGATAGCAACAAACATCTAAGAAGCAAAATTTCAGAGGGGATTCTCAAGAAGCAAGATCAAAAAAATAATGCCATAAGATGCTGGTATCTCACACAAGTAGTCATCCTAAAATGTTGTCCTTTTCTGGTGGCCATGACCTTTCCTCAAACAACAGAGCCATGTGGCTATGCTCATGGACAGTCATTCATCTGACAGAAATCTCTTATACTTCAACTATATGTTAGGCATTGTACAAGGTATATAATATACATATGTGTAAGGTACATAAGTTGCAAAGTCAAAAACAAAATCTTTTCTCAAGGAACATATTATATACTATTTAAGAGAAGCCACATATACACAAAAACACAAACACAAAAAATATACAAAATAGATAGAAAATTCTAATTTCTAGAAAGAGAGAGAACCAGCAATGGGAGATATCAGTAAAGGATTCCTGTGCCTGGTACTTAAATTGAGCTTTGAAAGAAATTTAAGATGATAAAGTAGAGGTGAAGAGGAGGTCAAATATCCTGGAAGATGAAAAGGTGCTAGAGACCTGAGGGTTTCATGTTAAAGCTGTTGACAAGACCTAGGAGAACACAGGATGAACTAGTAAACTAGTATGATAGTGCCCAGAAAGCAGGAGAACAAAAGAGCAAGACAAATGATAAGTCCTGGAAGGTTTCAGGATACAGGGGCATGTTCTGGACATGGAAGACAGGCCTCTGAGAGTATGAAGTTATGAAGACAGGAAATGGAATGTCGTATAAGATGAATAACCAGTTCAGTTGGAAGATAGTATATTATAAGATAGTAATATTCAAATAGTCTGGAAAGGTAATTTTTTTATTTATTTGGGGTTTTTTACTTTATACTTTATATTATATGTATTATATTTTACTTTATTTATTATAATATATGTATATTATACTTTATTTTATTTTTCCCAGTTAAATGTAAAAAAATTTTTAACACTTTTTTTTTTGAGTTACAAATTCCTTCCTCCATCCCTCTTTCTCTCCCCATTCCCTGAGATGGTAAGCAATTATACATGTGCAATCATTAAAACTATATTTCCATATCGTGCTATGAAAGAAGACATAAATAAAAAATGCAAAAAATAAAGTGAAAAATAGTATACTTTGATCTGTATACAGACTACATCAGCTTTTTCTCTGGGTATCATTTTTATCGAGTCCTTTGGAATTGTCTTGAATCCTTGGATCAAACAGCTAAATCATTCACAGTTGATCATCATACAATGTTGCTGTTAGTGTGTTCAATGTTTTCCTGGCTCTGCACATTTCATTTTGCATCAGTTCATCTAAGTCTTGGAAAGCTCATTTCAAGACAGATTGTGGAGGGCCTAAAATGCCAAGTAAAGAATTTTGTAATAGCTTAGAATCAAATGGATGCCAGTGGAACTTCTCAATCAGGAAAGGGATTTGGTGAGATTCCCTGCTTTGGTACTATCAATTGTCAGTTTTAAGAAGAAAGGATCAGACAGTGATGAAACTGCACTAAAGACCAATTGGATATTATTACAACAACACAAGGAAGAGGTGATAAAGAACAAGGATGAAGGCTACATGAGTTGAGGAAAATGAAAAGATTTGAAAAATACTACAGAAGTAGAATCAACAAGATTTGATAAATAATTGGAATAAGGGAGAACCTCACTATCCCCATAGAGTATTTCCTCAGAATGGCTAGTTAGTCTCATTATCAACCAACTCTGAGATATAAAAAATTATTCATGTCTACATATTTTCTTCTCAAGTCTTTAGAACTTCAATTTTATAAAGTAATGAACAATGGCTAGTACAAAATAAAATAGTAAAATAGTTCAGAAAAAGAAATGACCCATCTCAACCAAGGTATCCATCCAGAATAGCATCATACTCTTCCATGATGATCTGTGATAACTTCCAGTATTCCTGATACTCAGGAGCAG
Source organism: Sarcophilus harrisii (assembly GCF_902635505.1). Classification (NCBI taxonomy): domain Eukaryota; kingdom Metazoa; phylum Chordata; class Mammalia; order Dasyuromorphia; family Dasyuridae; genus Sarcophilus; species Sarcophilus harrisii. The sequence continues at coordinate 221,232,473 of NC_045429.1, forward strand.
AAAGGAATTGGCTACTTCATCTAGACCAAAAATAGGAAGGTTATAGCAAGGTATCAAGATAGCATAAAAGTAGGATCTAATCTCAATACACCAAAGTCTCATTCTAGTAATACAGCTAAACATAGGAGATAGGTCTAGTTTTTCTAGACAAAAATTCATAAAGAGGTTTGATATAGCATTTCAATCAAGAAATGAAGGCTTAAGACATGACTAAATAGAATAAAGCTCCTAATTCAATAAATAAATAGTATAGGTTAAGAAACAATAAAACTGGAACAGGGGATAGGACACCAACCCTGAAGTCAGAAGGACCTGAGTTCAAATTTGATTTCAGACACTAAACACTTCCTAGCTGTGTGACCCTGGGCAAGTCACAATCCCAATTGCCTCGGGGAAGGGAAGGGAAAGGAAAAAGGAAAGGAAATGAAAGGTACTTTACAAATGCTTAATCCCTTTCTTTCAGGAGAAAAAAATATATATACTGTCAGAAAAAAATTAATTTCTTAATAATAATGGATGAAAGATATCTTGTCTTTTATCCATAATGAAGCACATTTATTTATCTGCAAACAAAACAAATTTTTTATTTACAGATGGATGTGCACTCAATGTAATCTCCAGAGCTGAGATGCAACAAAGTATGGATCAAGTCCCTGCTGCTTATTCTAATTTTGGACTAACAATTAACATCAAGAAAACACAGGCCCTCCAACAGCCAGCATCACATCATCCATTTGTGGAACTTTTCAGTTACAGCAAATGGTGAAATTTTGAATGCATTGGATAAGTTCTCTTACTTTGGCAGTATACTTTTCAGGGATGTCCACATTGATAATGAGACTGACATATTTGTTGCCAGAGCTAGCTCAATGTTTGAAAGGTTTTGAAGAAAAGAATAAGAGAAGAGAGGTATCAGACTGGCTACCAAACTGAAGGTCTACACTCAGGGGTCCTCAAACTTTTTAAATAGGGGGCCAGTTCACTGTCCCTCAGACTGTTGGGGACCGGACTATAGTAAAAACAAAAACTTTGTTTTGTGGGCCTTTAAATAAAGAAACTTCATAGCCCTGGGTGAGGGGGATATTCGTCCTCAGCTGCCGCATCTGGCCCGTGGCATAGTTTGAGGACCTCTGAAGAGTCATTGTGCTGACCTCATTGTCATATGCCTCTGAAACCTGGACAGTCTACCAGTGCCATGCCAAGAAATTGAATTGCTTCCATTTGATTTGTTTTAGGAAGATTCTGAAGATCATCTGTCAGGATAAGATACCAGACACTGAGGTCCTTTTTTGAACTAATCTGCCAAGCATTCAAGCTCCACTGCAGAGAATGTAACTTCATTGGGCTGACCACATTATTGGAATGCAAATCAAACACTTGCCAAAAAGATTATTTTATGGAGAACTCACACAGAGAGCACCACAAGATGTTCAGAAAAAGTGATACAAGGACACTCTCAAGATCTATCTTAAGAACTTTATAATTGACTGTATGACATGAGAGACACTGGCACAAGACTATCCAGCATGGTATGCCCTTATCAGAGAAGATGTTGTGCTCCACGAGCAAAGCAGAATTGTGAGATGCACAAAGTTAGAGAAGGCATCCCAAACGTTCATAGGGACTAATTTGTGTCCAACCCATGGTAGAGCTTTCCAAGCTTATATATAGCTACAGTCAGAAACATTGTAACTCAAGTCCAACATAATGGTATCATTTTAATTCTCTTTGAGAACAAAGAACAACAACCCTACAAGTTCATTAATAGCTGAATTAAGGTAGATAGGTAACTATCTCTGCCTGATTTTCTTTGATATTCTAATGGTGCTATGATTTCATTGCTATAGAAAAATCCCTCCACGATTACAGATCAAAATGCATTTTTGCCTTCCTATTTTGTGCAATTACTGTCCTCTTTCCATTATTCCTTCACAGATGTTCTACCTAACATAATGAACAGAATAGCATTTAGTACCAGAAGATTAACTCATTCCAAATAAGCCCTAAGCCTTAGGGTTAACTAAGCCTTCTAAAAATGATTGATTAGATCAGAAGAATCCCACAACAAATCCTGCCTTATATCATAAAGGAACTAGCAAATTCTTAGTATGATTCCTTAGATGGATCTGAGAAGCTCATGGTCAGCAACTTTGAATTGTGGGAGTTAATCAAGTCTCTTTGCTCTATCATCCCTCCCCTTCATCCAAAACAAGGATTATTCCCCATTAATTAAAAAGTCAGTATGCATTATGTAGCCCACATTAACCTTGAAAATAAAGGTCCAGTAATAATATGATCTGTACCACAAACCAGAGATAGCATGATGAATTAGGAAGTACAAAGTGGTAGAGGGGAAGGGATGTTATACTGAGAATCACAATACTGGTCCAGATCATAGCTATACTCTTAGAACCTCTATGACCCATCATCTAGTCACTCAACTGCTCTGGGCCCCAGTTCCTCATCATATCTAGGTTTGATGTAATGACCCCCTAGTTTCCCTTCAAACTCTGAATCCTGTTATCTTATACACTTCTGCACTGCCCACCTGATGAATCAATATGGAGGACACACTGCATTGCTAGTAATAGAAGCAGGCATCTGCCCCACCAGAGAAGTGGCAATTAACAAGCCAAGAGACAGAAAACTCTTGGAATAAGCTAAGTTATGGTAAGGGAATGAATCAAAATGTGGAAAATGCTCAAGCTTGTCTCACTCAAGAATAACCTAAAATGTCATCCTTTTATGACTGTAATATTCTATCTGTGACCATGTAGCTAAGAATCTAGACAGACACAAATACTGAGACATAAATACATAATGATGCATTATATGGAAATTATTCAATAAAGTCTTTTGAATATTATAAAGTTTGCTGTTGTCTTTTATTCTATCAACTGGAAACTTCTATTATCCATAATCTTTACACTCACAAAAGAAGGAGCATTAGGTTTCATTGTGTTAACTCTGAAGTACCATAAAATACTGAGACGACGTCTGAATCATCAGAGAAAATTTCAAGTATATTTGGTAGGATTTCCATTAGGAGACAGCATGGTAAAATAGTTAAGAGCCAGAGTTACATCTGGATAGACTGTGATCCAAAGGCTGCCTCTGACAAAAACTATGTGACCATAAGCAAATTACCTAATGTCCCAGGACTACCAGGTTAACATTAAAACTATGAGCTGTTTATCAGCTCTGGTGGAGAGAGCCTGTATATTAATTAAATTAATGAGTCTAGACTGAAACAAAAAAAGTTTCTATTAAGAATTTTTTACTGGAATAAATGAACTGAATATCTTTCTAATTCTGTCCAAATCAGCAACATATGCATGACATACCAAGTAATTTTAACAAATATTTTATTAACTGCCATTTTTTCAGTCACACCAGAGCACAAAGACTTTAATCTTAAATTAAAATCAATTTATGGGACTGAATTTTAAGTCAGTAAAGGTCTTTTCATTTAATAAGATAGTTTGGTAATTCCATAAAAAGTGGGACATGAGCTCCCTCTCTTGTTTAAAAAAAATTAAATAAAAAATAAGCTACTCAAATCACAACGTTCACCAAAGGGTTACATAGAAAATAACTACAGGAAAATCATTTCACAAGCTTCCAACGCCCTCTAATGCTTAGTCTATGAAATACAAAATGAAACGGAAAATCCACAAGGACCTGAAGTATGTAAAAAGGGTTGACAGCTAATCTTGCTAAAATGGGCTAATGGCTGTTGTTTCCTCAATTATCAGGTATGATGTAGATTAAAAAAAAAAAAAAGAAATGGAATAGTTGTTACTCTTCTTAAATTATTTATTTATTACTTCAGAAAATGCACTAAATTTATTAAAATCAATCTATGTGTCCCTGAATTATATCAAATAATCTCTTCTGCTCATCCTTTGTCTATTATAAATACACTAGCATTGTATTTCAATAGAAGAATATTCACTGTAAAGCAATTTTGACATAAGAACTCAAATCAAAAGGATTTTTACTACCTAATTAGCTGAGTTGCATTATAAAGTGATTTTGCTTATAATCTCCAGACAGAAATCCTTAGGAAAATATTACTGTAATAATGAGGTTCTGGCACATTTAAATGTAAATATTTCTCCTCTCCACCTCCCATATTTCTTTAAAAAATAATGAATTAGTAATGCAACATCAAACCAAGAAAAAGATATCCTTTTTAAGTAAATTCAAACCAGTGTCATTAAAACTCAGCAAGAAGAGAGTACTCTTTACCTATATAGCATGTTTATTTATTTACATGACCTATTAAAAAAATAACACTGTGATTTTTATCAAAATAAAATCTTCATTTTTTAAAAAAAAGATTGATCTAAGAAGGCAGTCTCAGGAAATATCACAGTACTCTGTTCTTGTCACACTTGTGTTCAATTGTTGTTCAGTTGTTTTAGTCATATTCACCTTCTTGTGACCCATTTGGGGTTTTCCTAGCAAAGATAGCAGAGTAGTTTGCCAATATTTGTTAATATTTTTATGCAGTGAGGTGGAAGAGGGTAAAGATGACATGATAATTTATTTATTTATTTTTGAAGACTAGGTTTCCTTAGCAATTTGGAGCTATGCCCAAAGGACTATGAAACTGTGCATACATAGCCTTTGATCCAGCAACACCACTACTAAGTCTTTATCCTGAAGAGATCAAAAAAAAAGGGGGGAAAGTACCTACATGTACAAAAATATTTGTAGCAGCTTTTTTTATAGTGGCAAAGAATTGGAAATTGAGGGAATACTCATCAATTTTGGGCAAAGCTGAATAAGTTGTAGTATATAAATGTAATATACATTTTATAAAAAATAATGAGCAGGTGGATTTCAGAAAAACTGGGAAAGATTTACATGAGCTGAGTGAAATGAGAACAACCTAGATAACATTGTATACAGTAATAGCACCATTGTATTACTATAATAGACATAGGTCTTCTTAACAATACAGTTATCCAAGACAATTCTAAAAGATATGATAGAAAATGCCATCACATCCAGCAAAACAGCTATAGAGTCTGAATGCAGATCAAAGCATGCTATTTTCATTTTTTAAATTTGTTTTTTGTTTTCCTTTCTTGGAGTTTTTCCCCATTGTATTTTCAAATTTTAAATGCAAAGAAAACTAAAAATTGTTTTGTCAAGGGGAAAAAGTGAAAAAAAGGAGGGGAAACAAAAACAAAAAAAATGGAAAATTTATTTAAGGAAAAATACTTTTCAAAAAAAGATCATTTCCCCTCCCAAATGAAAGTATCCTTTTCAACCCAAGATGAAAAAAATGGTCTTCCCAAGACCACTTGAAATGGGCCCCTCGGGGGCCAATAAAAAGTAAAAGGGAACTTGATTGTTTTCTTCTCTGGTTTTAAATTTCGATAAGCCCAATTCCAGAAAGGATGGGTTTATGAAAAAAGGGGATAAAAAGGAAAACTTAAAATTTGTGGATGTAGGCCAAAAGGAAAATTATAACTGAGGGGATAAAAGAAAAGGAAAATTTGCGGACCCTAACTCACGGGGTACCCTTCCTTCAAAATATTGACAACCTTTCTGTTTTCAAGAATTTTTAACCCCAAAAAGGAAAAAGGAAAAGAATTTGAGTTATTTTGGGGTAAAGAAAGATTTTAGATATAGGAAAAAAGGGAAAGAAAAAGGGGAAAGGGAAAAAAGGGGAAAAGGAGGAAAAAAAAACATTCGGGATTTGAGGAGGAACACAATTTAAACTTAAAAAAAAATTGTGGGAATTTCTCCCCCTAAAAAGGGGGAAAAAGAAAAAAAAAAAGGGTTTTATGGGAAAATTTTAAAAAAAGGGGAAAAAATAAAGGGAAAAGGTAAAGGGAAAAAGAAAAGTTTAGGGGGAAGGGAAAAAAACAGGGGTATCGACAAAAACTTACTAATAAAAGGAGGGAAAGAAAAAGGAAAAACATATTTGTTTAAAAGGAAACAAGAAATAAACAATATAAATAAAAAATATGAACAAAAGGGTAGCATCCTTATTCCAAAAAAGAAAAGTTAAAAAGAGTAAGGAAGAAATAACGCAAAAACTATAAAATGGAAGCAATTTGACCCAATTAAGTAAATCAATTTCCAAAAAATTAAGAAAGAAAAAAGAAGCAAAAATAATAGGGGAGACCTAAGCATTGATTTAGATTCTAAAAACTGAAAAGTTTAGGAAAAAGAAAATTTGGAAAATTAGGTAAATGGAAAAACAAATGAAATTTTCCCTAAGCCCATGGAACCTACAAAAATTGACATATTTAGGACAAAAGACCCAAAATTAAATGCAGGAAGGCAGAAATTTAAATGCTTCTTTCAGATCACAATGCAATAAAATACATTAACAAAAATTGGTTTAAAAAACAAAAGTAATTGAAACTAAATAATTCCCTTAAAGAATGATTGGGGTGAAAGAAATTTAGACAATTTAAATTCACCAAGATAATAAAATGGTGAGACATCATACCAAAATTTGTGGGATGGAGACAAAGCAGTAAAGGGGAAACTTTTAATCCTTAGAGGCATTGAACAAAAAAGAAAGAAAGGTCAATGAACTCTTAAAAAAGCTAGAAAAAGACCAAATTAAAAACCCCAATCAATTACTAAACTTGAAATTCTAAAATTAAAAGGAAATTTTATTGAAATGAAAAACAGTTAAATAATAAATAAAATAAGAGTTGGTTTTTAAAACCAATAAAATTAAAACCTTTGAAATCTGATTGAAAAGGGGAGGAAAAAAATTATAGTCTTAAAAAAAGGAGAACTTTCCCCAATGAAGAGGAAATTAGAAAATAAAGAATTTTGCCAACTTTACCCAATAAGATAACCTAAGGAAATGGATGACCCTCCAAAAAATATAGATTTGATTAAAGAGGGAGGAAGAATTTGAATAGTCCCATTTAGAAAAATAAATAGAACAGGCAATTAAACAACTCCCTAAGAAAAACCCAGGACCAGATGGTTTCATGGAATTTACCAAAATTTAAAGAACAATTGGCCCTAATGCTATATAAATTATTTGATAAAATAGGAATGAAGGAGTCCTACCAAATTTTTCTATGACACAATTTGATATAAACCAGGTAGGTTAAAAACAGGAAAAGAAAACTAAGACCAATCTCCTTAATGAATATTGATGCTAAAATCTTAAATAAAATATTAGCAAAAGACTACAAGAAATCATCCCAGGATAATTCACCATGATCATAAGTTTTATACAGTTGGTTAGATTAGGAAAACTATCAATAATTTATAAAACCAAATAAAAAATCAATGATCATCTAATAGATGCAGAAAAGATTTGATAAACCAAATCCATTCCTAAAAAACATTTGAGGAGAAATAAATGGATTTCCTTAAAATAATCCAGCATCTATTTAAAACCAGAGTAAATCATATTAAACGCCCATTTAATAAGATGGGAAAAAAAGGTTATATCACTTAAATATTGTATTAGAAATCAATGGAAAAGTGAGAAAGATATTAAAGGAATAAGAATAGGGAAGAGGAAACCAAATTGTCACTCTTTTGTGATGAGATTATTTAGAGAACCCCAGAATTCTAAAAGTTATTAGAAATAATCCAATTTTAAAAGTTGTTGGTTATAAAAAAACCCAATAAGTATCAATTCTTATATCACTAAAAAACCAAAGTCGAGTTAAAAGAAACCCATTTAAAGTAACTACTGATAGTATAAAATATTTAGGAATTATCTGCCAAGGGAAAATCAGAAACTTTACGGAAAATACAAAACATTTCCCACACAAATTAAATTTATCTAACTAACTGAAAAATATTAAATGCTTTGATTGGGGAGAAAATAATAAAATGACAATACTACCAAACTAATCCTTTTTTAGCATCCAATGATTCCCAAAACTATTTTGATGACCTAGAAAAAATAAAAAAAAGCATATGGAAAAAAAAGGTCAAAATTTAAGGAATTAATGAAAAAATCAAATGAATTTACGTATGATCTAAAATTATATTATAAGGGGGTTACAAACTATCTGGTATTTAAGAAATAGACTAGTTGATCAATGGAATAGGTTAGGGGATCAAAGGACAAAACATAAAATTAATTATCTATGTTTGAAAACCCAAAGACCCCGGGAAAGAACATTTTTGACAAAAATTGTAAATTGGAAATTAGTATGGCAGAAACTGGCATTGACCCACATTAACACCGTACACCAAGATAAAATAAAATGGGTTATGATCTGGAAAAAATGAGATCATAAATAAATTGGAAGAATAGGATAGTTTACCCCTCAGACCTGTGGAAAGAGGAAGGAATTTATGACCAAAGAAGAACTAGAGATCACATTGACTAAAAATTGAAATTTTGATTATATAATTGAAAGGTTTGAAAACAAAACAAACGGAAAGATTAGAAGGGAAAAAAAACTGGGAAAACATTTTTTAAGTCAAAGGTCTGATAAAGGACCATTTCAAAATATTAGAAATTGATTAAAATTTTAAGAAACGATTCTCCAATTGATAAATGGTCGGTTATGAACAGACAATTTTCAGATGATGAAATTAAAATAAATACTCATAGGAAAATGTTCCAAATCACTATTGATCAGAGAAATGCAAATTAAGACAACTTGAGATACCACTATAAACTTCAGATTGGCGAATGAAGGGAAAGATAATGGAATGTTAGGGGATGTGGGAAAACAGGACACATACATTGTTTGGAATTGTGAAAATCCAGCCATTCTAGAGCAATTTGGAACTTCAAAAGTTATCAAACTGTGCCCTTTGTCCACAGTGTTCTCTTGGGCATAAAAGAGATACTAAAAGGGCAAGGGACCTGTATGTGCCAAAATGTTTTAGCCCTGTTTAGGGGCCAGAAGCTGGAAATGAATGGATCCCATCAATTGGAGAATGTTTAAAATTTGGGTATATGAATGTTATGGAATATTATTGTTCGTGAAATGACCAGCAGGCGAATACAAGAGGATCCCCGACTTACATGAACTGATGCGGGAAATGGAGAACCAGGAAAATTATATACCCCAACACGATACTTATGAGGATGTATTCTGATGGAAGTGGATTTCTTCAACAAAGACAACATCTAACTTAGTTTCAATTGATCAAGGATGGACAGAAGCAGCCACCCAAAGAAAGAACACTAGGGAAATGAATGTAAACTCTGCATTTTTGTTCTTCTTCCCAGGTTATTTATACTTCTAAATCCAATTCTCCCTGAGCAACAAGAAAACTGTTCGGTTCTGACACATATATTGTATCCAAGATCTACTGTAATCTATTTAACATGTATAGGACTGCTTGCCATCTTTGGGGAGAGGGTGGAGGGAGGGAGGGGAAGGGAAAAATCGAACAGAAGTGAGTGCAAGGGATAATGTTGTAAAAAGTTACCCTGGCATAGGTTCTGTCAATAAAAAGTTATTAAATTAAAAAATGTTAATAATAAAAAAATAAAAAAATAATTAATGTTGGAAGAGAATTCATTTCCTTTTAACCAATCAAGTTAACAATTCTCCTCTAAACTAGTAAGAAGGGTCCTCAGGCAACAGACATACTGTTCATTAGAACTTTATTAGAATAAAGTAATTAGAATTGCTATATTAGAAAATAAGAATTTGCCCTCAGCTGATATAAATTTTACAAAGCCACTTCCATTCAACACTAAAAAATTAGAGTAGAGCTTGAATGGAACAAAACAAAACTCAGCAGGGCTAAATATAAAGTTCAGCATATGGGTTAAAAAAAATGAATCCACAAAAATAACTGTTGTGTTCTTTAACTACATGGTTTTTCCCCCCTAGAGGAATACAAACTCAATGTAAATCAGCAGTGTGATATAGCAACACAAAACAACTGTAATATTAAGTTGTTTCACTAGAAATATAGTATCCAAAAATATCATGTACTTTACCTGCTCAGACTATACTTGAAGCATTGATTGATTCTGGGCACTATGAGGGTTTTTTAAATTAAATTTTTTTTCCCAAAGATCTACTTTCTGTTCTTTCTCCTCCCCCTACCCCATTGAGAAAAAAATGAAAACAAAGTTCCTTGTTACAAATAGGTAATCAAAAGAAACAAATTTCTGTATTTGTTGGTTATGTCTAAAAAGAAAAAAAAAGACATCTCCATATTTGTACTCTGCTGTCCCCAGTGCTTTCTGAGTCTATCACTTCTCTAGCAGAAAGTGGATTGCATATTTCATTATGAACTCTCTGGAATCAATGGAACTGTGAATTGGTCCAACCATTCTGAAAGTAATTTAGAATAGATTTTTTTAAAAGAGGACTTTTATGTTTTTTATAAATATGTGTATGTGGAGATGTATATATTTTTAATGGCAGCAGAGAACTGGAAACTAAGAAGGATGGCCATCAATTGGGGAATAGCTGAACAAATTGCAATATATAAATGTAGAGGGCTGAAACTCCAAAAAGGTATGCTTGAATCAGACAACCCAGCACTTAAGGCTAGTTACCTATTAGATGTGAGCACACATCCATTAATCCATTAGCACATATTTGAATAATGGCTCTTCTCACCATTGGTGCTTGCTGAGTATTTGGTAGTGAGATAATCATAGGCAAAGATTGGAAGGCAGAGGGAGGGAGTCAGAGTCACTTGGTGGTAGGATGAGGAGGAGAGAGGTTGGTGACTCTGGACTCCAGTATCCAGGATACATTTTTGGCAAGCCACACGGCAGCTTGCCGGCTTCCTTCACTTCTCCCACTAAAGACCAAGGACTTTGATTGATCCTGACTCTGGAGGCCCTCCATGGAGCTAGCCTGTACTCTACATATAAATGTGTTATGTGTTAAGAAATGAAAGGGACAGTTTCAGAGAAATCTGAGACTTGCATGAAGCAGTGAAGAGTGAAGTGGAACAGAAGTAGGAGAACAATTTATACCATAACAACATTACAAAACTAAACAACTTTGAAAGACTTATGATCTCTGATCAATGTAATAACCAATCTTGATTCCAAAAGATCAAAGAAGTATGCAACCCTCCTCCTGATAGGTGATAGAGTCAATATTCAGAGGAGATATGCATTTTTAGATATGACCAAGATGAGAAGTAGTATAGTGGAGAGCTGGGCCTGGAATCAAGAAGATGTGAGTTCAAATCCAGCCTTATTCATTTACTAGCTGTGGAACCTTAGCCAAATCACTTGATTTCTTTTTTGCCTTAGTTTCATCATAAAATAGGAATAATAACAGTGATGTGGACTTGGAGCTTATTCTCTTCCCATATCAGGAAGAAGCAATTATTATCAGTCATAGCCAAGTCCCAGTCTTTCCTGTTTGAATAAAACAATTTGTAAGGATGGAACTCTTTATCAACCTTCGCTATCTATCCCTCTAAACACTTGGCATCTTTAAATAACCTTTGAGAGATTGATTAGCATATCTTTTAGACAGACTTGGGAACTGGACAGCCAGCTACATTCCATTTGGCTCCTCCTTGCTCCCTTCCTCTGAACTACCAAATTCTTCCCTGCTACTTCCCCTCCTCCCAAAAACTTATATTTGCCCTATAAATCTGTCTATGATCTATCCCATCTTTGATGAATCCTTTTTGGCTTAGCCCACTACAGCATTCTGCCTTATGGTGTCTTTCTTCTCTTCCCCATAATGCCTCATAGTGTCTTTCTAGTTCTTATAGCTAACTCTAGTTGGTCTGTTAAACTCCTCTATGTATTTAATTTGCCAGTCAATGGCATACACATACTTCACGGCACATTATTTTAATGGATTCTTCAAAATTGTTTCCCTTGGTAATCCTATTGCTCTCCCAAATCTATTTCATATTTACCACTTCTAGTGCCTAATTTACCTCTTCATTTTGTCTGTAACCTGTTCTCCCAAATAAATGTCCCTTTTGGCAAAGAGAATGACCATTTTAAATTTGTCACATGTTTAATTTGAACTAGGAATTGCTATCCTCATTTTTCAATTGATACCCTGGAGTAAATGAGATAAATATTGTTAAGAATTTAGCATAGTATCTGGAACATAGTAAGCATTATATAAATGTTAGCTGCTATTATTATTATCAATTTGTTTTTTTCTTTTTTTGTAGGTGGGGAAGAAATTAGGGAGAAGAGTAGATGGAAAGGAGGTAAAATAAGTACATGTCAATTTAAAATAATATTTAATTTTTTTATTAAATTCATTGGGGTTTTTCTAAGTCCTCTGGAATCAGGGTTGGTCATTGTATTGATCTGAGTTCCTAAGATTTCCAAAGCTGTCTTTACAATATTGTTGTTACATAAACTGTTCTCTTGATTCTTCTCACTTCATTCTATATCACTTCATATGAGTCTGCAACTGTTTCTGAAACCATTTTCTTCATCATTTGTCAAACTATAATCATATTTCATCATATTACTATATCATAACTTGTCCAGCCATTTCCCATTTGATGAGCAATTCTTCATTTTCCCATTTCTTGTCACTACAAAGAGAACTGCTTTTAATATTTTTCTACATATGGGTCTTTTCCCTCTTTCTTACTTTTTGGAGCATAAACTTAACAGTATATTATAGACTTAATGAAATCAAAAGATATGCACAGTTTAATCGATTAGTGAGCACAGTTCCAAATTCCTTTCCAGAATTATTAGACCAATTTTATAGCTCTACTAACAGTGCATTAATATTCCTATTTGGACACTATGTTTTAAAAGTCATATTCAAAAGCTGGAATGTGTCAGGAGGAAGACTTATTACTGCAATTATATAATATATACAAACCCTAACAATTTAACTAAAATAGAATCTCAGCTCAAGGTGTTTATTAATTAAATATTTTAAGATAAACAAGAGACAAGAGGAGTTAAGTTTATTACTGGAGCAAGTTACAAAATCATTGTGTTAAACATAATGACAGAAATGATACTGGGTGATGTCAGCAGAAGGAAGTCCCAGTCTTTATTCTTTCAGTCTCTAGCACCTAGATCTGGCACAGAGTTTAATAAGTGTTTGCTGAAGTAGAAATTTGAGATGAGGATGAGGTGGGGGAAAAAAGGAAGAATAATTGTAAGAAAAAAAAATTAAAAATAAAAAAGTTCTGCTTATGGAAGTAAATCTAAATATATGATTTAAAGATTTAAAACAATGGATTTTGACTTTTTGGAATGAAAAGAAAAAAAAAAGTTTTTGATGGGAACTCTTAAACAGCTAGTGAACACTAAACCTGTTTGCTTATTCTCAGGAATACTAAAAACAAGCCCGTCCTGTTCCTGTTACCAATCATAATCACATCAGTTTCCCAGACTGTTTTGTTAGCATAGAATGATGTGAAGTCAGAGTCCATTATTAATCCATCCATCTTGTCTCTTGGAGACTGTTTTGATTAGCATATCTTTAGATAACCAAACTCCTCCCAGGTTCCTCCTCTTCTCCCTAGATTCTGCCCCCTTACATTCCTCCATTCCCTGATTCTCTCCCCCCCCCCAAAAAAAAATAAAATAAAATAAAAGCAAGTTGCTTAATTAGTATGACATTTTTGGTTAAATCTGTGAATTATTTCATGTAATAGCAAACATTTGTAATCTATGAGGGATGTCTTTGACAAAATTTCTTTATGTCACTAACCATTATGCACTCCCAAATCTATTTCATATTATCATTTCATATTGTAAGAAACATAATATCTTACCAAGAATTCCACTACCTCACTGATGAATACAGGAAAATTTTATTCTATATTCTTGCAAGAATGGGTGACTAAGCGAGTAGACACATCTTTGAAAGTCCAAAAGCAGCATTTTATTTCCTATTCTGAAGCATAAGTCCCTCCCCTGATTCCCCTTTAATTGGATGTTATAGAAGTTATTCGACATGAATCTCCGCCCCTCATTACATAGCCAATTGGCTATGTAATGCCCCAAAGAGCTTCCATTCTAGAAGGGGGAAAGGTAACAGTGCAGGGCTAAGGATAAAGAACAAAAGATTCTTTTCAAATCTCAGACCACTACCCCTGATTACAAAAGTCAGTCCCTGCCCCCAAGGAGCTTAAATTTTGGGGGGAGAAGACAACCTTCACTCTTAATTATTCCTTGATTTCCTTGTGGATTTCAGTTTTCTAATTTAATTTTCTTCAATTTAATTTTCATAACTGTGGAAAACAAATGCCCCTCCGTTTCTCACAATATGGTGTCTAATACTTCAGTTTTGACTATTCTAAATTCATCTTGACCACAAAAAAAATTTCAGTGATTGATGAAAGTGTCATGGTGCTGCCCTGGATAATGATCCGCAATAAAGGAAAAGCTGAAAGTTGGACATGAAAGAGAAAAAACAATGTTGGAAATAAAGAATAGGAACTATTTTAGGAAATAGAAATATTGGTGTCTGATAATGACTGCTGACTAATTGACAAATTAAATCTAATCTGATATTTCACCTCACACTAAGCAAAATGTTAGTTTTAGTCCTAGGAACTAACCTCCTTTGGAGCACAGACCAACCTACAATTAATTAACTAGGGTCCAGTGGGATTTAGTCTCTTTGACTTTTTTTAACCTACTTCCTCCTGCTAACAGAATCTATATTTCTGCCTCAAATCCCTCTTTGACTTAAAGTTAGAAAACCATTGTAATTCCTGTTGAGGAACCTCCTTTATGAGGAGTCTGTGTATCCCAAACTCTTTTTGAGGAATTCTGCCAAAAATCTGCATAGAAACAAAGTATTACAGTTTCTCTCAGTCCTTAACATTCATCCTGCATCTCCCACACAAAATAATCAAGTAGGAGAAAGCAAAGAACAAAAAAGAGTAGGTAAGGCCACTATGAGCTATCAACCTGAACCTTAATTCCTTTTTCTTTTTTCTTGCAAATAGAACTGAGTCAAACCTCTTAGTTGGGTGTAGGGCTAAGCACCTTATATTTTTGTCCTTGGTCTTCCTCCCTTTTCCTATGTTGTTCCTAAGTATGACTGGCCCACACCACCTCATACCTATTTTGTCAATGCTAGTACCTATTGAACTGCTCTCT
This sequence comes from Sarcophilus harrisii, assembly GCF_902635505.1. Lineage (NCBI taxonomy): Eukaryota > Metazoa > Chordata > Mammalia > Dasyuromorphia > Dasyuridae > Sarcophilus > Sarcophilus harrisii. The sequence continues at coordinate 221,247,480 of NC_045429.1, forward strand.
TTTCTTCTAATTTCACCATTTCCATTCTGTCTTTTCGGTTGTGTCTCTGCAATTCTCATAGCCACCACTATGACCCAACAGATTTCCCTTCTCTCTAAGCCATAAATCAGTCTAGTTTAATTGTTTGTTTCCTATCATTGCATGTGAGGCGGGTGGTAGACCCCTTTACCCAAACTGACTATTCAGAGGCATCTTAAGATACAAACAGAAAGCATTTATTCGGTCCTTGTAAGGAGAGGTCCAAGCGCACCAACTGAGCAGCCCAGCATGGTGTGTAGCCCTGAGCTGGAAACACTGAGTTAGTGAACTATATAGCAAAAGACCTGGTGTCATTGGATGAACTGAAAAGGAAGTAACTATTGACTAGTGATCAGCAATGCTGTCTACTTCCTGTGAGTCTTGTAACTTCCTGAAGTTAAAGGCTAAGATCTGATGTCTTCTGTGCTAAACCTTCTGAGAATAGGGATCACATGATTTCCTGAAGATTAGGCTTAAGGTCCTACAGCCTCTGAGAAGTCTTCACCTGGTCCCATTCAATCCCTCTTCATTATATACCATCGAAGATTTCTCACACCAATCCTGATATATTTCTTCCTGTAGGACGTCCTTATTAACTAGGTCTTCATGCTGATCCCTCTTCAGTACTAACTGTAATTCACCCTCTACCATTAAGAATTAACACCTGCCCATCAGTGGAAGCTTTCAGGAACCACTTTAGTTACTCCTGGACTTGGCTAAATCTTGAAGTACTCTAATGATTAAGCAAGCAAGGGACAGGATACTGCTGCTTAAAGCAATGAGCAGGAATCAGAGACCCCACTTCTACCAACTCCCACTTTCTGTCTTGGAAACCCAGTCATCACAGAACAGATTGGCATATGGCAGCCATAGAACTGCAGCACTGTGGAGGCTCAGGGCTATTGTCACATCATTCCCACCCTAAGCAGTCCAGATCCAGACTCATTAGGGACAAAGGGATGGAGATTTCATCTCTGGAGATGCTTCAGGCTGACAAGGGTACATAGAGCTGGACCTGCCCAGTGGGCTCCTGACTGAAGAAGGGAGACATGTGACTTGTAAATGGCTTGTAAATGGCATCAGCAGCATTGGGGAGAGGGGGTGCTGAATGTCAGAATCAGGTCTCAGGTGACTTCAAGTTGACCAAATAGTTGGAATTTCATGGCTTGGAATCTGAAAGAAACAACTCTCACAAGTAGATGAAAAAAAAAAAAAAAAAGAATAAACAAAAATGGAGTTAGTATGGGGGCTACTAGGGAACTGCAGGAACCCCACCCAGAAGAAGCATGGGGGAGGGAGGGTAGATGAGACCCTCTTAAAAGCCTTACATCCAGACAGCTTTTCTAGAATAAATACCAAAGAGCATTTTCCCCAAATTCCTGCTTTTATTTCCTCAAAGGAGTAGGGGCAATAGGTGGAACAGTGTGGCCAGGTGTGTATGATCTTCTTTAGCAAAAACTCTAGATCTTTTTTATTCTTACAAGGGAAGGCTTTTACCCAATTAGCACAGGTGTGAACAAAAAACAAAAGCAGTCTGAAGCTCCTGACAGGGGGCATATATGCAAAATCCATCTGCCAATCTTCCCCCAAGTATGTACCTCTCCTCCAGATAGGCTTCAGAATGGGGAGTTTAACATCCCTTTCAGAAGTTATTTGTCTGGGATCTTTATGAGGAAATGCAGGAGTCAGGAGTTGGGGAATTAAAGGTGCCATGGTCAGGGGCCGCTTAATCTGCAAGCCTGTTTCCCTTGGCCTAAAGTGAATCCTTCTGTAGTCCTTTACAAAACATAACAGAGACCTCTCTAAGTCCAAGGACAGCTTGCAGTAATTGTTCTCCTGCATACTTAATGAGAGAATGTTTGGCTATTAGAAATCACCTTTCTTTCCATATAGCCCCCATGAGCCTGCAAAACATGAAAAGCATAATTAGAATCAGTTTATTCACTCTTATTTCTTTCCCCAATTCTAAAGCTCTGGTATATGCAAAAATGCTCTGAACGTGTTGAGGAGTTAGACTCTCCAATGACTGGCCTAGAATGAGTTTAGAGGTTTCCTCAGTTAGAAAGACAGGGACAGCTAGGTGGGACAGCCCTGAAGTTTGGAAGACCTGAGTTCAAATCTGGCCTCAGACGCTTAACATTTCCTAGCTGTGTGACCCTGGGCAAACCACTTAACCCCAATTGCCTCAGCAAAAAATAAAAATAAAAAAGGAAAAGAAAGACTATAACAGCCATTGCTCTAAGGCAGGAGAGTCACCCCAAAGACACCAAGTTTCTTTGAGAAATAAACAAGGAGGAATGAGTCAAGACTCTAGGATCTGGCCCCACCTTTCATCAGCACACAGAGTAAAAAACTTTACTTTTGGGAGAGACATCAGTTTAGCTTTCAAGGTCTTAAAACCCTTGGCTTTTAAGGGGGACCTGAGTCAAATCTGGTGTCAGACACTTAACACTTCCTAGCTGTGTGACCCTGGGCAAGTCACTTAACCCCAATTGCCTCAGGAAAAAAAAAAGAAAAAAATTAGGGACATGATTATAATAGCATTAAAACTGATCCTTCAGGGCCTCAGCCTCAGAGCACATACATGACAGGATAAAGCATTCTTAGATCTATTTGACAACCAGTCATTCAGTAAAAATTCCACCTCACAGCCAGACTCAGAAATAATCAGGTGGGTTCTTATTCAAAAAGAAAAAAAAAAAACACAACTGGGAAACTGAGTCAGAAGGATCCAACCTTGAGGAAGGCCAAAGTTGCCCCCCCAGCTCTTGTCCAGATAGCCACCTGTAACAGTTCAGGTTGGCATCCCTCTGAGTAACTTATGGCATTTTCCTCAAGTGGTAAGTTACTGACTTAATTATCTGTCAGCCAATCATTCCCAAATTCAAAATTCAAAATAATATTAGTTACAATCCCAAGAAATTTCATCTCAATAGCAAGTTTCACTAATCAGAGGCTTCAAGTCTATATATTAAAAAAAAACTTTACAAACCATTATGCATAATCTACACAATTATGCACTTAAATAAAAATTAAATAATTTTGCTGAAGACCGATGGAGACCTTGGTAGAAATAATCACTATCAGAGAATTTGCAGTTCTAACAAACCTCTTTAAAATTTCTTGCATTGATAAGCAGTAGAATCTTTGATACAGGATCAAAAAAAAAATGGCCTTGCCTTCATAAAATAACTGGTATGCAGTTTTTAGTCCTAAATTTTAGATTAATTACCAAAAATCCCAATCAAAAACCTCCAGAAACCTAAAAGTAAAGAGACTGGAGCTATATGCCCAGAAACAAGCTTTTTTCTAAACCCAACAAGTTCACAAAACAGGAGCTAAAGTTTACTTCCCCCGGCTGTCCAACCAGAAATTCCAGTCATGTCTTTGGGGCCAAATCCTCCCCACAAAAGCTACCCATGGGCCACCCCAGAGTCACTGTCCTCCCCTGGGACAGCCCACCAAGGCACTCTACCTCATGGTGTCTTTCCCCTTCTCTCATGCCATATGATATCTCTCCTAACTCCACTATGCTTCTCAACCCCACTTCTCCTTCTTAGAGCTACTTCTTTTAGGGTGCTAAGTCCCCAGGATTTGGCCTTCCAGTTAAGTATATGTCCCAACCTCATGGGGTGTTTCCTTTCTCCTAGCAAAAGGCAAGTTCCTTACACTAAAGAACTTGCCCTTTCTTCTTTTTGAGAAATCTTCACCTGGTCCCATTCAATTGCTGCTTATGCTTTTGTATTTTCATATCATTACCTATGGTATAAATTTATCTTATTTTTTAAATTACTGATCTGGGGGCAGCTAATTGGTGCAGTGGATAGAGCACTAACCCTGAAGTCAGGAGGACCTGAATTCAAATCTGGCCTTGGACACAACATTTCTTGGCTGTGTGATCCTGGTCAAGTCACTTAACCCAAATTTCCTCAACCAAAAAAAAAAAAATTACTGATCTGAATTCTTACTTCTGATTATCCCACCTCATATTTTGCTTTATTTGTATAATTTAAATTCTCATACCCTTTGTTCTCAATCAATTAAGAAGATTCATTTGGAGAACATTCTATTTTCCATGCCTCTTAATTTTTAATAGCTTGGACTATGGATAATATTTCAAGCTAGGTGACATAGTGGGTAATATGCTGAACTTTGAGTAAGGAAAACCAGAAGTCAAATCAGACAAATGATACACCATTAGCATAGAGAAGGGATAAGGAACGCAATAACTTGGGCAAATGGAAAAGGATATAGACTTTTCATCTACCTTTCCTTTTAATCAAACATTGACTTAACACAATGCCTAGCATTGTTAGCAGGAGATTAATAAATGCTTATTAACTGACATTTTTAGCCTGAATTTCTGTTCAAGAAATTTTGCCATTTAGTCACAGTCTTTTGGATTTTACCAATATGAAGATGACCTGCTACCAACTCAGTCTGAATTTTGTTTGATTTTTGGCCACCTGATCTTCAAGTTTTTGAGATTTCCCAACCCCTAGATACAGACTGTTCTATCTCTTGACCAATATCAGTACTCCTTTGGGCAGTAAACAACAGTATGGCCTAATTCCTTAAGTAAACCACCTATGGTTAACAATGACAAAATAGTTTGACAAATCATAAATGCCATCATCGTATAACTGCAAAATGATTAGTCAGAAGATCTGGGTTCAAATTCTGACTCTGATCTTACAACTTGGTTAAGTCACTTTAACCTCCTGTCTTGATTCTCAGGTTTTTCCTATGTAAGAGGAATCTATAAACCTACAGTCTCCACTTACCACAAGAGATAGGCATTATATCAGTCACTTCTGTCAAGATTGCAAGACTAGATTACATTAGATGTATTCTGAGGTCCTAAGTTTCAGAGGTCCAGAAAACTGTGGGGACAGCTGTGCCAGATTTGAAGTTCTAGTGAGGCTGGAAGTATATCTGCATTTATCAATCAGTGAGCATTATTTGTTTGTTTGTTAAGCTCTATGCTAGACACTGTGCTAAGTGTGAGGGGAACAAATAAAAACAAAAACAGTCCCTGCCTTCAATAAATTCACTTTCTAACTGACCAGATAACTTGCAAAAAAAAATTGTATATATAGATACCCAATGCAAGTTGAAAATAAACTGAGAGAAGAAGGGATATGATATAGAAAAGAGAAGACCTTGCTCAAAAAAGGATTCTTGCATAGGTCATTTGTGGCTCAAGAAAGCCAAACTCTGGTTTAGGCAGTTCTTGAAATCAGCACTTGTAAGCCTCTAAATTATTTGGTACAGAGGATAGAAGACTTCCTAAGGTCATTGATCCACCTACTTATGGATTTCCATCCTCAAGAAGTTCCTACAGAGGGGCAGCCAGGTAGTAGATAGAGTACCAATCCTGAAGTCAGGAGGACCCAAGTTCAAATCTGGCCTCAGACACTTAACACTTCCTAATTGTGTGACCCTGGGCAAGTCACAACCCCAATTGCCTCAGCAATATTAAGAAGTTCCTTGATATCCATGGTATCCTTGATAATATCCTGCCTATTAAATGAGGCAGCCATTGTATTAGTGGTACCTTACTGAAAATAGCCCCCACCTGACAACATGAAAGGGTTCTTTCAGGAACTGAAAGTTACTTGTGACATCTTTCTAAACCTTCCCTCTCTCTCTTACTTTCCCTTTTACTGTAGAGGGAATCACTATCTTCCCAATTCCTCAGACTCACAAAGCAGGAGCCATCCTGGATTCCTCATTATCTCTGTATCTAAGCAGTTGCCAATGATTTCATCTTAGCAACATCTTATAAATGATAAAAGTCTTATTTCTTAAATATATAAAAAATTGTGCCAAATGTATAAGAATACAAGTCATACCCCCAATAGATAAATGGTCAAAGGATATGAATAGATAATTTTCAGATGATAAAATTAAAGCCATTTATAGTTATATGAAAAAAATGCTCTAAAATCACTATTGATTAGAGAAATGTAAATAAGCAACTCTGAGGTATTATTTCATACCTTTCAGATGGGCTAAGATGACAGGAAAAGATAATGATTAATATAGGAGGGGATATGGGAAAACTGTACACTAATATATATTGTTGATGGAGTTGTAAAACTATCCAACCATTCTGGAGAGCAATCTAGAAATATGCCCAAAAGGCTACAAAACTGTGCCTTTTTGACCCAGCAGGGCCACTACTGAGTCTGTATCCCAAGGAAATCATAAAGGAGAAAAAAGGACCCACATGTGCAAAAATATTTGTAGCAGTTCTTTTTGTGGTAGCAAGGAATTGGAGAAGAAATAGATGCCCATCAATTGGGGAATGGCTGAACAAGATGAGGTACATGAAGATAATGGAATATTATTGTTCTATAAAAAATGATGAACAAGCTGATTATAGAAAATCCTGGATTCACATGAACTGATGCTGAGTAAAACAAGCAGAACCAGAAATACATTGTACACAATAATAGCAAGAATGTACAATAATCAACTATGAAAGACTTGGTTCTTCTCAACAATTCAGTGATCTGGAGCAATCCCAATAGACTTTGGACAGAAAATGTCATCTGCATCCAGAAAAAGATCTAAGGAAGCTTAATGTAAATCAACACATGTTAGGTTCACTTGTTTTTTCTGTTTTTTTTTTTTTTATCTCAGCCATGGTTTTTCCCTTTTGCTCTAATTTTTTTCTCCCAACATGATTCATAAAGCAATGTGCATTAAAAACAAATAAAGCTACTACAATAAAAAAGAAAAAGGAAATATGTCAGAATTTTCCCTAGTTGACTGATGTACAAAAGAACTTCATGGTCTGAGAGGAGTTATTCATGTTCAGTGCCACATTTATGTGATGGAGACACCACCTTGAAGGAGTAAATTACCCCAGCATCACCATACTGTCCACAAGAAATCTAGGAGCTCTTCCAATGTTATGTTTGCCAAAGACTGTTTTTAATAGGTTCAAATTCACCATCAGAAGCATTCCCAGACCATGCAATCTGTGGGCAGAAGCTCTCTGGCAAAAACCCAAATTTGGGCACTCAGTTGCCTGAACCTTCTACAAACTATAAACTTTGGGATCATAAAACCCCAGTCAGTAATCAGATCTAATTTACCAACTTGGGTAAAGAATGCCTTCACTCAAACCCAATTGTCTGCTCTCAATAGAAATTGTATAATACTGGCACCCAAGGACAGTTTATTCCTGAATGGATTCTGGCACCTCTGATAATGCTCATACTCTAGTAAGGCTCATTAGGCAGTTATCAATGTCTGCCACTATAGAATGATAGTAAGCCATAGGAGTCTTTTTAATATCTTATATAAAGTTACCCATGACTTTTTGGAAATCCTGACTGCAACAGATATATTGTTATACTATGTATATTATGATATATATATATATATATATATATATATATATATATTTATATTTACATATACCTAGACTGCAAGGTATATAAAGAGTATGATCAAGCTTGTACATTCAAATAGTGCATCTAACAGGCTCATTATAATTCTTAAAAGCTGCTCTCCATTTTAGAGAAAATATATATTTCATATTAGACTTGCCCCTATCCCAGAGGTATAACCAAGGTATGGAAAAGGTAGATACCTTTACCAAAATGGCTCATTTCCTCTCCAGTATTAAACCTCCTACTGCAGCTGAGACCATCCATCCATTTATAAAGTTTTCTTGCCCCCACAACCTTCCCTCTTACATTTCTTCTAATAACTTTCTTTAGAATACCTCATATTTCTAAACTATAACATTTATGTTCCTTTGGGTAACAAAAAAAATCAGCTTTCAATGGTACATTTCCTCTAGTAACAAAGAACAGGCGGAGCACACAAATCAAAACCTGGAACAATATTTCTGGTGCGATGACTCTTATTACTAAAAGTACTGTGACATCCTACTACCCACTACAGAATTTGTGTTATAACAACTCAATTCGTTTGTTCATAGATCATGTTCAAAACACACTCAGGGTATATCAAGGACATATCCTTATACAAAAACCATGGTCTTTTCCTGAACAATAGTTTCTAGTCAGCAAATAGATTTAATAATAATCTGAGAAGATTTAATATGACCATGTCTTACTCGAACTTCACATAACCAAAGTAGCATATGCAGATAGAATTCACCACTATCCCATCCCTAGTCAACTGAAATAAAACTGTTTCCGTCTCTGTCTCTCTATATATATCTCTGTCTCTTTGTGTATCTCTCTCTCTCTCTCTCTCTCTCTCTCTCTCTCTCTCTCTCAGTGTTTATCTCAGTCTCTCTTTCCCTTCCTTCCCTGCCTCCCCCCTTCCTCCATTCATCCATTCATCTCTCTGTCTCTCTGTGTGTCCCCCTCTGTCTCTGTCTTTCTCTCACCATTTCTCTCTCCCTCTCTCCCCCTTTCCTCCCTCCTTCTCCCTCTTCCTTTCCCTCTCTCTCGCCTTCTTCCTCTCTTTTTCTCTCTGCCTCTGTCCCTCTGTCTGTCTCTGTCAGTACCATTTTATCTCTGTGTGTGTCTCTGTCTTTGTCTCTCTCTCTCTCTCTCTCTCCTATATATATATATATATATATATATATATATATATATATATATTTATTTATATACATATATATGTCTGTCTGGGTGTCTACCTTTTTCTCGGTCTCTCTCTGTGTCTCTCTGTCTCTTTCTTCCTATCTCCCTGTCTCTCTCTCTCTCTCTCTCTCTCTGTTTCTTCTCTCTGCAGACACCTCCAAACAGATCTGAAAAATGCACCAGATTTTGTCCTGACGGGAAAACCCTCCAGAAAGTCAGAGTAAAGTTTATCATTTGTTTAGCCCAGCTAAGGAAAGAAAAACAGAGAAAGAGGTCTGCTAGCACTAGTGAAGGAGTCAGGAGAGGAATGTATGGAGCATGTAATTGCCAAAGGAATGGCTATGTATCAGAGCTAAAGGAGGTACTAAGGCTCCACCAGACCCATACAAGAGCTTCTCCAGATATATATACTGGGGATAAGGGCCAAATGCAGCTTTGTTGTCCAGTACTCAGTTTGGGTTAAAGATTCAGTTTGGAATGCAAAAGGGACCTGCATATGGAGGTGGTATTCCCAGGGAGGGAGGCCCTGATTGTACCAAGAAAGGAGAAAGTTCAGAAGTCAGCAACAAGAGCTACAGCAGCTGTATGGCTCAGATTCCAAACTCAGGGCAAGGTCTCACCTCTAGCCTTTTAGTGCAGGCTGCAGAATAATAACCAAGGGAGAAATCTCAAACCAAAGGAATACCTATAATTCTGCCCTTCTGAACCAGCTGAGCTTTCAGCCTGGCTGATAGGTACAAATTCCAGAAGAGTCTATTCTCATATAGATACAAAGCCAGGTCAGGAACTTGCAGATCTCAGAGCAAGGAAGAAGCAATCAGATTTTGCCCTAGATCAGACCACTGAAAACATGCAGGCTTTTAGCCTATATACAAAATCCTGGAATGACATAATATTCTGTACACCAAGAAAGCAGCAATAGGATCAATCCAAATTTTCCATTCAGAAGTGTGGCAGAGGTCAGCCCCTAACATTAAGACCAAAGTAAAAAAAGAAGGCTAGAAGAAAAGACAAAATAAAGAAACAACAAAGACCACCACCATAATGAGCTATTCTGGCAGTAGAAAAGCTGAAGACACAAACACACAAGAGAATGATTCCAAAACATATACAAGCAGTGCCTCAATGAATAATGTAGCTTGGGCACAAACTCAACTAGAACTTCTAGACAAGATAAAACAAGCATTAAAGAAGGAGCTTAGAAAGAAAATTATAGACAAATCTCTCTAATGAATATCGATGCTAAAATCTTAAATAAAATATTAGCAAAAAGATTACAGAAAATCATCCACAGGATAATACACTATGATCAAGTAGGATTTATACCAGGAATGCAGGGATGGTTCAATATTAGGAAAATTATTAGCATAATTGACTATATCAATAAGCAAAATAACAAAAACCATATGATCATCTCAATAGATGCAGAAAAAGCATTTGATAAAATCCAACATCCATTCCTAATAAAAACACTTGAGAGTATAGGAATAAATGGACTTTTTCTTAAAATAGTCAGGAGCATATATTTAAAACCATCAGTAAGCATCATATGCAATGGGGAAAAACTGGAATCTTTCCCAGTAAGATCTGGAGTGAAGCAAGGTTGCCCACTGTCACCATTATTATTCAATATTGTATTAGAAACACTAGCCTTGGCAATAAGAGTCGATAAAGAGATTAAAGGAATCAGAATAGGCACTGAGGAAACCAAACTATCACTCTTTGCAGATGATATGATGGTATACTTAGAGAACCCTAGAGATTCTACGAAAAAGCTATTAGAAATAATCCATAACTTTAGCAAAGTTGCAGGTTATAAAATAAATCCCCATAAATCCTCAGCATTTTTATACATCACCAACAAAATCCAACAGCAAGAGATACAAAGAGAAATTCCATTCAGAATAACTGTTGACAGCATAAAATATTTGGGAATCTATCTACCAAAGGAAAGTCAGGAATTATATGAGCTAAATTACAAAAACTTTCCACACAAATAAAGTCAGACTTAAACAATTGAAAAATATCAAGTGCTCCTGGATAGGTCGAGCAAATATAATAAAGATGACAATACTCCTAAACTAATCTATTTATTTAGTGCTATACCAATCAGACTTCCAAGAAAATATTTTAATGATCTAGAAAAATAACAACAAAATTCATATGGAATAATAAAAGGTCAAGAATATCAAAAGAATTAATGAAAAAAAAATCAAATGAAGGTGGCTTAGCTGTACCTGATCTAAAACTATATTATAAAGCAGCAGTCACCAAAACCATTTGGTATTGGCTAAGAAATAGATTAGTTGATCAGTGGAACAGGTTAGGTTCACAAGACAGAATAGTCAACTATAGCAATTTAGTGTTTGACAAACCCAAAAATCCTCACTTTTGGGATAAGAATTCATTATTTGACAAAAACTGCTGGGATAACTGGAAATTAGTATGGCAGAAATTAGGCATGGACCCACACTTAACACCGTATACCAAGATAAGCTCAAAATGGGTCCATGATTTAGACATAAAGAACGAGATTATAAACAAATTGGAGGAACATAGGATAGTTTATCTCTCAGACTTGTGGAAGAGGAAGAAATTTGTGACTAAAGAGGAACTAGAGAACATTATTGATCACAAAATAGAAAATTTTGATTACATCAAATTAAAAAGCTTCTGTACAAACAAAACTAATGTAAACAAGATTAGAAGGGAAGCAACAAACTGGGAAAACATCTTCACAGTTAAAGGTTCTGATAAAGGCCTCATTTTCAAAATATATAGAGAGCTGACTCTAATTTATAAGAAACCAAGCCATTCTCCAATTGATAAATGGTCAAAGGATATGAACAGACAATTTTCAGATGATGAAATTGAAATCATTACCACTCATATGAAAGAGTGTTCCAAATCATTATTAATCAGAGAAATGCAAATTAAGACAACTCTGAGATACCACTACACACCTGTCAGATTGGCTAAGATGACAGGAAAAAATAATGATGAGTGTTGGAGGGGATGTGGGAAAACTGGAACACTGATACATTGTTGGTGGAGTTGTGAACGAATCCAACCATTCTGGAGAGCAATCTGGAATTATGCCCCAAAAGTTATCAAACTGTGCATACTCTTTGATCCAGCAGTGTTTCTACTGGGATTATACCCCAAGGAGATACTAAAGAAGGGAAAGGGACCAGTATGTGCCAAAATGTTTGTGGCAGCCCTGTTTGTAGTGGCTAGAAGCTGGAAACTGAGCGGATGCCCATCAATTGGAGAATGGTTGGGTAAATTGTGGTATATGAATGTTATGGAATATTATTGTTCTGTAAGAAATGACCAGCAAGATGAATACAGAGAAGCTTGGAGAGAATTACATGAACTGATGCTAAGTGAAATGAGCAGAACCAAGAGATCATTATATACGTCAACAACGATACTGTATGAAGATGTAATCTGATGGAAGTGGATTTCTTTGACAAAGAGACCTAATTCAGTTTCAATTGATCAATGATGGACAGAAGCAGCTACACCAAAAGAAAAAAAAAAAAAAACACTGGGAAATGAATGTAAACTGTTTGCATTTTTGTTTTTCTTCCCAGGTTATTTCTACCTTCTGAATCCAATTCTCCCTGTGCAACAAGAAAACTGTTTGGATTTCCACACATACATTGTATCTAGGATATACTAGGACATATTCAACATATATAGGACTGCTTGCCATCTAGGGAGGGGTGGAGGGTGGGAGGGAAAAATCGGAACAGAAGTGAGTGCAAGGGATAATGTTGTAAAAAAAAAAATTACCCTGGCATGGATTCTGTCAATAAAAAGTTACTATAAAAAAAAAAAAGAAGGAGCTTAGAAAATTATTTTAAAAAATAAAATGAGAGAAGTAGAGAAAAGAATGGGGAAAGAGTTTTTAAAAAGAAAGATTATAAAAAGAATTAACAGTTTGGAAAAAGCTGAAAAATCTTATTGCAGAAAATAACTTCTTGAAAATTAGAATTGATCAAAATGTTATGACTTCATGACTAATTGGGAAATAATAAAAACAAAATCAAAAGCTGAAAAAGTAAGAGAAAATGTGAGAAACATGAGAAAAACAACTGGCATGGAAAACAGATAGAAGAGAAATAACTTATGAATCAATTGGACTACCTGAAAACGATGAGACATCTAGAGTGTAGGCATCATATTTCAAGAAATCATAAAAGAAAACTTTTCCAGACATAGTGTCTTAGATTCAGAAAGCAAAGTAGAAATTGAAAGAATACAATGGTCAGTTCTCAAATTAAACATTTCCCCCCTCTCAACTCCACCTACCAATTTCTCTTCTTTTAAGCTCCAACTAAAATTTCAACATTTAGAGGAAGTCTTTCCCATTTCCTCTTAATTCTAGTGCCTTCCCCCCGTTAATTATTTCTTCTCCTTGCTTTGTACATTTCATTTGCATGTTGTCTCTCCATTTGACTGTTTTCCCAGAACTTAATAAACTTGTACTTGGCACATAGTAGGTACTTAATAAAGTTGATTGATTGGAAATGATTGTACATATGCACACTTCAGCTTGAACTTTGATACCAAAATTGATATTTATTGAAGGGACTGACTACTACAAATTATTTTTCTCTCTTGGAACAACAGGGTTGGCTGAATTATGTATTATTGTTTCCAAGAGATGCAAATATCTCATAGAATCCAAATCTAATGCCTGTTGAAGCTTCTGACCGATTTAATTCATAAAGTGACCCTACATAGACTGTAACTCTTTTAATTGGAACTTTTAGGAAAATAAGAGCCAGATTTTTTTTTTTTTGTAATGAGCTGATTAATAGCAGTTAATCCTCACACCCTTCAAAAATCTTCATTATAGAAGTATTTGCATTCCAGCAAAGAAAGTGCTAATATTCTTATCTTGGAAGAATGTGTACTTCTTACCTAGAATTTAGAAAATGTAGGCAAACAGGACAGATGGGTTCACCTAGGGCCAAGAGAACATTACCAAATATCCAGTTAAATGATGAGACTCAATTCTCAGGTAGGGCAGAGGTCTATCTGTAGTTTTCTGTGGGTGTTTATATTTGGAAAAATGAATACTCATATCTTTTTTAAGGTTTCTTTTTTATTTATTTTTATAAAGCCTTTTATTTTCAAACATATACATAGTTTTCAGCATTCATCCTTGCAAAACCCTGTTCCAAATTTTTTTCTCCTTCCCTTCCTCCACCTCCTCCCCTAGAAAGCAAATCATCCAATATATGTTAAACATGTACAGTTCTATACATATTCCCACATTTATCATGCTTCACAAGAATCAGCTCAAAAAGGAAAAGAAAAGATGAAAAAGAAAACAAAATGCAAGCTAACAACAACAACAACAAAAAGTGAAAATGCTATGTTGGGATCTATACTCAGTCCCCATTGTCCTCTCTCTGGGTGTAGATGGCTCTCTTCATAAGATCATTAGAACTGGCCTGAATCGCCTCAATGTTGAAAAGAGCCATGTCCTTCAAAATTGATCATCATATAATCTTGTTGTTGTGTACAATATTTTCCTGGTTCTACTTATTTCACTTAGCATTAGTTCATGTAAGTTTCTTCAGGCCTTTCTGAAATTATCTTGCTGATTATTTTTACAGAGCAATAATATTCCATAGCATTCATATACCACAACTTATTCATATACCACTCCAACTGGTGGACATCCACTTAGTTTCCAGTTCCTTGCCACTACCAAAAAAAAAAGGGTGCTACAAACATTTTTGCACATGTGGGTCCTTTTCCCTTTTTTATGATCTCTTTGGGCTACAGGCCCAGTAAAGATGCTATGGATCAAAGGATGTGCACAGTTTAATAGTTCTTTGGGCATAGTTCCATATTGCTCTCCAGAAAGGTTGGATCAGTTCACAACTCCACCAACAATGTATTAGTGTCCCAGTTTTCCTACATCTCCTCCAACATTCATCATTATCTTTTTCTGTCCTCTTAGCCAGTCTAAGAGGAATATAGTGGTGCCTAAGAGTTGTCTTAATTTGCATTTCTTTGCTCAATTGTGATTTAGAGCGTTTTTTCATATGACTAGAAATAGTTTTAATATTTCATATGAAAATTGTTCATATTCTTTGATCATTCATCATATGGCAAATGGCTTATATTCTTATGAATTTGAATCAATTCTCTATAAATTTTAGAAACGAGGCCTTTATTAGAACTTTTGGATATAAAAAAATTTCCCCCAGTTTGCTGCTTCCCTTCTAATCTTGTTTGCATTGGTTTTGTTTGTACAAAAACTTTTTAACTTAATATAATCAAAATTATCCATTTTGCATTCTATAATGTCTTGTTCTTCTTTGTCCACAAATTCCCTTCTTCTCCATAGATCTGAAAGGTAGACTATCCTTTGTTCTAATTTGCTTATGGTATCATCCTTTATGTCTTTGAACCCTGAATGCACATATCTGAAAGATGGATAGAGTGTAGCAACTATCAAAGGCTTTAGAACATCTTATTTCTTAGAGATCAAATTCTCTAGCTCTCTTTTTTATGTCAGGAGTTTGTTTTTTTTTTTAAACTCTTCTATCTAAACTCATACTGCATACAGTTTGGATAGTGACTCTATCTTAGGTATGAATCATCTGGATGGCACTAATGGCCACTGAACATGGCTGTCATTTTTGCTTCTCTCACATGCCTTGTATATCTTTGCAATCTCTCCAGGAGAGTCAAAGTTTGGGGGAAAAAATTAAGGAAACTTTTTGCTTTATATTTCAAATATATTGCTTTTTCCCCTCAGGGAAAAATTCTTAAGATATAAGGAAACAACATGTCATTAGGTTAATTATCCAGTAGAAGGTATTTGGTGTTTTATTTATTTATTTTTCTCGATTAACAAAAATCTATTTTGTCTCTTCTACATGTCCCTCAACAAAAGAAAAAATCAGAACAAATATCCAGAAGTAGCATGTTTATCATCTGCTCTCTGGAATCATGATTGATCACTGAATTGACCAGAATTCTCAAATCTTTCCAAGTTGTTTCCTACATAATGTTATTTTTCTTGTCTTGCATAAAGTATTGACGTTTTGTTTTGGTCAGGTATACTTATTGTGTATCTAATTTATATTTTAATATATTTAACATCTACTGGTCATCCTGCCATCTAGGGAGGGGTGGGGGTAAGAGGTGAAAAATTGGAACAAGAGGTTTGGCAATTGTTAATGCTGTAAAGTTACCCATGTATATATCCTGTAAATAAAAGGCTATTAAATAAAAATAAAATAAAATAAAATAAAAATAAAGTATTGATGTTTTAATTCTTCTCACTTCACTCTACATTAGTTCTTATGTTGACATATTTCTCTGAAAATATTTCTTTTATAATTTCTTATGACAACATGGTATTCCATTACATTCATATGACATAATTAGTTCAGCTATTTCCCAATTAATAGGCACTCTACAGCACCACACCCCTCCCCTGTACTATCCCAATTTCCACTTCATTGCCATTATCAAAACAAGAAAACTACTGTAAATATTTCTATGCATATGGGCCCTTTTTCTTTTCCTTTGATATCTTGGGAGCATAAGTTTAATAGTAATATTGCTGGATCAAAAGGTATGTACAGTTTAATAATTTTAGGGGCATAATTCCAAATTGTTTTCCAAATTGTACGACTACTCCAATTTACAACTCTACGAACAATTCATTAGTCTATTTTACTGTAACAGTTCTAACATCTGTCATATTTTTTTGTTGTCAGCTTTGCAGCCCCAGGTGAGTGCAGTGGAACTTGTTATATCTCTAATTATTAGTGAGTTACCTGAATTAGCCACCAGATGGCACTCGACTCTGACCTACCAGCCCATGTCTGTTTCAGGGCTTTTCTGAGATACTGGAAGAGAATAGACAATTTCTTTTAGGCTACAGTAACGCCAATGACTACTTGGAGGAGTGGGGGGGTTTGAGCTGGTGGGCTATAGAACACTGAGTGAACAGAAATACAGGGAGAGCCTCAATGTCAAATCAGACCCCAGGAGAGATTTCATGCAAGTTTCTGAGGAGCTCTTTGCACCTATGCTGCAGATGGTCCTGACCCACGATGATATAGCGATAACTGTAACAGAGCTTACAGTTACATAGTTACATATAGTGCCCCATATTCCTAGTTTTCTCCTAGGAGAAACTCCTAGTTTTATCATCACTGTCCTGAATCAAAAGACCCACTTTGAACTACAAAGATTTGGCAGCCAGGTAGCACAGTAGACAGAGTCCGAGGCCTGAATGGAAGAGTAAATTCAGGGGCAACTAAATGGTGCAGTGGATAGAGCACCAGCCCAGAAGTCAGGAAGACCTGAGTTCAAATCTGACCTTATACACTTAATACTTCCTAGCTGTGTGACCCTGGGCAAGTCACTTAACCCCAGTTGCCTCAGGGGGAAAAAAAAAAGGAAATTCAAATTCAGCCTTAGGGACTTAAGCTCACTAGATATAGGATAAGTCACCTGAATTTGCCTCAATTTATCTTCAAATTGCTTCAAATTTCCTCAACGGTAAAATAAGAATGATAATAGTGCCTAACTCATTTAAATGAGATGTTTATAAAGTGATTAATTCAGTAAGTGTCTGGCACACAGTAAGCACAATATAAATGCTAAGTATATTATTATTGTTGTTGTTTAGTAGTAGTAGTAGTAGTAGTAGTAGTAGTAGTAGTAGTAGTAGTAGTAGTAGTGTACCCACCAGATGAAGCCTATGATTGAAATCTGAGACTTGGTCCTTCTTAAGGTGAGGAAGCCATAGCTTCCTGTTGGTCTCAAGTCACATTGATGTCACTTCTCAATTACCTAAGAATATAAAAACACTGGCTCATGTGAAGTCATGTCCCTTTAAAACTGGAAGAAGTTCCAAGGTCTCAGTTGTCACTATGCCTTGCCCTATTGACTAGATTCTTGAAGGAGAGGGAGATTATGTCTCTCTAAAGAAGTACTATATCCCAGTTGAGAATCTCTCAAAGTTATAACTAATAAACCTCCTTTTGTTAACTGTTGAATGACCTAAATGAGTCATTCAATTTTATATTAAAACTATCAGGAAACCAACCTAAATCAGACCCTGCCTATCAAAATATGATATCTTCTTATATACATTAAGTACATTCCCTAGAACAGACCCTGTAAAACACTTTTAGGGAAGATCTTAGACATGAGTTATACACCTAAGTTATATTATAGAAAATTTCCCCCAGAACTACAGATGGGCACAATGAGCCAAAGTGAGCAGAAAAAGCCTTATTCTGACTGTTTCTCCTCCTTGAGCTAAAGCTATATCCCTTAAACTAAACTCAATCTGCTATAGTTATCTTAAGGGAAGATATGTCCTTTGAACCAAGGTGGGAGGAGAATATGTACTGTGCAGAGAAATATATTCACAGATTTTTTTTTTAATGAGAACACATTTATATTCACTCTTTTGTTGCCCTAGCAACTACAACTTCCCTTCCACCAGATTCACTATTGCAAAGACCCAGAGGCCCCTCCAGAAACACAAGATGGTTGAGTTGTGAGCAAAGCACTTTTTCTGGTGACAGTACAAGACGGGGAAAACACAGGTAAACAGAAATAAAAAACAATATTCTAGCTTGAATTCTGGATCAGTTAGCTTGGGAAAGGTTAAACAATTTAATAATTTAGCACTTCTAAAAACATAAAAGTAAAATAGTAAAAGACTATCTTGTATAGGTAAACAAAATTTAGACGACTAGGAAAATTTCAGAGAAAAGACTAATAGAAATTATTGGAAAAGTAAGTTAATAGAATAATAAAAAAAAGAATAGTTAAATTTAGTATGAATAAAAGAAATGAATTGTAATGGGCTGAAGCTCGAGTTGATGCACTGAGGTCCCAAGCACATGAGGCTAAATAGCAATTGGACCATACTCTATTAATATATATGCTTGGAGAAAGAATGGCCCCCGCCCACTCTTTGTGCAAGTCCTGATGTGTTGTGTAGGAAATGACAATTTTGGTAGGTGGAGGCAGAGGGGCAGGAAGAAAGGTGGGGAGAGATTGCTGGCTGAATGTTGCAGCTGCACACATTGCAATCTTGATCCCCCCTTCACCTCCAATCCTTCTTCACCTCTACTGAGAATAAAGATTGAAGAGTTTCCCTTAACCTGCATTCCTGACTCTGGCTGATTTTAAAATACGCGGTCATCACAACAAATTATGATGAATATTAAAAACCAATATTTAAATATTGATATAAACATTTTGAAATTTTTCTATAAAGAGCTAATACTTAGCAGAAGTAAAAATCTGATTAAACTTTGCTTGCTGTATATATCTTGAGAAAGAAGAACAAATAAAAGAATTTGTGCAAAATAAAAGAGAAAAAACATTTACATTTTTATAGTAATTGCATTTTTTTGTTTTCCTGGTTCTACTTCATTCTATTATCAGTTTATACATATCCTTTGTGTCTTGGAATCCTTCATAGTTGTGATATAATAATATCCCATTACACTTTTAAGTCACAATTGTTTCAATCATTCTTCCATGAATAAGCACCCACTTACTTCCAGAGAGTTTTTTGTTTTGGTTTTGGTTTTGCTGGCAAAAAGTATACCTATGAATATTTCAGTATATATGAGATTCTTGTTCCAGTATCTGACTTCTTTAGTTTATATGCCCAGCAGTGGGATCTCTGGGTCAAAGAATATAAACAGAAAGGAATGAAATAAAATGAGATATTTTTATTATTAAAATTTTAAAAGAAACAATTTGGAGGAATATCTATGCCACGGATTTTTGTAATAAATGTCTGATATTCAAGATCCAGGAAATGATACAAACATAAACCAAGAGCCATTCCCTTACAAATAAAAGATCAAAGAATATGAACAGAAAGTTCTCAAAAGAAGAAAGTCATTTTTAAATCCTTCAAATCACTGATTATAAGATAAATGCAAATTAGAACAACTTTTAAGTTTTCACATCTTAATCGGCAAAGTTGACCAAAAAATGGAAAATGACAATTATTAAGAGGATATAGAATAACAGGAGCAGTAACTAATACATCATTCTGGAAAGCAGTTTAGAACTATAATCAAAAAAAATCACTAAACTGTGCACACATACTTTGACCCAGGGATCAAAGACAAGGTAAAAAGATACAAATGTACAAAAGCATTTCTAGTAGCATGTTTTATTAAAGCAAAGAAACAGAAATAAAATGGGCATCTACAAATTGGGAAATGGCTAAATAAATTATGATATATGAACATAAGAGAAGGTTATTGTGCTAGAAAAAATTTCAAAATGGATCAATTAAGAGAAACCTAAGATTTATAAAAATAATGCAAAATGAAATGAACAGAAGGTATATATATTCCATATATGTTATAGATATAGAGAGATATGTTGTGTGTGTGTGTGTATATATATGCATATATATATATAATCCATGTGTGCTATATGCATGTATGTATATCTTCTATATATGTTTATTTGTGTTAGAGCTAGCTCAGTGTTTGGGAGATCAACAGGAAAGTATAGGAGAGGAGAGAGCCTGATTACCAAGCTGAAGGGCTACAGGGCTGTGATGCTGATTTCATTGTTGTATGCCTGTGAAGCCTGGATAGTATACCAATGCTATGCCAGGAAACCAAATTGCTTCCATTTGAGTTGTCTTAGGAAGATTCTGAAGATCACCTGGCAGGATAAGATACCAGACACTGAGGTCCTTTCTCAAACTAAACTACCAAGGATCTATTGCAGATCATGCAATTCTGATGGGCTAGCAATGTTGTTTGAATGCCAAATGTACACTTGCCAAAAAGATTATTTTAGAACTCACACAGAGCAAGTGCTCAAATGGTGATCAGAAAAAGCAATACAAGGACACTCTCAAAATCTCTCAAGAACTTTAGAATTGATTGTGTGACATGGGAGACACTGGCATAGGATCACTCAGCATGGTGTGCCCTCATCAAAGAAGTTGTTGTGTTCTGTGAGCAAAGCAGAATTGAATTACCTCAGAAGAAATACTAGATGCACAAAGTTAGAGAAGTACCCCAAATGTCTGGGGACTATTTATGTCCATTCTGTGGCAGATCATTCCAAGCTATATTGACTTGATCATACACAGTCAGACACACTGTAACTCAACTCTAACATAGTGAGGTAATTTTGGTCCTCTTCAAGAACAAAAGACAAAAAGTAACCATATGTGTTCTGCATATTCTACATGTTTCTGTCCCAAATGTACATCTATATCTATAGATAGATATATACACATATAGATATATACACATATCACTTATGTATATACTATAAATATTTTATGGTATTTTATATCATATATACAAGTATGTCTCTACATATGGAATAAATATCATACATACATATGCATATGTTGTATTGTTTTATTGTGTGTTTCATACATTGCATTTATGTATATATATGTACACACACACTGACCACAAAATTGTAAAGCAATTTCAAAAGACTAAAAACTCTAATGCAATGACAAATCAGGATTCAAAAAGATTGTGAAAAAAAATGATTCCCACTTCTTAGAGGAGAGATGGTGAACAATCAGACAATCATTTTCAGGCTCAAGAAATATAATAAAATTTATTTTACAATTTTTATATTTATTTATTGGGGAAAGTGTTGACCTTGTTAGGTACAGTACATCCCCTGAGGGAAAGCAGCAAGGGCTGCTCCAGTTGTCTTCCATTTGTCCCAAAGGATATCCACTGTGCAGGCAGTCTACCATTCCTTGTTGCAATCTCCCAGCCAGCCTCTTCAGAAGAGAAGCCAGAACTTCTCATGCTTTCCATCTCCTCCTGAGTGAATATACCCTGAGTGAAAAAGGTAAAGGAGCTAGGCTTGGAGTTTTCCATCTGCCCGAAAACAATTACTTCCATCTCTGCCAGCAGAAGGCAACTAACTTCCACTTTCTGCTTCCAGCTTGGTTAGGATGTGGAGAACCTCCACTAAAAAAGGAGCAATTTACCCTTTGACCTTAAGCTTCTCATCTCCTACTATGTCTGTCCTTTGATGCAAGAGGAAGGAGAAAATTGGTGGGAAATGGGACCTCTTTTTTGCTGTCAAGCAGATTCAACTTCCAGCCCTTGCCGTGCTTTATTCCTGCCTAATCTCCAGCCTTTGAAGGAAAGGGAAATTGTGAAGCCCGAGTGTGCCTTACACCCAATGATAAATATTCTCACACTTGGTCTTCTCCTTTATATCCTAGTGAGCCTTGAACTCCTATAGATCATCATCCAAATCCCATTCCCTACTGCCCACCACCCAATGCCTACACTTAAGTTGCAATTAAATACACACCCAGCCTTTCCATTATGGCCTCTGGAATTGCTCTCATGGGCAATAAATTTCCCTTCGTTTTAAAGCAACTAGATAGTGCAATGATTTGTCCCTGAAATCAGGAGGACCTGAGTTCAAATATGACCTCAGACACTCAACACCAGTTGTGTGACCCTAGACAAGTCACTTAACCCCAATTGCCTCATTCTCCCCCCCCCCCAAAAAAAAGATCAGATAATCATATCTCTCTCCTTCCAACTATTAATTCTTACTGGCTTTACCTTCATTCATCCTTCTTTCTCCTCTACTAACTGATTGAGATGTGAAAGTTGGAATACTCATTGTTCTTCCAGATTCTCCCCTACCTGTATCACTCAATAGCTTCTTTGGGGTTTGTCCTATTCATATCAACTACTCAATCAAAATCCTGGAAATTATTGTCTACCAAGCCCCAAATCATTTTCTTTCCTTCCTTAATGAGTTTAGTACTTAGTTCACAATTTTTCTCTTCTCCTCAAGTCCTGCCTACATACTAGGTGATTTCAAAATACATAATTACTCTCCCTCAAGCACTCTAACCACTCACTTCCTCAGCCTACTTATTTCCCATGAGCTACACCTCCACCCCACTTAGCCACATCACCCACTAAGATGGTCATACCTTTGATCTTACCATTACCCCCAAATGTACATCTTTATATTCAAGAATTTCACAATTCCCTCATTCAACCATAATCTTTTGACTCATCTTACTCTGCCTTCCTTCCAAATTTTTCTCTTTGTCCACATGGTGAACTCCAATCGCTTGACCCTTCATTCCTCTCTAAGGCTTTACATTAGCCACTCTCTTATCTTTTCCCAGTCTTGACCCCTTGATGAACTAATTCAAATCAAAAGTTCTCCTCTCTTAAATCCTTAATCCTCTTATCACGTTGCTAATTACATCCAGCCAAGTCTAAATCTTAGATCATTCTCACAATTCACTGCCTCTACTCCTCCACACATGCTACTGAACAAAAATGGAGAAAATCATACAGCTATTTTAACTGGGTCCACTACAAATTATGTTATACAACCTCAATTGGGTCCTTATTGCTGCTAAGCAATCTTACTATACTTCTCTCATCATTTCACTATTCCACTCTATACAGCAGCTCTTCACCCTTTTTCATTCCTCCTCAAACCTCCCATGAGCCTCTCACCTGAAAACTTTGCCTCATATTTTACCAAAAATTAAATTATTCACCATGAGATCCTTATTCTCCTTTCTTCTTCATCTCCTCTCCCTCAAATTCTGTTTTCTTCACCCATCTCACATGATAACCTCTCTTATTCAAGTAATACCATTCCATTCTATTCCTTCCAATACACTGCCTGCTCTGCCTTCCCTACTTTTTCATTTATTTTTGAACTCTTCCTGTTTATTGGCTTATTCCCTACTGTCTATACTGTCCCTCATCTCTCCCTTATCCCAAAAAGCCTCTCAATACTTCTGTTCCCACTATTGTCCTATATTTCTTCTGTCTTTTATGGGCAAACTCCTTAAACAAACTATTTACAATAGATCACTCTTTTCTTAATTCCTTAAATCTAGCTGTCAACTTTATCATTCCACCAAAAATGCTCTCCCCAATGTTATGAATAATCTTTCAATTGCCAGATCCAATGGACTTTTCTGTGTTCTCATTCTTCTTGACCTCTTTGCACCTTTGACATTCTTCTCCCTGGGTTTTTAGGATACCACTCTTCCATCTGGCCACTCCCTCCCAGTCTCCTTGGCTGGATCCTCATCAAGAACAAGATCTCTGATGCTGTGTTCTTCACTGTTCTATTTTGGGCCCTCTTTGTTATATATCCTAATAGTGGCATAGGTGGATTAAAACATATGCACAATCTAGTAACATGTTGAGTATAGTCCTAAATTGCTTTCCTAAATGGCTGAACTAATTCACACTTTTACCAACCATGCACTTATATGTTCCCCTCTTCTAAGTTCTCTCCAAAATTTGACATTTTCTTCATTGTGAAACCTCACAGCTTGTTTAATTTGCATTTCTCTAATTAATAGTACTTTGAAATATTTTTTCTATGTGGTTCTTGATAACTTTCTTTTCTTTTTTTGAGAACTTCCTGTTCTTATCCTTTGGCCATCTATCTATTGGGAAATGAATCTGAGTCTTATAAGTTTGAATTAATTCTTTTTACAACTTGGATATGAGACTTTCATCAGAGAAATTTGCTGCAAAGATTTTTTTTTTTACCAGTTAGCAGTTTCCTTTCTAATTTTAATTTAACTTCTTTAGATTTGCTTGTGCAAAACCACTTCCATTAATTGTTACAAGGAAAGGGAAGGTGAGGAGGAGGGCAGGGAGTGAAAGTTACATAAAAAGAAAGAAAAGAGTATTAAAAGATACCTTCTTAAATATATAGGAAAAAGCAGAAAGAATTTCAGAAGGGGATACAGACAAGCAAGCAAAATTGACTACCACATTAAACTTAATACATTTTAAAACAAAGTAATGATTTTACATATAGTCTTCTATATGTCTTCTTCTGATCTTCTAGGCATATGAAAATGTTCATGTTTGTTAATGATTCTGCTTGTGAATTAAAAAAAAAAGAAAAGAAAAACATTTATTATTTACTCTATGCTAAACACGGGAAAAACAAATAAAATAATATCTTATGAGGTAGTTGCTACTGTTGTTCCCATTTTACAGTTGAGACAGTAAGAAATTAAGTGACTTGCCCAGGGTCACACAGCTAGTAAGTGTCTGAGGCTGGATTTCAGTTCAGGTCTTCCTGACTCCATTCATGTACCACCCAGCTAGCTGCCTACTAGAAGAGAAAACACATATAAAAAGATTCTGCAAAAGAACAGATATAGAAAGACTAAGTGATCCTTAAGGTGCAATGGCAGGTCAGATGGCAATGTCTGGGAATCCAGAAGGCATAGTAATAATATAGATCACCAGTCCACTCCCTTAGAGAAGGAGTACAGTTGGTGACTCAATTCTTATTTGAATAGTTTAATGACTTTTCTCATATAATTGCAAATTGTTTTCCAAAGTAATTGGACCAATTAATTCACAGTTTTACCAACAGTGTATTGGTGTGTCTGTCTTCCCCTTCCAAGAATGAAATCTTTGCCAATTTACTGGAAGGAGAGCTTTAAGAGAATTAAGACGACTACATAAGCCTAAGGCAAAACATTCCAGTGGCTTTTAAAACATGAAAACAAAAAATGGATAAAATTATGCACAGAGTAAACAGAAGCTGTGTTGAATTTTGCAGCCACCTCTCTTCAGTTAAACTACATTGAGCTCTAAATGAGCTTAGAATGCAACCCAGAAATTATCTGGGAAACAGACTAAGTTACAGATGACACCAGATGATCTAAAGGCAGAATATTGATGGGTGTTCAAGGTTCTAGGATAGAGATGGATGAGGAATTTTTTTTTTGGTTCCTAAGCAGCCCAAAAGTCTCTCCAAGAAGATCATAGCAAACTATATATAGACTAGAAATAGATCATAGAGGTCTGGGGTCTGTGAACTTGTTTCATTAATATCTTGATAATTATATTTCAATATAAGTATTTCCTTTTTAATCCAATTTCATTTTATGCATAAAAAATTATTTTGAGAAGGGATCCAACAACTCTGCAAAACCATCAAAGGGATCTACTCTAGACTTACAGATATAATCTAATACACAGCATGCCATATTCTGGATTTCTATAAAATAGGTTCAATCATATCTATTTAGCTTGTTTTCTTTCTACCCAGAGCTGTTTCAGAATATAACCCAGGATATTGCTCAAGTATATAACTATACTTCAGTCTGAGTCTCCATGGATATGGCTTAACAGAGTACTCAGATCCTGCATAAGGACATAAGATAATAATGTATATAATAAGTACAGGATCACCTTTATTTCATCCTACAGAAAATTAAAAAAAAAAATACTTAAAGGACATAGTAGTCTTTAAACAATTAATAAAACTTTCCTATCTTACTAATGATTCCCATGTTCCTCCTGGGTCCCTACAGTTAGCTAGTTCATAGCTTTTGGACTCTTCTCAAAAAATGATATTTCTAGGGTAGCTAGATAGTACAGTGGATAAAGTACTAGCCCTGGAGTCAGGAACACCTATGTTCAAATTCAGCCTCAGATACTTAATACTTACTAGCTGCATATTACCTAGCTACAAAGAACTGGAATTAAGATTTCTTTTTTTTTTTTTCTAGATTTTAGTAAAGCATTTATTTTTTTTAATATTTAATAGCCTTTTATTTACAGGTTATATGCATGGGTAACTTTACAGCATTAACAATTGCCAAACCTCTTGTTCCAATTTTTCACCTCTTACCCCCCACCCCCTCCCCTAGATGGCAGGATGACCAGTAGATGTTAAATACAGTAAAATATAAATTAGATACACAATAAGTATACATGACCAAAACGTTATTTTGCTGTACAAAAAGAATCAGACTCTGAAATATTGTACAATTAGCTTGTGAAGGAAATAAAAAATGCAGGTGAGCATAAATATAGGGATTGGGAATTCAATGTAATGGTTTTTAGTCCTCTCCCAGAATTCTTTCTCTAGGCGTAGCTGGTTCAGTTCATTACTGCTCCATTGGAAATGATTTGGTTGATCTTGTTGCTGAGGATGGCCAGGTCCATCAGAACTGGTCATCATATAGTATTGTTGTTGAAGTATATAATGATCTCCTAGTCCTGCTCATTTCACTCAGCATCAGTTCGTGTAAGTCTCTCCAGGCCTTTCCGAAATCATCCTGTTGGTCATTTCTTACAGAACAGTAATTGGAATTAAGATTTCTTAAGGGACAACTATAAAACCTAGATTGCTCCCTTTCCATAAAAATATACTGTCCAGATAATTCAGAATAGTAACAAAGGACAAAGTTCAGGGTCTTTTTCTATCCTATATCTATATCCTATAAATAGATAAATTAGATAGGATAGACAGATACATAGACAGACTAACAGACGGAGGAACCTTGGGATCTTCTTTCTAAGAAGCCAGTAATAATTTAGAAATTCCCCCCCTTCTCTTACTAGAAGAACTGATTCCATAAATACCACAGGAATTAGACATTGTGGAGGAATTTGCCAGTCTACTAACATAAAAGGCTGGGGTCCAAAAACTCTACTCCTGAATATTTGGAAATGTCATGTGCCCAAACAGCTTGCTGTAGTGTTTTCCCCATTCCATGACCAAGTCTGCTTTTAGCATTATTGTTCTCTATATTTCTCAGTCCTCAAATTTTTATCTTTCTTTTTGTGTGTTATCTTCCCTAATTAGGATGTTAACTCCTTGAGAGCAAGGATTATTTTTCTTTTGTTTTCTTATATTTTTATACTCAGTGTTTAGCATATAGTAAGCATGTGATTTGGATAAATAAATGGATTTCAGAAAGAGACAGAGATAGAGTTCTCACAGGTAACCACTTGCCTTTATATTTGTAAGTATATATTGCAACCCAAAACAATTAGAAAAAAAAAAACAGATTTTTTTTAAAAATAGCACAAATATAAAATATCCTAAGAAAATTATCCATAAGGATTTTGAATCCATATGGAGTCAGAATCATAGAAGTGGATAAATCTGTATGATGTGAATTTGGGAGAAATATCTGCTCATCAGGAAAAAAAACTAAAGAGAAAAAGAAAAGGAGAGGGGGGAGAGAGACACAGAGACAGAGACAGAGAGACAGAGATGATTGTTTCTTTATTTCCTTTTTTCCTTGTTTCTTTTCTTCTTTGCCTGTTTTATCTAATCAAAATGGCAACCATTTGAGTTCTGTTCCCATCCAGCATTAGCCATTTCAAATCCAAAGAAAAGGAGGGCTGTTATTAAATAAGTTCCTTTTCATTTAGAGGTCTCCCAAATAGAATTGGCTATATGAAGAGTAGCATCAAATTTCATATATACTTTTTAAAATGAACCATATTTAATTAGGCAAATTCTCATATGCAATCTATTATTCTTTCTGTATTTGAATGTATGTGCTTATTGATGATTATTAAGTTCATAAATAAAACAGAAATGTTAATTTTTTTTAAAGAAAAGAAAATTCATTTTCAAGAAGCTAGCTCAGAAAATTTGTTCTCAGGAAAATAAATAAAGACAAAAGACTCCTCTCATAAGCTGCTCACCATATGTTTCTCCTGTCAGATACCATTTTCTATTTCAGTGGGGAAGAAGAGTAAAAATTCCCATTCCACTCCCACCCCTGTCCTGCTACATTTTGGTCTGCAAGTCCAAGGGAGAGGAAACTTTAAAAAAAAAAAAAAAAAACTATTTCCACAGTTAGATTGTATAGACCATGGAGAAAAGGTGGCTCTTTCAGTAAGAGTCCTTCTCCTCTAATTATCTCAGAGATGGCTTTATTCACTGATCCACCAAAGGAGTTCCCCAAGTAGTCTCAGCAAGGGGCTGGGCCACAATAAACCTCCATAAAAGGAGCCATTCATGTCCTATAATCTCAGCAAGTTAATTGGAGGGAGGGGAAACCTTTCAAAATGAGCAAAAGCTAACTTGAACCTCATTACAAATACTCTCCCCCCAACTAAACATTAGCTGCCTCATCAAAGCAACTGAGATCTTTTAGGCTCACTTGTCTGCATTCTCAATCCTGGACTGTTCTCTGGGGACTTGGAAAAGCTCCAGCAGTTATCCATTAGCCATAATTCTTGAGTGCTTCTTGAGTGCCACCCATGAAGTCCCAGGAAAAAAAAATACTAATAAGTTCTTAGACTTGCCAAAATTAAGTCTTTTGGAGGATCCAGAGCTGTTGAACCTAAAGAGTACATAGTTATACAAATTTGGTAAGCAAATAACAGTTTCCACAGGTAACCATTTGCCTTTGTATTTGTAAGTATATATTCCAACCTAAAACAATTAGATTTTTTAATAGCATAAATATGAAATGTCCTAAGAAAATTATCCATAAGGTTTTGAATTCATATGAAGTCAAAATCATAGAAGTGGATAAATCTGTGTGATGTGAGTTTGGGAGAAATATCTGTTCCTCAGAAAGCTCCTCAGGAGCATGTAATAGAGGCAAATCCTCAAACTGTATTTTATACAACGAAAGAATGAGCCAAATCATGAGTAGTCCCCCTGATTCTTTAGTTAAGTCACTTGTGTTGGATGGGAACAGAGTTCAAATGGTACTCATTTTGACCAGGTAAAGCAGAAGAGGGAAATGAAGAAAAAGAAAAGAAAGAAAGAAACAAGCACCCCTCTCTCTCCATCTTTCTGTCTCTCTCTGTCTTTTCATTTCTCTCTCTCTCTCTCTCTCTCTCTCTCTCTCTCTCTCTCTCTCTCTCTCTCTCTCTGTATGTGTGTCTCTCTCTATCTCCATTTCTCTCTGCCTCTCTTACTCTTTCTCTCAAACTTTCTGAGAGATTCTGAAAGGATCACCCAGTCAGTAAATATCTAGTTGGTTGTTGTCCTTCATTCTGGAAGAGGACCAAAATATTATCACTATGTTAGAGTCAAGTTATAGTGTGTCTGAATGTAACTAATCAAACCAATATGAGCTTGGAGTGCTCTGCCACAGGTTGGAAACATATAGTCTCTATGAACATTTGGGCTGCCTTTTCTAACTTTGAGCATCTTGCCTTTCTTCTGAGCTAATTCAGTTCTGCTTTACTCATAAAGCACTGCACCTTCTTTGATGAGGGTATGTCACACTGGGCAATCCTGTACCAGTGTCTCCCATGTAATACAATAAATTCTAAAGTTCTTAAAAGACACTTGAAAGTATCTTTGTATTGTTTTTTCTGACCACCATTTGAGCATTTGCCCTGTGTGAATCCTCCATAAAATAATCTTTTTAGCATTCATTTGACATTCAAACAATGTGGCCAGCCCAATGGAGTTGCACTCCCTGCAGTAGAGTTAGAATGCTTGGCAGTTCAATTCAAGAAAGAACCTCAGTACCTTTTCTTGCCAGGTGATCTTCAAAATCTTCTTAAGACAACAAAAATGGAAGCAATTCAGTTTCCTCATGGCGTTAATTTACTCTGCAGATGTCACAGCATACAGCTCTGTAGAATTTCATTTTGGTAGTCAGTTTAAAACTCCTCTTCCAAACTTTCCTTTGGAGCATCCTAAACACTGTGCTAGCTCTGGCAATGCATGTGTTAATCTCATTATCAGTATGGATATCTCTGAAGAGTATGCTGCCAAAGTGAGTGAACTTATCCACAGCATTCAATATTTCCCCATTTGCTGCAGCTGATAATTCTATCTATGGATGGGTGATACTGGCAGGTAGAGTACCTGTGTTTTCTTGGTATAATTGTTAGGTCAAAATTATCACAAACAGTAAAGAATGAATCTATATTACAAGTCAAAAGTAAAGTGGAGGGAGTGTTGATTTTTTGTTTGCAGATAATTGTACACTCAATGCAGCCTCTGGAACTAAAATGCAAGTATCTGAGACTAGACTGAACTAACTCCAGGGCCAGTGCTCTATGCTTATACAAGCTCCCTGATAAGCTACCCTGATGTTTCCTTTTGCTTTCAGTACTTCCCTAAAATAATGTAAAATCCTCTCTATACTACTTAATATTGTATTAGAAATGTTAGCTTTGTCAATAAAAGAAGAAAAAGAGATTAAAGGAATTGGAGTAAATAATGAAATATGATTAATTTAGGTATTATTGTCATTTTTATTTTATTTGTTCAGCCTACCCATGAGCACTTGAGGCTTGGAGAGACTTACATGAACTGATGCTGAGTGAAATGAGCAGAACCAGGAGATCATTATATATTTCAACAACGATAATGTATGAGGATGTATTCTGATGGAAGTGGATTTCTTCAACAAAGAGAAGATCTAACTCAATTTCAATTGATCAATGATGGACAGAAGCAGCTACACCCAAAGAAAGAGCACTGGGAAATGAATGTAACCTCTCTTCTGTAACCTCTCACATAGGCTAAGATGACAGGAAAAGATAATGATGAATGTTGGAGGGGATGTGGGGAAACTGGGACACTAATACATTGTTGGCAGAGTTGTGAACTGATCCAACAATTCTGGAGAGCAATTTCGAACTATGCCCAAAGGGCATATAAAAAGGTGCATACCCTTTGATCCAGCCGTTTTTCTACTGGGTTTTCTACTGGCCATCTACACCCAGAGAGAAAACTGTGGGAACTGAGTGTGGACTGGAATAAACTGCTCTCATTCCATCAGGTAAAATCTTCATGTCTTGGAGTAGACAACCCCCTGACTCACCAATAGGTCTGAGACCCGTCAGTCACACCCTCAATCTGATTTAGCCTGCCTGCCAAGATGGTTTACCAGAGTGTGTTCACTGCACATGCTGTAGCTTCTGGTAGCCACAGGTGAGAGCTGAGTGAATC
Organism: Sarcophilus harrisii; assembly: GCF_902635505.1. Taxonomy (NCBI): domain Eukaryota; kingdom Metazoa; phylum Chordata; class Mammalia; order Dasyuromorphia; family Dasyuridae; genus Sarcophilus; species Sarcophilus harrisii. The sequence goes on from NC_045429.1 coordinate 221,278,811, forward strand.
AAATGGAAACCAAATATAGATGAGAATCCCTGAAAACAATTTGGTAATCCCTCAGATCACAAGTATCAGTCTTCCCTGAACACCCAATACACATTCCTCCTTCAACCTATTCCCCTATTATATGAATGGACTTAAAGGCCTTCATTATTCAGATGTCCTCTAGTTTATCAATGTCTTTCTTTACAGTGGTGACCAGAACTGAAGACAATATTCTAGATGTGATATGACTGGGGCAAAGTACAAAAGTACTAGTACTCTTAATTTCTAAAAATTACACCTCTATGAATGCAAACCAAGATTACATTAGGATTTGGGGGGAGGCTGCTGATCACACTGCTGATATATATTAAAATTGCAATCAAACAAAAAACCCCATATCTATATATTAATTTCCTTCTAATTATATATTTAACCTAACCTGTACTTAAACTGATTTTTTGAACCAACATGTAAGAATATATTTATCCTGACAGAATTTCATGCTATGAGTATGTCACAAATTGAAATATTTTCAGTCTTATTGCAATATTACAATCTTCTTATTCTAATTAGATATAGGACAGTGTTTTCTGATAATTTTTTCTTTGCTGGTATAGTTTCCCTCCCATGAACATTTCTTAGTAACATCAAGATTTGAGTTAGAGTTGGTATGTAGTTTCTTATTCCCAGAACATGCTTGCAGTGTGTATGTATCTCTTCTCAATTTATTAAAAGTTTACTGGATCCTTAGATTCCTTGGAAGCTTTTATAAATGGATTTCCTATGTGTCTTTCAGGTAAAACTTAATGGTTCTTTCAAACTCTAATTTTTGCAGAGGTTTCTCCTTAGTTAAGGTTCTTGAGTAAAAGTAATCTTTGAATCTCCAAATAAATTGCCTTCATTTAGACCTTTTCTTCCTTCTTTCTTTTCAATTATAATCTCATTTATACTAAGGTATGATCTTAAGAAAGGTAGGCTTCTTTTTTTAATGGCTAGAAAATGGAAACTGAATGGATGCCCATGAATTGGATGGAGAATGGTTGGGTAAATTATGCTATATGAATGTTATGGAATATTATTGTTCTGTAAGAAATGACCAGCAGGATGAATACAAAGAGGCTTGGAGAAACTTACATGAACTGATGCTAAGTGAAATGAGCAGAACCAGGAGATCATTATACACTTCAACAACAATACTGTATGAGGAGCAATTCTGATGGAAGTGGCTCTTTTTAACAATGAGAGGATCCAGATCAGTTCCAATTGATCCATAATGAACAGAACCAGTTAAACCCAGCAAAAGAACACTAGAAAATGAGTGTGAACTACAACATAGCATTTACACTCTTCCTGTTATTGTTTGCTTGCATTTTTGTTTTTCTTCCCAGGTAATTTTTACCTTCTTTCTAAATCCAATTTTTCTTGTGTAGCAAGACAACTGTATAAATATGTATACATATATTGTATTTAACATATACTTTAACATATTTAACATATATGGGACTACCTGCCATCTAGGGGATGAGGTGGAGGGAAGGAGGGAAAAAGATGGAACAGAAGTTTTTGCAAGGGTCAATGTTGGAAAATTACCCATGCATATGTTTTGTCAATAAAAAAGCTATAATAAAGAAAGAAAAAGAAAGAAAGGTGGACTTCGGGGTGGGGATATATTAGGTACAGTATAAATGAAGCTGTTTTCTTCTCTTCTATAACTTTAATTTAATGGAGTTGAGCAATGGACAAGATCAAATTACCTTCACAAAGTTGATTTTTTAAATTCTCCTTTTGCCTGCTCACTAGGTAATAGGTCACTGCTCCTCCTACTAGTTCTAAGGGCAAAATGGACAAATTACCCAATGTTCTTAAACCAACCCCAAAGGGAATTTTATTGAAATAGTGATAATATGAAAATAGTAGCTACTGCTATGTGAGCAACCGAAAAATTGTGTCCTATTCACAACATCATTGTAATTTTTTTAAAGTTAATTTAATCATTCAGATTCTTTTTCTGATGTCAGAATTTTTCCCAAAATAATGTATTTTTCCCAAAATAATGCTGCCTCTTGAAACAAAGCCTAGCCATTATGTATTTGATTAAACAATTAGCAAGGGAGGGCGGGGAATAAAACAAAAAAGAAGAAGCAGCAGAAGATCTGCATCAGAAAATGACTTTTATGATGCTTTGGAGACAGAAACCTTAGCAGATCCTTTTAATTTTTTTTCTTTTTAAACCCGCAAAAGTGCTATTTATCTTCTAATCTTTGTATCACTGGAGACTGAGTAATTATGAAATTCTGAAATTAAGGTTATAAAACATAATACATTGGCATGTATTATATAGATAAAAATTGAAAGAATAGATATAATAGGGGCAGCTAGGTGGTGCATTAGATAGAGCACCAGGCCTGAAGTGAGGAGGACCTGAGTTTAAATGTGATTTTAAATACTTAACTTTCTAGCTGTGTGCTCTTGTGCAAATCATTTAACCCCAATTGCCTCAGGAGAAAAACAAGAATAGATATAATAGGCTTTGAAATTTTTACTTTGGGAATTTCAGTACTTTGGATTATATGTCCTGGAATCTAAGAAGATAAGTAATAGCAGTGACCTGTATTCCTGGGCAATGACGATGATGAGCAGTAATGAAGAGTTGAAGTGAAGCAACTATAAATAGGACAAAGAGGAACACTGAAATGTGAGTGGAGAAAATGTTGCACAACCACCTATTGCTGAGAAATAGATCCACTTGGTCCGCAGGAATCAAAAAATGAGTCATCATTTCATTTGAACAAAGATGTCAGAGCATGGATAGCCATTACATGCCTCCAGTTGACTTGAATTTTGTTAGAAATAATACTTTTGACACTGAAAATCAGATATCAAGAAAAAGTTTAAAAGAATTATCTTAATATTTCTGGCCAGAAGCGGGCCCTACTCCACTTTGGGAAGAGGGAGTGTGGAATACAGAAGTGGGGGTACCTTTTATATTTACTCAGTGAGAGAACTCCTTCCTTCAGAGAGTAGATTGGTCCATTTTATCCGCCTTACAGTCTTTCTGATACACCCACTACATGTTTCCCCTTTGTATGTATAAAACACCTGACCCCATCAAACATCCCATGTTCAAAAATGGTAGAAAACTCCTCTGGGGTGTGTTGTTTAATATTCAGTTAGCCTATTAAGCAGTCAAAGTAGTGATTTGGTCAAGTCAGGTCATTGACCCCCAACTAATTTGTGCTGGATGGATTATTATCTTAAGTTTGTGTTTTTCCAGGATGATTTCAGAAAGGCCTGGAGAGACTTACACGAACTGATGCTAAGTGAAATGAGCAGGACCAGGAGATCATTATATACTTCAACAACAATACTAGATGATGACCAGTCCTGATGGATCAGGCCATCCTCAGCAACGAGATCAACCAAATCATTTCTAATGGAGCAGTAATGAACTGAACTAGCTATACCCAGAAAAAGAACTCTGGGAGATGACTAAAAACCACTACATTGAATTCCCAGTCCCTATATTTATGCACACCTGCATCTTTGATTTCCTTCACAAGCTAATTTTACAATAATTCAGAGTCTGATTCTTTTTGTACAGCAAAATAATGTTGTGGTCATGTATACTTATTGTGTATCTAAGTTATATTTTAATATATTTAACATCTACTGGTCATCCTGCCATTTAGGGGAGGGGGTGGGGGGGGTGGGGTAAGAGGTGAAAAATTGGAACAAGAGGTTTGGCAATTGTTAATGCTGTAAAGTTACCCATGTATATATATCCTGTAAATTAAAGGCTATTAAATAAAAAAAAAAAAAAAAAAAGTTTGTGTTTTTCTCAAAAACGCAAGATTCTCTCTGATTGCTGAATCCACCTGTGCCTTCCTAGCCCACAAATTCCTTATTTGCTCAAAGCTTCTATTGATCACTTACTTGTTCTGTGAATCTTAACCTTCCTTAACCTCTCACATTCTGAAAAGTGATATCCATTATCCCACATTACCTCAAAGCTTGTAACACTGTGGAAATCCAACTTTTCAGCATTTTTCACAACTTGTAAACTAATTACTTCCTATTTCTTTAGTGGTTTACTATTTCATTTAAAACATTACATTTAGTTTGAGCCTCCACCAAAATTCTATTCTGATGACCTCATTGTGGTGTGAAAGTGACCTCCATTCTTATTCCAATAGAATACAAAACTTACTAGATCCAACCAATATCAGAAAGCTTTGACTAAGGCTCAGTTTAATCAAATTAACAAGCCTAAATTCAAAGAAGATTATGACTAGGTTAGTTTCGGGTAATGGATTTTTTTTTATTATAGCTTTTTATTTACAAGTTATATGCATGGGTAATTTTATAGCATTGACAATTGCCAAACCTTTTGTTCCAATTTTTCCCCTCCTTCCCCCCATATCTTCCTCCCATGGCAGGTTGACCAATACATGTTAAATATATTAAAGTATAAATTAAATACAAGTATACATGTCCTAATAGTTATTTTGCTGTACAAAAAGAATCAGAGTTTGAAATAGTATACCATTAGCCTGTGAAGGAAATCAAAAATGCAGGCACACAAAAATATAGGGATTGGGAATTCCATGTAATGGTTCATAGTCATCTCCCAGAGTTCTTTTGCTGGGTTTAGCTGGTTCAATTCATTACTACTCTATTGGAATTGATTTGGTTCATCTTCATTGTTGAAGAAGGCCACGTCCATCAGAATTGATTATCATATAGTATTGTTGTTGAAGTATATAATGATCTCCTGGCCCTGCTCATTTCACTCAGCATCAGTTCATGTAATTCTCTCCAGTCCTTTCTGAAATCATCCTGCTGGTCATTTCTTATAGAACAATAATATTCTATAATATTCATATACCACACTTTATTCAGCCATTCTCCAATTGATGGGCATCCACTCAGTTTCCAGTTTTTAGCCACTACAAAAAGGGCTGCCACAAACATACGTGCACATACAGGTCCCTTTCCCTTCTTTAAGATCTCTTTGGGATATAAATCCAGTAGAAACACTGCTGGATCAAAGGGTATGCACAGTTAGATAACTTTTTGAGCATAGTTCCAAATTGCTCTCCAGAATGGCTGGGTTTATTCACAGTTCCACCAACAATGTATTAGTGTCCCTGTTTTCCCACATCCCCTCCAACATTCCGCATTATCTTTCCCTGTCATTCTAACCAACCTGACAGGTGTGTAGTGGTATCTCAGAGTTGTCTTAATTTGAATTTTTCTGATTAATAATGACTTGGAGCATCTTTTCATATGATTAGAAATAGTTTTAATTTCATCATCTGAGAATTGTTTGTTCATATCCTTTGACCATTTATCAATTGGAGAATGGCTTGATTTCTTATAAATTAGAGTCAATTCTATAATTTTGGAAATGAGTCCTTTATCAGAATCTTTGACTGTAAAAATGTTTTCCCAGTTTATTGCTTCCCTTCTAATCTTGCCTGCATTAGTTTTGTTTGTACAAAAACTTTTCAATTTGATATAATCAAAATTTTCTATTTTGTGATCAATAATATCTCTAGTTCTTCCATGGTCATAAATTCCTTCCTCTTCCACAGGTCTGAGAGGTAAACTATCCTATGCTCTTCCAATTTATTTATAATCTCATTCTTTATGCCTAGGTCATGAACCCATTTTAACCTTATCTTGGTGTACGGTGTTAAGTGTGGGTCAATGCCTAGTTTCTGCCATACTAATTTCCAATTTTCCCAGCAATTTGTGTCAAATAGTGAGTTCTTATCCCAAAAACTGGGGGTCTTTGGGTTTTTCAAATACTAGATTATTAAAGTTATTGGCTGTTTTGTGTAATGGATTTTTTTTAACCACATACTTAAAAAAAAAAAAAAAAAGCCCATTAAGTGAGATAAGAAGCCAAAATGGCAGAATAAAGGCAGGAACTTACCTTAGCTCTCCCTTAACCCCTTCCAAATACTTATACATAATGACTCTAAAGAAATTCTAGAGCAACAGAAGGAACAAAAGGATGGAGTGAAACCATTTTCCATGCCAGGACAACTTGGATAGTCAGCAGGAAAAGTCTGTATCACCAGGGTAAGAGTGGAATACAGCCTAGCCCAAATCCAGCAAACTGGGAGGAGGTCTTGGGAGCTACTGAATTAGCAGCAGCCATAGCAGCTTCCCGAGTTCTCAGCTCGGGGTTGAACAACTGAACTATTTGCTAGCACTGTGGTAAAACTCTGTTGCTTTGTCCATACTCAGAGCCATATTACAATCCTCAGTGGCAGCCCCAGGTCAGGGAAAAATACTAGCACACCAGGGTTTACTGCCATAGTGAGGGGAGATCCTCCTTCATAATTTCAAAAAAGAGTGCTTGTGGTTGCTCACAGACCAGAGCACAGGTCAGGAGAGTAGTAAGCACACCTCTCTGTTAAGTCATACACCTTAGAAGAACTGAAAACTTACAGGTCCTTAGAAGGATCTCTGAAAATAGTTACACAAAACCCCTGAAACTTGGGATAGAGTGAGTACTTTTTGCCCTGGAAGCAGAGCTCTACTTTAACAAAAAGTTAAAAATCAAGTAATAGGCTAGGAAAATAAACAAACAACGGAAAAAGATTCTGACCGCATAACATTGCTATGGTGACAAAGATCAATACACACATCCAGAAGATAACAAAGTCAAAACTCCTACATCCAAAGCCTCCAAGAAAAATATGAAATGATCTCAAGCCATGAAAGAGTAAGAATAAGAGAAAGAGAAAAGAGCAAGAGAAGTAGAGAAAAAAATTGGAAGAGAAATTACAGTGATGCAAGAAAATCATGAAAAATAAGTCAATAGCTTGGTAAAGCAGACCAAAAAATAATGACTAAAGAAAATAACACCTTAAAAAACAAACTTGATCCATTGGAAAAGGAAATACAAAAAGCCATTGAGGAAAAGAATGCCATAGAAATCAGAATTGAGAGGGAAAAAATATATACTAAAAAAAAAAACTCCTTTAAAAGTATAGACAAATGGAAAAGAATATATACAAGCTCACTATTGATTGGAAAAAATAATTCCTTAAAAATTGAGCAAATGGAAACTAATGATTTTATGAGAAATGAAGAAATAAAACAAAACCAAAAGATGAAAAAATAAAAGACAATGTGAAATATTTCATTGGAAAAATCAAATGATCTGAAAAATAGGTTCAGGAGAGATCATTTAAAAATTACTTGCCTTCTTGAAAATCATGCTCATCAAAGATATCATCTTTCAAGAAATTGTCATGGAAAACTGCCCTGAGATTTTAAAACCAGAGGTCAAAATAGAAATTGAAAGAATACATTGATTCCCTTCTGAAAGAAATATCAAAATGAAAACTCTCAGGAAAATTATTGGAAATTCTAAAGCTCCCAGGTCAAGGAGAATATATTGCAAGCAGCCAGAAAGAAACAATTAGTGAAACTGCCATCAGGAACCACAGGATTTTCTCAATATTCAGCAGTTTCTACATTAAAGAATCGGAAGGCCTAGAATATGATATTCCAGAAAGCAAAGGAGCTAGAATTACCACCAAGAATCACCTACCCAATAAAAGTATAATCCTTCAGGAGAAAAAAAAAAAATGAATATCCAATTAAATAATGGATTTCTAAGCATTCTTGATTTAAAAAAAATCTAGATATAAAATTTGACTTTCAAATAAATATAAGACTAAAGAAGCATAACAATATAAACAGAAAGGGAAATCATAAGGGGCTTAATGAGGTTGAACTGTTTATATTCCTACATGGGAAGATAATATTTGCAACTTATAAGAACTTTCTCTCAATATTAGGACAGTTAGAGGGAATATATATAGACAGGGCACAGTTATTAGTTGAATGTGAAGAGATAATATCTGAAAGGGACGAGTGAAATGTCCTAGGAGAGAGGGAAAGAGAGAGCTAGAATGGAGTAAATTATCACACATAAAAGGACAAGAAAAAGCTTTTATAGTGAAGGGGATGAGGGGGAGATAAGAAGTGAGTGAATTTTACTCTCATCAGATCTGGCCCAAAGAGGGAATAACATACACACTCAATTCTGTATAGGAAATCTATCTTAACCTACAGGAAGTAGGAGGGGAAGGGGATAAGAAAAGAGGGGAAGGGTAGATTGGGGGAAGGGGTGATGAGAAGCAAAACACTTTTGAGGAGAGAAAAGGTGAAAGGAGAAAGAGAGTGTGTAATAAACAATGGGGAAATACAATTAATAAGTAATTGTGGGAGAGGGGAATGAAGCAAGTTTCTGTAATAAAGCTTCATTTCTCAAACACGTAGAGAACAAAGTCAAATTTATAAAAATAAGAATGATTCTTCAATAATGATCAAAAGATGAAGCAATCCTAGCTATCTATAGCCATATGGGGAAAAAAAAGTGCTTTAACTCACTATTGCTTGGATAAATCCAAATTAAAACAAATCTAAAATATTACCACATATATATTAGATTGGCTAATAGGACAGAAGAAAAGGAAAATGACAAATGGTAGAGGGGATATGGGGAAATGAGACATTAATGCACTGTTAGGGGAATTGTGAACTGATTCAATCACTCTGTAGAGAAACTTATAACTATGCCCAAAGATCTATAGAACCATGCATACATCTGGGGGAAGGAGGGAAGGAGGGAGAAAACGGAATACAAGGTTCTGCAAGGGTTAATAATAAAGAATTATCCATGCATATGTTTTGAAAAATAAAAAGCTTTAATAAAAGAAAAAACATGAATACCCTTTGACTGAGCAATGCCACTATCCAAAAGAGATTAAAAGGAAAAAAAGGAAAAGTACCTATATGTGCAAAAAATATATTTAGCAGCTCTTTTCTGGGAACAAAGAATTGAAAATTGAGAGGATGTCCATCAGTTGGGGATTGGCTGGATAAACTGTGGTGTGATTAAAAAAAAATCCACTAAACTGTAATGATTTACTTTTTTGTTGGTGGAGAGAGTAACCACACAAATTTAATCATACATATTTAAAATATTAAAGAAATAAGCTTATAACAGATATAACCTATGTGAAATTGCTTACCATTTTAGAGAAGAAGAAAAATTTGGAACTCAAAAAAAATTATAAGTGAATGTTAAAAATTGTCTTTACATGTCATTAGGAAAAATAAAATAAATAAGCATATAAAAGCAAACGTAATAATGACAAATAATAAAAATGATAATAAAATTCAATTCTACCTGCATGTATTTTTCCAAATTAATGCCATTTGATGACATTCTAAATCAAGCCATTTATTTATGTAGTGTAATGGATCACTTTACTTGTTTGTCTATACATATTATTAGCTTGTAAGCATATTATATACAGATCAAAAATCTTTTTTTTTTTTTAAGCCAATGTAATAATTTTAAACACAAGAGGGATGATGCTACTTAGGAATCTGAACTTTTTTAGATATTGATTTGCTCACTCTAGAAATTATGAGCTCTTAACACCAGAGGTCGCTCAAGGGAAAAATAAACTTTGGGTTAGAGGGAGCAAGGTACTTCCTTTTCCTAGTTCTCTCACATTTTTAGGTGACAATGTTTATCTTTCTTATTAGTCTAAGAATACTGTCAGTGTAGATTTATCTAATTAGAATCTTGTTTTAGCCTAATCCAGAAGGAAAATATTCCCTTCTCCCCTCAGTGCAGCTTTACAAAGGATCCTAATTGCATGAGCATGGCAGAATGGAATTGATCACACATGCATGATTTAATTGCATATAGTGTTTTATTAATACAACAGGAGACTGGCAAGAGCCCAGTTCTTACTTTGCAGAGTGCTAATTGATGTAATTCCCTACATGGAAAAGATTGGGGAACTTGCTTCCAAGAAGTCAGGAGAAATTCTGAAACTGGTTATAGTCTAAGTGTATCTACCAAGTGTAGATAAGGTTCTCTGACTGTGGCTTTATACCTAAAACTGCCAGTGCCTTCAAATAACACTATAATCTCTTTCTTCTTTCTTCAGCTGACTTTTTCCTGCCTTTCAGCATCCAGTGAGACAATGCTATAAAGAGAGAAGCCCTTTCAACCTAATGCAGACATGTGGCCCATGAACAGGGGCCTTAGTTTTGGGTTTTGGTGTTTGCTCTTTAGTTTTATGTGAAATAATGGACAACCTTGTGAGCTTCGAAAGTAAGAAAAACAAGCCACCAGAGATTTAGGAGTCCAATCTTCAATTTGCACACATCTGGTCCAGTTGCTGGATGAGGAAGTAAAAAAGGGGAAAACCTTGCTCCTGATTCAATGAATTAACAAGCACTCTCAAAATCTCAAAGCTACTCCTAGCACAATGAAGGGGAGCTGTAGCTGGACTTGGAATAAAGCTACTATTACAAACTGGGGCTTATTTGGAATAAATTTATGCTTCACATTTGTAGGAACCCCTCAGGAGATTCTCTGCCCAGAACATTCATTTTAAAATGCATTAATTTTCAGGATCCACTATAGAAAAATTAGAAATTTTTTTATACTTCTGTGTTGAGTTATAATTGTTCAGTCTTGTTTCCAATGTTTTTCCCCAAAGTCGGTTCCTTTTGAGATAATTTTGCTGATTTTTGCAGTTGTTAATTTGCCAAATGTTTAAATATTGTTATTTTCTGTATTGCTGAATTCTGTGCAAGCACTGATAGTGAGGCTAACATGAGAAGTATGGTTTCTACATCACTAAAATGATGGCACCTCATTAGAAAATATCACTTTTTTTCCCCCTTTTGCAATTAAGCTGATGTAGTCTTTCCTGTGAGATCTTTAGTCAATAGGATTAGGTTTGTCCACTTACCTAGAGATTCAAAGTAATCAACCCTCGGTAATTACAACCTTTCCTTAGAAACCTTTTCCTTTTTCAGGTCTTATTTGACCTTGTTTGCTATTCTCTCTGAGTCTACTTGTCCTGTAGGTGAGTATGTTTTCACTTCAAATAGAAGTGTCTTTGCAATGGCAGGGATCCAAAAGGGAAAATTTTGGTTACTCTTTGAAATAAGAACCCAGAAGAAATTTGCTTTTACCTCCATGGGGATTTTTGTTGTTATTGTTTGTCTTTTATTCTTGAAGATGACCATGACATCAAGGAGGAGATGCCATGACAGGTAGGTGAATTGGATTTAAGGGAGGGAGGGCTGTGCAAGGTCACCTGCCTCGCTTTCTCCTCCAGAGCCATCTGGAGCCAGCTTTGCTTCTGAGATAAGAAGTTTGATTGTCTTTTTCTTTGAAGTGATTCAATTCAATTCAATAATTAAATAATTAAATCCACCCTGAAAGTATGGGTCAAGAGCAGGGAGGTGACAAGGGAGAGGGGGTGTCCCTAAAAGAAAATGGAAAGAGTTCATTCTATCAACTCTCCAGGATCCAGAACCAGTTTACAAACACAGGGCCAACTTAGTTTCATGTCTCACCTCTGTACTAAATTCTTCAGGGAAGATTTATGGATCTATGTATTTGAGTAGTCTTATATAGTAACAGTGTTTCCCTCTAGGATAGGAAGCTGATTATCTTTTTTTTTTTTTTTTTTTTTTTCCTTTTCTTCATTGCCTTTGGGTTTGGGAAAGCCATTTCAAATATCTAGATAGGCTCTTGTATGAAGTATTAAGCACACGACAATCCCCAGTAAACTTTGTGAAATGTTCTTTTAATGAATCTGCATAACTTTATATTGGGAGGGGGGTTGTTTTTTACCCATACATGTAAGGTTAGATATGATACAGAGCGTTATTTAGAGTCTCTTCTACAGTACTAGGGAAGCAAATGAAGTGTATATGTCTTTATCTGATCCCAGAGCTCTTGGTTTGGGACATGAATAGCGAATTCAAAGTACTTCTCAGACAATATGCTGAAGACAGAAAATTTTTCAAATTGGGGTTAAGAGTAGTATAACAGGGAATCAACTAATGAGTCCAGTCCTCACAAGCATGCTCAGAGTGCAATGCTCCACATGGAAAAGATTGCTGGGCGGGCTTCCTGAAGACTTATGATGACTTTTTTACATGAAAGTTTTTTTTTTCCTTTTTTTATATAGAATAGGGGATGAGGGGGAAGTGAAAGAAAGAATTGAGTGTAAATTGAATAAATTGTTTACAAAATTGGGGGAGAGAATGTTTTAGCAGATTGGGTAAAAATGAGAGCCTCACAGTTCATTCACATTCTGCTTGATTTGGGGGGAAAAGCCCTGAAATTCAGAGGAGGATGGTGGTGTAAGCTGATGGAAGGACACTGCAAATGTCCCTGATGAAAGGGCCTTCTTATTGTGTATGGTAAGTTATTGATGTGGGATAAGAAGCAGATTCCCTTTGGAGCAGAGGCATTAGCTTCATGGATAGTGGAAAAGGCTTCTAGGAAGAGTAAAGAAAGTCAGCATTCCCTAATGTTGTTGACTATTCTGCCTAAATTGGGCTGTCAGCATAATCAGAATGAGAACTCAGGGACTGGAGCATGTAATAAAAGTAAAGTGATCTCCCTTCAAAGAGGTAGGGGTTTAGGGGTCCCAGACAAGAACCCACTTTATATTCTGAGTAATAGGCTTAATAGATTGGATTTGTGATGGGCAAGGGAACTAAGGCTGGCCACCCTTCTTTAAAAGCAATTAGATCCTATCCCCACCTGAATGGCTTCAGACTTTAGCTACAAATTTTCCTCATTACGTGTTAAAATAGTTGTAAATTGATCAATTGGTAAAATTTGAGTAGGAGGTCAGGACAGTTGTGACTTCAACAAATAGTGCTTCAAAGCAAATAGCCAATCAGTTGTGACTTGAGCAAATAGTGCTTCAAAGCAAATAGCCAATCTAGTAATGAAAGGAGCCATCAAAGAACCCAAAATCACCATACTATTGGTGGGCAGGGCAGGATGACACCATTCCCATATAGGGAGTTCTGGGTATGGCTCACAGGGTTAACAAGAAAGCAATTGATGATTAACCCTTGAAGATACTTATAAAATTGTAAATTAAATTTTGTTAATGCCTTTTTTACAAGACACTAAATATACTAGAAGTCCTTCAGCCTTATCCAAGTCTGAAGTATTCCCTAAAGCTCCTGCAGCATTGGGAACATTTAGCCATTCTTCATCTCATCAATTTTGTAAACCAGGTAGCCCAAGTCCAAGGTGAATGGTAGGCCTTCTTTTTCCTCCCTCTACTCTTGTGTCTCAGAGTCAGGAAGATTTTGCTTTCACCTGAGAGAGTCCAATATATTTTCACTATCCTTTCCCTAGACTGTCTGAACTCTCTTTCACACTGCCACATTATGGTAGATGGAGACTTGAAAAAAACCTCGCTGGGGACACTGATATAACCACTACATTGATGACATAATGTTAATGGCAGCAGATTAGACCACTGTGGCAAAGGCCCTAGGTCAGCTGATGACACACATTAGGGACAAGAGATAGAAAACTAACTTTTTTTTCTCAAAAGTATTTTATTTTTCCAAGTACATGTAAAGGTGGTTTTCAACATTCATTTTTATAAGACTGTGTTTCAAATTTTTCTCCTTACCTCCCTTACTTCCTCCTTCCAAGACAGTAAATAATCTGATATAGGTTAAATATGTGCAATCATTTTAAACATATTTCCATATTTGTTATATTGTGCAAGAAAAATCAGACCAAAAGGATGAAAACCAGAAGAAAGAAAAAGCAAACAAACAAATAAACAGAAGGTGAAAATACTATGCTTCGATCCACATTCAGTTTCCATAGTTTTTCTAGATATGGATGGCATTTTCCATCCTAAGACTATTGCAACTGTTTTGAAACATCATATTGCTGAGAAGAGCCAAGTTCATCACAGCTGGTCATCACATAATCTTGCTAATACTGCATACAATATTCTCCTGGTTCTACGCAGCATCAGTTCATGTTAAGTCTTGGAAAATTAACTTTAAGGAAACTTTAAGAAAAGCCTACTCAGTTAAATTTTAGGCAACATAGGAGAAGAAACCCAGAGGATTCCAGGAATAATGTAGAATAAACTATTGACATTTGCTTATTTCAATCTGAGAAGGAAATTTAGAGACTTAAGAAACATATCCCACATTACTTTGATGGGTATCTTAATGGTCATCATCTATTGAATCACTTATAAATCTGCATTTTTCAGATGGGCTCCAGAATAGGATATAGTCCTAGAAGATGTAAAGCAGGCTATCCAGCAGGCTCTGGCCCTTATGACTTTTCAAGACATATATTTCTGGAAGATTCTGTCCATAGGCTAAGAGGAGCCATTAGCAAGCAACAAGAGGTGAGCCATAATAAGCTACTGTTAAATATCTAGAGTTCCAAGTTCCACATAGCAATCACTCACTATACTGCTTTTTTAAACAGTAGTTGCTTGAATCTTACTAAATACTAGTTGCTTCAGAACAGATGACACAGGGTCATGCAATCACATTTTGTCAAGAGTTGCCTTCATGGAGCACTAGAGACTTCTACTGCTAAATGGAAATGGTACATCAGAAATTATGTTTGTTTAAATTCCTCTGGTGTGTGTACCCTTCACAAAGAGATTGTATCTATGTCAGAGATAGAAGCCTCCAATCCAAACCCTGGAAAACTGCTTCCTCTATGGCCCAGTGGATTCCCATCTATAAAGATCTAGCTCCTGAAGAATACCATTTTGCCTGGTTAACTAATGATGTTATATGGCTAAAAAAAAAAAATGCAGCTAAACTTCAGCAGCCCCTCATCTGATAATAGGAGATACTCTAAAAAGTAAGGGGTCTGCTAAGTTCTTCCAGTTGATTGGGCTCCAGTTGATAGGTTGTACGGTTGGCATGGGAGAAAGCCTTGAGGGATGGAACACAGAACTTCATCTATACCAGATCCTGGGCAGTGGTCAAGGGTCTGATCAAGTAATCTGAGGTCTAGATGAAGAACAAAGGATCAGGTAATCAAAGACTCTCCCTTTGGGGCCAGGACCAATAGAAAAATTTTACTGATGTCTCCTACAGGGAGGCATCTCATGATCTATATCTGCTAGGTGTACAGAGTTTGGTCAGATATTGAAGACAACAAGGTTATGTACAACATGCCAAGCTATCAATAATTATCTTGACTTTTGACGTGCCATTGGACTTCAATGACTGGAAAAAAGAATAAGGCTGATGACTTTATACAACTATGCTTCACTTAAATCCAATTCGAGTGCAAATCAAGATATTACCCATTTTTGACTATTTAACTATTTTACTAATTTTTATTTTAATATCTTGCTATTATAATACTATCTTACTTCCTTGAAGTTTATTATATAAAGATTTACTTAGGGCAAATGATAAAGCAGCAGGTGATGGATATCTGGAAAAACACTGATCCAGCTGGCAAAAAAGTCTTAATGTTAACAGATTAGTGTACTTCTAGAGTGAATAATAATTTGTTACTCACTAGAAGAAAAAGCTGAACCAACACATATTTGGCAATAGTGAGGCAGAAAAAGAGGGGGCAGCTAATAGAGACTTGGTGTATAACACCACATTTACTCATCCAAACCTGGACACTTACAAACACCAAGATTAGTTTGAGAAAAATAATGGAGAAAGTCAGAAGTTGTTAAATGAAAAAATAAAAGTGAGAATTCCACAGCATTTACCCGAAGACTAGTTTATCTCTCTTAAGTGCAAGGACAACTTACAGATAGGATTCTTGGCATAGTAAAGAGGCAGATGAAATTGAGTTTTACCCTGACAGTAATGACAGTAAAAACCAAAACAGTTTTATGATGCTCTCAAGGTTATTTGTGGGTCAAAGACTTATGGTGCATCCCAACTACACAGTGCTGATTGGAGCTACATCAATTAGTGAGATGGACATGATCCTGGAGACATAAGCTGAATACTTTCACAATGCTCCAAACAGACTAATATCAACCAACGCTGAAGCCATTGACCATATACCTCAAGTGGAAGTCAATCCCTCTCTAACCAAATTTCCTACTGAAGAAGTTTTGAACATTATTAGTCCGTTCTCATGTGGAGCCTGCTGCTGATTCTATTCCTGATGAGATTTACAAGATATACAAAAGTTGACTGAAATATGGCAAGAGAAGTTCAAGGATGCCTCCATTATCCATCCCTATAAAGGAAAAAGGAAATAGGTTTTCCTGTGATAATCACAGTGGGATCTCTTAGTCATTGCCAAAAAGATTCTTGACAGAGTCCTCCTTAATAGGCTGATCCTTCATTTGGAAGATGGTCATCTACCTGAGAGAAAGTGTGCCTTCAGAAAGGGCTGAAGAACATTCAGTATGGTGTTTGTTGCCCAACAAGTCCAGGGTAAATGCCAGGAGCAAAACAAAGGTCTATCCACAATGTTTATAGATCTGACAAGGCTTTTGATACTATCAGTAATGAGGGCTTATGTAAAAATTTAGTTGCCCAGAGTTTATCAGTATTATATGTCAGAACTGACATGTTTGCCCAGGTTTTGGATAATAGATGATGCTCTCAAGCTTTCCCAGTTATCAATGAAGTAAAACCGCTATGTGCTTGTTCCCATGATTTTTATTATGTTTTCAGCAATGTTGTCAGACTTCTTCAATGAAAACAAATATGGCATCAAAGTCAGCTAACACACTACTGGTAAATTATTTAATTTGAAAAGGCTTCAAGCCAAGACTAAAGTGTACTGAGAGTTGGTAAACAATTTTTTGTTCATAGATAACTGTGCACTCAATGTAATGTCAGAAGCTGAGATGCAACAAAGTATGGAGATTCAATCCATGTTAATTTTGGCCTAACAATTAGCACCAAGAAAACAGAGATTCTCATCAGCCAACACTACACAATCAGTTATAGAAAATGGAGAAATTTTGAATGCTAAAGATAAGTTCAATTACCTTGGCAATATACTTTCCAAGGATGTACAGAATGAGATTGGTAGACACACTACCAGAGCTAGTTCAGTGTTTGGGAGGCTCTGAAGAAAAGTGTGAGAGAGAAGGGAAAGACTGTCTACCAAACTGAAGGTCTATAAAGCTGTTGTCTTTAATTCACTGTTGTATGCCTAAGGCAACTAAACAGTCTACCGGTGCCAGGCCAGGAAACTGAATCGCTTCCATTTGAATTATCTTAGGAAGAGTCTGAAGATCACCTGATAGGATAAGGATACTGATCATGAGGTCGTTTTTCAAGCTGAACAGAGAACATGTACTAGCCACATCATTCAAATGTCAAGCATACATTTGCCTAGAAGACTATTTTATGAAGAACTCACACATGGCAAATGTTCACATAGCATACAAGGATACTCTTAAAGTCTTTCTGAAGAACTTTGGAATCAGGTGTGAGAAATAGGAGACAATAGAATGGGACTACCCAGCATAGCACACCCACATCAAAGAAGGTGCTCTGTTCTGTGAATGAAGCACAGTTACAAAAACTCAAAATAAATTGAGATGTGCAAATTTAGAGGCATCTCAGCTCCAAATGTTTATATGAACAATTTGTGCCAGCCTTCTGGTAGAGCCTTTCAAGCTCATATTGATTTATCAGTCACAGTTGGACACCCTGTGCCTTGAACCCAGCCTAGTGATGTCATTTTAGTCATCTTCCAGCACAAAGGACAACAATCATGTTAGATATTGTATATATAAAGAGAAAATCAGAAAGAGCCCTCAAGGAGCTTACAATCTAAGAAACACATGCATAAGTAACTAAATACAAAGGTATATGAGAAATTAAATTTTTAAAAGTAAATTTGTACTATTCTAGGCAAGTCCCCCCAAACTAAAAATATTGGCAATGAAGCATATTGTCAATTTCTCTAGGAGAAACATGGGAACAACTTCAAACCTGATATTCTTTGGTAAGATATATAAAGACATTGTGTTGTTATGTGTCCTGATCATATTTGTGCCACATTCAACTAGTTACAATTGTTACAGCAACAAAAGAGAGGAAACACATGTTTTCAAAGTTGAAAGAGACTTCAGAGGCCAGCATGTCTATATGGTAATCTCTTCTGTGACATCCTTGACAAGTAATCAAGCCTTTGCTTGTAGACCTCTGTTAGGAAGAACCCACTGTATCTTAAAGATACAGTGGGTATCTGTGTTGGGTAAAGCTCATTCTGCTTTGAAACAGATCTACTTCTTTTTTTAAAGGGAGAAAAATTGGAGGCTAAGTGACTTGCCCAGGTATACAGCTAGTAAATGCTGAAGGTTGAATTTGAATTCACATCCTCCTGACTTCAGGGTCAGTGCTCTATACACTTCTTAGGAAGTTTTTTCTTACACTGAATATTTGGATCTGTACTGAATCTGTCTCACTGAATCTGGAACGCATATTGGTTACTTCTCATCTTGTCCCAAGGAACTAAAACAGTAAGTTCAGTGATTCTTCCACATCACAACATATGACAGTTAACATGAAAATGATGAATTCTCATTCACAATATTGATTTTAATTTAAAAAGTCATTGTGATTCCACATACATTCCTTCTTCACTAAGGCACCTCAGTCCTGGATTTGATTTCCTGCGCTGTTATAGCTCCTGCACTGTCCATCCTGGCCTGGAATAGCCATGGCTTCCCTCTTTTGTAGTGGGCCCAAATTGGCCACCTGTAATGAACACATTGGTCCTTCTTAGAAATTTTCTTCAATGTTCATTCTGCTGTGCTAATTGAGAATGTACATTTTACTGAAAATAGTCCTCAGAAAATCTATCAACTTTATGAACAAGTGAGCTACAATTGCTTAATTTCTGCTTCTATTTCTGCCTTTGGAGGCCAAGTCTGGTTCAACAAGTGCAAAGAATATGTGGTCCATTAGGATACTCTTCCATTCCCAAGGATTTAGGGGTCCTCCTTACTCCATATCTCTTATTTAAATTCCTCTCTCTTAATCATCATCTTCCTTCTTGGGATTCCTTCATTTCTTTCACTTTAGGAGGTAAGTGTTGCTGGTTGCCTCTGGAAGGGTCAGAATTGGGGAAGAGAAAATTTCCTGTTGCTCTACTCCTTCCTAGCCCTTAACTGTCTCAGTAACAATAAAACAAAGTGTTCTCTGAAGAAAAAAAAAAGTCCTTGTTACCATATTTACACTTGAATATGGTTATACTATGATTACCCTAATTTGGGAACTGGCAAAACTAGCATTAAGAAAATAATCACATAGATGTAGAATATGATATACTCTCTGGCATATGCTGGGCAAATTGGTTTCTTTTAACTTTTTTTTCCTTGTCATTATGACTCATGTCCAACTCTTTGTGACTCTATCTGAGATTTTCTTGACAAAGATACTGGAGTATCTTACCATTTCCTTCTCCAGCTCATTTTACATATGAAGAAATGGAGGCAAATAAGTTCAAGTGATTTTCCCAGAGTCACATGGCTAATGAACTTGGAATTTGAACTTAAGAAGCTGAATTTTCTTGACTCCAGGTCTGGCCCTCTATCCACTGCACCACTTAGCCCCATATAATTAATGTAGGGATGTCAAATATAAGACACATGAAGTTGTATTGGTCTACCTGCTATCTAGGGGAGGAGGTGGGGGAAAGCAGGGGAAAAGTTGGAACAGAAGGTTTTGCAAGGGTCAATGCTGAAAAATTACCCATGCATATATCTTGTAAATAAAAAGCAATAATAAATAGATAGATAGATAGATATAGATAGATAGATAGATGAAAACAAGGCACATGAAGCAATCCTGACTATATTAACTACTTAAAACTATGGACAAGTATTAAAAATAAAGACAAATCCCAGAATCTCAGAAGACACTTCAGAGGTTATCTGATCCAAGAATCCTTAGTAAGATCTTTCACAAGCCTGACCTAAAATTCTTTCTTCATCATACCATCTTTGCTCAAAAACCTCTAATAAGGATTAACTCTCTACTTCCCAAAACTGCACAAAATACACTTATAAATTCTAATTGTTAAGTTTTTCTTTATATTCTTCCTCTTTCTGTC
The DNA here is from genome assembly GCF_902635505.1 of Sarcophilus harrisii. Taxonomy (NCBI): domain Eukaryota; kingdom Metazoa; phylum Chordata; class Mammalia; order Dasyuromorphia; family Dasyuridae; genus Sarcophilus; species Sarcophilus harrisii. The sequence goes on from NC_045429.1 coordinate 221,298,720, forward strand.
CTGTGGGGTCAAGAACAAATATATTCCCTTTGATAGTCCTTTGAAATCAGCTATCAAAGTCTTCCCTTTTCCAGATATGTATACTCACCTATTTCATACATGTGTAATATATATATATATATGTATATAATGTATACATATGTATATATGTATGTAATATATGTAATGTATATGTTGTGTATTATATAATATATAGTTGTCTGGTTAGTTGATTGTTGTCCTTTATTCTCTTTTTTTTTTTTTTTATTATAGTAACTTTTTATTGACAGAACCCATGCCAGGGTAATTTTTTTACAACATTATCCCTTGCACTCACTTCTGTTCCGATTTTTCCCTCCCACCCTCCACCCCCTCCCCTAGATAGCAAGCAGTCCTATATATGTTGAATATGTCCTAGTATATCCTAGATACAATATATGTGTGCAGATCCAAACAGTTTTCTTGTTGCACAGGGAGAATTGGATTCAGAAGGTAGAAATAACGCGGGAAGAAAAACAAAAATGCAAACAGTTTGCATTCATTTCCCAGTGTTTTTTCTTTGGGTGTAGCTGCTTCTGTCCATCATTGATCAATTGAAACTGAATTAGATCTCTTTGTCAAAGAAATCCACTTCCATCAGATTACATCTTCATACAGTATCGTTGTTGACGTATATAATGATCTCTTGGTTCTGCTCATTTCACTTAGCATGAGTTCATATAATTCTCTCCAAGCTTCTCTGTATTCATCTTGCTGGTCATTTCTTACAGAACAATAATATTCCATAACATTCATATACCATAATTTACCCAACCATTCTCCAATTGATGGGCAGCCACTCAGTTTCCAGCTTCTAGCCACTACAAACAGGGCTGCCACAAACATTTTGGCACATACTGGTCCCTTTCCCTTCTTTAGTATCTCCTTGGGGTATAAGCCCAGTAGAAACACTGCTGGATCAAAGGGTATGCACAGTTTGATAACTTTTTGGGCATAATTCCAGATTGCTCTCCAGAATGGTTGGATTCGTTCACAGTTCCACCAACAATGTATCAGTGTCCCAGTTTTCCCGCATCCCCTCCAACATTCATCATTATTTTTTCCTGTCATCTTAGCCAATCTGACAGGTGTGTAGTGGTATCTCAGAGTTGTCTTAATTTGCATTTCTCTGATTAATAATGATTTGGAACACTCTTTCATATGAGTGGTAATGATTTCAGTTTCATCATCTGAAAATTGTCTGTTCATATCCTTTGACCATTTATCAATTGGAGAATGGCTTGGTTTCTTATAAATTAGAGTCAGTTCTCTATATATTTTGGAAATGAGGCCTTTATCAGAACCTTTAACTGTGAAGATGTTTTCCCATTTTGTTGCTTCCCTTCTAATCTTGTTTACATTAGTTTTGTTTGTACAGAAGCTTTTTAATTTGATGCAATCAAAATTTTCTATTTGGTGATCAATAATGTTCTCTAGTTCCTCTTTAGTCACAAATTTCTTCCTCTTCCACAAGTCTGAGAGATAAACTATCCTATGTTCCTCCAATTTGTTTATAATCTCGTTCTTTATGTCTAAATCATGGACCCATTTTGATCTTATCTTGGTATACGGTGTTAAGTGTGGGTCCATGCCTAATTTCTGCCATACTAATTTCCAGTCATCCCAGCAGTTTTTGTCAAATAATGAATTCTTATCCCAAAAGTTGGGATCTTTGGGTTTGTCAAACACTATATGGCTATAGTTGACTATTCTGTCTTGTGAACCTAACCTGTTCCACTGATCAACTAATCTATTTCTTAGCCAATACCAAATGGTTTTGGTGACTGCTGCTTTATAATATAGTTTTAGATCAGGTACAGCTAGGCCACCTTCATTTGATTTTTTTTTTCATTAATTCTTTTGAGATTCTTGACCTTTTATTATTCCATATGAATTTTGTTGTTATTTTTTCTAGATCATTAAAATATTTTCTTGGAAGTCTGATTGGTATAGCACTAAATAAATAGATTAGTTTAGGGAGTATTGTCATCTTTATGACTCAACCTATCCAGGAGCACTTGATATTTTTCCAATTGTTTAAGTCTGACTTTATTTGTGTGGAAAGTTTTTTGTAATTTAGCTCATATAATTCCTGACTTTCCTTTGGTAGATAGATTCCCAAATATTTTATGCTGTCGACAGTTATTCTGAATGGAATTTCTCTTTGTATCTCTTGCTGTTGGATTTTGTTGGTGATGTATAAAAATGCTGAGGATTTATGGGGATTTATTTTATAACCTGCAACTTTGCTAAAGTTATGGATTATTTCTAATAGCTTTTTCGTAGAATCTCTAGGGTTCTCTAAGTATACCATCATATCATCTGCAAAGAGTGATAGTTTGGTTTCCTCACTGCCTATTCTGATTCCTTTAATCTCTTTCTCGACTCTTATTGCCCAGGCTAGTGTTTCTAATACAATATTGAATAATAATGGTGACAGTGGGTGTCCTTTATTCTCGAAGAGGACCAAAAGACATTATGTTAGAGTTGAGTTACAATGTGTCCAACTACAGCGAATCAGATGAATAAGAGCTCAGAATGCTCTGCCATAGGTCAGACATAAATAGACACTGAACATTTGAAATGGTTTCTCTAACTTTGCATATCTCATGCTTTTTCTGAACTAATTCAATTCTTCTGTGCTCAGAGCACAGCACCTTCTCTAATGGGGCATGCCATACTGGGTGGTCCTATGCCAGTGTCTTCCACGTTATTCAATCAGTTCTAAAATTCTTAAGAGATCTTGAGAGTGTCTTTATATTGCTTTTTCTGACCCCTTGTGAGTACTTACCCTGTGTGAGTTCTCCATAAAATAATCTTTTTAATGTATTATTAATGTGTATGTACAGTATGGGGATATATATATATGTATATATATATATATATATAAAATCCCCATTATATATATATAAAGGGGATTAAAATTATCTCACCGCAATAAAGAAACTGAGGCAGAATTCTGAGTCAATGGTCCCTTCTAATAAAATAGACCTCAGATCTTTCTCATGATCTGAGATACTTCCTTCTTTTATGGCCCCATTTTTATAGGACTAGATAGCCAGTTATTCAAGAACAGCTGTACCAAATACAGAATAATTATATTGATTGACATATGATGCATAAACTAAAATAAGTAAAATAATATATCATTAGGATCACAAGTTGGACAGGCTTCTCCTTGGTTTGGGCAGGAGGAAGCTATCACAGTCAGGGATCTAAGTGGTTATAAGATGGTCACCTGCCCCTATTAAATGGTAGAAGCTATCACAGTCAATGATCACCTGTTCCTATTGAACAGGAGATTTTGGGGGACTTTCCCTGCAATTGTCATCCTGGGCTTGGCCCCCATGTCAAGGCAAAACAAGAGTGGACTGACTTCAGTTAACTTCCTATAGTTATGCAAATGAAGTTAGAATCTGCAGCTCACAGCTCTAGGACTTTATATACAAAACTTTTATGATTCTGTCAAATTGGTTAATACTGATTGGAATAGAGTAGGGGTTCAAATGAATTATTTCTCATGTGTGTATGTATGTGTCTAAAGTGAATTTAAAGCCCTTCACCACCCTATTTTGCATCTTTGAATAATCTTCACCATCTGTGATCCTATAATTTCTAAAATATAGAACTGAGAACTATCTATATTATTTCATATTGGAACCATCAGTTCCTTATTACTGGACAACATGCTTCTATTCAGCCTCATTTTGCAGATGAAAAAATTGAGACCTAGAAAAGTTAAGTGGCTTCCTCAAAAGCACACAGATTCTTTGATTCCACAGACAGCATTCTTTCCACTGTACCACCATGCTTCCTTAATGCAGCCTATGATTAGAATCATCTTATAATCAAATTTTTTTTAAAAAATGCAACAAAAAGCAGTGAGTTAGCTAATAGAGAGAACATTACCACAAAAGCCTAATGGTCCCCAGATAAAAGAGCCAACCACTTCAATGAATAATAATGTGCTATCCTTCTAATTTAATGATGCTGCAAACCCAATGTCAGCAAATCATTCTCTTTGAATTCCTATTTCCAATAATAGTGATATATTCACCTTAATTCATTCATACATTCATACATTAGTTAGTTCCCCTTGTCATCAATGGCACACAACAAATGAACTGGTATGGATTAGGGGCTAGTTTGTGTCCAAGGCACAAAGCAAATTAACCCACAAAGAATGAAAACTTTCACCTTGGACTCATTTGATCTAGCCCACTGTCCTAATCAGCTACCAACAATGAGTACCCTTTTTATAGTGGGTGTTTGATAAATGTTAGTTCGTGGTAATGCACATTATGAGATAATGAGATTAGACAAAGTCTTAGAAAAGGATGTTGACATAAGATCTACTAATGGTAGAATGCTTTATGTTCTTATCTTTTCTCTTATAATTTGGGGGGACAAAAATACTCCACATTTAGAAAAATTGAAAAAGAGAATGTTAAAGCAATTATATGACTGATAAAAGCCAGAAAACATAGTGAGGCAAAATTGAAATTTAGAGTTGTTTGTGTTTTGAGTTAAGATTATCCAAATAATTCCTCTAATTTTTCATTTTTACCTATGTAGGAAGTGATTATGGGACTATTTACATAAATTGTTAATTTGCTTTGTTGGTTTTCTTTAAACATTTTGAGGGTTAATCAGATTTTTTAAGATTAACTTTAGATAATGCCCATGTGTGTGTCTTTTTAAGATACAGTTCTATTCTAACACTTTCTATTTTAAATCTTAAATTTCCAAATGCCAGAAACAGTACAGAATTTAATCATCTTCTTTCATAGCACCACATGCTTGTGGACCAAATATTTTCTTGATAATGATCTTTCAGATCTTAATTTTTCTTAAATATGTTTTAAAACTTCCTTCATTGAAGATTAGGGCAGGATAGGTAGATCTGTAAATAACCAGTTTAAAGATGATAATTAAATCCATGGGAATTGATGAAATTATTAAGTGAAATACTTTAGAGGGAGAAGAGAAGGAAACCTCTGTTCTGGGTCTGAAGGGCCCCTAGAATTAGAGAGCTTGAATTGAATGAGGATTGAGGACCGAATGGAGAAGCAGAAGAAAGCAGTACATCAAAAACCTAAGGAGAGTATCAAGGTAGAGATGAGGACTAAGCAAAAGGCATTGCTTTTAGAACAAGGTTGTAGATAATAGAGAAGTTGTTGGCAGGAAAGAAATTAATTGTCGTTGCTTATCCTTCAGTCTCAAAGAGAACCATGACATCAGGGAAATGATAACATAATATGCAAGTGAATTGGATTTAAGTGAGGGAGCTAAAAAGATTAAAGGAGGAGGAGACATAGGAGACTGAAATGAAAAAGTTTGGCAGAGTCCCTATAGAGAGAGTTGATGAGGGAGGTATGGTGGGATTGCCTGGAATTAGTAAAGGTCCAGTTGAGATTAATATAAATTTGTAGTGGATCCAATCAGAACAGTTGTGTGATTTTTCTCTACCTTTGTTCAGTAGCATTTGTGTAGAATCAAAGGCAAGGAATAGTCCTTAGGGCTTAGTACAATACTTATAAATAAATGCTTAATCAAAGCTTTATCTTTCTTTTTTTTGCAATTTATACTCTTTTCCATGAACCTTATTTTAATTGATCATATGCTAAGCACAGAAAACTAAGAAACAGAAGAGTAAGAAACAATGAATATTGCTAACATAAAATTAAATTCTGCTTAAATAGTTCCTAGAATTAGGAAAAAGAGGGACTGGAGAGTGTGCTGAGGAACTTTGGTAGGAATAGATGAAAAGAGGGATATCTAAATCAATATTTTATAAAACTGGAGTAAGATTTGGAAGGAACCTCGTATCTTTCTAATCAGTCAGTTGCCAGTCCATTAGCATTTATTAAGTACCTATTATCTGCCAGATATTGCACTGAACTAATCCAATATCATACTACTAGATTCATATCTTTTGATGATTTAGAAGGAAACTTTTTAAATGGAAAAAATTATCCTTCTGGACCTAAGATGAAAAATGCTATCTACTTCCAAAGAAAGAACCGATGGAAACGAAAAGCAAGTTGAAGCATATTGGTTGAGTTTTTTTGTTTGTATTACTTTCTATATTTTTCTTGGGGAAAATATGTTTTCTTTCCCAACATGGCTAAATGGAAATATGTTTTGTATGACTACACATGTACTACCATTGTCTAATTGTTCACATTCTCAATAAATGGAAAGGGGAGAATGGAAGAGAATTTGGAATTCAAAACTATAAAAAGTGAAGGTTAAAAATTGTTTTTACAAACCTGGAAAGACTTGCATGAATCATTACTAAGTGAAGTGAGCACAACCAGAAAAATACTGTATACAGTAAAAGCAACATTGTGCTATGATCAACTATGATTGACTTAATTCTTCTCAGCAATACAATGATCCAAGGCAATTCCAAGACTTATGATGGAAAATGCTATCCACGTCCAGAGAAAGAACTATGGAATCCAAATGCAGATCAAAGAATACTAGTTTCACTTTTTGATTTTTTTCGTGATTCTTTCCTTTTGGTTTGTTTATTCATTCATATCTTGATTAACGTGGCAATATGTTAGCCCATTTCAAATTGCTTGCTGTCTTGCAAAGAGGGAAAGAAGTAGAAAAATTTGGAATTTAAAATCTTATAAAAATGAATGTTGAAACTATCTTTACATGTAATTGAAAATAATAAAGTATATTTTTTCCTATCTTAAAAATAAAAAAAAAATTCCCTTTATTTCCTTTTCAGAATCATCAGCTAAGTCTGTATAAGGCCTCAACCTCTTTTATATCGATTATTTCATCTGCTTCCATGAATTCAATTACATCAATATGCAGATAACTCCCAAATATTGTTGGGATACACATACAATACATATCCAACCTCATCACCCACAGCTTCATTCTCACATCACCATTTGTCTACTAAACATTTTAAACTAGATATTCTATAGTTCAAGATCTCAATATGTAAAAGAGTTCATTATTTTCCCCTAAGATCCACCCCTCTACTAAACTTCCCTGTTTCTGTTTAGAACACTATAGATCTTTAGAATGTAAATATCTGTGAAGGCAGATAGTTTTTAACTTTTTCTTTGTATCTTCAGTACTTAGTACAATGCCTACCATATAGTAAATGCTTAATAAATTTTTGATACTTCTAGTATCTCAGGACTGCAATCTGGGATAGTATTATCCTTGATTCCTTACTCTTCCTCTATTCCTTATCCTTCCTATGCAGTTAAGTTGCCAAATCTTGCCATTTCTACTTCCAGAACATTTCTTTGCATGTGTCACCTCATTACCCACACAGCTATCACCTTAGTTCAGACCCTCAATACCTATCCCCTGAATAATTGCAAAGGAGTCCTAATAGTTTTTGTGGCTGTCATTTTCTTCCCATTTCAATTCATCTTCCATATAGTTTACAAAGTCATTTTTTCATTAAGCATAAGTCTACACATATCACTTCCCTATTCAATAAACTCTCAAGCTCATGTCTCGAAAATCAAATATAAAGTATTCTTTTTGACTTTTTAAGTCCTTCATAATCTGGTCTTTACTTCTGCAGCTTCATTATATGTTATTCTACTTCCTGTATGCTGTAGTCTTGCCAAACAGGCCTAATTTTTTGAAAAAAAAAAAAATCATTATAAATAAGCATTCTTAGAATCATATTAAATGATAGATATAATATTGCTTATCTCAATGGACTGGGTCGTTGTTAGAGGAGAAAAAGACAATTTAAAATTGAAAACAAAAAAATGAATGTTAAAAAATAAGTTTTTAAAAAGAATCACATTAAATTAATTAACTATATGATCCCAATATATAATATTTAGAGTATCTCCTTTAGTAGCTGCAAGAAATAGCAATTTTTAACAAAGTACAGCACATGATCTGAAAGTAATTTTTCATAAATAATTTTCAAATTATTTTAATTTTTAAAAATTAACTCCTTAAATAAAAAATTCCAGAAGTGACTAATTATTCTATATGGTTGTCAGTGATTTTTACTTTCTAGGACAAGAAGAAATGTAGTTTTAGTAGAAAGGAACAAAGGCAGAAGATTCAGATTCTAAAATTATGCTTCTCCAGCTACAAATTATAATTACAAATTAAATGCTATGAACCATTTATTTTTCTACGATATGAAAAAATAAATAATACAATAAACATATAACAAAATAATAACAATAATAATATAATAAACATATAAAATGACATAATAAATAATATAAATAATAACAAATAAATAAAGGCTTTATTTGGAAAGCACTAATGAAAATTGTTACAAGTATAGTTACAATGGTTACAAGTATCTTTTTTTGGTCTTCAAGCCTTCATTACACAAATGTATAGTCTGACGAAAATAAATTCCTATAAAGGCCATGTTCAAAAAATCTTAAATTTTTTTTCATCATTTTAAGTTCATAACCTCACAGGTTATGATCTTCATTCTTTAAAGTGATTTTAATTTACATTTCTCTATTAGTGATTTAGAACATTTTTTTTGTAGCCTACATTTCTTCCTTTGAAAATTTTCTCTTTTTTTCCCCAAAGGAAGAAATACAATCTATCACAAGATATATAAAATTAATGACACTAATAATTAGAGAAATAAACATTAAAACAGCCCATTAGTTTGGAAAAGTTGACAAAAAAGGAAAAATGACAAATACTAAAAGTGCTATGGGAAAACAAGTACATTAATGCATTATTACTAAAGCTCTTAATTGGTCCAGGAATCCTGAAAACCAATTTGGAACTATGCCCCAAAAGTTATTAAATTATACATACCCTTTGACCCAGTGATACCACTACTAAAGAAATTAAAGAATATGTACAAAATGTTTATAGTAGTTTTCTTTATGGTGGCAAAGAATTGGCAGCTGAAAGAGTGTTCATCAATTGGGGAATGGCTGAATAAATTATGGCATATGAATATGATGGAACACTATTAAGGTGTAAAAAATGATGGAAGTGGACAGTTTCAGAGACACCTGGGAAAACTTGTATGAACTTATATAGGGTCAAGTGAATAGAACCAGGCAAACAAAAACAGCAATATTGTAAAGAAAAACACCTTTACATGTATACTTATTGTGTATCTAAGTTATATTTTAATATATTTAACATCTACTGGTCATCCTGCCATCTAGGGGAGGGGGTGGGGGGGGTAAGAGGTGAAAAATTGGAACAAGAGGTTTGGCAATTGTTAATGCTGTAAAGTTACCCATGTATATATCCTGTAAATAAAAGGCTATTAAAAAAAAAAAAAAAAAAAAAAAGAAAAACACCTTTCAAAGATTTAGAACTCTAATCAATAAAATGACCAGCCATAATTCCAGAGGACTCATGATAAAACATGCTACCTGTCTGCTGAAAGGAGAGGTTATAGATAGACCAGAATGCAGGCTGATATATATATTTTGCACATTGCCAATGTAAGAATCTATTTTATTTGACTATATATATTTTCTTTGAGGTTTTGTTTTTCTCCCTTTTTTTTCCCAAAGGAGAGCAGAAGCGGATGAGAGGAACAAAAATTGCACTTGAATTATTTGAAAAGAATTAATTTAATTTTTAAAAACTGATGGTTTCTATTCTATGATCATTCACCTATTGCAGAATGGCATTTAATCTTATAAATTTCAATTAGTTCTTGGATATGAGAACATCCAAAAAATTTGATGTAAAAATATTTCTAATTAGCTATGTCCCTTATAATTTTAACTACCATGGATTTAATTTGGACAAAGATTTTTAAATTTTTTGTCATGAAAATTTTCTATTTTGCTTTGTATGGTCTTCTCTATTACGTTTGGTCATGAACTCTTATCCTGTTCATAGATCTGAAAGACAATTTTTTCCTTGCTCCAGTAATCTGTTTATGATATGACTTTTCATATTTACATGATGTATTCATTCAGAGCTTATCTTACTATGTTAAGTGAAGTGTTAATTGGTTGTTTTTGGTTAACAGTTACATACCAAATTTCTACCAGATAGCTACCCAGTTTTCCCAGAAGTTTTTGTCAAATAGTGAATTTTTCTCTCAGTAACTGGGGTCTTAGGTTTATCAAACAAAATGCTACTGTGCCAACCTGGCTTCTTGCTGTTAAATCATTCATAGCACTCTCTCCTCTATCTACTGGCTACCCCCCATGTCTGAAATATTCTCTCTTACTTACTTTCATTTCATTGTTCATTATGCTTTCTTCAAGATTCAGGAAAAATGCTACCTTCTACATGAACTCTTTTCTAATTCCCTGATTATTAGTGCTCTCCCTAGGTTTATTCAATATGCATTTATTTATATATTGCAGAGAGAGAGAGCTCGAGAGAGCTCTAAGTTCCTTGAGATTTGGACTGTTCATTTCTGTCTTTAAGTCTCTGGAATCACTACAATGTTTGACATATAGCCTGAGCTTAATAAAAACTTGTTTCATTCATTCTACTTCTAAGACATTTCGCAAATACATCTTATCTCTAGACACACTACAGCCACCTACCTCAACAATTTCCTAATTGGTTTCTCTGTTTCCAGACTTCAATTTCCAATCCATCCTCTGTACAGTTCCCAAACTGATACTACTTGAATTTGACATCCACTACCATGATCCAGGAAAAGATCATCACTGGGAAACTCATTAATCCACTTTAGTAACTCACACTTCATCACTACTCTTAGTGCCTCTGCCCCTCTGAAAGGTGAAAGAGCAAAAAGCATTCCCCAAAGATTCAGTTTAAAGAGGACTCACAGTCTTACTTGAACTGATGCTAAGTGAAGTGAGTAGAACCAGGAGAACATTGTACACAGCAACAGCAAGATTATACAACGATCAATGCTGCTGGACATAGCTCTTTTCAACAGCAAGGTGATTCAGGCCAATTCCAAAGGTCTTGTTATGGGGACTGTTTGGGAACTGAGTTACAAAATAGTATTTTCACTTTTTATGTTGTTGTTTGCTTGCATTTTATTTTCTTTCTCATTTTTTTCCTTTTTGATCTGATTTTTTTCTTGTTCAGTATAACATTTGTGGAAGTATGTATAGAAGAATTGCACGTGTTTAACATATTGGATTACTTGTTATCTAGGGGAGGGAGTTGGGGGAAGGGAGAGAAAAAAAAATTGGAACACAAGGTTTTGCAAGGGTAAATGTTGAAAATTATCTATGCATGCTTTGAAAATAAAAAGCTTTTAATTGTACAATATTTCAGAGTCTGATTCTTTTTATACAGCAAAATAACGTTTTGGTCATGTATACTTATTGTGTATCTGATTTATATTTTAATATATTTAACATCTACTGGTCATCCTGCCATCTGGGGGAGGTGGTGGGAAGTAAGAGGTAAAAAATTGGAACAAGAGGTTTGGCAATTGTTAATGCTGTAAAGTTACCCATGCATATAACCTGTAAATAAAAGGCTATTAAAAAAAAAAAAAAGAAAAGAAAAAGCTTTAAAAAACTAAAAATAAAGAAGACTTATAGTCCAAATATTTCCCAGTAGCTGCTCTCCTTGGATTCCATTCCACCATCACCATTGCTCCTTTTTTCCTTCTCTCAGCCCCCAAACCTCTTTTCAGCTCCCTTTTGTTCCTTTAGACTGTAAGTTCCCTGAGGGAACTTACTTTTCTTTTTCTTTTTTTTTTATCTTCAGTCCTTAGCACAGTGCCTGGCACATAGAAGGTGCTTAATAAATGTTTAACTATTGATGTTCCTAGAGTACAGGTCTGCCCATCCTATGTCACTTTGCTGTCTGTCTTTTAAAGCTAATCTGTCTTTAAATAAATCTGGTTCCACCTGTTTTTCCAGACTGATTATACATTTATTTCCCCTCACACATTCTGTGATTCAGAGACATACCTATCTCAATAGGCCATCTCTTGTGATTGTGCTGTCTGTCTCCCCTTCCTGGAAATCCCTCTCCACCTCCATTCATAGAACTTTTAGATCACTTCTAGGTTCAGTTACAAGAGGTCTTTGGTCTACATTATTGTAATTAAGCAAATCCCACTAAGTCAATTTTCTCTTTCAAACGTCGCTCTCTCTCTCTGTTTCTATGTATGTCTCTCTATCCACTGAGCTATCTAGCTGCTAAGAGCTTTATACTCCGGACATCAGTGATGCATTAGTCTTATCTCCCAGTGGCATAAGTTATAGGCCTGTAGCACCATGCCCGTTTTTCCAAAGATTTTTAAAGAAAAAGACCTTTTCCGTTTTGAAATCAACAAACTATCTCTTATGCTGTGAGGCTCGAATGAGTTAACATTTGTACAGCTCTTTATGCAGGGTCTGACACATAGTAGATGCTGTGTAAAAACTTATTCCTTTTCTTCTCATAGTCATCCGGTGGAGCGCAGTGGATAGTACAGATCCTGATTCCATTGGTGAGGGAGAGCGAAAGGAAGCTCACTCTGCCAAGTCCGATGTGTGATTAAGTCACGGTGAGCTGCCTGGCTGCGTGGGGCCGCCCCGCATCCTCTGTGCTTATTTGTACATTAATGCTTCCTGGCTCAAGTGGGGCTGAACCGTGGCAGATTCCAGGCTCTAGTTCTCTCCATTTTGCTGTATGGGAAAATCGCCATGCCATTCAAACGATTTTCCCTCCCTTTCCATTGGCCCTGCCCGCTTTCCCTTTCCCCAAATATGAGACATCCGAATCGTTCGGCCGCACCCCGCTCTTGTTCAGAGGGCAGCTCGAGTACGGGTCCTTTCACTCATCCGCAGCCCTCGGCCACTAGGGGGGCCACACTCGCTCGCGGTGGCCACGCGGAAACGAGGCGCGGGCTGAAGGGAATTGGCTTGCGAGCGGACTCGCGTCTAGCCGAGGCTCGCTTCGCCTTCACAGGACCAGGCTGGAGGTGGGGGGGGGGGGGTACGGTGCACCCGCCAATGAGCTGCGCAGCCAGCAGAACAGGAAACAACCATCGGATGCTCTTGAAGTATTCCAGAGGAAGGTCGGGAGAATAGTGAGGCACTTTGCTACGTTTCCCCCTAAGGCCTTCTGGTATTTTTATTATTAATCCTCCCTTTTCCCGGAGCAGTCCGGTCTGCCCAGCCCTTCTCCTTCTGGTCATTTATTCATTCTAGAAACGCTTACTTCGCAACTGGGCAAGCCACTTAACCTCTGCCGGTATAATCTCTCAGGATTATAAACGGCAAGAAAAAAAGAGCGCGTTTTCTCTGCCTTGAAAATCGGACCGAATTGCGAACTGTTAGAAACATCTACAAGATCACAAATTGCCCAGACGGGTGTGGCTTGCAGCTCTTCAACGTCGGCTCCCCACACTAACAAAACGAGAGACCTAGTTCCTAGCGGCATTGAATTTGGCTCCAGCGGCAGCTGCAGCCAATGCCACCAACTGAGAGCTCCTGTTTGAATTCTGGCGCCACTCCCCGAGCCAAGCAGGGCCCGGCCCGACAGTGTGAGCCTGAGGAAAAAGCACACCCAACTTGCCAGGACTAGGCGAGCGGCGCGCTTCCCCACCCCCAAGAAGGCCGTCGCGTCTGGATCGTCAGTCCGTGCGTGCGCGCACCCAAGGCGCCCCGGAAGGACAGAGGATCGGCACACGCTGAAACTCGGAGTTCCCAAACTACTCGGCACGCCCTATTCATATCAGCTAGAGTACCCGCCCCTTCTCTCCCCGCCCATCGCCTCTCCTCCGTCCAATGGCAAGTGAAGGGGCGGAGCAAGCCTCATTTTGATTACGCAAAGGCTATATAAGGAACTGCTCTAAAGGGTTTGAATCCTTTTCGGCTCGGCTGGCTGCGGTTGCGTTCTCAGCTGAGGAAACTTTGGGGAAGCTCGGACGGCTATCAGTGACAACTTTAGGGGTGACGATTTGGGGGTTATCTGCAGTATTCGGAGGAACGGTAAAATCGGGGAGACTTTGAATTTAGGCTTCCTTTAAGGGGTTGCAAGAAGAGAGTAAAAAAACAAAAATCTCCTTCGGGGACCCTCAAAAGCGAGAATTGGGGATTGGGGGGATGGGTCAGAGGATTTGGGATGACGGCCAGTTATCCGTTGACGTCCTTTACTGGCGGGCCAGGAAACTACAAATCCTAGAGTTCCAGACGGCCTAAAACCGCCATCCGCGCGGGACCACGCAATGCATTGTGGGAGGCCGGGGGAGGAGCGTTCTCGACCGCGTGGAGGCAAAAAGCAAAGCGTGGCTTTGGCGGGCCTTTCCGGTAGGGGAGCTGAAAGGGGTCCCAGAAGAGGTAGCTCCTCCTCCCTAGTTTTTGTCTTATTTATTAAAGCTTTTTTTAGAGTGACAGTTTTAAACTGTTGTGAAAAGGAGGTCGTAGGGAAAATGGCGATTGCCCTGTTTAGTTTCCCCCACCCCCGCTTGAGTCGGATGCTAATTGATCCCTGGAACGCTACACTGAGGATGCGTGGCTTATAAGCCAAAAGCTTTAGCTTCCAAAGAGCACCTGGATAATTTCTTTGTGCTGGCAGTGCAAAATGATCTCTACGTGGTATCGCGTTTTGTAAGCCAGTACGATTCTTTTTCTCTGAGGGGGAGACTTTCGGAATAAGAAAAATTATTGAAAAAGCTTCATTTTCTCTTACAGGAACAATGGCAAAAGCTGATTATTCAGGATTGTTTTACAGGAACCATCAGGTATGAACGTATTACTAAAAGATGTGTATCTTTTAAAGGACTTATAAAACAAGCCTTGGGCTTTTTTTTTTTTTTTTTTTTTTTTTTTTTTGCGATTTGTATTTATTTGTATCTATGAAATACTTGATTGGTGTGAAACTTTCGGGTTAGGCACTTCTGAAGTAAATTGTTTCTAAGCTAAAACTAGCAACTAGGAAAACAGTTGCTAGCAACTAGCAGTGCCAGAAACAGTATTGTTCCATCAGACAGATAGCAACTGCCCTTGAGAAACTGCAGGAGAGAAGATGGTACAACAAAATCTTGGATATCAATGAATGAAAAATTGTTTCTTGTTCTAGACGCAAATGAAAACATCAAGGCATCGGGATGGATATTCTGCTAACATTTATGTGTTCATAAATACTTGAAAGGAGGAACCAGGTGAGCATGCAAAAGCAGTTCATAGAACAAACTTTTTTTTTTTTTTTTTTTGAGCTGCAATCTCAATTTTTCAAAAATCTGTACTTTGGTTTGATTTTGGCAGGACAAGCATCTGAATTTTTTTTGATCAAAGCCAAAGATCTTGGTGGCTGTTGACTGTTCATGGCTTCAGTTTGAGGTATTTAATATAAGTATTATACTTTAACCCACGAATACAATTAACTAACATGTTCTTTAATACTTGTGTTTCTGTTTGCTGCTAGTGGTTTTTGAGCAACGAGAGTTTTGGGGGGGTTTTGTTAAATAACAAATCTGATGGTCTAATCAATGATGAACCTATCCCGAACCTGATTCTTGATGAAAAACTTAAAATATACGGATCTGGCTTCTGAGAAGACCATACTACTAGAAAGAGGGGACTAACCCTGGGTTGTTGTTTTTTTCCATGATTTTGTAACTAGAAAGGAAATTTGCCTGTTTGTTTTTTTAAACTAGGGGTGGTGGGGTAGTATTGGGTCGGTGTAGTTTTACTAATGGACAGTTATCTTTGCTAACAGGGCCATTGAACATACAAGATTGAGCGACTCTTAATTGCCATATGCCAAAGTAAGTAACGTGTCATTTGCATAGTTGCATAAACATTGTATTTCTGGCTTAAGTGGATTTTTGTAAACTTTGTAAATTGCTAAATGTCTCAGTACTATGTCTTGGTCTTATTTATGATGATACTATCCCGAACCTGAATTCCTGTTGAAAAACTCCATATTACGGATCTGGCTTCTGAGATAAGACCAAAATAGGAACAATGTTTTCATAAGCACTACTTTGCTAAAAATTTAACAGGTGTATTAAAGAATTTTGCTGAGACTATATTTGACCAAGTTTAGATGGTCATTCTTAAATCTGCCGTTTTCCCATTTCAGGGATATGGAATCCTTGCATCTGCATCATGAGACGTGTGGATGGTGATTGAAAAGAACAAAGAAAACTGAAAATGCTTTTTACATCATTCTGGAAATTTCAAGACGTGAAATTTTTGTGCATTTACATTAGTTTTGGATTGTGTTTAGATTACTAAAACTAGTTTTGATAAACTTGTTTATGGCTTTGAAATCATGAAATTTATAAATGTGTTATACTTGACTGTAGCTACCTCAAAATAAAATATAATGTCCAAAACAAGTGAATCAAACCTTTAAAAAATGGTGTGTATGTTTTGATTTTTTTTTTAGATATAATTGGAAAAAATATTGAAATGTAAACAAACAGGGGGGGAGGGGGAAAGAACCACTCAAATTCTACCTTCTCCCAACAGTCTTCCCTTATTCCTTCCCCTTACCTCCTCACTACCAACTCTTTTCAATAATGGCCTACCTCCAACTTTATATGCATGACTTGATGATGAATGCAATGGAGGAGGGTGAATAGATTTTAAATCAAAGAACCTGGAGTTTAAATCCCAGTTCTACTAACTTAGTTAACTACTGATATAAATTTGTTGTATTTTAGAGTAGAGGCAGTAAAACTGGAAAAGAGAATGGAAGAGACATTAGAAATGTAAAATTTTATATTTATAGATATAATATAAAGTACTATATAATGTCAGTGCCTATTAGAGTACACATAGCAGATGTTTACTAAATTAAACTGTTAATGGGTTTGGACAACTAGTTAAATATAGGAGTGAGGGAGAATGAATGATGTCTGAGTCTTGATCACTAATAGAAACTTAAAATTCAAGAGGAGTAAGTTTAAGGGGGAATATGAGTTCTGTTTTGAACATAATGAGTTAAACTGTTGGCTGAATAATGGTCATCAAAACCATTTGATATTGGCTAAAAAAAAGTAGTTTATCAGTAGAACAGGTTAGCTTCACAATGACTATAAAGAATTTGATTCAAATATATAAGCCATTCTCCCAACTGATGAATGGTCAAAGGATATGAACAGAATTTTCATATGAAGAAATTGAAACCATTTCTAATTACATGAAATCACTATTGATCAGAGAAGTGCAAATTAAGACAACTCTCGAGATACCACTACATATCTCTCTGATTGGCTAATAAGACAACAAAAAATATCAGGGGATGTGGGAAATCTGGAACACATACATTATTGGTCAAGTTATGAACTGAGCCAACTATTCTGGAGAGCAATTTAAAGCTTTGCCCAAAGGGCTATCAAACTACACACCCTTTGATCCAGCAGTGTTTCTACTGGACCTATATCCCAAAGAGATCTTAAAGGAGGGAAAGGGATCCGCATGTGCAAAAATGTTTGTGGCAGGGAACTGGAAATGCTCATCAGTTGGAGAATGGCTGGATAAGTTTTGGTATATGAAAGTTATGGAATATTTATTGTTCCATAAGAAACAATCGGCAGGATGATGTTAGAGGGGCCTGGAGAGACTTACATGAACTGATGCTAAGTGAAATGAGCAGAACCAGGAGATCATTGTACATGGCAACAGCAAGATTATATGATGATCAATTCTGATGGATGAGGCTCTTTTCAACAATGAGATGATTCAGACCAATTTTAATAGACTTATGAGAGAGCTATTTACATCCAGAGAGGGGACTGTGGGGACTGAGGGTGGATCACAATGATTTCCACCTCTTTTGTTGCTGTCTGCTTGCTTTTTGTTTTCTTTCTCCTTTTCTTTTTGATCTGATTCTTTAGCAGCATGATAAATGTGGAAATATGTATAGAAGACATGCACATGTTTAACATATTACTTGCTGTCTAAAGGGGATGGGGGAAAGGGAGGGAGAAAAATTTGGAATACTAGATTTTGCAAGGGTGAATGTTGAAAACTTTGCATAGATTTTGAAAATAAAATGTTTTTTTTTTTTAAATTAGAGGGACAATTTCAATTTCCCTTCTTGGAAAAAAAAATGTTGATTAGCATCTAAATGGAGTTAACAAGTAGACAAATTACAGGACTTTAGCTGGAAGGAGTTTGGAACTGAAGGTAAACGAGTCATTTTAATTGAGATGATAGGATAATACCTACATTAAAGAAGCATGAGAAAAAATAGTAATGAAGAAGGAGGAGGAGGAGGAGGAGGAGGAAGAGAAGGAGGAGGAGGAGGCAAGTGCTTCCCAAATTTTGTAAAAATAAATAGTTTCAATAGTAACTATAGTTCTACAATCATTGCCTTGGCATTTGGCAGAATCTATAACTTTTCACTTGCCCTCCCACGCTCTCCTTTTCATATTGGCCACCTGTCCTATACCTATTATGAGCTAATATGACTATTTCTAGTCATATGAAAAGATGCTCCAAATCACTATTGATCAGAGAAATGCAAATTAAGACAACTCTGAGATACCACTACACACCTGTCAGATTGGCTAAGATGACAGGAAAAGATATTGACGAATGTTGGAGGAGATATGGGAAAACTGGGATTCTGATACATTGTTGGTGGAACTGTGAATGGATCCAACCATTCTGGAGAACAGTTTGGAACTATGCTCAAAAAGTGATCAAACTGTAGATACCCTTTGATCCAGAAGTGTTACTATTGGCTTATATCCCAAAGAGATCTTAAAGAAGGGAAAGGGACTCATATGTGCAAAAATGTTTGTGACAGCCCTTTTTGTAGTGGAAAGAAACTGAAAATTGAATGGATGCCCATCAGTTGGAGAATGGCTAAGTTGTGGTATATGAATGTTATGGAATACTATTGCTTTGTAAGAAATGACCAGCAGGATGATTTCAGAGAGGCCTGGAGAGACTTACATGAACTGATGCTGAGTGAAATGAGCAGAACCAGGAGATCATTATATACTTCAACAACAATATTATATGATGATCAATTCTGATGGACATGGCCATCTTCAGCAATGAGATGATTCAACCCAGTTTCAATTGTTCAGTGATGAAGAGAATCAGCTACACCTCGAGAGAGAACTATGGGAAATGAGTGTGGACCACAACATAGCATTTTCACTCTTTTTGTTATTGTTTGCTTGCATTTTTGTTTTCCTTCTCAGGTGTTTTTTTTCCTAGATCTGATTTTTCTTGTGTAGCAAGATAACTGTTTAAATATGCATACGTATATTGGATTTAATATATATTTCAACATATTTAACATGTATTGGACTACCTGCCATCTAGGGGAGGGGGTGGGCCAAAGGAGGGGATAATTTGGACCAGAAGGTTTTGCAAGGATCAAGGCTGAAAAATTACCCATGCATATGTTTTGTAAATAAAAAGCTATAATAAAAAACAAATGGAAAAAATAAAAATGTTAAACTAAACTGAATTGGGTAGAGAGCTGAAGATGGAAAATCACTGTAAGGTCTTAACAATGGTGGTTAATCAGAAAAAGAACTCTGGGAGATGACTAAAAACCATTACATTGAATTCCCAATCCCTATATTTATGCACACATGCATTTTTGATTTCCTTCACAAGCTAATTGTACAATAATTCAGAGTCTGATTCTTTTTGTACAGCAAAATAACGTTTTGGTCATGTATACTTATTGTGTATCTAATTTATATTTTAATATATTTAACATCTACTGGTCATCCTGCCATCTAGGGGAGGGGGTGGGGGGGGTAAGAGGTGAAAAATTGGAACAAGAGGTTTGGCAATTGTTAATGCTGTAAAGTTACCCATGTATATATCCTGTAAATAAAAGGCTATTAAATTAAAAAAAAAAAAAAGACATCTGAAAGTGGGATGATAACTGAGCAACTGGATAAAAGCCACTGATGATGATGTGACCAACAAAAGAAAAAAAAAAATGGTGGTTAATAGTAAGGCTTCAAAGAAATTTGACAATGAAAGGGAGAATATAATGAGGAGATAGTAGCTCAAGGGTAAAAGGCCCAGAAAAAGACTTTATTTTTTAAAGGCTTCAGACATGGAGGAGAGAGAGAGAGAGAGAGAGAGAGAGAGAGAGAGAGAGAGAGAGAGAGAGAGAGAGAGAGAGAGAGAGAGAGAGATGAGAGAGACAGGAGGGAGGGAGAGGGAGGAGAGAGAGTGAGAAGGGAGGGAAGGAGGGAGCCCAAGCAGATGATTGATTTAGCAAGAGCCTAAGAGTCAAAAGAGACCTGAATCATGGACTCAAATGAAAAACTACCCTGTGTAAGAGAATCTTGTTCTCAAAATCAGAAATGAGGAGTGGAGGGAGAAAGATGCTTATTTTAAATTGTTCAAAAATCATTTGGTACAAGCTTTTTTAGTTCTTATTTTGGTGAAAGGAAAACCAATTGGTCAAATGATAAACTTTCAAATAATTCATGAAACTAGTAGCCAAATTATGAACACATCTTTCTTGATCCAAGCCTTTATTCTACACAACAGCCAAATTTAGAAAATAGAATGTTACAAGTATTGCAGGTATTTTTAAGAGATTCAATTTGGCAACTATTCAATACTTATGTGTAACACACCAAGTTTATAAAGAAGAAAAAAAGATACAGTCCTCAAAATCCTTTAAATCTAATAGAGGAATTTCTGTTGTTGAGTCATATTTTAGTCCTGTCCAGCTCTTAGTGATTCCACTTGGGGTTTTCTTATAGCAAGTATACTAGAATGGTTTGCCCTTTCCTTTTCTGAGTGAGAAACAGAGGCAAAAGGGATTAAGTGACTTCCCCAAGGTCACAAATGTCTGAAGTTGAATTTGAAATCATGAGGAAGAGTCTTGAGTCTCACCAGTTTATTGTCTTCCTCCTATCCATTTCCTAGATCAAGGAGGAATAAGACAGTAATAAGATTCTTTTTTTTTTTTGGAAGGGAAATGAAGCCTTTTTTTTTTTTTTTTTTTTTTGTAGTGGCAAGGAAATGGAAACTTGAGTGGATGCCCACCAGTTGGAGAATAGCTGAATAAGTTATGGTATATGAATGTTATGGAATATTATTGCTCTATAAGAAATGATAACAACTGATTTCAGAAAAGCCTGGAAAGATTTACATGAACTGATGCTAAGTAAAGTGAGCAGAACCAAGAGAACATTGTACACAGCAACCAGATGATGTGATGATCAACTCTGATGGACTTGGCTCTTTCAACAATGAGGTGATTCAAGGCAATTCCAATAGACTTGTGATGGAGAGAACCAATGGCATCCGGAGAGAGAACAATGGAGACTGAATGTGAATCAAAGCATAGTATTTTCACCTTTTTGTTTTTAGTTTGCTTCTTTGTTTGTTTTTCTCATATTTTCTCCCCTTTTGATATGATTTTTCTTATGCAGAATAAAAAATATGGAAATATGTTTAGAAGAATTATACATGTTTAATCTATATTGGACTGCTTGCTGTCTGGTGGGGGAGGGGAAGAGAGAGGAAGAAAAATTTGGGACACATGTTTTTGCAAAAGTGAATGTTGAAAACTTTTTGCATGTATTTGGAAAAATAGAATACTATTTAAAAAATAAAACAGTGTAGACAATATAAAATATTTAGGAATCTATCTGTGAAGATAAACCCAGGAACTATATGAACATAATTACAAAACATTTCACACAAATAAAGTCAGATATAAATAATTGGAAAACTATCAATTGCTCATGGATAGGCCAAGCTAATATAATAAAATGACAGTTCTATCTAAGTTAACTTACTTAATTTAGTGCCATACCAACAACCTGCCAAAAAAATTATTTTATAAAGCTAGAAAAAAATAACAAAACTAATTTGGAAGACAAAAGGTCAAGAGTATAGAGGGAAGTAATGAAAAAAAAAAATGCAAAGGAAGGGGATTTAGCCATACCAAGCCTAACCTATATTATAATCATCAAAATTAGTTGGTATTGGCTAAGAAGCAGTGTGCATCTATGGAATAGATTGGGTACACAAGATATAATAGTCAATGACAACAGTCATCTACTGTTTGATAAATCCAAAGATTCCAGCTTCTAGGATAAGAACTCACTGAAAAAAACTTCTGGAAAAACTGGAAAATAGTATGGCAGAAATTAGGCATTAACCAACATCTCAAACTCTATAATAAAATAAGATCAAAATGGGTGCATGATCTAGACAGGATAATACTATAATCAGATTAGGAGAGCAAGGAATAGTTTACCTGTCAGAACTATATAGAAGGGAAGAATTTATGAACAGGAGATAGAGAACTTTATGAAATGCAAGATAAATTGTAATGTTGCTTCTCTAAAATATATTCTTTCTCTTAGAGCAGGTTTCTTGGAGGGCTTCTAGAAGCAGCCTTAATTTCTGTTCAGATTAATAATCATCCCAAATGCAGCCAGGGATTAAAGTCTAGTCCTTTATTGTCTCTTCCAAAGTAGCCCGGTTAGCTTTCTTAGAAGCCTATCTTTCTCCTTGGTTTGGAGAACTCTTGCCACTAGGCCTTTGTCTCTTCCAGCTTCAGCCTCTAGCTCCTTCTGAATCCTAAGCCTCCAGCCAGCATCTAGGTGGAAGTTGGAATGAATCTGTCTTGCCTCCTCTAGTGGGCTCCTCCTCTAGTGGGCTTATCTTTTAGTGGGCTTGTCCTTTTGACTTGTGAATCTCCCAACTGAATCCTGGCTCTGAATCTCCTGGAGTCTCTGGTGGGCTTGTGGGAGCTCCTCCTTAAATATGCTCTCTAAAGGTGTGAACTCTAAAAGGTGTGAACTCTAATGTGTGAACTAAGTATATAAGCATTGTCTCTGGCAATTCCAGTGACTTAACACTTTGTTTCAAGTTCTGGCACATAACAATAAATAATTACATTAAATTAAAAATTTTTTGCACAAAGCCAATGCAACCAAAATTAGAAGGGGAAGATGAAAGCTGGGACACAATTTTTAGAGCCAATGTTTCTGATAAAGGCCTCATTTCTCATATATATAGAGAACTAAGCCAACTTTATAAGAATACAAGTCATTCCCTAATTTATAATTGGTTAAAGATGGGAACAGGCAGTTTTCAGATGAAGAAATTAAAGACATCTCTAATCATATGAAAATCAAACGAATAATTATTGATAAAGAAATGCCAATTAAAACAACTCTGAGGTATCCCCTCATACCTAATATAATAGAAAATGAAAATGATAAATGTTGGAGAGGTTGCAGGGAAATTAGAACACTAATGCATTGTTGGTGAAGTTGTAAATCGATCTAACCATTCTGAAGAGCTATTTGGAATTATGTCTGCAGGGCTATTAAAAACTGTGCATATCCTTTGATCCAGAATACTTCCACTAAGTCTATATCCCAAAGAGATCATAAAAAAGGAAAAATGACCTACAAGTACAATAGCAGCTCCCTTCATGAAGAATAGGAAATTGAAGAAATGACTATCAATTGGGGAATGGCTAAACATATAGTGGTATGTGAATGTAATTGAATACTATTGTTCTATAAGAAATGATGGGCAAGTATATACCTGGAAAGACTTAGATGAATTGTTGAATGAAGTGAGCAGGATCAAAAGAACATTGTACATGATAACAGTGACAGTGAATGGATGATCAGCTTTGATATATACTTTGCTCAACAATAGAATGATCTAAGGCACTTCTAAAAGACTCATGATGGAAAATGCTATCCACTTCCAGGGAAAGAACTATAGAATCTGAATGTATATCAAAACATACTATTTTCACGGTTTTCCTATTTTTTCTTTCTCATTGTTTTTCCCTTTTGTTTTGATTCTTCTTTCACAACATAACTAATATGGAAATATGTTTAATCTGATTGAACATGTATAACCTATATCAAATTGATTATCATCTTGGGGAGCAGTGAGGGGAAGAAGAAAAAATAAAAATAAAAATTTTGTAAAAGTAAATGTAAAAGACTAATAAATCAAAAACATAAATTACAGTTTCAAAAAGCTTACTAATAAAATGTTTTTTGATTGATGAACCAAAATGGCAGTACTTTTCTTAGATATTACTAGGCACTTGACATTAAGTCACTCACATATATTCCTTCTGAGATGATGAAAGACTACTTCTAACCAACAACCCTAGAACTAGCACCTCATGGAAAATGAAGATTCAAACTTGTTATGTGGATTTTATCTTCAGTAGATTTTTACTTTGCTCCTTTTTATTTTTTTTAGAAATTGCCTCTACATTTTTATTACATATTATTATATAATATGTATACAAAGTATAATATATAATATACTTCATAACATATATTTTATCTGACTATAATAATAATAAAAACAAATAGGACTCAATACTAATATAACAATATTAAACAGTATCCTTTTGTGGTAACAAAACCAAACCACAGCATATATATAGTATTCATAAATATCTAAATAAAGAAGTGGAGTTTACAACTGAATCACCATATATGCACTTAAAAACATTTTAGGAAAACATGTACTTTAGAACAGTAACAGGTTATTACTTTCTCAGAAGCATGATATCATGCAAAAAAGTCTTCCCTTGGAGTTAGGATCTCAGAATTAGAGCTAGAAGGGACCTTAGAAGCTAGCTTGTCCAGTCTTCTTATTTTATCCATGAGTAAATAATTTTCACAAGGTCACATACAAAGAAATAAGTAAAATGAGAATTTGGAGCCAAGTTCTCCAGTTACAAATCTAGTATTCTTTTCATTCTATTACACTGCCTTTTGAGAACTGAGTCCAAATCCCAGGCCTGACCATTATTGCCTATTTCCTCACCTATAAAATAAGGGTACCAATGATTGCACTATCTACTTCATGGAGGAACTGTGCCGAAATATGTGTCCTGATAAGTTCATAGGTATGTCACAGATTGAAAGAGGTTAGGAAACAAAAATGTGCAATGTGAATTAGATTTTGAAATAAGCTTGATGGAAAAAAAAAATAGATGATCTTATAAGATTTCAAATATATAGCACAGCCCACTATGCTTGTAACTAACTATCCTCAAAGTAATTTAACTTAAATTTTAGTATAAAGTTGGCAAAAACAGTTCTGGAGGAAACATGTTTAATATTATGGTACATGTTTAACTTATATCAGATTGCTTATCATAATTGAAAGGTGGGGTGAGTGAGAAGGAAGTGAGAGAGTGAGAAAAAATGAAAATCAAAATCTTATAACAGCAAGTTGAAAACAAACAAACAAACGAACAAAAAAAATTAGACAATTTTAAAAACCACTACTGGAAGTTAGTTTTCTTTAGTTTTTTTTTTTTTTTTAACATTTTGTTGTTGTATTAAACATTGAGTTCCAAGTTATTTCCCTCCCTCCCTCCCAATCCTAAACTAGAGAAATATATGACGTAGATATATATTTGAAACCATACAATACATAGTTCCATGTCAGTTCTTTTCTCTAGACGTGGATAGCATCTTCCTTCTTAGGTCCTTTATAGTTAATTTGAATATTCACATAACTCAGAATAGCTTAATCATTCACATTTATTTTTTAAACAATATTGCTAACACTATATAGTATTTTCTTGGTTGTGTATGTCTCCTCTTCATTGTTTCATGAAAGTCTTTCCATGTTTTTCTAAAAACAACCTGCTCCTCACTTCTTAGAAGACAGTAGAATTCCATCATAATCATATACCACAAATTGTTTATCCATTTGCAGTTGACAAGCATTCCCTCTATTTCCAGTTCTTTGCCACCACAAAGAAAGCTTCAATAAATATTTTAGTACATATAGGTTCTTTTCTTTTTCCCTGATCTCCTTGGGAAACAGACCTAATAGTTATGTTGCTAGATCAGAGTATACATGGTTTTATAACTCTTGGCATAATTTCAGATTGTTCTACAGAATGACTGAATCAGTTCATAGTTTCAGTACAGAGTATTAGTATCTCAATTTTCCCATATTCCCTCCAATATTTGTCATTTCCCCCTTCTCCCATTTTAGTCAATTTTTAGGTGTAAGATGATATCTCAAAATTGTTTAAATTTTCATTTCTCTGATCAATAATGAATTAGAGCATTTTTTCATATGATTATATATAGTTTTGATTTCATCATTTAAAAACTGCCTTGGAGCAATTAGGCAGTGCAGTGGATAGAGTACCAGCACTGAAGTCAAAAGGAACCAAGTTCAAATCTGGTCTCAGACACTTAACACTTCCTTGCTGTGTGATTCTGGGCAAGTCACTTAATTCCAATTGCCTCAGCAAAAAAACAAAACAAAAAACCCTGCTTGTTCATATTCTTTGACCACTTATCAATTGAAGAATGATTTATATTCTTATAAATTTGACATAGTTTGCCATATGTTTGAGATATAGGAAGCTTTTATCAGAGAAACTATCTATAAATTTTCCCCAAATTTTCTGCTTTTCAGATTTTCCCAATTTTCTCCTCTTGGCTACATTGATTTTATTTTTTTTTAACTTTTTAATTTAATGTAATCAAAATTATTCATTTTACATCTTAACAATGCTCTCTATCTCATTTGTTCATAAATTCTTTGATGAATAAGTTTGATAGATAATATATTCCATGTTCTTCTAATTTACATCTGATATCTCCCTTTATATATATATATATATATATATATATATATATAATATATATATCATGTGTTCATTTTGATCTTATCTTGGTAAATGTTGTAAGATATCCCTAGTTTCTGCTAGAGTGCTCTCCAGTTTTTCCAACAATTTTTACCGAATAGTGAATTCTTATCCCTTTAAAATCTTAATTAAAACTTTATATTTATCAAGCATAGCATTATTATTATCATGTAATGCTGTGTTTTGTATATTTCCTCTATTCCACTGATTTACCATTCCATATATATACATATATATATACTATATTTTGACCAGTACCAGATATTGTTGATAATTACCTCTTTTAAAAAAAAAAAAAAGATAATTACCTCTTTATAATACAGTTTAAGATCTGGCATTACTAGACCCCCTTCCTTTACATTTTTCCTCCCATTAATTCCTTTGATATTCTTGACCAGGAAGTTGGTATACTCTATTTGGACATAATTTATTACATTGCTATACTCAAGCAACCCCATTTTTTTCTAATTCAAACAGCTTTTGGAAAAGAACAGTGGTATTATGAAAAGTAAATTTTCTGGAATGAAATCCAGCTTCATTTAACTGGACACCATTTAATAGTTATGTGGCTTTGGGCAGTCACTGAATTTCTCTGAGCCCTAGTTGCTTCATCTGAAAATGGGGATAATAATACTTGTGTTAATTATAAAGATCAAATGAGTCGAAATGTGAAAGTACTTTGTATATTAGTAATTAACTAAATCATTAGACTGAGTACAAACAGGAAAAGACAAGTACAGTCTGATTTGCTACTCCTTAATGGACAATAATCAGTTCATGGATTCTGGCTATACCAATTATTCATTAAACAAACATTAAATGCATACTTTGTACAATGTACTATGCTAGATACTGTGGGAAAATTTTAAATATCTAAGATATATAGTTCCTCACCATAAGGAACTGATACATATTTGAGCTGGATGATAATGATGACTCTAAAAATTTTGACAGAAGCAAAGAAAAATCTTGGATTTTGCTTGTTTATAAAGCAAAGGAAATCAGAGCAAGAATGAGTATAACTTCCTAAGTTTACTTTTGGCAAAGATACCCCAGTATAATGTAGGAACTCTGTCTTAGTCCTAGCTTAGTCATCAATTCCTTGTAAGACCTTGCGCAAACTCATTCACTTCCTTGGGCCTCAGTTTCCTGATCAGTAAAGTGAGGGAGGGTACAGTGAAAACACCTTTAAACTCCCTTCCAGTTCAAAATACTTATGATTGATACTTATGAAAAATTTCATGGTTCCTCTGACAATTCCAAGTAGATTATTTGATATGTCTTTTTGATTTCATGCATTTCTCCTCTTGATTTTCATTCACTATTCAGAAATTTATCCTATGGTTCCTATTTCTTATGGAATAGGAGTAAGTACATTTCCCCTTTTCCTGCTTTCTGCACATCTTTATATTTACCTAAAACAGTGAATAGTAATTCAAATATATTTTACAATGAAAAATTCTAGATTTTTTCCTTAGAAACTTGATGCTATTTGATTTGTTCTATGTCAGAGAAGCAAGTTGCCTCTTTAAAAAAGTAAACCATCATTATCCCTGCCTTTTAGTCTTCTTAATTTCCCAATATATTAACTTCTCTTTTCCTGCCTGAAATATATTTTGAACTTTATAGTGTCCATAATGGGTTTCAGAGGAAAAGAAAATAAAGATGACTCATACTCTCTGAAAGAACAGATATGAACATTTTTTTCTGTTAAAGAAATAACTTACATTGTACATGTGTGTAGTGCTTTTACAATTTACAAAGCACTATAATTGATTTTGTTTGATCCTTTTAACAACCTTATGAAATAAGTAGGTGGTATAACTATCATCCGCATTTTACAGATGATAAATTCAAGATGGCACAATTCAAATAATTGATCAAAGTCACCCAGCTGGTATTGGGTAGAGCCAGAGCTTGTGCCCAGGTCTTCCAGCTCCAAGTCCAGAGATATTTCTGCTATACCATATGGTTTGGAAACCACTATTACCTTAGGATAAACTAATAATAATATTTATCATTCTATCCTCCAACAACTCCATCAAGTAGAGTGGGCATCCATACCTCCAACTTTAACAGATAAAGAAATCAGCTCAGAGAGGTCATCTATATTCTTCCTATTAATAGGAGCATATTGTTAAAGTTACCCCAGATTACAAATTTTACAATTTTCAGATCCTCTTTAGCATGCTATTGTATATTTGCTTCATCTTCTGCTCTTCATTTAAAGAGGAATAATGACAAACTTGAATCTCTCCCAACAAAAATTGCCAAGATAAGGAAGACTTGGCAAACAAGTCATAACAAGTAATTGAAGAAATGAAGTTTGTTTAGCCTGGAAAAGAGAATAATAATAATACTCTTGGAAAACTTATGTCATAACATTGGTAGGAAGCTCCTATCTTTACAAAAATATCTGTTGCAGCCTTTTTTTTTTTTGTGGTGGTAAAGAATTTGAAATTGAGGGGATGCCCATTAATTTGGGAAAAGCTGAACAAGTTCCGGTGTATGATTGTAATGGAATACTATTATGCTATAAGAAATTATAAGAAGGCTGTTTTTAGAAAAACTTGAAAAGACTTACACAAACTGATGCAAAGAAAAGTGAGCAGAACCAGGAAAATATTAATAGTACCAGTAAGAGCAACATTATACATTGATTAGCTGTGAAAGAAAGACTTAGCTGTTCTCAGAAATATAGTGATCCAAGACAATTCCAATAGATCCTCCCTCAACTCTTTTTAAAAATCTTTTTAGGATGCAGACCCAGTATTGATTTTGTCAGGTCAAAGGATATGCACAAGCATGATAAATGTGGAAATATGTAGAGAAGAATTGCATATGTTTAACATATATTGGATTACTTGGTGTCTAGGGGAAGGAGTGAGGAAAAGGGAGGAAGGAGAATTTGGAATACAAGGTTTTGCAAGCATGAGTATTGAAAACTATCATTGCATATATTTTGTAAATAAAAAAACTTATTTTTTTAACAGTTCTATAGAAGTTTGGGCATAATTCCAAATTGCTCTGCATAGTAGTTGAATCAGTTCACAACTCAATCAACAATTTATTAATATCCCAATTTCCCCAAATACTTTTTTTTTTTAATTTAATAGCCTTTTATTTACAGGTTATATGCATGGGTAACTTTACAGCATTAACAATTGTCAAACCTCTTGTTCCAATTTTTCACCTCTTATCCTCCACCTTCTCCCCCAGATGGCAGGATGACCAGTAGATGTTAAATATATTAAAATATAAATTAGATACACAATAAGTATACATGACCAAACCGTTATTTTGCTGTATAAAAAGAATCAGACTCTGAAATATTGTACAATTGTGAAGGAAATAAAAAATGCAGGTGGGCATAAATATAGGGATTGTCCCCAAATACTTCTAACATTTATTATTTTTTTCCTTTTATTTATTATTATTTTCCTTTTCTATCACATTAGCCAGTCTGAAAGGTGAGGTAATACCTCAAGTGTTTTTAATTTTACTTCTCTTATCAGTAGTAGTAGGGAGTAGAACCAAGACTAGAAACCCGATTGTGACTTCAGTCCAATGTTCTTGACATAATACCACATTGCCTTTTTCTCTCTGCAAGTATTCAAGATGAGGTTTAATGATTGAAGAAAGAAGTTTCCTCATAGTGGAAGATGTTAAACTAGATCGGCTTTATAGTCTTATCCAATTCTAAATCTTAAAATTCTATGATATGGTTAGCTAGTGACAAAACTGAAGGATAGAACAACACCTCCTAGGTCATTGACCTTTCCATTTATCCACACCTTGAAGATGAGATCTGAAATAGAATTGAAATTCTTCAAACCCAACCACATGGTGGGTTTTTTTTTTTTTTTTTTTTTTTACTTTATGTTCTATTTGTACCAACACAACCTATATCTTTTTTTCCCCCACTTCCTTTTAACAAAAACCTAACCAGCATCATTTATGCCATATACTATATTAAGTTACATTATTTTAATTATTGTGTTTATGAATGGTCTCTCTCTAAGTAGCATTTTGATTCTTCCCAGACATGACAATCTGTAGAACTATGTTACAGAATAAAATCCAGGATACTTGTATTTCAAGTCTTTCTTCAAGATGCCTGAAACTTCTTACATTTCTTACATACTTTTTACATACTTAGCCAACACATAATGGGAATATTTTCATAGGATAGGTCATTGAATTTGAACATGTGTTGGAATATATTCTGACATTTATTCTCCTAATCCAGAAGATGAGAGGCTAATTAACATTCTTGATTATTCTGCTATGTATATGAATATAGATAACTGAACTAGGAATGATAAATATGAAGATAAAGCCTGCCAACTAAGGGCTAAATCCTGAAAGGGATTGTGGGGGCTGACCCAAAAGAAGATAGCAGCCATGGAATGGCCCATAAGTAGATTTTATAGAGAAAATTTAACTTCAGGGATATGCCCGGGATTTCTGACAGGGTATGGCAAGGTGAGACTGCTTGAGACCTTTACAAAGGATGGATCTCAGAGGTTTGACTTAAGTTGAATTTCAGAGTGGACAAACTCCCCAGACAGTGGGACCATGGAGCTAAATTTATTTCTGTCAGAGCCTTCTCCCTGCTTGCCTCAGGAATTTATTTTTATCAGTTCTGCTAACAACCCACAACATTGAAGACCTCATCAACTTGACTTTTCTATGAAATGGGGAGAATAATCTCCCTTATAGGGTTAGTGTGAGTCTTCTCTGAAATAAAGTCCAGTAGATGTTTTGCAAACTTTGAAGGCCCTTACAAAAATTGTCTATTGTTATCTACTAGATGCATTTTAAATTGAATTTAGAATATAGATAGATTCAAATCAAGCCATTCATAATCTCTCCCTCTATCCCCTTTGTAATCTAGAATATAGGTAATACCAGTAACAGTTCATGTTGATCCACATTTTGTGACTGGAAAGTATTTACTCTAAGCCCATGAGAACTGAAAATTATCTTTACATATAATTGGGAAAAAAAATACACACACACACACACACACACACACACACAAACACACACACCATGAAATATGTAGTGCATGCGCTATTATCCCTCTTTATCAGATGAAGTCAGGTTTTAGAGAACTTAAGTGATATGCTCATGATTATACAACTAGTAATGGAACTAGGCCTTTCCATGCTATCATTAGAGTGTAAATTCCTTGAGAGCAGGAACTATCTCTTGATTCTTTTTTTTTTTATGCTAACCCTAACACATAGTAGGCACTTATTAATTTTTTTTAAATTGAATTGAATGTCATGAAATATGTGCAAAGTATTTAGTCATAGTTTAGGGGCATAGTCTGAAACGCTTATTGTTTCTCATTGTGAAACTAATTGTAGGAGAACTGAACTTGTGATAAAGAAACAGAAAACAAAGAATTTGTTGTTTCAGCTTGAGTGATGCTGTTTGGAGAGGTGAGTGCTGTTGCATATGCACATATTGAAAACTTTCATTAATGATGATATTAACCATGGTCAGAGCCTTTTTTTTCCAACTCTTTAAATTTGGCCTCTTGAGAAACACAATGCACTCAGACAACAAGACAGTAAAATTTGCTATTGGTTTATCGATGTCTCTTATTGTAGCAACTCAGTTCCTTAAAAATTTTTTTTTTCCATAGAAGGGAAGTAGAGGGTATTGTAATAGGAACATATTGTATTGACAAAAGCACTGACCTAAAGGTTAAAAATCTAAATTCTATAGTTTACTAGCCATATGAACTCGGAGAATTACACTTGATGAGCCTTGATTTTCTCAGCTACAAAAAAATAAGGGCAGAAACGGACTTATTTGTTGTATTATATGGCCTATCATTTCTAGTTCACAGACTTGTGAGAATCAAATCAAAATACTTCAAAAACTGTCCTTAAAAGGAAAGGGTGTTGTTTTGTGTATGGACCAGGCCCTCTCCACATAATTGTGAGATCCAATCAACAAGCATGTATTAAGTGCTTAGTATGTGCTAGGCACTGTGCTTTGTGCTGGAAATACAAATGCAAAGGAATGGCTTTCTCTTACCTGAGGACTCAGGTACTAGATGGATGCAAAATGTCCATAGAAAACACAGATAATCTTCAAAATAAAAGTCCAGTACTGGAATCAGGAGCAGGAGTTGGGAAAGGCCTCTTGAAGGAGGCAGAATATGAGCTGAACCCTGAAGGAAGCTATCTGTGGAGATGAGACTTTGAGCATTACAATCATTCCCTAATGATTGTTTCAGCTTGTTATCCCTACAACTTGTACTTAGGGAAGGAGGTGGAAGATGAATGGAACAGACAAGAGTGTGAAGTAGAGTAATATGTAATTAATCAGTCTCCAAAGACAGGCTGGAATCAGATTGGGAAGAATTTTAAATACTAAATAGAGGAGTTATCTTTTAGAAAAAAAAGCAGTAGAAACCTCTAAAATTTCTTGAGCTGAGGAATGATGTGGTCAAGCCAGAACATTAGGAATATCAATTTGGCAGCTATGTTCAGGATAAATTCGAGGGAGGGGATTATGAATGCAGGAAGAGAGACCCATTAGGGGTCCATTCTTTTTTTGTTGTTGTTCTTGTTTTGTTTGCTGAGGCAATTGGGGTTAAATGACTTGCCCATGCAACACAGTTAGAAAGTGTTGTGCCTGAGGTTGGATTTGAACTCAGGTCTCCCTGACTTCAGGGAGCTGGTGCTCTATTCACTGTACCAACTAGTTGCCC
This sequence comes from Sarcophilus harrisii, assembly GCF_902635505.1. Classification (NCBI taxonomy): domain Eukaryota; kingdom Metazoa; phylum Chordata; class Mammalia; order Dasyuromorphia; family Dasyuridae; genus Sarcophilus; species Sarcophilus harrisii. The sequence goes on from NC_045429.1 coordinate 221,331,985, forward strand.
CAGGAGTCCATTCTAATAGTCTAGGGTCTGGACTAGAGTGGGAGTATTATGAGTAGAGAGAAGATGACCAGATGGAAGAGTTGAAATCAGCCTGGCAAATGACTAGATAATAGGAGGTTAATCATAGTCAAGAATAGAGTTAAGACTGGATGGTTCCCCTAGCAGTTGTGGGAAAATTATTTAAAATTAAAAAAAAAAGTGCTGGGAAAAACAATGAGTTCTGTTTCTGACATTATTGTAACATTCATTATCAAGATGAGAACTCTGAGCTTCAGAGAATATTAGGGATTTGTCAAAGTCACAGAGGAACCCCCTTGTCTTCCCAACCTTCCCCCTGCTCCCCATCTTCTAATGCAAAGTCAAGTTATCTTTCCATATCACTAGGCAGCTTTATTTTAGGTGGATCTCTGTATTTGAAATTGTCTCATTCCCTGAAGCTGTCTCTTTGACTGCCCAACCTAAAATTTCAATCACCACAAAAAGTCACCTCTATTTTGTTTTCACAATTATATGGAATTGAAAGTGTTTTTAGATTTTTTTTTTTTGTAGAAGAGAAAGGACAGATATATTCAATTTTTTTCCCTCTCCAATCTAAATGTATCCAATGCCAAGACAGTTATTTGATAATGCCTTTAGCTTGGCTTAATAATATGAAATGATTGTTTTCAAAAATCATATTTGCATGTCATATTTTCACAGTTTTAAAAATGTTAAACTATGATTTGCATAAAATGTTATTTTGGTTCCCCTGTCTAAAACTGCTTTATAAAAGCCTCCAGGAAAGGAATAGTTACAAGAAAATGTTAGCTCTAGACTGTCATGTGAAATTCATTGAAAACCAGCAATGAGCAGTAGTTGCTATTGTCTGATATAAATGGTTATTGACCTATATAAAGTATCTCCTGTAATCTCCTATAAGTCAATATGATTGTCCATATTAAGAAAAAAGGATGTCATACACAATATATGTGTGTCATTCATTTAGGTAATTTACTTTAGTCTGCAGTAGGTGAAGAGCTCTCTTTTGTTCAGGGGCTGATTAATAATCTACTTGTTTGTAACTTTTAATTCTCCGTATTTTTCTTGTTTTTTGTTTTTGTTTGCTTCCTCTTGGGCATGAGATAATATATAATGGTGCAGTTGTATTTAAATAAGTCAGGTATCAAATGGAAAATAGATTGGCTATGGTGAGGAAGAAGTTTTTGGATGGGAGAGGGAAGAAGTTGAATTAGTTGAATCTTCCAATTTTAAAATTTAATGTTTTTGTTTTTTTTTTTTTACACCATCATAGTGGTGCAGCTAGAAATATTGGAATCACAAGGGAAAAAATTTCAAGAGCCCAAATACCCAATATTAATGGAAATAATGACAGCTGTCATTTGTAAAGTGCTCTATTAAAGGCAAAGCACTTTATGTACATTTTTGAATTATAGCCACAGTCCTATGAGGTGGATACTACAGTTAATATAGATAAAGGAATTGGAGGGATTTACTTGTGACCACACAGCTAATGAATGAGTAAATGTCAAAGGCAGGGTTCAAATCTAGCTCTTTTTGACCTCACATCATACAGCTGACTCATTGATTTATTGATCTCTATTCTTTCTTAATTGCTTTTATACTTAGGGTGAAACAAGAAAGGATAAAACTTGCCACTCAATTTTGCTGTTTTTAGCAGCTCTGACAAAAAGTCTGATGTGGGAGTAAAGTGTAAGTAATTGTGAAATTGGATTACTGCACATTTCACTTACAGAAGCCTGAAGTTCATAGGCTTATAAGTTTAGTGGGAGGAATCTCAGAGAACAGCTAATCAATCAATAGCCAACAAGCATTTATTAAGCCTTTACTGAGTGCTTGGCAGTGACTCAATCCTGGGGGGTACAAAGAAATGCAAAAACAGGATCTCTGTCCTCAAGGAACTCATAATCTAATGGGCAAGACAATAAACAAAAAAACTGTATATACAAGATATATACAGTGCAAATGAAAGATTACCTCAGAGAGAAGATACTAGGGGATAATGGGGAGACTTGAAAAAACTTCCTTCAGGGATTTTGAACTAAATTTTAAAAGGAACTGGGAAGCCAACAAGTGAAGGCAAAGAGGAGAGTGTTCCAAGACTGGGGTTAGAGTCAGAGAGATTGGGGACAGCCACTGAAAAAGCATAAACTGTGTCATGAAGTATTTTGTTTGTAAGAAGGCGAGTGTTACTGGATTAAAATGTGGAAACTGGAAAGACAGGAAGCAGTCAGGTTATGGACGACTTTAAAAGTCAAAGAGAAAAATTTTATATTTGATTCTGGAGCTAATAAGGAGCCACTGAAAGTTATTTTGGTAGGTGGATGGTGGTAGTGGTGGTGTGAGATGATATGGTTATACCTATGTTTTAGGAAAATCACTTTGCCAAATGAATGTATGTTGGATTGAAATAAAGAGAGATTTAGAGTGGAAAGACATTCCAGAAGACTATTATAATAGTCCAGAAATGAGGGGATAAAAAATTGCACTAATATGGTGGCTGTATTTCTTCCTTCCCTTTCTCCCTATCCCTTATTGCCTTCCCTCCACTTCTTCCCTCATTGTCAACATAGGGTATTATAACCATACATATAGATGCTCTTAAAAACTTTTTTTCCTTTTGGATCTATGAGTTTTCATAAGATATCTTGGGGTTTACTAGCTCTTTCTTAAGGACCATGCCTTAAATCAAAACCAGCTCTGATACTCATTGATTGGCCACCAATAGGTCTTAGGCCAAGCCCATTTGATTGTTTGGGTCCTGATTGACTCAGATTGAAAGTAAATAGCAATCATTTCTGCTTTGACCAGAAACCCTAAGGATGTTCCCCTGTCAGATTTACTTATCTAGATTTCTTTTGGACTAAGTGAAAGAGATTCTTTGCCTAATTGCTACCTAATCTTAATCACTGAATGGGTGCAGCCTCAGACAAACAAACCTATTGAAGACTTTAGCTTAAAAATGCCAAGATCTCTCATTGCATCCAGGTCCATCTCCAGTCCTACTGGTCTATTGCTTGCTACTGGACCCAGATGGCTCTGGAGGGGAGAGTGAGGCACGTGACCTTGCACAGCCTCCCTCACTTAAATCCAATTCACTTGCATGTCATGGTATCCCCTCCCTGATATCATGGTCTTCTAGAATGAAGGACAAACCACAATCTCCTGAGTGGAGCTGCCCCACAAACTGGAGCTGATCAGTTGAGAAATTTTTTCCTTCCTTCCTCCCTCCTTCCCTTTCTCCCTTCTTTCCTTCCTTCCTCTCTCCTTCCCTCCCTCACTTCTTTCCTTCCTTCCTCCCTCCTTCATTCCCTGCCTTCTTTCCTTCCTTTCTCCCTCATTCCTTCCCTCCCTTCTTTCCTTCCTTCCTCACTCCTTCCTTCCCTCCCTTTTTTCCTTCCTTTCTCCCTCCTTCCCTCCCTCCCTTCTTTCCTTCCTTCCAGTAGAAATTTCTAGTTTGAAATAAACATGTGACATTCATATTGGTCATTCTCCTTACCAAAAAAAGTAGGTTGATTTAGGAGAAGAGGTTACAAACAAAATGAAGGGGTAAAACAAGCACCAGGAGTGGCAAATATGAAATAGATTTGCAAGAGCAATAGAATTACCAAGGAAAGGAGTTTGGAAGAATCTGTTAAAGGAATATGCTATGAAGCCTGGGTATATTTAGTTAGATCCACAGAGGAGTTAACCAGAGTTAGCTATGGGAAGGAGAAAGACGTCATTAAAGAGAAGATACTCTGAGGAAGAGAGAGAAAGAGTACCTCACAGAGGTCTTACTCCTGAAAAGTTCTTAGCAAAGATCTTCATCATGGGTACATCTTTTATAGAGGAAGTACAACCTTGGGGTTCCTTGGGGGAGGAGAGGGAGTTAGCTCAAAGGAAGGGATTAAGGAGGAGGCAGATGGAAAGTACCTGGTTTATCAGGTCCCAGAGGGGTCTAAGGATAGGCTAATCAATATCTCAAAGGTTGTTTAAAGATTCCCAGAGGTTCGAGAGATAGACAATGGAGGTTAATGAAGACAAATCACTCTATACAAACTCTATAAAAACAAAATAGTCTGATACTTGGTTAGCCAGATGGATTTCTTTCTGACAAGGGAAGAGAGTAAGCTCAAAGTCCACATCACTTTTTCTTTCCTTCCTTCCTTCCTTTCTTCCTTCCTTCCTTCCTTCCTTCCTTCCTTCCTTCCTTCCTTCCTTCCTTCCTTCCTTCCCTACTTTCCCTTCCTTCCTTCCTTCCTTCCTTCCTTCCCTACTTTCCTTCCTTCCTTCCTTCCCTACTTTCCCTTCCTTCCTTCCTTTCTTCCTTCCTTTCTTCCTTCCTCCCTCTCTCCCTCCCTTCCTCCCTCCCTTCCCTTCCTTCCTTCCTTTCTTCCTTCCTTCCTTCCTTCCTTCTTTCCTTCCTTCCTTCCTTCCTACTTTCCCTTCCTTCCTTCCTTCCTTCCTTCCTTCCTTCCTTCCTTCCCTACTTTCCTTCCTTCCTTCCTTTCTTCCTTTCTTCCTTCCTTCCCTACTTTCCCTTCCTTCCTTCCTTCCTTCCTTCCTTTCTTCCTTCCTTTCTTCCTTCCTCCCTCTCTCCCTCCCTTCCTCCCTCCCTTCCTTCTTCCTTCCTTCCTTCCTTCCTTTCCTTCCTTCCCTTCCCTCTCTCCCTCCCTCTCTCCCTCCTTCCTCCCTTCCTCCCTCCTTCCTTCCTTCCTTCCTTCCTTCCTTCCTTCCTTCCTTCCTTCCTTCCTTCCTCTTTCCCTTCCTTTCTTCCTTCCTTCCTTCCTTCCTTCCTCCTTCCTCTACTTTCCTTCTTCTTCCTTCCTTCCTTCTTCCTTCCTTCTGTCCTTCCTCTCTTCCTTCCTTCCACACTATATCCTTCCTCTTCTCTCCTGTTCTTCCTCCTTCCTTACTCTGTCTCTAAATCATTCCTTCTTCTTCTCTTATTCCTTATCTCGTTCTCTGACTTCGCTCCTTCTCCTTCCACTGTCCTATAGTACATGACTTTACAGATACACTTGTATTTTTTTTTGGATCTTGAATACATTCCCAAATATCTTAGAGTTTACTGGTTAGTTTTCTTTCTGAAAGACCATGCCTTAAATCAAAATCCATTTTGATTCTCATTGATTGACCACCAGGTCTCAGACCAGGCTCCATTTGCTCACTGGGTCCTGACTGACTTAGATTGAATATGTGTATGTGTGTATATTATGTGTGTATATACATATACACACATATAAGAGATGTTGAGAAGGTAGAAAAGACAAAACTTGGCAACAAATTGGATATGTAATGGGTAGAGTTTAAGAATAGTTTTGTGTCACAGTCCTTAATTGCCTGCCTCAGTTTCTCTAATTTTCTCCTCAACTTATCAACACACCTTCCTGTCTAATCCATTAGAACTAATATAATTTAGGGCTGGCTACACTAAGATTATAAATTGTAAATGTTTAATGCAGATAAGGAGAAAGATCTTCTATTTAGAAGACATCATGACCCCAGACCTTTCCTACTTATCAGAATGTCTGGTACCTTCCCCCATTCTGTCATTGTTCTTGATCCCAATTTATCAGAATGTCCAGTGCCTCCCCCACCCTGTCAGAACCAGATTGATAGTGTGTTCCCGCTCTTAGTGCTCTGACTCTGCCTTTGCCTCAGTCTACCTCAGTAGCTATATTTCATGGGAAACACATTCGCTGCTAGATGCTTTGAGACATCAGCCCTGGAGGCAACATGCCCCCAACACAATCTCTCCTCAAATAAAATATTAAAAACTGTCTAATCTCTATCTTGCCTCAGTTTCTCTGGCATTACAGAGTTACTAAGAGAATTGTAGTGGCCTAAAAAATTATAGAGAACTTGAGAAGAAGGGAGGGTTTTTTGGGGAAAGATAACAAGTTTTGGTTTGGGGCATTATCTGAAATTTGAAATGCTTATGGGACATCTGATTCAAGATGTTTAAAAAGCAGTTAGTGATATGAAACTTGATATGACTTGAACCCATGGGAACTGATGAGATCACCAAACTAGAGAATATGGGAAAGAGAATAACCAATGTTTATAGCCAATAACAGAGCCTTGGGGGATAAATCACCTCGATGAAGTGGGTGAAAATCAAGCAGAGGCGAAAGGAAGCAACCACACAGGACAACCAGGAGAGAATAATATAATGAAAACAGAGAATATTCAGAAGAGTTATTGCCAACGTCAAAGGCTGTAGAGAAGTCAAGAATGAGAACTGAGAAAAGGCTATTAAATTTGACAATAAGAGATTAAGAGATCATTGGTGACTAGAGAGAACAGTTCCTTTCTTCCTTCTTTCTTCTTCCTTCCCTCCTTTTCTTTTTTCCCTCCTTCCTTTTCTTTTTCTCTCCTTCCCTTCCTTCTTCCATCTTTTCCTCATTTTCTTCCTTCTCTCCCTCCTTCCCTCTTTTCTTTCCTTTCCTTTCTTCCTTCCTTGAAACAGATTGTAAAGGGCTGAAATTCTTAAAAGGTGTGTTTGAATCAGACAACTGAGTATTTAAAGATAATTACCTATTGGACAATGATTCTATTAGCATATGTTTGGGGAAATGGCCCTTTTCACTGTTCCCTGCTGGCATCTGCCAGCATCTGCTGATGTTTGGTGTATACAGATAATTGTAGGTAAGGATTGAGGGATGGGGTAAGAGAGGCAAGAGAACTTCACTTTGCAGCAGGAACAGGAGAAGGAAGTTTGGTGGGAAGCTTGTGGCAGTTTGTCTGCCTCCTTCACTTCTCCCCCTGAAAACCAAGGACTTTTACTTATTCTTATTCTAGCTGTTCCTGAGGCCTCCAGGGAGCTAGCCCAGACTTTACAACAGATGAATTTGGAAATATTTCAAATTTCCAGAATTTGGAAGTCAGATTTCAGAAGGCTTAAAAACAAGTGAGAAAAGAGGAAATGGAGGTACTCAGTAAAGGAAGTCATCATAAAGAGAGGGCATCATAAGTTAATGGAGAAGTGTTTTCTTTGTCAAAGAAGAGTCATCTCTGAAATAGTTGGGGAAAGATGTCTGAATGATGTGAATAGAAGGGAAAGGGAAAAGGGAGAGCTTTCATCAAATGGCCTTAATTTTTCCAGTGAAGAATGAGGCAAGATTAGTTGAGAAGGTGCAGGGAAGAAGGGCTGTGGGATTCTTGGGGAGATACTGTAAAGTTTGGACCTGCTGCTTTGGGTAGTAGAAAATAAATTGATTAGGTAAAAATAGGTGGCTATTTCAGTCTTCATCAGAGAAAGGGAGGAAAGATAAAGGATGATAGCATAAATGATGAGGTTAAGTGAAGATTTTTTTTTTTTTAAAGAATGGAGGAGACATAGAACTATTTTTAGACAGCTGGGAAATAGCTGCTAGGAGAGGCTGAAAATTTAAAGAAAATAGAATGTAAGGGGGGGAGTACCAGTTTCCTGGAGAAGACTGAATTGGATTGTAAATCCATCTCTTCCTCCATGTCCTCCTATCCCCATGTCCTACACCATTTTGCATCTGAGGAGATAAAGTGATGCACCCAAAATCACAAAAATAGTAAATGTCAAAGACAAAATTTGAAAATAGATTTCCCTAACTTCTGATGCTATGCTCTTCCTATTTTACAATGCTGTCTTTCAGGGAGTTTTTGACAATCAAAAATGATTAGAATTTGCCTATATTCAGGAACCACCAAAAATAATTTCTTTATATTAGAGTTGAAGTTCTTTAATAAGAACACTAAATTATTTATGACTCTTCTTGTTCTTGCTCCAACTAATTTCATGCAAAATCTTTTATTGTTATTGGAAATAAAGAAGGAAGAGAACCAAGGAGACAAATCATTCCTCCATAGTGAGAAATCGTTGTTGGTATTTCCATTGCATCTAAATCTTTGTCCATGTGAAATTGTCTGTGATGTGGAGAAAGCCCACTGGCTCTGCATTCTGAGAATTGTGAAATCAAATCCTAGCTCTACTCCTTCTTTCCTCCCTATATGAATTTTGGGGAAAGTCATTTCATTTTCCTGGTATCAGTATCATCTGTAAAAATGGGTGTTTAACTAGATGGTCTGATCCCTAAAGTGCTTTCGGTTCTAAGTCTTTAGAGAGGAGTTAAATATTTTTTACCTGGTTTTGAATTTTTGTATTTTTTTTTCTTTTTACATTTCTGTAGTAATTTCAGTATATGGTTTCAGGAATAGCTTTGTATTGCTAGCATTTTAACACACTGTACTTGGCATAATAGCTGATTGTTGTTTATCCTTAGTTTTTGAAGAGAATCAATGATATATGGGTAATGTTTTGACTTGCTCATGAATTGAATTTAGGTAAGCAGAGCTGAGAAAAAGTAGTCAGCCTTACTTTCTCTTCCACAATCATTGAAGTCCAGTGGCAAAACAAAAATCAAAATGACTGGTGATGTTCTGGGATACTGTGAATGACTTTGCCATCTTTGATGTCCAACCAAGCTTTTGGTGCTTAATATTTACTAATTGACTGACTAGAGAAAGGGTTTAACAGAAACAATGAAGCATGCTATTTTTTACTTTCTTCCATTTTTTTATTCAAGCATTCTTGTATAAAATGATTAATATGCAAATATTTTATATGATTGCAGATGTATAATCTGTATCTGATTGCTTACCATCTCAGGGAGGGGAGAGGAAAAGAAGATAGGGATACAATTTGGAACACAAAACTTAAAAAAAAAACGTTTAAAAAATTGTTTCAACATGTAATGGGAGGGAGTAAAAGATATTTTAAAAAAGAAAAGGATAATCAAAATTATCCATTTTTATGCTTCAATAATTCTCTTACCTTATAACTTAAGATCTGGTACTGCCTTTTCCCCCCTTAATTTCTTGGAAATTCTTGACCTTTTGTTCTTCCAAATTAATTTTGTTATTATTTTTTCTAACTCAGTAAAGTAATATTTTAGCAATTTGTTGTTTTTGAGAGGCAATCAGACTTAAGTCATTTGCTCAAGGTCATATAGCCAATAAGTGTTGTGTTTGAAGTGAAATTTACACTTAGGTCCTTCAAACTCAAAGATCCTATTCTATCCATCATACTATCTAATTGCTCTTAGTCCCATAATTCTTGAGATATTTACTATTAGTTGTATGACTCTAGGCCAGTCACTTAATCTGTTTTCTGCTTCACCTTAATTCATTAGGGAAAGATATAGCGAGAAATTCTAGTACTTTTGCCAAGAAAACCCAATAACAATATCATGAAGAGTCAGACACAAATGAACAATGAAAATGATTCTTAAATATTTTTTCTTTGATCTATTTAACAGATCAGTTGTTTTTGCTATGAGAGAGCTTACATTTTCTTGTATTTTTTTCAGTCTATTAACTTTATTTTTAATAATCCTTGTATTATAGAATCCTTTGGCTTCCATTTAGCTCATTCTAATTTTTAAAAAGTTTCTTAGTTCAGCAAGATTTTGGACCTTTTGTTAATTCTCTTTCCATTTTTTTTCTTCCAGATCTTGTTTCTTTTCCATTTCTCCTTCCCCTATCTAGCATATTAATTTCATTGTTAAAAAAAAAAAAAAAAACTCTCTTTATTCTTCTCTTCTAGGAATTCTACTTGAATTCATGTCCAGCCTATGTTTTTTGTTTTGAGTTATTTTCTTTGTAGATATTTTAGAATCATTCTGAGTTTTGGGGGTGAGTATCTTTGTTAGTATAATATATTTTCTTGTTGGAATTCTTTTCTTGGTTAACCTATTCTTCCTGTCTAGGAAGCTCTATGGCAGTGGAGTGCTGGGCCTGAAGTCTGAAAGATTTGTGTTTAAATATGGCCTCATACACTTATTAGTTATTTTACCTTGGCCAAGTCTATCTCAGTTTCCTTGACTGTAAAATGGGGATAAAAATAGTACCTACCTTAAAGAATTGTATATTTGTAAAGCATTTAACACTTTGCCTAGCATATGGTAGAAGCTTAATGAATATTTATTGCTTGACTTCTTCCTACATCAATTTGATGTTAGGGGGGACTCTGCAAACTTCTGGAGGGAATGTCTGGGCTGATCCTTGGGATATTGAATTTTGAATTCAGGAACTCAGGGCATGACAAATAAAAAGTTTGAGATAAATGATTTCTGGGTAATTAATAATTATTAATTATGTCTATAGAATAATTAATAAAAGGATGGTCATTTGGTCATTTTTCATAAACCAAAGATTGCTTATGGTGACCTTTTATGCTTATATGTCCTTGGAAGAGTGGGTATTCTCAATAGGTGGCAATCGATTCTGACTGGTAATTAATTAAAGAATGAATAGTATAATAAGAGGTGGACCTATTGTAATAAGGGACTGGGTTAAATTGATTTTGATTATCTTACTCTAATTCCCTGACACCCCCAGCCCTGGGCAATCTGATCTACCCCCACCCAAGTCTGAGTAGAACCGAATGGGCTTCCCCTGTTTGGTGGGGTTTGAACAGATTAAGGAAAGAGAAAGGGAAAAAAATCCTGGATCTCCCCCATAGAAAATTGGTTATTAATTTGAGACAGCACAAGCTGGGGATCTGGAAGTTTTCAGTGCTTTCACAGTGGTTTATGATTGTTGCCTCTGATGAGTTCTCCAAGTTTCTGACTTGGGGTTGAGTGTTAGCAGTGGACTGCTGCCGAACTCAGCCACTGTTAGATAAGAGGGAAGCTCTAATGCTTCATAGTGACAGAATCACAAGGTTTGGTTTGGGATTCCTGTGACAAAGCTTCCTTCGCAGGCTCACATTGGGCTAGAAGTTGGAACTGAAGCCCTGCTCTGTCCTGGGAGGGGGGGGGGGGGGGGGGGGGAGGGGGGAAGGGGGAGAGAAGAGGGAAAGTGAGAGGGGTCTCAATATCACCATTGCTGCTTATTTCTAAATTTGCTCCTACTTTAGAATCAGTCCCTCTTTAGTACATCCTGGATTGGTGACAAGAAACTGGCTACTAAATGACAAAGTTGCCAATGTGGTACCTATTCCTATATCCTACACAAGATTGCAGTGCCCTGGTTTGGGGCATATTCTGGCCCTGGTACAGTTTCTCCCTGGGCTGAAGTGTTTTGATTGTCCGCAGTGTCTGCAGACATTTTTGCCTATCTCTTAAAAAGAGACATTAGGCTGCATTGAGCTGGAAAAATGACGTGATTTTTTTTTTTTTTTAAAGATTTCTCCTTTTAAAAGATGGCATAATGGATAGATAGCCAATGCATGAGTTTAAAGCCTGCTTCAGATACTTATTGTGTGACCTTGAGCAAGTCACTTAACCTATTTGCCTCAGTTTCCTTATCTGTAAAATGAAGTGAAGAAAATGGGAAATCACTACAATATCTCTGCCAAGAAAGCCCCAAAGGGGGTCACAAACAAGTCTGACATTACTGAAATGACTGAACAACTTTCTAGAGCTGTTTGAAGGGATTTAGGATTAGAGGGAACTTGATGTACTTTTTCCCACTACTCAATCATTTTTGGCTCTGCCTTCTAAAGATATTTCCCCACACACTCCCTTCATATCTTGGATCCACTTTGTGATTCTTATCCTTTTATTGGGTATTTTACTTTTTAATTTCAAAAGTTCTCTGGATATGAGGATAATCATTTTATTGGCATAGAAACTTCCTGGTGAGGAAACATCCTTTAGGCAATGCAAATCAACCCCTTCCTAGAAAATTTTATAGCTAGACAAAGCACATAGTTGAGTGATTTACTTGGACTCACAAAACTAGTATGTGTGGGTCAGAGGGCTGTAACCCATGTCTTCCTTTGAGGCTAGCTCTTCACTCTCAAAACCATGTTCCTTTGCTTATAATAAATATTTTTCTTTTGTTCAAAGTTCAATGATGTATATTTCCCTTAGTTGCTGAGGTGCTAGGTATGAAAGACCTTTTCTAGCCTCATAAAGCATGGTTTAAGCCACATTTAATAATATCTTAGATTGATTTAAGCCTTCAGACTTTTCACTTTACAAATATAACAGGGCATTGGGGAATAAGTGTTTTCTTTTGTTTTTCCTTTGGGCAGATATAAAGTCCTGAACAAACATTTATCTCCTGGAGCCTCTTGGAGCTTCAGAGTGGTGATTCTACCTGAAAAGACAGTTTTCTCCCTCACATTGGGGACCTTATATCCTCTAGCAGATACTGACTTCCGATATCTCACTACACAGGTATTATTTAATTTGATCCTTGAAGTTCTGTGAAGGAAGTAGTCAAATATTTGCTAAGTGGAAGAATTAAGACTGACCCATGTTTCTAAGTCCACTAGACTGTCTACATATTAACACAGTTAACTGGAATACATAATTCGACAACTTTCAATCTCATCGTGTTGTCTAGAGCATTGAATTGCCCAGGTTATAGTAAGCATCAGAGGTAGAATCTGAATCCAATTCTTCTTGGTTCCAAATCCAGCTCTTTACCCATGTTACTTTTCATAGTGAAGGAGTAGGAGGGTAGGGAGAGAGATATAAGAAGGGAAAAAAATCAACCCAAACTGTTTAATTGGGGTGATATGCGATATAGTGCAATGGGTTAGGGGTTCTGGGTTTTGAAATACGAACTTTGCTAGTTGTTATGACTTTTGTGGCCTTTGGGAATTTACAACTTTTCTGAGCCTTAAAGGATTTGGGGTTGAAAGGTCCTCTAGAAGGCCATACCGACAAGAGCAAAGCATGGATTCTAAATCATATCTTTAACTCTAAATCCAATTAGCTTGCTAATGGGACCATACTGCTATCCTTCCCAAAGGTTTCTTTCAGCTCCAGTTTCTATGGTATGCCAGGGAGTTCCTCCTCTCCCCATAATATTTTGACTGAATATTTTTTCTCTTTAGCTTATTGAGATGGCCTTCAAAGACAAAACATTTTTAGCAAGAGATTCTAACAAAATAAATGTAAAGATATTTATCTTTTCTGAGATGTGTTTTGGGAAGAGGAAGAGGGAGGAAGATAGAGAATAAGCATGTAGATAGTGCCAACTATGTGCCAGGAATAAGTGCTATATAAATATTATCTCATTTGAACTGATTTGATATTTAGCAGCAAATAATTCAATTATCTCCACTATTTAAACTATAGCCCAATTTATGTCAAAGAACAAGTACTTCTCAAATCCATTTTTTTTCTATGTTGCTAATGTGCAAATTTTTCTCAATTTATATTTCTTTCTCTAAAACTTAGGGAATAGTTTTATTATTTGTTTTGAAAATAGCCCTTAAGAGGTACATTAGCACTTGGCACTTTTATTTTTAAAGTATAATAGTTCCTCGGGTTTAATCCCATTGAAGGAGATCACTTGCTCAAGGTATTCATAAGTGTTTAACACTTTGGGGATACTAACAACCCTGAAGGGTTCTTTAATAATGTACTGTTGGGGAAATTCAGTTGGGTGTTTGGGATAGGCAAAGTCTGTAATGCCTACTTTATTAGACCTTCCAATACCCCGAGAAAGAACAAACAATATCTTAGTTTCCCATTTTTCTCACTGTGATCATTCCCATTATTTCTATACTTCTCTAGAATCCAGAAAAATCTAAAAGTGGGAGACTTGTAGTAAATGCGATATATTCAAAATTGTCACATTTAATGTTTGTCACTATGCAGTAATTGACATGGGATATTTTAGGCATTATTATACCCTAGAACAGAATTTTCAGCAGTGGTATAAGAAAAGAGATAATCTATTTGAGTATCTATTTCAAGTCTATCCAGTTGTAGGCAGGTCATTGTGAGTCAAGACCTATTCATTAAAACTTTTTTGTTAGGGGGAAGGTAGGATTGGAGAATGGAAGTGAGGATGTGATAAACTTTCAGGTTCCCAGTAAGGGAAATTCTTCCAAATGCACTTTGGAAAATATTCTGCAACTTATTTTAGAGAGCTGCGACAAGGTGAAGCGACAAGGTGAAATGACTCGACCAGGGTCACGATGTGACATCGATTATTTGAAAGCAAGTTCTCTGTTCACTACCTGGGCTGCTCTTTTTGGATTTCCTTAATGGGACACCAAGCGTTACCATTGTTACCAGCTGGATTTTAGCTGATACAAGATTTTAAAAGTTTATTTTAAGGTAAACCCTAGATCCTACACATGATATCTAGCAAGGGAATGTATGAAAAGATGCTAAACTATATTCGTTAAGTTTTCATGTTCACGCTCAATAAACATTTATTATTTTGGTGCGAAAGTGTAAAACTAGTTTCGAACTGTTGCATAACTATGGACCATTTTAAATGGAAGTATACCAAACTCCTTTGAAACTATGAACTCGATAGTGACTCACGAAAAAGTTTTTTTTTCCGGGAAATCAGTTCAATATATCTTTGTTGAAACTATAAAACACTCAAAAAAAAAAAAAAAAAAAAAAAAAGCAGGATGTTCCAACAAAAGGTCAATGATATCTTTTCCGAAGCGTTAGTTAGCTTTCTAGGGAAAATTCCCTTAACAAGCCAACAAAATAAAAACGTGCCTTTGTCTAAAGTCCTTTGTAACCCATAAAGGGTTACTACAAAGGAGATGCCATTTCAAATGATAATCACTAGCAGTCAAAGTTTTCCGAAAAGAAGTGGTTTTCTAACCAAGTTGCTCAGACCCGTGCAGGATTTTGCTTCGAGTTGTGCAGATATTATCCACGAGGACGACCTGGGGAGCTTCCAAGCAGGGTAGAAACCGAAACGATTGCACAACCCTTCGCTGCGGGAGGGGGGGAAGGGGGGAAGGGTGTCGCTTCCAAATCGGGCCTTTTTCCCCAAGGAAGGGCGGCTGGGAGAGCCAGCGGGCGGGCTCGGGGACTGCTTGCTGGAGTCCGCATCGAGGAGACGTTCCCAAACGGCGGCGGGTACTCCAACCCCCGAAAACAACTGCAAGCCTCCAGCGCCGCTGCCCCGGAGTCCGAGGGGTCGGGCGCACGCAGCACCCCGGGGCGTCTCTCGCCGCTCGCAGAGTATGTACTTGTGTCGGCGTGCGTCCCGACCGGCAGCTCGGGGCTGGGGACAACTGCACCCCAATTTGGGCTCCGGCAGTACCAGTCTCGCCGCGTGTCTCCTCTTCTCGCCGCCTCCCTCGCTTGTCCCCTCCCCCCGCAGTCCCATTGTCTCCCTCGCCTCGCCCCGCCCCGGGGGACACGTGCGCCGGCAGCTTCCCGAGCGAGCCGAGGGAGAGCGAACGGGCGGCGGCGGCGGCGCTGGCGGTTGGGGCTCCGCGCTCACGGCCGGTGGGTGTTCCAGGGGAAGGACAACGTTCCGAGGGTGACCCCCGCCCTCTTCCTCCTCCCGCTGCTCCCAGTCTGCTGGGGGCGGGGGGAGGGGATGTGTGGGTGAGAGACTAGTGGTGGTGGCATGTGTGTTGGAGTGGGGGTGGGGTAGGGAGATGTCTGTCTCCTGACAAAGGAGAACGAGTGGGACACGCCGACCCAGCCCGCCCCGCCTAGCCGAGAGGCTGGTGGGGGGGGAGGGAGTAGAGGAGGAGGAGACGGGAGGGGAAGGGGCGGGTCTCTCATTCACTGTCTGCCCCCTTCGTGGCCGCTCGAGCGGAAGGGCGGGGTCTTGAGCCCCGCCCATTGGGGGAGCAGAGGAAGGTGGCCGGGCGCGGGGCGGAGCTCGCGGGCGCGCGACCCGGCGTAGTCGTCTCCGTCTCACGTCAGCGCGGGAGAGAGAAAGAGGGGCTGAAACCCTCCCGGAGAGAAAGGCCAGTGGGGGACAGGGAGGAAAGAAGGCTAAAAGGAGAGATCGTTTCGCGGAGTCTAGAGCTCGGGCCATAATATTGATTGGAGAGGGTAAAGGAGAAATCGAGTAGGAGAGAAAAAGATAGAGGAGGGTGCTAGGAGTGGTGGGGAGGGGGGGAAGGAAGAAAGCAGGGGTTGTGTGTGAGGGGAAAGCGGAGGCGCGAGGGAGGGGGGGTCACGCGGAGGCGCGCGCGCACCGGGAGCGCGCTCGGAGGCGAGTGGAACTGGATCGGGTTTGCTGCCAGCGGCGTGAGCTTCGGCCGCCATTTTACAACAGCTCCACTCGCGCCGGACATAGGGAGCAGCGAGCACGCGATTCCCGCTACCCGATCCCCTCGGACAGGATTTACCCGCGGCAGCCCAACGGGGAGGTAACAACCACGGGGCCCAGCCGGGCTGGGAGGGAAGGCATTAGGCTCCCAAGGCGCGGCGACATTGTCGGGGGGGGGGGAGGGAAAGGAAGGAGAGGGCGGCGCGGGGAGAGAGAAACCGGCTTTTCTGGAAAATGGATTCCAAGGGGGAGAGGAGCACGTTGGCTGCTGGTGCTGCCTGGGACTAGGCCTCGGCCCCTAGCGCCGCCTCCGCTTCTTTTCCTCGCCCATGTGCTACCGCCGCCTGGGCTTTGTCTGCAGCGCCGGAGGGAGGAGGCGCCTGCCTCGGTGCTAGCGAGTGCCCCGTGCCGACTGCGGGTAGCAGAGGTTCCTGAGTTTGTTGCTGTCGTGGCTAGTGCTGTGGGTCTGGTCCGCGCGGGGGGAGGGGGCACTAGGTCCTGGAGGCAGGCAGGCAGGCGCCAGGCTGTAGGCGGTGCGAGTTCGGTGAGTAGGTCTGCGGGGCAGCTGGGGGAGCAGGGCCGTCCGGGGAATTCCCTCATGCCGGCTCCCGCTCCGACGGCTATGACCCGTTGCAAGAGGGGGTTACCCCAGAGCTGCAGAGTCATTGCACCGGTCGAGGGGGTGGGGGAGTTGTTTAACGTCCTGTGGGTCACGTATTTGTGGGGCCGGAGTGTTGCGAGGTTGAGAACGGGACGAAAGATAGTGCCGCCGCCCCGGGGAGAGCCATGTGTCACGGCGGAGATGGTGGTGCTTGGTGGAGGGGGGAGGGGAAGGCGTGGGGAGCTGAGGGAGAGGCCGTGGCCAGGAGTCATGTCCTGCCGCCTTGGGGGTTATGGGGGCGACTAGGTTGTTTGTACTTTAGGGTCTTTTTTCGTTGTGAAGGGTGTTGTTGGAGTCTGGTGTGGCCTTTGCCACTGTGGCCTTGGAGCTCAGTGTGGAGACGTTGGAGGAAGTTGTAGGACATTTGAAGGCGCGGAGCACGTGTTTCTAATGGGCTCCTGGCGGCCGTGGTGGTAGAGCCTCTCTGCTCTGGGAGAGGAGCTGGGGGGATGGGGTGCGGGCCTGGAGAGTTGGGGGGGTAGTTATCTGAGCGCTTTGTTCTTTTTGCTTGTTATCGATTCAGAAGCGGCAGGCGGGAAAAAGTGTGCATTTTGGATCTTTACTCTAGAGGTAGAAAAAATTTTTTTGGTTTCTTTCTTTTGCTACTTCTCCACGCAGCTTTTGCTAAGTGACTGAGCAGCGGAGCTGCAGGTGGCATGCCTACCCATGTTTATAAAATATTCCTTTCTGGTTATTGTGTTAGGCGAGTTCAGGGGTGGTGTTCCAAGTAAAACAGTGATTTTATTTTTTTGCCCTTTAACTCAAGTCAGTTGTCAGGCATTAGTGTCTTTCACGGTAGGTGCTGTCTGGCTATTGTAATAAGTGATAGAGGACAGCCTGGGACTCCAATATTGTCATCTATGTCCTTTTTGAAGAATGTAGGTTAATTTTGCCTATTGCATTTGAACAGATCTCTGGAAACATGGCTACTGAACATGTTAATGGGAATGGTACTGAAGAGCCCATGGATACTTCTTCTGCAGTTACCCATTCTGAGCATTTCCAGACATTGCTTGATGCTGGTTTACCACAGAAAGTTGCTGAAAAACTAGATGAAATTTACGTTGCAGGTAAGATACAACTTGCAAAATCATTATGAAATTTGTCTATTGGACTTATAGAATTAAACTAAAAGAGCAACTTTTTGTGGTTTCCAATTAGTATGGGGACTGCAGTTTTGATTTTGTGGTAATTTTTCTATTGAAAGAGAAATCAGTCATGAGTCTAAAATAATGGAGGGGAGGGGATAAAACAGGTAGGCAGGCTGGCTAGGGGGTCCAGTTGAGCATGTATGAAATTGCTGTTAGTGGGAGCAAGTGATTGTTTTGGTGTTTTCCACTAGGCTTCTTGTTAAGTAATTTTGAGTAGCTTTAGATTTGCTTAATGTATTTTTCTTTGGTGATGGTATGTTTTTCACATAGCAATTGGATTTGAGTTGAGTTTTCAATTGGAATATCTTGCATAGATTGATTTTTAGTTTTTATAAGGCAGGTTCAGTACTGTAGCAATAGAATGATCGAGACTAATCTTATCCATGAAGCTTGCTATTTTAATGAGACATTGTTATTGGACAACATTTTTATTAAAATAACTGAAATTTCCCCTTAAAATACCTTGGGAAAAATATGCATTATGAGGTAATTACTAATTAGTAAACATTTTCTTCCCTAGGTTTAGTTGCACACAGTGATCTAGATGAAAGAGCTATTGAAGCTTTAAAAGAATTTAATGAAGACGGTGCATTGGCAGTACTTCAACAGTTTAAAGACAGTGATCTCTCACATGTTCAGGTAATGCTCACCGATTTATACTACTGCTCATAGTGCTTGATAAAACATATATTTGAATTGTGCAATTTTTATATTGAAACAAAGAGGAAAGTAACAGTTGCCATTTAACCTGACAGGAACATTTTTTTATTTATTTATAGAACAAAAGTGCCTTTTTATGTGGAGTCATGAAGACATATAGGCAGAGAGAAAAACAGGGGACCAAAGTGGCCGATTCTAGCAAAGGACCAGATGAGGCAAAAATTAAGGTACACCTTTAATTTTTTTTCCTTGAAAACAAGACAGGCAAACTTAATTTGGGAATTGGGAACTTTTTCTGTAAATGACTTATAAGTATGGTTTGAGAAAACTTTCTTAGCCTTTCTAGCTATGGAATGTTTAATCTGAATGGCAAGAGCAAATCTGTAAGAAACATTTATGAAATAGACCTTTTAAACTCTTTAATTCTTAGGTTGTAAAGCACCTATTTCTATTCAATCTTTTTTGTACTCTTTAACTACTATGAAAATCTGTAATTTACAATTAATTTCTAGAGTACAATTTAAGATTTATCTTTGTTTTTTTGTTTTTTTAATTCCAAATGAGGGGGAATGAGAGTGTAAGAAAGTGTATGGTTGATTTCTAGATATTCTCTTCTTGATGCTTTGATGTCTCATGTTTTAAGCGGGTGTTTAGAATCTCCCTTTCCGCATCAGTTTGTTACCTAGATAGTATGTAATATAGGGGTATTTGGAAGCACAAATTCCTATTGCCCCCAGGTCCATCCACTTTATTTGTAGAGCAATCCATTGTGTTGGGAGCCAAGAACAGATTTAAAACCTGTTACATCACAGATTTAAGAATTACTGATAGGAACTGACAAATGGGAGGGAAAAAAGGAATTGGGGCATGGAGGTAACAGAAGTTAAATTAGACTTGAGGGGAATAGGATGGTTGGGCATGAAGAGAAGTTGATAGTCAGATACCAAAGGAGATTTCTGAAATAAAGTCACATTATTAAAAGAGTTTACCGAGTTTATAGACACATATGTAGTAAAAGTATTTTCAGAAAAATCTAAATAGGCTTTTTCACATTGGCATATTTATAAATTCCTAAACCATTGAACTGGATATTTTAATGTAATTCAAATTATAAAAATCATTTTGTCTTTAAATTTTACAGAAAATTGTGATGTAATTTTCTAATCAATTGTTCAGGGCCAGATCAGGAAAACTTTTTCTAGGTTTCATGTAAAAATAAGTTTATAGCATTTTCTTGGATATATTGTTTTGACATAGGATGCAATGAGTTAGAGCTCTTTCCCTGGTATCTTTTTTGAAAGCACTAATGATAATTTGATGCATAAAAGTTGATGTAACAAGTTTTAATATACTGATCAACATGTTTTTCCCAGAGGAAGGAAATTAAAAGTATCTTTGAATTTCTTTATTTCCGTGATGTTCTTGAATTCATCAGATTCTGAGACCTTGTTTCAGTGTTATGCATTCTAGGCAAGGCTGAACTTTGTATACAAAGAGGAACACATAAGACAATTTGGCCTTTTTAAAATGGATCTCAAAGATTTCATGTTAGTTTTACTCAATTTATAATCTAGATAATTTAGCATTTTTTGCTTTTCTCATCAAGAGAAATAACACCAAAACAACCCTTAGTATAAAGAACAAAAGCTAAAGATGTAATTTATAGATTAAAAAAAAACCATTGAAAAACGTAAATATGACCTAAGTATATTAGAACAAATATAATATTTTTAATTATTATAAATAAGGTTAATCATTGTGTTCTGTGTATTAAATTCCCCTAAAATCATTAGGTAGTATTATGAGCTTATTGTAAATTGAAGAAAAGGCATGAATTTTTCATGTTTGCCTGTTCCTAAGTGGTGTTAAATGTAACATAAAAGTATAACGTTTTTAGGATTGGAGAATTGATGAGTCTTATGTAAAATAGTTTACACTTGGCATATAAGTTATAAGTAGTAAAAACATTTCAAATATACCTTCCAGAATTTTATTTAAACCAAGTAGATAAATGTTCTAGAAAATTGTTCTTAAAAAAAAAAAAACACTCAGTAAATTTGTAACTCAAACTTTTATATATTGCAGTGTATTTTATTGCTTTAAAACTTGGACCAATGATATATTTCTAAATTGTTTGAAAAGTATTGAGTCTTCACTAAAAGGGAACTGGCAGTATGGTAGGCTATAACCAATAGTCCTAACAATTATTGTTTGGTACCGTGAAGGTAAAGGGACTGAGAGGTAAATTAATCTATCCCTTGCTTCTAGGCAGAATGAAACTGATCCTGAGCAGCAGGTGGAAGCTAGTATATTTTTGGATTTAATTCTAGGCAAAAAAAAAAAAAAAAAAACCCAAAATAAAACCAAAACAGACTTAGAATCAAAGACCTCCAAGATGTTCCAACATTTTCATTGTCTCTTTTCTAAGCAATTTGCTTGGTGTGCTAATTGAAGTAAATAAAATTAATAAGCAAAACCACCTGTTCCATATTTTTAGTATAATGTACATAATTTGGTGTAGTGTGGTGTCAGGTTTGAATCCTGCTTGGACCACTTAAATGTCTTCTGTTTCCTCATCTGCAAAATGATGGGTTGGATGGACTAGATGATCTTGGAAGATTTCTTCCAGCTTTAAATAATGTGACCCTATGAAATAACTATCAGGTAATTAGAAAAAATGTTATAGTATTGGGGATCTAATTAGGGCTAATGTTAGTATGAATAAAACTTTAAACAAAATTCAGAATATAAAAAAAATATTAGGTATGATTTCTTTGGACCACAATATATTAATTCAATTGAAATTTTGAAGGCACTCTTGGAAAGGACAAGCTACACACTTGATGTGACCACCGGGCAGAGGAAATATGGGGGACCCCCTCCAGATTCAGTATATTCAGGACAACAGCCCTCTGTTGGCACAGAGGTAAAGAGAAACATTTTGTATTTTAAGAGCTGTAGAACTGATAATCATGAAGTACATCTGTGAATCTTAACTGCATCTGTATGTTTATAGATATTTGTTGGAAAGATTCCAAGAGATCTATTTGAAGATGAACTTGTTCCATTATTTGAAAAAGCTGGACCTATTTGGGATCTGCGCTTAATGATGGATCCCCTTACTGGTCTAAATAGAGGATATGCTTTTGTAACTTTCTGTACAAAAGAAGCAGCTCAGGAGGCTGTTAAACTGGTAAGTTTTTTTCCTTTTAAGGAGATATATTTAACCTTCAAAGTTGATTAAAAAATATTTTTAGCAAATTTTGGGCTAAATCATACTTCATGAAGTTCTTGTCACTATCCTTTTGGTTTTTATTCATAAATGGTGTGGTATATACTAAAGTACTGGCATTTGGAATCAAAAGGCTTGAGTTCTAATTTTGATTCTATAACTTTCTTAAGACTCACTTAGCTCATTTATAAAACAAAAGGGGTTTGTTTGATTAGGTGGTCTATTTCTAAGGTTCTTTAATGCTCTACAGTAATGATTATTGAATTTCCTTTCTCTGTTTGGATGGGAGATAAATGAGGAGGCAAAATTTCTGAGACTGTTTGATGATAACATTTTGTAATTTTAAAATTTAGAGCTATGTAAATATTGAAAAATCAATTAGGAAATAGCTTCATTAGATGTGGTTCTGCCAAGTTCTTTATCATAGACCCTCATGATCTGCCTCTGATCAAATGACTTTTGCCATTGATGTGATCTTGTTAAAAAACAGTTAAGCTAATAATCAGTGGCAAATTGATAAAAACACTTGATTTAGGCTAGGTCAGCATGTCTGAAAAGGGCATTTTTTTCTATTAGGTAAGTTGATTATTTTCATCTCTGGTAACAATTTTGATGATTGTTGCCAGAACTTAGTTATGGCCAATGACCAGAAAATTATTATTTTTTTACTTTAATTAATTGATTTAATTAATTATTCTCTATTTGAAGTATACTTTAAAGCATAAACTGATATTTTTCCCCTTGCCATCATATTTTTCTCTTATGGTTAGGAGTGTTGGTTAATATTAATATTTGCCCAAATAAAATGTAATACAAGAGGTAAATTTGCCTTCTTTCTCCACATTCAAAGACATAAAGTAATTTTGGATTCTCTGCTGAACCACCATTTTCTTCTCTAAATGGGTGTTTTGAATATTTCAAAATTATTACTTATAAAATTCAGATATTTGATGGACACCAGATCTTTAAGGAGTATGTTTGTAGAAAGGATTTAATGCTTTAGTCTTTTCCTTTTTTAAAAGGAAGTATTTGCACATTTTTTGTTCTTTTGATGCCCCCTTCCCAAGTTATCATACTAATGTTTCCAACTTCAGAGATATAAGGCGCATATATATATGTATATATAGCTTTCCAGTGATTTTTTTCCCAATGGCACTCTTTATCTAATTTTTTTCCCCCATTTGGTAGTTCAAATAAAATCATAGAATTAAGAGATCATCTCACAGAATCGCCATTAATTAACAGAGGCATTGATACTTTGTAGCGCTAAAATCTTAAGCTGTTAAAAAGTTGGGCAACCCATAAATTAGAGAAATAGTTACATAAAAATCTATCTAGAGAGAGATAATTCTTAATCAGATTTTTTATTTTGTTAAATCTGCAAAATGTCTGATTATTTAGCTGTGACTTTGTACTAAAATTTTTTGGAGGGATCAGATCAGTCATGCAAACTGGTATTTTGGCAGGGTGTTAATAACATTTTGATACCAGAATATAGAGAAGATTTTCAGAAACAGTAAAACTGGTATTTTGGTTGCATGTTCTGATAGGTACCTTCTGAAATGGTCAGTTTCTGTCTTTTTAAGAAATTAGTCTTTCAGATATTATTCATAGAGTGTCAGAATACAAGTAGATAAGATGCTTTGTATGAACTCTTTCCACCTATGCAGGCAGAAATACATCTATAAGCTTAGAGAGTTGGCTTTAAATTCAAAGATTTGCCTATAATTCCACAGCTAGTAAGCCTCCACAATAGGATTTTGAACTTGGTTTTTCCTGATTATGAGTCCTGCACTATTTCCCATGCTTTGTTGCTCCTCTTGATGAAATTAATTTTGAATGTACCTATTGTAAGATCTTATTTATTTTATTGAAGTTATCCCTTTGGTTAATCTCTTAAAACCTAACCCAGAAAAAAATCTTTTTCTTAATTTAAACCTTCTCTTTGCTTATTGTATTTATGCCTTGTCTGTAAGATTACTTCACGACCTTTAAAACCAGAAGCAGTAGTGGCAGTAGTAGCATCTTGCCCTGAATTTGGTTAGCACTATAATATAAATGGCTATAATATAAACATAAATAGCACGATAATTTAAATGATCATGGATAGCAATATATGCTTAGTAGGGATGAATCCAGAATCTGCTGTTTGCATTATAACCCTGAAAAGATGTTACAACTGTGGTCAGGACCATGGTGAGAGGAAGAATCAGTCTACTTTTCAGCATCAAAGGAGGGGGCTGACAAGATCAGTGGGGAAGGAAAAGTTTAATAATTGGAATATAGCAGACAAATATTTTCAAAAATAAATTTTTTAATCAATTTTCTGTCACTGGACTTATACAAATCAACTTTTTGTTTTGTATGCAGTAATGTTCATTATTAAAGATGATTAAAAATGGAAGTATGCTATAGGTATATTGTCTCTTACATAACTTTTTTTGAGAACCAATTTTACCAAATTACTTTTTTTCTCCCTAGATTTAAGATCATATTATGTAGTTTTGTTATTAATACAGATTGGATTTGAGGGTTTGATTCTAGGTACTTTCCATCTTGCATATTTCCTGGGAGACTTGTCTACTTTGTTACTTATGAAGTGTAGTTTATCTTGTGATGAAAGAAAAAGGAAATAGCATATTTTATACATCCATGAATTGTTTAGGAAAGTGTTTAGGAAAAATTCTCTTTGAGAAATTTAATAGTGGTTTTCTTATCAATTGGTGTATGTAGTAACAAGTCCTCTCCCTTATAGGGGATTTTTATTACTAACAGATGTTTTGTTATGACCTGTAGAAAATGGAAGTGTGATGATAAAGAAGGGTTGACTGTTGGATACTCTTAAGATTTGGCTTTTTATTTCTTAACAATATTTTTTATTAGTTGCACTTCAGTATACAAAGCCTTCTTGTTATCAGAGGATCAAATAGGGCCTTGCCCACATGGAGAGTATTATTCCACTTGGAGAAAGTCATAAACATGAAAGATAAGTTTAATTCAACAGTGTAAGATATCAATACATAAGATCATTTAATAGTGAAATGATAGACAAGTGCTGTAAGAGTTCAGAGGAGAAAAATTATTCTAGTCATCCTGGTTATAACTCTCCTGAGAATATTTTATTAACTAGGCATTGGAAAGAGGAAAGTCTTACATAAACAAGTTGTGGCCCAACAATGATATGCATTAAATCCTAATCTCAGCAAGGAGACCCTTTAGACTTAAGCCAATGTCCAACATTTTAAGCTGTATTTAGCACAGAATTTTGTCACTTCCATGTATATTGTTGATACAATTTGACCTATAAAATTGAAAAAATAGCTTATAACATTCAATGAGTTCATATTTACTGAATGCTTTTACATATAAAAGCAAAGTCCAGAACATGAAATAAAAGTACTGATTTGATTACTCTTGCCCTCTGGAATTTTATCATTGTAATCATAATTCATTAATATAGTTTGCTAATGTAAAAAAACAAACTAAAAAGCTCCTTTACAATATGTAAAATTGGTGGGCTCTAGGAGTTAAGTGACTTGATAGTGGTTACAAAGCCAGTAAATGAAAGTGTTTGAAGTGAGATGGGAAAGCAAATCTTCTGATGACTGTTTATTAACACATTTTCTCTCTAGTAATTATTTTATTTGTATGAGGCACTTGGAGTTAAGTGACTTGTCCAGAGTCACACAGTTGGTAAGTTTTGTGTGTCTGAGGTTGATTTAAACTCTGGCTCTCCTGATTCTAGGGCTTGTTCTCTATCTACTATCCCATCTAGCTGCCTCCACCTTTGTAGTTAAAAAGAAAAGGTGGCTTCACAGAAGGAAAAAAAGGAATCATTCGTACAAAAGATTATAATTAATGAATGACTATAGAATCATAAAATAACAATTAAAAGGATCATTTTACAGATATATTCTTTGAGGGTCCAATGAGATGTTTAACACTTAGTCACTATCAAAGATTAGACAGATATAATTTGAACCCAAGTCCTTTAATTTAAGAACCCGTATTTTTTTCTGTGTGCCGCCATGTCAAGATCACCAATCTAGAGCTGGAGAAATAAGAGACCAGCTAGTCAAACTCTTTTACAGTAATTAGTAGTACTTATCTCACTGTCATAATGGATTTTAAACTTTAAAAAAGGGGGCAGCTAGATGCCACAGTGGTTAGCGTGCTAGTCCTGAATTCAAATCCAGTCTCAGACATTTACATCCTAGCTGTTGTGACCCTGAGGAAATCATTAACCCCAATTGCCTCAGCCAAAAAAAAATTCTTATAAACCATTTGGCACATTTCTGATAATCAGGATTCTCTTCTAATTGTACTCCTTCCATCAAGTGCTATTTCATCACTTTTTTTTTTTTTTTTGCAACAGCTACAATATTTACCATGAGTTGTCTTTAAGTAAATGGTGAAAGGAGCTAGAAGAACAGAAAGGCCATGCTATATTGGTTGAAGAACTGTTGAATTTTAACAGTGTGATTTTTAACATAGTAATTATTTTGGAGGACTTTGAATTTTAAACTGAACTTTGGGGAATAGGAGGTTGAGAAATAGTTTGTGAGGCAGGAATATCATGAAAATAGGTAATTTTTTTGAGAAGTGTGTTTAGCCTACTATATTCAGGAAATATTTGCAATTAGGAGGGAGGCATTGTAAGAGAAGAGGATCCAGGAAAAGGTGGCAGTGCCTCAAAAGGGACATTTTTGGAAGATAGTGCAGAGCAATGCACTAGAGTTGATAGATGATTTATTAAGAATGAGGAAGCAAAAAAGATGTTTTGAAGCTAAGTGACATTTGGACAAACAGCTATAATTAAGACAGGTTAGTTGTAGTAACTGCCATGTCCGAAGTGGAATGTTATCCATATTTATCTGACCTTCTTTCTGTTGAGGATGGGAGGAATGGAGAGGTACACATTTAGGCCATCTGTGCTTTGAGGGACATTTTTTTACATATTTAGCTAATGATGCTCAAGCTGAAATTTTATTTTCTGGTTCTATAGCAGATCCTTAACTGTCAATTGTATCCCTTTTCAAAGTTTTAGATCAATTTTACATAGCTAAGCAGATAATACATTCTAAACCTGTGATGCTTGTTGCTTTATGCTGTACTCAAGCTAATTCACTAACTTTTATGGCCTATCATATTTGGAAGTAGCTAGATCCTATTAATTATATTAATGAAAAAGGATTGATAAAATATTTTCTATGGTAGACAAGACAGTAAGGTTCAGCAATTGAACTTTTCCTTTTGATTGTGTGTATAGTTTAAGTATTATACCTAGAAACTTGTTTAAATTCGCTACTTTATCTGTCTTATCTACATTAGAGTATAAACTTTGCTATTTGTGGATTATCTGTAGTTTGAATATTGATATTCATTTTACCAGAATATCGAGAAAATAAATGGATGTTTAGCACTATACATAGCTTGCAAATAGAAAAAGTTTTGAGATTTTTAAGTCCAAAACTTTAGAAATAATTATGATTTCATTGATATGAAGACTCTTAAATCCTGCATCTTGCTTACCCTACAGAATTTTCATCACTGTGCCTATTCCACATGGGTTGATCATAATCCTTTGTGACTCTTATTTAGAGTCAGAAGAGAAGGTTCCGATTTGTCTTGGCATAGAATTTTTTGCAAGTCTCTTGACTTGTTTTCTTTGTCACTGGTGAAATAAGTTCTGAATAAGTGTCCGTGATCTCTCAGTTCCTTTCAGCTCTAGAATTTTATGAATCTATAGCCTAAATTAGAATTTTATTACCTTTCCTTTATTTGCTATGAAATTATAAGACCAATTGTGACTTTGTCATGTCATTCTTCAGCAATATGCAAGTCTGGTATATAAAGAAAACCCTAGAAATTTGTTGGTAATATACTAGTCTATTCAAAGGTATCTTGAATACAAATCTTGCATAAAAAAATAGACTTGGGTGACAGTTGAAAGAAGTAAGACTAAAGTCACAAATAATGGGTCAAATATGCCAAATTAGGGCAATTTTCTATTTTGAGCATTGCATAAGTCATGAATTTATGCTTAAAGATTAGAAATGGATATAAAATATAAGCAAAGGAAACTTATAAATGTAAAGTAGTATAGTTTTTATTAGCATCAGGAGTTTTTATTAGCATTACATCAATAAACTGCTTTAATGAGTTTGAAGAAAGACCTGTTGTTTCATTAGTCTTACCTGAACACAAGTATTAGTATTTGAGGGGAAGAGTTTTCTGTAATGAGGAATCAATATATTAAATGATGAGTTAGCTCCTGAAACAAAGACACTATTTTACTCTGTTTCTTCCATGTTTAGATATGTAATACATATATTCTTCCTTCTGTTCTATATCTTGTAGACTCTTAGTTTGTAGATGTTAATACTTCATTGGATATTGAAATTGCTTCTCTTAGTAACTCTTTAAGGGGCAAGTAGGTAATATTTACATTACATGAATTCATTATGGTAAGCAGTGCAGTTGGCTTGTAAAATTAGATTAGAGGACTGAGTCTGGAGTCAAGAAAACTCAATTTTCTAAATTCAAATTTGGTCTGACATTTACCTGTGGGACATTAGACAGGCCACTTAACCATATTTGTCAGTTTCCTCATCTGTAAAATGACCCTGAGAAAGAAATGGCAAATTACTTCAATAACTTAGCAAAAAAAAAAAAAAAACCCAAAATGGCATTATGAGAGTCAGAAATGACAAACAGCTGGATGACAACAAACTACCTTTAGTCTATCCTATCTACATCTCCAGACTGTGGATCTTGAACCGTATATATCTTGGGTTGCTTTGTACAGATTGAGTATTATATTACAGCTACTTTCTCATAAAATTTTTTTGGTCTCATTACCTTTGTAAATTTGAGGAAAGTATAAAAGCCTATTAGAGAGTGGAAAATATATTAGATCTATGTAGGATATGGCATTGTGAGATAGAAGGAGAAAGAAGGGGTTACAACTAATAATTTGAATCTTTTTTTTGGTATAGGTTGAAGTAATTCATCTTATCCTTCTATTTGGCCCTATACCTCTTTCCCACTCCCCTCTCCTGGTGTTTTATTGAGCAAGGAAGAAACCTTGCTGAATAATAGAAACTAGTACATGCAAGATAGTAAGATACAGTGTAATGGCAGGTGTTGAGGAAGAGTGGAGAGATAGTGGTTGCCAAAACAGAGTGAAATAGATAAATTTTATTGCTAATCTAGTAATTTTCCAAGACAACTGCACTGCTTACCATAATGAATTCATGTAAGTTGTGAATTGCTTTGTGTATGTTCCATAGGTACGTAAAAATTTCATATAGATAACTTTACATGGTTCTATATGCATAAGGTATTTAATGCTTGATTTGCATATTTTAATTGATGAGACTTATATAGATAAGAAATCTAGTAAATTTTACAGAATTTGTGATAAGGATTCAGTGTTACATAAATTGTCTAAAGATGAGTAATTTTTAAGTTAAAGAAAAATTTTATTTTGTTTCCAGTATAATAATCATGAAATTCGCTCTGGAAAACACATTGGTGTTTGCATCTCAGTTGCAAATAATAGACTTTTTGTTGGGTCTATTCCCAAGAGTAAAACAAAGGAGCAGATTCTTGAAGAATTTAGCAAAGTAACAGGTAAGTTGAACATAGAGTAAGTCTGTTGTATTACTGGAAATTGTTTTTTATTTTTCAAGTGGAGATAAATTTTATGTTTTAAAAAATATTCATTGTATTTCCTATTATAAGTATTATTTAAAATTAGAGAATCCATCTGTAAAAAAATTCTGTTAGAATTGTGAAGACCTTTAGCAGCTAGATGAGGCAGTAGCTTAGGGATTGTGAGTCATTAAAAACTAATTTCTTTGAATCAACTACTAGATGGCAGTCTTTCAAATTAAGACTATAGTAACTTAACTTGGCTATTATATTTTGCCTTATCTTTGGAAAAGCACAATTTCAAAGAAATAGTAGTCAAGTTTGTCAAATTCAAATAACTTGTTAATAAGCTGAAATACACAGCAAATTCTATTACCCCAAACCCTCAATTAAATTTGATTGGGTTAAATCTACTCTTTGGCTTGGAATAAAGAAAATACTTTCTTTTGTCTGCTTTTAATATTTTAATTGTATTTCCATTTGGATTTATTTTGTATCTTAAAGTTGTGAAAATACAGTAATCCTAGTTGAATATAACAACTTGACTAATAAAAACACTTGGATTTTTAAATTTTTCTTTATGTTTGGGGGAAAATTCTTAATTGGATTAAAGGAAATTCACTAGAAACATGCCCTAGAATTCCTCTTCAATTTAGAAAAATCATAATGTAAGACCTTGATCTAAATAAATGAAGGAGCCAAAATTTTTTTGTTTTGATACTAATTACATCCTAGGTTTAAAAAAATTTTTTTAGTGTTTTCATTTTGTATAGTTTGTTAAAGAGGGTTATTTTAATTTCAGAGGGCCTTACAGATGTCATTTTGTACCACCAACCGGATGATAAGAAAAAGAACAGAGGTTTTTGTTTCCTTGAATATGAAGATCACAAAACTGCTGCTCAGGCCAGGCGTAGGTTAATGAGTGGCAAAGTGAAAGTCTGGGGAAATGTGGGCACAGTTGAATGGGCTGATCCTATAGAAGATCCAGATCCTGAAGTCATGGCAAAGGTAACTAACAATTGAGAAGATGTTCAATAATGTTTTAGTCTCACTTTTTGAAAATTTTATTATATTAATATTCTCTCCCCTCTCTGTTAGCAAGCAATCTGTTAAAGGTTATATGTGTACGTTTCATTTTTAATATTTCCATAAATCATTTAGGTTTTTTAAAAAAATCAACAAAAGGAAAAAATCACGAGAAAGAAACAGCAAAATGGAAATTAAATTGAAAATGGTGTGCTTTGAGATCCGCATTAAGTCTCCATGGTTCTTTCTGGATGTGGATGACACATCCACATTTTCCATCCAAAATTTATTGGAATTACCTTGGATCTCTAAATTTCTGAGAGGAGCTAAGTCTATAGTAGATCATCAAACAATTACAATATTTTCCTGGTTCTGCTCACTTCACTCAGCATTAGTTCTTGTAAGTCTTTCCAGGCTTTTCTGAAATCAGCCTGTTGATCATTTCTTATACAACACAGTAGTATTCCATTTAGCCATTCCCTAATTCCCTATTCTTTGACACCATCAAAAAAAAAAAGCTGCTATATTTTTGTACATGTCAGTTCTTTTCCCTCATTTGTGATCTCTTTGGGATACATGTTCATGGCATTGCTAGATTCAAAGGGTGTGCAGTTTTATAGCCCTTTGAGGATAGTTTCAAATTGTTTTCCAGGATGGTTTGATTAGTTATAATTCCACCAACAATATGTGTCCCATCCTCTCCCAGCTTTTATCATTATCTTTTCCTGTCATTTTAGCCAATCTGATAGAGTGGTGCTTCAGGAGTTTTAATTTGCAATTTTCTAATCAGTAATGATAAAATCTCATTTTAAAGGAAATATTCAAATAGGAAACTTGTTTTCCAAGTAATAAAGATTTGAACAATTCTATTAGAATTGTGAAGACCTTTAGCAGCTACATGGTACAGTAGCTAGAACACTGGACCTGGGCCGAGGAAGCCTTGAGTATTCCACCTTAGACATTTAATTTTCTCACTATAGTCAAGTCATTTAATCCTCTATCTCAGTTTCCTCATGTATAAAAAGGGGCTAATAATAACATACAATCTTTCAGTGTAATGGTGAGTATTGTAAGCCTTTCTACAAACCTTGACTACTCTAAAGGCTAGTTCTTATTTTATTCATTCACATTTGTCAAAGGATAAAAAAAAGTGAAATCTTGATAAAATTGTTCATGTAAAAGATCACTTTTTGGGAGGATGTGTAGGATAGAGCTGGCTTCTGAGAACCAGGGAAGATTTTTTTTTTAACTAAATAGTACTGTACTGAAAGTTTTTTGCCAAGGCAAAGTATAAGTACTTTATACAAGTATAAAAAAGACATTTAAAAGTATTACATAATTAATTGTAGGCCTCAAATTTTTTTGCAAAAATTTTTTCCTTTACAGGGAAACTGAGGAATTTTTTTTATTATAAAAAATCATTTTCTAAAGCTGGACTTTTTATTACAGCATGTATGTGTGGTGATTAAACTTTTAACAGTCTTCCAAGTGATTACTAAGAGAAAGTTAATAGAAGGAGCATATTTTTGCTATACATTTAACCCATACAGTAAAGGATCTTGCAGTATGAAATTGTGCTAGGAGCAGCTAAAGCTTGGCATATATGTGATGATGGCACCAAACTCGATTGTTGTTAGACTAAAGTCCCATGCCTAAAAATAGTGACTGTTTGTTCTGGCCCCAGCTGAGCTGTGGCAGTTGAACAAGATTTGGCTATTATTAGTTATACTGCTTCAGAAATCAGTAGAGACTTTCTATAAAAGCAAACACCTTTCAAGTCAACATTAATGGGAGGAGTACAATTTTCACTGTGGTCACCTGAGAAATTTCCTTTACTAATAGTACTGTGAACTTAAGGATAGTCCACTCTTGGCCTCAATTCTGATGAATTGGGCATATTGCTGGGAATGTGATAGCACTGTTTTGGGATGGGATAATGAATCCTCAGCAGATTTTCCATGATATAATAAAACTGTGTAGCTTCTCAGAACTAGATTTAATGGAGAATTTAATGATTATCTAGTTCAAGCCCTGCAATGAGAAAAAAACTGGGGAAAGTTGGCTTTTGCCCAAATTAATACCCATAGTAAGTTTCACAGACTAGATATGTACCTAAATTCTCTGAATTGAGGTAGTGTTTTTTACATTATCTCCTTGCTGCTTCTTGGTTTGAACTTTAGTATGTTAATAGTTAAAGAAAGTTTTAAGTTAAGAGATATTTTAGTTGTTTCAATACAAAATAGTATGTTCAACTAAGAATTTTTTTATGGAAAACTTGTCATGTGTTCTGCATAGTTTCCATTAATCAATTTTGAACTTAGACATCCAGTGACCTGCAATGTAGATAAAAAATTTTAATGATATACCTCTCATAGCAATATCATTTTTCCAATGGTGCTTCACCCCCAAGTAAGAATACTTTTATTCTAAAAGTATGGTAGACAGTTGCACATGTCTGCCAAATTTGGGATATATTCACTGGTGTTTCCTTTTAAATTATGTTTAAATTGTTCTAATTCTCTTCCCTCCACAACTGCTTCTATCAGCCACTCCAAGTTGTTTTGTATGTGAAAGGGCTATTAAGTAAATTTACCCTAGCAATCACTTAACAGTTAAATTGTGGAAGCTACATGATCCATAAGTGTTACAATTCAGTAACATTCTGTTGAATTAACATAAAATTACTCAGCTCTTTGATGGTTGCTCATCTTTTCTATCACAAAAATGGTTCTAGTATTTTTGTAGTCAATTCTTTTACCATTTGAGAATATGTGCCCATTGAAAGGGAAATTTGATAAGAAATGACCAACAGCATGATTTCAGAAAGGCCTTGGAGAGACTTACATGAATTGATGCTGAGTGATGTGAGCAGGACCAGGGGAACATTATATACTTCAACAACAATACTATATGATGATCAATTCTGATGGCCTTGGTTCTCTTCAACAATGAGATGAACCAAATCAGTTCCATTTGTTTATTAATGCAGAGAATTGGTTACATCCAGTGAAAGAACTCAGGGAAATGAGTGTGAACTACAACATAGCATTTCCAATCCATATATATATATATATATATATATACACACACACACCCATTATCACTAGAACAACAAAAGGATTTGTAATTTGGTATAATGCTATAGCAAAAGATCCTATTATTTCTGAGGTCAGAAGGAAAGATGCCATGCTTTTTTATATTAACCCATACCACCCCCTATTTTACTGGATATCAGAGTTGGGTGTTATTTAATTATTAAGAATATACCTTAGGGAATTTTCATAGGGAATGTGAAATAGTTTATACCTAAAATTTAGAAAATATAGCACTTTGAAAATCTTTTTTTTTTTTTTGGTTATTTTTTCTCATTTCAGGTGAAAGTGCTATTTGTACGTAACCTTGCCAATACCGTAACAGAGGAGATTTTAGAAAAAGCATTTAGTCAGTTCGGGAAACTGGAACGAGTGAAGAAACTGAAGGATTATGCATTCATTCATTTTGATGAGAGAGATGGTGCTGTAAAGGTAAACAAGTGGAAAGTATGATAGAGGGTGTCTTGAATAATTAAATAAGGACATTTAGAATTATCTAACCAGATTTTGGGAGCTGCAAGTAACCTTCCACTTATTTTATCAAAAGATTATTGGTAAAGCTAAAAAAATAAAGAAGTGAAGTTATGTAGCTAAGTTCAATCCAATAAAATTAATTTTTAAAAGTTCTTTTGTGACTTTATTAAAAACTAGCTTTACTGACCCCAAGTTAAGATTTCTTGTTTTAGACTGTCTACTACCTGTAAAGTTCTGTAATCACCTTGAGTTGAAAATTATTTAGCACTGATTCAACACCTGATATTTTTAGGCAATGGAAGAAATGAATGGCAAAGACTTAGAAGGAGAAAATATTGAAATTGTTTTTGCTAAGCCACCAGATCAAAAAAGGAAAGAACGCAAAGCTCAGAGGCAAGCAGCTAAAAATCAAATGTAAGTATATATATATTATATGTGTGTATATATATATATATATATATATATAAATTTTGTTGGGTATGATTGAAAAGGTTTTAGTAAAATTTGTCTTAATAAATTTGCCTTTTTTAATTATATGGTATAGTTTTCTTGCTGATGACACAATTATCTGAATATAATTGCATGCCCAGCAAACTAGTGGGAGTTACTTATCTTTGTTTCATATGAAGACAAAGTGTTGTAATTGTAATCACTTTGCAACTTGAATTTATCTAGAATATAAGATTCAAATTTCCAGATGTTTGTCTCATGAGTTCCTCACCGCTAGCCATATTTCAAGAATTCGGTATCATTTTAACAAAATTATAGAGGGCAAAAGGTTTTGAGTGTTATGGAGATCAAGGGCCACCAGAAATCTTTACTGAAAAATTGCTTGCTGTTAGAGCACAATTGTAAATAAGTATGTCAGTCTAAGGATTCTTTTTTTTCCAAATGATCATTAGTTATTAAATCTCTACTATGTGCCCAGGTACTGTGCTGAATGCTAGAGATAGAAATAGGCAAAAAGATAGTCCCTTCCCTTGTAGAGCTAATACACAAGCTTTAGTTAAAGAGAATGTTTTTTCCTTGAGAATAGTGATTATTTCATTCTTTGTATTTATATTCTTATTGATTAGCATGTTACGGTTTATTATTAAAGTGAAAATTTTTATAAATGAATAACGGATAGTGCTTTAATATTTCTAAAGCACTTTATTTTCTCATTTGATCTCAGAAAAACTTTGGTGCAGGGAAAGAGCTTTTAATAGATGAATGAGTAAACTGAAGTTTGAAGAGGTTAAGTGACTTGCTAATATTTGATGAAACCAACTGTCAAGAGACAGGATTTGAATCCATTTCCCTCTGTTCATTTAGCACATTTTCCACAACTGCATACACAGTCTATGAAATTAGTCATAACTATTTGTTTCATCAGTTGTTTTCATGCAAATCTTCAGTAAGCATAATGCTTTTATCTAGTTATGCTTCTGTAGTTCGGCATATATTTAGTATTTGTTGTAATTTATTTAAATTTTAAAATAAGACTTGTTTTGTGTATCATTTAGAAATGTTTGAAATGGGAAGTAACAATTGCATTAAGAAGAGGAAGTAATACATATCCTGTTTTGTACTGCATATAATGTTAGTATTATTTGTGTGTTAGATCATAAACTTAAGGAATTGTCCAGCATAACATGTAATGTTTGAAAGGACAAGAACTTGGCATTTAGGCTTTTGTATCTTTACTTTTTTCTCAGAGCTCTGGAATAGTTAAATTCATAGGTAAAAATAGTCATATAATTTATGAATTAAGACCTAAAAATTTTGAACCTGCTTTTTAAAAACAAATGAATTTGAGTAAGAATGCTCATTTAAAAATTCATTATTATTGGAACCAGATTTGTACATTACTTTTGCTAAAGAAGTCTTAGGGGAAATAGTTTTATAAAAAATGGGTAATTTGCCTCTTAATTTTACTTGATTTGTTTTGAGGTGAAATACATCTGTTTTCATTTTGTTAAGCACAAATCTGGTAAGAAGTCGGAACATGATTAGAAATTAAATATGACTTAGAATGTTCATCTCCAACATAGCTTCATCTTTTATTCCTTCCATGGGAATGACTGCAGGGTCTTGACACATTTCTTCTAATTTTTTTGTTTGTTTTTAATCAGGTTTTAAGCAAGAATTATTTAGGATTTTATAGTCAATTTATCATAATAAGGTATAGGTTTGGTTGGCCAAAGTTGTGACAGTGTTGATAAATTTTGAATCTTCTATCAGATTAATGGATGGGACATTCACTTTCTATCACATAATTCCTTTAGAATTTCTGCTAATGAACACTGAAAAGTCTTATCACCTGACAAATAACAAAAAAACCAAATATTTGGCATGTGTGGAAGGTTGGGTAAAGAGGTGTGGGGAAATACAGGGTATAGTTTATAATCCACATCATTCAGCTGAAAGGTGGTAATTTATATCATTCTCATTTAAAAGTGTTCAAATTGGAGAAGCATTTAAAGAAATATATATTAATGTAAGTTATGTTAAAAATGTAGGTTGACTCATTGTATGATCCTGAGTATTGGTAGTTACGATTTTGTATTCTTGAAAATGGCTGTAATAGTTTTATAATCGCAAATAAGTTAGAAAGCTAAACAGTGAAAAACGAAAATGTGATATTGTGTTCTTTTTATGTTGTTAACTTTGGGGTGACTGATGTCTTATAATGTAGCAATGGGCTTTACAAACAGGAGAACTAGGTTCTCAGCTGGCTCTTGTATTTATTGGTGGTATGACCATGAGCAAGTCAACCTCTGAATCTTAGTTTTCTCATCTGTGAAGTTAGGATAATACAAGTATTTTGTAGATCTCTGAAGTGCTGATGTGTGAGATGTATTATATTTATGTGTAGTAATCATTTTGATGTAAGTATTTTTGCTTGTAATGTATTAAAATGTAGACCTGCTTAAGACAATGTTTTATTTTTTATTGCCTCCTTGTTCTTTGGCCTGACAAGATCTGAACTGCTTTCTCTGGTAGAGAAAGGACAGTGCCTTGGCTGATATTTCTGGTGGTGCTTGCCCTCCTTTCACTCTACATAGTTTCTGGACCTGGGTCCATAATAAATTTACAAGGGATCCTAATTTATTATTGGTGGCTGGTGAGAAAAGGTGTAAAGAATGGCGACTATGTAATAATGATAGCTATGAAATGTTGAATTAAAAGTTGTATCAAAATGAAGAAACTTCTTTGCTGTCAAGTCTTTTCTGTCCTTTAGAGTCTGCCAGTTCAGTTTTCCTGAAACATCACTTTCATGTCATTCCTTTCTTAAAATTTGTAAAGGATCAAGTTCATGTTTCTCTTAGCCTGGTATTCACAGCCCTCCACAATCAGATCACCACTTAAATTTCTTGTTTCCTACAACTTAGCTTCTTTTCCAGCCAAATAAATACTCTCACGTTTCTTTAACACTCTTCCTATCTTTGCTTGAGACATATTCCTGCTGCTTATAATACCCTTCTTTCCACCTATTTAAAAATAATCTACTGTCACTTTCTCTGACACCTTCTAGGGACACTCTTTAGCCCAGCAAGAACTTAACCATTATCTAGACTCAAATTACTTAATATTCCACACACTCATTGTTGAACTTTGCATATCGGAAACTACTGTAGTAGAAATCCAAATCTCGGTTCCATGTCATAATGAGTTGAAGGAACTTATATGGAAAAGGAATTCATTGGGGGCTGAATGAAATAACCATCAGATAAGCATGTTGTGGGGGAATAGAAATGATAGTTAGCAGTATGTAAAGGACTATGAAAATGGAATTAAACTTGGTTTTCTTAGGCCTCAGAAGCAAAAGCTGATACTAGTTTAAGCTCCCTATAAGAAAAACTTCACAAGTAGTCATATTCTAGAAGGAATTTTTATTGAGGTATGAATTGCGCCAGGTGGGCTCCAGATTCTGAGATTTTGTGAATCTGTCCAGAAGTGGAATTGCTACCTTGATAAAGAATTTCATATTATTGGAGATCTTGAATAGCAAAACATTCCCCCCTTTTATATATTCTTAGGTAGGTATAGGATAGATAACCTTTTAAAGATTATTTCAGTTTTGGGATAGTCAAACTGGCATGCAACTCACATTATTAGTCTCCTGATGATTTTATACACCTGAATGTACTGAATGTAGTTCTTTGAAAAAAAGACAAAATAAAAATTAGTATATATGAATTGGGATCAAGGCTGTAGTGGTAGCTTCAAATTATCAAAATTAATTGGGGAATACAAATGAGGAAGTTAGGAAAATTAATTTTTTAAAAGGCTTTTTTTTTTTTTTTAGTATTTAAGATCTATTTAGAATTTAAGATTAGTATTTAAGATATTTCCACAAGTAGGCGAAATTACTTTTTTGTAAAAATTTTATTAATAGTAAAATTTTAGTAGAGAAAAGATTTTCCTAAGGGGAAATTAAAGGCCTGAAGGTAACGAATTAGCCACTTTTGGGAGGGAAATATACATTTAAATTTGACAGGAGAAAATGAAAGTCAAATAACTATCAATCCCTTTCCTATCCTTTGGGGGGAGAAGAAAAAACAAAACAAGTATCTCCTCTTTCCCCCTCCACCTCCCCAGGCTCTAACCATCCTAAACCAAATGAAAAAATATTTCCCTACACTAGGCTTGTGGGATTTTTTGTTCTCCTGGGTGATTTAAGAACTTATTTGAGTTGGGAAGGAGAAATAAATGATTGCTGATAGACTACTACAGAATTCAGATCTGTGAGGATAAATTATTGCACAGTTCACTTTTGCATTCTTTTTTTTTTTAATAATTCAAGCAGCATACCATGTATTAACTGTAGCAAAGTTAACAGATTAGAGCACTTTATGCTTAAGACATAAAACCATTCTTCAATGGTTTTTGCTGTATCAGGATAATGCTTTTTCTTTCTTTTAAAAAAATCTTTATTCCTAAACTAGTGTCATAAGATGCAAGAGATTCTGGTTGTTTTATTAGTAAGTTTTTAAAAGGCATCAATAATATATTATTAGATAGAATGGTCTAGTAGCATTCAATAATCCTTATAGTTCTCCATATTTAGCCCTAAAAACAGTTTATATAAGGATGTTTAAGTTTATGAATTTGATTGTTAAATAATTGGGAAGAATGTTTCTAGCAGTATTAGAAATTTCTGTGTTTCTAGCAGTATTAGAAATTTCTGTGTATCTTTACTTGCCAAAGAGGAATCGGGAAAGAGTGAACTTCTGCATATGATGATTGTATTTACAAACTCCCCAAAAGTTAGTTACAGATTTCCAGTGATCCATAGAACTTTTAAAAGCTGGGAGAAGACAGATACTTATTCCAGTCACCTTTTTCATTGGGGAAACAAAGTAAGGCTCAAAAAGATTTGAGTGTGGAGTGGCATGCTGTTAGACAAAACCAAAGTAATGGATGTTTTTCTTTACTTTTTCTTTCATTGAATTTTTAAAGCTTAATGCCTCCTTTAAGTAGCACAAAAATTTTTAGATGTTTAAGTTAGGAAGCTTGTAGGAAAAATTCCATCAAAAAATTTGATTTATTTATCATACTATAGCAGTATTTATCATAGTATAATTTTTCATAGTATAATTGATGATACTTATTAAGTATTATTGAATTCAAAGCCAGTCTTTTGGGATCTTGAAGGAATGAGTAGGAAACCTTTTGATTTAACTGATTTCTTAATTTTGTGATCCTGGGCTAGTCCCATTGCCCCCTACAAATTGTTAAGGCTTAAGTAGAACTATTGCTAAAGTCTATATTAGGGTGAGGAGTTTAGCTTTTTGGAAGTAAATCAAGGCCACAATATAAAAAAGATTAAAAAACAGATTTAACTGACATGCCCGTGGTCACACAGATGCTAGAATTGTCCAAACACAGGTTCTCTGCTTTTTCTACTCTATCAGAGTAGAAAAGTTTTGGGTTCTGTTTAAAATGAGGCAGAAACATGTTCTGATTTTTCTCTCATTTCCTCACTTTCTTGCCACTAAATTAGAAGGATTTTGCTATGTGACTATATAGCACAATCTGGTAGTTTTAGGTAGGAGGTTAGCATAAATACCTCTGGGTAGTTATGACTTGGGTTTAATAAATGCCACCAAGAACTGCATAACTTTAGGAAAGTCATTTAAATGTGAGCTATAATTTTCTCATTTGCAGAATGGGAAAATTATCTTTAGTAGTTTATTTCACTAGGTTGGTAAGAGAATCAAATTAAATGACTGAACTTTTTTATACATTTACGTTTCACTTTATTTCCCAGAAAACAAAGAAGCTTCAATGACTCTGTATTCTAAGAGTTTGG
The DNA here is from genome assembly GCF_902635505.1 of Sarcophilus harrisii. Classification (NCBI taxonomy): domain Eukaryota; kingdom Metazoa; phylum Chordata; class Mammalia; order Dasyuromorphia; family Dasyuridae; genus Sarcophilus; species Sarcophilus harrisii. The sequence goes on from NC_045429.1 coordinate 221,372,222, forward strand.
TGGGGCCAGCTAGGTGACATAGTGAGCATCTGCCCCGATTTCACATTTGGCCTCAGACACTAACTGTTCCTAACTGTTCCGGCCCTGGGCAAATCACTGAAGTACAATTGCCTCAGTTCCCCCCCCTCCCCCCCCCAATAAAATTTGTAGTGATGCCATATTCTCCTAACTCTTGGTACATATGTACTTGTATGTATTGCTAATAGCACATTACTTCAGGTATACACCCTTTCTCTTTCAAGCCTGATGAAAATAGGATTAGGCTTTTGTACCCAAACACTGTTTAGTACTGAGGATACAAATAAAAAAGTGAGACAGTATCCGTTTTCAAAGAAATCTAGTTTGGTAACTCATTCATCCAAAATATTTCTACATTGTAGGATAGTGGTTTGAGAGCCAAGTTAAAATTCTGTTTCAGATACTTTGTCTGATCTTGGGCAAGTCACCTAACTTCTTTCCACTTGTTTTATTTGTAAAATGTGGATGGATGATTGCTATCCAGAATAGAAGATGATGTTAATAACAGCCAGCGAACTTGATTTTTCTGTGTTTAATTTTAAAAACAATGGAATTTTACGTAGATTTTTAAGTCATTCAATAAACATTTTAAGTATTTTTAAGTAATTTAATTTAATTTTTAAGTAAGTCTCTTATGTGTTAGGTTCTGTTCTAGGCACTGCTATTATAAAAGAAAGTGAAATCGTCCCTATTTAGACATATACATTTAGATATAAGTAGTTGGAGGGGTATTTCCATAAGAAAGGATTCTTTGAAT